>NC_066334.1:5085212-5685212 GCF_022539315.1 Serinus canaria | reverse complement strand
GCGATTAATTCCAAATTAGAATTTATGGTATCAATTACAGAATCTGTTGTCTTAAACTCCAAATTTACCAAAACGTAGAGATTGAAGAAAACTAAATTTGCACACAAAGGATTTCTAAACATACTTAAGCAGTGCCTACACCTACAATGATATTGTGTTGTATATTAGATTTTTGAGAAGTATTTTTATCAACAATACAAATATTCAGATGTAGAACAAAAGCATAGTAAAGCATAGCCTTAAAGTAGTAAATCTAGAATAACCATAAGATAAAATCCACTTTCCTGATAAAGCACACCTCCTGCTTATGATAAACTGTCTGCTTACAGTTGCTCAGTGTGCATTAATAACTAATCATTCTGCAGCAGAGAATGGGATCTTTCAGCGAAAGGATTTGCATCAAAGCAGTACAATTCTTTTAATGGCAGAAAAACAAATACCTAAGAAATTGGAAGAAGCAAAAGACAACTGTGGAATCCCTTCTGGTGGGAGCTGGGGGTGCCAGGGGAGCCAGGGCAGGGAGGACTCGGGAGCTGGCAGAGCCCTGGGGGTTCAGCTCTGCTGCCTCAGGCTGGGCTCCAGGGCTGCTGGGGGAGGGAAAACAAAACCCCTGAGCTGGCATCTCACCTGATTGGGTGTAAAACACAGGAGAAATTGTGACACTTTCTTTACATTAACCTATGGTTTTCTCAGGGTACAGCATTGCATTAGGTGCTGAACATGACATCTTTGGGATTCACATCCAAGTCATGAGGTGCTAGGACCAGACTGCCAAAACATTGTTTGAAATAGTCAATTAATCATTGATTAACAATCTAGGTTTTGTATCCCCTCCTTAGCCACGATTATGCAGACCTGTGGTTGTTTAGTTCTATGAATCCCATTCAGGTTTCAGTTGTGGGTTTCTCTGTTGGACTGTAGCTTTTCATATTCAGCAAAATGTGTTTTAATCAACACTAAATAATTTAACTAGTAAAAAGTACTTGCCTCAAATGCCTGGACTTTAGATACTTTATTACCTACTAAAGGCAACATTACCTTTTAAATGTAATCTGACATTTTTTTAATTGCTCCTTTCCCCCTTTTCCCTCTTCTTTTATTTCCCCTGAATAATTTCCCGTGCAGTGTTTTGATCTCCCCTGGTACTAAAGCTAATCAGTAGTGATCAGAGTGACTGCAGGCAGCTCATGAGTGGAACTGTGACAGGTTAAGCTGTCCTTTGACATGCCAGGGCATGGAACTTGAAACTGGAAATATTAGAAATGTGGGTTGGGTTTTTTTTTTTAACCTTTTTTCCAGGTTTCAGAACATTTTGGGAGGGAGGGAAGGAAGACTAGAAAGACACATTTTGCTAATCAAACATTGTAAAGACTATTTGATTTTTATTTAAGAATTTACAGGCATTTACAATGTTGCTGTGTTGCCAAATAGTTTGCTGGGTACAAGTTTGGTTGCTCATGTGCAAGTGTTTAATGTTCTGTTCATGATGAAGGGGAAATTTTTTATATAAAGTACTTGTTTTATAAATAAAAGAAAATGAAGGATGTAATTAAATGTGTGGTTTGGAAAAAAAATCCTAATATATTACAAATGGATCTGGTAATGATATATAGTTGTCTTATTTGAAATAGTAAATGAAAATTCTAGCTAATTTAATGATTGTAAAACAGTAAATATGTTCTTGTAGTTTTGTATAATTAATTAGTTGGGATCTTTGCTGACCAGTTTTAATTGTGCAGAAGATGGTATACTAATCCATAACAGCTGAGATCATTTATATTCTTGCACATCTATTAAAGACTTTAATGAAAAAGTTAATAGACTGTTATTATTTATCAGTGAAATGGGCTGTGTCCAGCCTCTGAAACAGACCCACTGTAAATTAAATCTCTAGGAGCCTCCTGTATTTTTATAGCCTAGCCTGTGTTTATTCTGTATCTGGATCCCAGCTCAGCTGCAGGGCACAGGGAAATAAACCAGAGCAGGTTGGTGATCTCTTCCCTTGGTTTGTGGTTACTGAGCTGTCACCGAATGTCATTTATTGTCATTCCCAAGCTTAGCAAGTGTTCCCCTGCTCCTCTTGAGAAGTGACCAAAGAGCAGCTGCGCTCCTGAGCCCCTCCCAGCCCCAGCAGGCTCGGGGCTGTTCCCTGCTCTCAGCCCCTGATGGCAGCTGGTACCAAAATCAGCTCTTTTGGCTGTGTGACTCTTCCTTTGCAGCTCAGCATTGTGACACTGCAGCCTAATTAGCCCGGTTGTATTAATCACCTGTTTAACACTGATACTGACTTGGAAACCTGCACTGTAAGGTTTTGAATTTAGCTGGGCTCCTTCAGAAACAAAGAAACCCCACAGCCTTTATTTGGTCTGGGCTGTTTTCTCTTAGACAGCTACACTCCCAGGATCAATTGTACAATTATACTTCCTTACTTAGGTATTAAAACAACAAAAAATGCCAAAGTCAGATTACTTTTTAACTGAGTTTATTTTCATAGATTACCTGTTTTGAAAAAAAAAAACAGTAAATTTTTGGATTACAGCAAATAACAGTTCTGTTTTGCTCAGCTGCTTTCTTCTGTCCTGAGAGATTCAGAACTCTGGTGCATCAGACAAAGCTTGAGGGATTTCCAATAGTGCATTTCTTCAGGAGTACCAAGCCTCATTTCTCTGGGGGTCTCTGGGATATCCCAGAGCACTGTTTTCAGAACTGGAACTACTTCACATGCATTTGAGAGGCTTTAAAAGAAAAAAACCCAAAACCAAATAGGCAGGTGGCACTTATCCTTCTGTTGAGTTACTGGTTTAAGTCAGAGACAAGGATGTGCTTCCTTGACACATTTTTCCTTTTCCTTTGAGAAAGCTTCATCCTTGGCCTGGTTCCTGTGCTCTCCACTCCTCTGGATTTACCACATGACATCATCTGCACTTTCAGACAAGCACCTGGCAAGGTGCCCATCGATGTCCAGCTGGGAGAGTCTGCAAACACAGAAACAGTCACATCCTTCTACTGACTGTGCTTTACTCCCTCCCACAAGTGTTCTGGTACCTTAGTGGGGCAGTCAGTCCTGTGCCCAAATCCTCTACCAAAACCTTCCACCCTTGCTGTTACTGCTGCTCAGACTGGAGCTGAGTAGCACAGAGCTGATGCATTTTAAGCCTTTCTGTCTAAGTCTCTTGACAGAAAGACCAAAATTGTCTAAATATTAATGTAGCCACTGTTTTGTCTCCCTGTTCAGCCTCCAAACAACAGGGAAAGTGGCCCCCAACAGAG
This sequence comes from Serinus canaria, assembly GCF_022539315.1. Lineage (NCBI taxonomy): Eukaryota > Metazoa > Chordata > Aves > Passeriformes > Fringillidae > Serinus > Serinus canaria. The sequence continues at coordinate 5,681,942 of NC_066334.1, read as the reverse complement.
CTAGCAGGGTTAGAGGACCTGTGGCAAAGCACATTTTCAGCAACTCTGACAGGCAAGGTACTATGAAATTGTGTTAACATTTCTTACTGTAGAGCAGATACTCAACTCGTAAATGGGATTAAAGTATGTAATTCTGACAGCTAAAAAGGACCTTACAGTAGAAGTTTTGTCTGCTTTTGTTATTCTGTACATAAAGGATGCATCCAGAACCTGCTGTGGTTCATTTATGGGAAAGTGATGAAAAAAAACCAAAACACAAACTTACCTTCCACTAAACTGCATCAGACACATTGGACAAGTGTCAAGAGCTGAAGCTGCTTCACTCTGGTTTTCCTCCTTCTCCTCGTGGCTCTCAGCCCCAGGAGTGCTCCCGAGCCGAGGCTTCTCTGCAGGCACCCCCGTGGCCTCCCCTGCTGGAAGCTCCCCCTGGTGTATTTGGATTTGAGGCTTTTCCTCACCCTTTTCTCTCCTGTCTGCCCTGCTGTTCTGTACAGTCCCTGTGTGGTGCTGCTGAGGGCCAGGAGCTTCTGCAGGGCTTTGTACTAATGCCGAGGGCTGTGCTGAGCTGCTGTGCCCAGGGAGTTTCCATGACTTGGGACTCACATCCAGCTCTGAAACACCTTTTGTGTCTGCTCCAGATGCAGTTTTGGCTTGATCTGTACTGGTTCCCCTGCAGGTTTTCTCAGCTGTGGATGATAAACTCTTCAGTTTATCTGCTTGGCCCTGTCCTTTATGTAATTCATTGCTCTGGCTCTGTGCTGGCTGCTGGGAGCTCAGATCCTTGGGGTTCAGACATTTTTCTTGGTGAAAAGATGGGAATGATACCCACTGAAAGTCTTTTGTTCCGACTGTAAAGACTTCCTGGTGTTCTGGAGTCTTTTCCTGTTGTTTCTACAACACACACACACAGAATGTCTTAAGCACATGTAGCTCAATCAATACCTAAACCCAGGCATTGAGAACACATTGCAAATACTGAGAAAGCTGAACTACAGGAAGGAAAAGAACATTTTATTTATGTCCCTCCTTCCTGGAGCTGATGGAATATGGGTCTTCCCTCAGCCTTTCTAAATGGATACAACGGGTACTCATGCTCCAGAGAGACTAAGGATGAAAACAACAACCTGCTGCTGTTCAGGGGGGAAAAGAAGTACTTTATAAAGACTGATTTTTATGTAGTGATCTTGCCTGATGCCACTGGAAGTGATGTCAGGGTGGGTTCTGTGCAATTAACCCCTCCATTACAGCTTGCCTTTTCCAGTTTCATTCCTTAGGAAGATGCTGGTGTTCATGGCAGTCAGCATCCTTACACAGGCTCCTTCTTCCCAGCAAAATGTTGGAAAGAATTTGCTGTACTGCAAAAAAAGCCTTTTGTAGCTGTCCTTATATTCCCTGCCACACCATGCCCAGCCACAGCACTGCACACAGAGACTAAAGAGCTGAAACCTCACATCTCTAAAAGCTATTTCATGTTGTTTCCCATTAAGCAGGCTGGCGCTATTGGAAGCAGGAACAAAGTGCAAAAACAAGGATACAGCACGCTACCTTTTCCAAGAACTCTGGAAAGCTGGGCACTGTGTCCCAGTTTGTGCACTCTGAATCTTGACTGATGTCTTTCAGTAGCAAGAGCCAGGTTTTTTCACACTCATTTAATTCTTCCTTTTCAAACCAGGAACATCTGTCAGTCGATGCCCTGTAAAGACACAGTCCAATAGTTTGAAGGTGGGAGAGAACAAAGAAAACACTCTTAACGCTGATACCAGTTTGCCTCTTTTTTCTGGAACACAAAGACATTATTGAGCCTGCAAACTATTTTTTGCAGCTTTATATGACTTATATAATTTGTGCAGCTAGCAAAAAATTAATGTCTAAATGCTTTCCTTTCTGCTTGTAACAAATGAGCAGTAGGTATCTATCACTATCTTCACTTCCAAGTGAAGCAGTTAAGTGCAGCCACTGTTTTATCTTCTCAAATACCAAACTCTACACCTGCTGAGCACAGAAATCATGGAAGTGTTTGCACCGAGGGTGGCAATTGCATCAGTTCCCATGTATGTCTGGACATTCCCACACTGCCATTTGAAATTACTGATTATCTTCCCAAACAACTTGAGTTAATTGATCCCAGGAACTATAAGCACTAAAAGGTAATGTTGTATAAAGACAATTCCAAGGGAAGGATGGATTGTTAATGTCACAATGGTATTTTCAGCATTCTCCCTGATGAATTTTCTTGGGTCGCTGTCCAAGAGTGAAGCTGCACAGGGAAGAAATTGGAAACAACACCCTTTTAAAGAGCAGAGTGATCAACCTCTCCCAGCCCAGGGTGGAAGGGACACGGCTGAGCCCCCGAGCTCGAACACAAACCGAGGCACTCACTGCCTGCCGTCCCCCGAACGCCAGGGCTGGGAAAAACAGAAAATATTTCTGTCCTCCTGTGAGCCGTGTTCTGGAAGAAAGAAAACTGAGTTTTCATACATTAACGTTTCTCAGGCCCTGTCCTCGCCAGCGCTGTTCGGAAGGCGTGGGGCACGCTGTGTTCTATCCTGCAATTTTATCTCTATTTTTTAAAGTCGCTACGGGCGGTGTTTGATGAAATAACCTTTAAGAGACACAGATGTGACCGCGAAACGCCGTGAGTGGCCGGGGCGGTGCACCCTGGCCTCCGGAGCCGATCCGATCCCCCCGGAGCCGATTCGGTCCCTCAGGACCGACCCGATTCCCCCGGTCCCGACTCACTGGGGCCGCGGCGGGGGCTCAGGGCCGGGGCTGCGCTCCCGACCGCGGGCGGGCGGCGCCGTCCGGGGCTTCAGGCGCAGCTTCCCGGCTCCTTCCTCACACATGGCCGAGACACCCCGCGCCTCGCCGGGTGACGGCGCTGGCGGCCGCGGGAGGGCGGGAAGCGAGGGCGGACGGGGCTTCCTCCTCCACCTCCTCTTCCTCCTCCTACCCCGGGCGTGCTGCCGGGGCTGCGACTCTCCGCCCTTAGAGCTGCCCTCACGGCGCGAGGGCGGCGGGAGAGAGCAAGGGACTCTGACGGCGCCCCGAGGGGAGCCCGGCGCTCCTTAGCCCCTGCACCCCCTCAGCCGCCGGGGGCTGGTCTGTCTCGAAAACAGCCCTTTTTTGTGTTGCTTTTACCCTCAAACATTATATTTTTATAGGGTTTTGGTGTGTTGGGAAGGGCAGGGTCGGGGGCTGTGCTTGGTGGCTGAGGGGGACAAGATGGCGGCGGGTGGGGCCTGGCCGGTCCCGCCCTGGGCCTGGAGCTGCTGCGCGGGGTCAAACCCAAAGGCTGTTCTTCCAAAAAATAACATGGTTTGGGAGCGCGCCTCCGACCTAATTTCCCTTTTAGAGAAGAATTTGAAGTGATGCGATTTGACGTTTTTGGCCGGAATGTTGCTGTGCTAGAGAGGGTTTAAACACTCCCCAGCCTGCAGCCAGTCTCAAAAACAGACCCCAGAGGAATGGTGACAGACACTTCATCCTCTACCAGTACAAGAAAGGACCAGAAACTAACTCTGCTGTTTAAACTCTTAACAATTGATGCAAGGAACAAATAACTGTGCAAGGCAAAACATCCAGTTTGGTAACAGGTGTTTATGAGGGAGCACCAGCACACAAGACTCTTTGCATAAAACCAATTTATTAGTGGTAAAACATGAGCCCAAGTCCATATTCTTTTTCTGTAAGTGCATTTATGTGTTCCTGGATGTCTGTGGACTGCTCCATCCTTGGGATTTTTCAGAGTAGAAAGGAGGCATCAGTATTGACTGATTGTTAGAAGTTACACCAGTGAATCATTGTGTTGGTCACACAGCCCATCAAAAATGTATTAATAACAGTTGACTTAATATGTGGTTTGAGTGGATCTGAACCTTGAAAATGGGTATCAGAGTTCAGAGATTCACATTTCACCTAAATTTAAAGCTGAGCAAGTCCATTCAGCCCCATCCAGAGGTGTTTCACCTGAGGATGATTCTGTCTGTGCAGAGATCTGGGAGGCTCTGCCCAGCCTTCACCTTCCCTGTGTTAACTCAGGCGCTTTGTGTTTCTGTGAGACCATAATGCCTTTAACTCTGTGTAATAACTAATTTCTTAACTTTAAAGTATCATTATTAGGTTTCCTTTTGTGGATAAAAATCTTGGAAGTGCAGTGTTTGGTCGCTCCTGGGATCTATGTGGGTTTATACAATAGCCCAGCTGAAAAACAAAAATAATTTAAAAATGTCACACTAGAAGGCCAGCATTTCAGCTGTGTGATGGGGAGAGTAAAACGAGAATAAAATCCAGGAAGAATAAAACTACTGGAAAAGTCAACCTCTGTCCCAAAGACTAACCTTTTCCCACATTAATATCTGTTACAGCTACTGCAGTGCCTAGGGAACACCCAAGGTACAGTCACAGGGTTCTGTCATTTTTGTTGCCATTTAGAAGCTGCTTCCCAGTGTGGTGAAAGGAGATCCCAGGAAATCGGCCCCTCCTTTCCTTCTTTGTCGGGAAAGGCGTTCTCCCAAAAGCTGCGGGTGGAACAAGGTGAGTGGAGCAGAGGCAGAGGGTGAATCGGGATCTGAAGGGTTTAGACTGCTGTGGAGAGGAAGATGGTGGTGGCAGCAGAGACAGAGCAGGAGAAAGGGGGTCTAAATAAAGCAAAAGTGTGAATTGAAGAGGGGTTTGGCCGTGGAAGTGATGGGAAATGAGATGACAGAGGAAGGGTAGAAATCTGATTTCACAACCAGCTGAAGAAGTGTTCCTTGGGGGATTTTACTCAGGATCACTGGGAATTGTGGCCCAGCGCTGACTGTCACCACATGGAGGCAGCAGACTATGCAAAACCAGGGATTTTACAAAATCCGGGGGGCTGTGAAAGCGCTCCAAACATACTCCTGGGTGTATCTGTGCTAACGATCAGTGATACCACAAGGTTTCCTTCATTCCTGTGATGTTTGGGTTAGTGTTTTATGTTTTATGACCCCTTGGATACTCCTTGGACAATCCTCAGCTGCTAAATTGTGTGTTGTACCATGGATTTATGTTATTAGATATGACTTCTCCCAGAACAGCCATCAGGAGTGCAGCCTGTTCTTCATGCTGGAGGTGTTGCTGTGTGGTGCTGTGAGCACTTACAGCATTTGCAAAAGCTTTATTATGGGGGAACATAAAAATTGGTTATTGTGCAGTAAGGGCCACAAATGAAAGAATATAATAAAAAGAATAGGGAAAATTATTATTGCAGCTTCTACTTGTAAAAAGCAAAAGGAGAAAACCTTGCTTCTGTAGCAACTGTAGATTGTAGGTGGGTTTGAATTTTGTAGATTTAACTGAAAATTCTAAGGTGTTTTTGATTGTTATCTGCTTAATGATACCCACGCTAACCATGTCATGAATGTTTTCATCCTTGCTCTATCTGTTTCTGTAACAACCTGCAGATTTCAAACTAGAAATCTTTGTCCATTAAGGACATTTAGTATTTTTCATCTGCATCTTTCCAGAATGAATAATATACTAAGAATAGGAAGGCAAAGTGTAGAATAGGATCTGTTCTTGGGCTTGCCCCTTTGCACAAGACCCTATCTTCTGTTTCTTCCTCTGCATGTAAATTCTATTACTTCTTGCTTGATTTTGGGTCTTGCTAATTTAATAATTAGAATGTTTAGTGGTCTTAGACAAAAAGTTCTCCTACAAATGCAGAGTGTAGTCTTTATCATAATCAGCCTTGACTGGATTTGAGCCAGTGGTCAAGGGATTTGAGCTTGTGGAAGCCAGAATGCTCCTACAGATTATCTGCAGGGATTTCCTTGGAAATGGAGTGCCAGCATGTGTAGTTATCTCTTCCCTGTTGAGTCTCATCAAGCTGCACACGCTTAATCTTTACTTACATGGTCCCTGATTCTTGCTGTAAAGTGGGCCTCAGTTTTAACTTTTGCTCTCAGGAAGAAGGGGCTATTATAACAAATTCTAATCCTTTTGCAGTTCCACAATCACTAAAGCCTATAAATTGCCTGCCAAACAAACCAAGTGATCTTTTCCTGGGCTGAGGGAAAGAGGAGAGTGTAAGACGCAGGTGCCAGCATTTGCTGGGGAAGAACTGGTACATTATCAACTAATCCGCCTTCTGCTATTTCTGATTTCCTCCCCAACAGCTGCAGCATTGAATGAGAGCTTCTGCATTTGGGAAGAATTAGAAAGCTTGGTAATGCAGGGTCTCTATTACAGATACAACAGCTCACAGACAGGGAGGAGATTTTTGCTGCCGGTGTAGAATTTGGAGTGCTAGGCATTTTATAGCCTGGAAAAATTGTGATTTTCAGCTGTTGTTATGGAGTAATCAATGAAGAAGAGATGCCACAGTTTCTGCTGGGTTTCTCTCAGAGCCTGATGTCATTGCATGCAGGAGCTATTATTTTTTTTAATGTGCTACTTTGAGGCTGAAGCACATACAGTTTTTATTAAAACTTCTTTTTTTTATGACGACTGATGCTCGCTGATAGTTTTAGACCTTCTGAAATATAATTTCTTCTGTAGTGATAGCTCCAGTATCAGATAAAAATGTTCAGAAGAAATTGTTCCTTGCTAGGCCATTGAAATATTATATTTTAATTATTTTATCTAATCAATGCTTAGCTTGGGAGTACATGTTGATAATTTTTTGTCCTTGTCAAATAGTCTGTGACTTCACTCAAGGATGAGCGTGGCCATTCTGCTAAATGTAATAAAGGACAATGTCCCCAAAGAGACCACAGTGTGCAGGAAAAGCTGCTGCAGCAAATGGCCCACAGCTGAAATGCTCCACTCTAATGTCACAATATGTCCCCTAAATAGCCAGTGGCAGCAATTGCAGCCCTGGAAAGAGTAACTCAGCAAACTGACCAACTCAGTCCAGTGTTTCTCACTGGTGAAATGGGAAAGTCTGACTCTTTTCATTGATGTGATGTGTTACAATTAAACCACAAAATGAGGAGAACTGGGTAAGACTGGCTTAGTCAGGAGAATAAAGATGACGTGCATTTCAGTTTGTGAAGTGCAGGCTCATTGCTGCTTCCAGAGAAAGTCAGTTGAGTGGAGACAGTTTTGTGAGCTCTGCTTAATTTTAGTTGCAGGAGACATTCTCTTTCCCACAAGAAGCCACTGCCTTTGAAACCTGCTCCCTCTGGTAGCACACCAAAGCTGCATTTGCCAATGTGCAACACCCAGTGCATGACTCATCTCTTCAATTCAGCCTTTCCAAATGCAAGGACAGATCAGCACCTGTGTGGCTGGAGATGGAAAACCCAGGCTTGTGACATTTATATGCCAAGATGGGAAGACCTAAAAAGAGGACTAGGGAGACTAGCATGGCATTTGCGGGTACCAGGTTGCCAAGGAGGCATATTGTATTGAAACAGTTGCCTGGGAAACATTTAAAAATACATTGAATGGAAAAGCATATGTGATGTGCCCACAAGTGTTCTGTGTGAATGAAATGCCATGGCTGATGATGGCACCAAGAGACTGTTACTATTACATGTAAAAATGCTGCAAGTGATGTGTGGTTTTTTTTCCCTTTTGTGGTGTTTTCCTCCCCTGTTTGCAGGAGGTGCACCGAGGGAAGGTTGTTTTGCTTGTGGCTGATGGATTAATGTGAATGTGGGGAAGGTGGAACACACAGGCAGCAGCAGCAGCTGGGGATGGCAAGAGCAATTTGGCTTCATTTAGGCAACCTAAACCAATTGACAAGGAGCCTGCACAATTCCCCCTCAAAAGTAATAACAGCACTGCTCAAACTCCTACAGTATAAAGATAAATGGTTCTCTCAGCATTGCCACTTTAATTGGTGCTCAAATGGGTATTGGGAAGCTCTGATGATATTGCAGTGGGACTCACATGTAAACATCATGGAAAATACAGGGGGTTTGATCAAAGGTTGGACAACATATGAAAAAGTCTCTCACTGACCTTGTTTTTTGTTTAGGGCACTGAAATAGAGAGAGATGATGGGATAAAGTTTCAAAAGACAGTTAACTGCTCTAGTCCTTCCTCAGATCAGAGTCAGTTACTGAGGGATGGTGCTGACAAAAAAGAATGATGTCACCAGAACCAAAACAAACAGTCATATTCACTCTTTGTCTCACAGAAAAAACCTTTATTTTCCTTTGCAGCCAAGAAACAAGGGAGCTAGGAACTGCAACCTTTGATATCCTACCTTGGACAAAGAGATTCATCTGCTAGCAACTTCCAGATACTAAAATGCATCTCTCCTTGACTAAGAATGAGTGGCAGGTGTGAGGCTGGTTAGGATTATGGTCACCCTGCCTAATCCTCCTTTGGAGATTTAGAAACAAATATCCTACTCTTGATTTGCTAGAGGCTTAAGAAGCCTATTTGGGAGCCAGCAGATTTAGCTTGGTCCAGGCTTTGTGTGGTACAGTAAATTTTTTGGATGATAGATGCAGTGGAGAGGAGTTCAGTTGAGTAAGAAGGAAGGTCTGGAGGCATTTTTGTTGGTGATAGCTGTGCAAAGAGGGCACCAGGGCTTGGCTGTTTGGGGCTGGGAGGTTGCTGCCTGTCTGGTGAGTGCAGTTCCTCAGGGAGGAGGAGACTCTGCTGACTTTGCTGTCAGTTTGGCCAGTGAGGAGATGCTTTTTGGCATTCTGGTTATCTGCTCATTTCAGCACAATCTGCTCAGGAGTCTGAGGTGATGCAATGATCACGTTGGAAAGCCATGAATCAGATGAAGTCTCCCTGGTGTCAGTCAAGTCCCAGGATCACTCATCATTTTTCTGGCCCAGTGTGTGTTTGGTTAAATCAAGTCCTGCTGTTTCTAGGCCCTGGGGTTAGTGTAAGAGAGGAGGAGAATCTGCCTTTCATCCTCTCGGAATTTTGCAATGTGACTGAAAACTTGGAGAGAATGTGTCAGATCTCAAACAAAGATTAGGTTTGATGGCACAGAGCCGTGGGTTCTGCAACCCAGCCCAGAATTCTGCTGAGGGAGTTGTATCATCTCCCCATACTTTAAAGGATTTAGACTCTGAGTTTAGGATGAAATATGGCTTGAGGTTTTCATATTTATTTCTTGCTTGCTTTTTTTTGGGGTTTTTTTTTTTGGTTTGGTTTTTGTTTGTTTTTTGTTTTGTTATTACTTAATTTGAACTATATCTCACAAATTATAGCAAATAGAAGTCTGAGTTCCTCTTCTTTGCTTCATTTGAAATCAAATCAACATACGAAATAAAAAAATTCCATAAATCACTTGTTTATGGGCATGAAACCACAAAACAGTGGGACAAAATTACCCCACTAGTTAATGTGGTGTGATTTTATCCATAACTACAATGGTGTATAAAATCAACATAAAATAGAATGTAATTCAACAGATGAGTGTGTCTTTATTGCTTCAATAAATGTGGGGAGTAGGTTTAGTTAGTTTTGCAATGTTTTAAGGCCTGATTTGTGTTTTAGAAAGGAAATAGGGTAAGTCTGAAGGAATAACCAAAGTTATGGAGGCAAATATAAATCTTTTCACTGAGGGGGGTGTATTTTCATATTCATCCTCCCTTTGTCATTAATGCTTTGATAAAAGAAATATAAATTGTGATTAATTTAGACTCCTGACAGTAAAATACAGAAGAACTCTAGATTCTTTTTTCCCAGTGCCATTTATGTAATTGTATCAGACATGGGCTGATTTGGTTTATTTACATTGTCTTAATACCCACTGCACTCAAACTCCATTGAGATGTTGTTGGTGTGAGGGGTCTCTGTGCCTGGACTGTCCCTTGCTGTGAGCACACCCGGTCAGAGGTGCTGGGCAGGGCTGTGCCTGCCTCTGCTGTCACTCACATCCATTCAATCAACTTCAGCACAGAAAGCTGATGCCTTCCTGCCACATCCCAAAACTGCTGTTAACAAAGGGTAACTTCATGCTACTGTTCCTTTCATGAGTTTGGAATTGGACTGATTTTGGAGGATTTTCCCCAGCAGAACTTCTCCTGCTCCCCAAATCCATTTTGCTGTTTTTTCAATCCAACTGTCCTGCTCTCATAGAAAGTTTTGGTTTTTCCCTTTTGATCAGTGGGAAGTGCTCTGGGGGAGATGTGTGGTAGCTAAACCAAGATGTTGTGGTGCTGGCTGAGGACAGGAAACATGTTTAGTTAGCTGAAGTGCTTGCTCTGGTTTGTACCACAGTCTGGTTCCATCATTAGCCTGTTTTTATGAGTCTGTCCTCCCATACTGGAATCAGATGTTTTATCAGAGCACTCTGAGGAAAAGCAGCAGCCTCACAGCTCTCCGTGACTGTGCTGTACCCTGCAGAAAATGAGTTGTTTAACTTAAAGCCACATCCCACCAGGGGAGAGGCAACATCACAAAGAGCTGCAAAAATATTGGCACCATCAAACCTCAGTATCAAAGGAAGAGATGAATCTGGGTCTTCCAAGAAGCTGTTTGGGCCTAATTGGGTTGGAGATGCAATCTATGTCCAATGCAGCTTTGTAGGCAGAAATGTCTAATACAGATACATTTAAGTGAGAGCTGCCTCCTATTCCCTGTCCAGCCAAATGAGATTTGGAGGAGCCTCCTCACTGCAGGGTTCAAAGGACAGCAGGGATCAGCAGGGAATTGTCGTCAGTATTTCTGGGAGTGGGGTTTGGATTTTGCAATTACAGAGAAACCAGAATTGACATCCTCATTTGCTGGTCCCATTATTTAGTAAGAGATGGTTGTTTTTCTGAAATGTTTACCTGTTCAGTGATGATTTAATTTAGGAATTAATTTGGGAAATTTCTGCTGCCAGTAGTGTGGTGCAGTAAGTCAGAATACTTAATTATGATGTGCCCTTTACCTTAAAGTAGCCCTTACTTACCTAATTTCATACTGGTACCTGTTTATGGGATGGAACACGGGTGCACAAAAATTAGAGATATTACCTGTGATAACACAAGGCCTGGGAACTGAACTCTGGCCCGATCACTGGGTCTTTGCTTAGGCATAAGACTGATCTTCCTTTCAAGCCCAGTTTTACTCCCAAGAGGTTCCAACACAGTGTCTTTCATCAGCTTTGAGTTCACTGGAAAGAAATAAAAGGTTGGGACATCTTTCTGAAAGTCTTTGCCTAATGGCTTGTGTTTTCCAGAGTATTGATAAACCCCAGTGCAAATCCTGAGCCTCCCCTGCCCCAGAGACGTGCTCTGGCTTCAGTACCACATTTAATGACAAACAGTCACCTAGTTTACCATATGCATTCTTTTATCTTAGCTTCTCTCCGTGCATGCTAGGAGATTTATTTCTCTTCATAATGCATTTCATGTGTGTTAGTTGTAAATATTGTGCTCATAAATCAGCCTGGAGCATCCAGCCCCAAGGATGGAGACAGCTCACAATAGGTCTGTCTGCTTCACATTGTGAGCCTGAGCTCCCTCTCTGCTTTTTCCATTGCTGGGCTGTGCGAGTGGCGTGTTGCCAGTCTCCTGCCTCACATTAACAGGAATACTGTACATTACTAAATTCAAAGTGTTTTTCCTTCAGGACTAGAAGAATGTAATGGAGCATGCATCTGGCAGCAGGACACCGTGGCTGTGGTGTGCAGGGAATCACCCCCAGGGCTCCCTGCTCCAGTCACCAGGGCTGGGGACACCTTATGGCAGGGACTTCATGCAGATAGACACAATGTATCATGAAAAACTGATTCTTCTCCCTTCCCTGAGCCAGATTCTCTAAATTCAATGCCACTAAATTAGCAAGATTGGTGTGTAATCCCCAGAACTCCATTTTTTTTTCATGCCACTTCTAGAGCCAGCTCCATCTGTATTCACACCTACTGACCTCACCTTTTTCATCTGGGAGATGGAAACTTTTTTACTTGTCTCATAAGAAGTTGTTTTGAGAATGAATTAGTGTGTTCTCTATATGCATGAGGACATGTCAGTGCTACAGAGGTGCCTACCAAACTGCCCCAAAACTGGGGATGTCTCTCCCTATTTTTGGGTAGTATCATTTGGCTTCCTCTCCATCTGTCCTTTTGTAGGGAAGTTTGTCTGCCTGGTGGAACTGCAAGTACTTTGTGCAGTTCTCCTGATAAATTACTGCTCTTTTACTGATTTTAAGGATGTTGTGCTCTCAGAATTCTCGTGTTTACACGAATCAAGACTGCATTACATTGCATGGTCTAAAGCAATTAATATTCTATAAGCTTTTGGTGTTTTAATTGGCTTGTATTTGGAAGTCTGAGATGGGCTGAGCTGCAGGACTAAAACTAAACAGTCTGTCACACCAAAAATACTCTGAAGGAGTGTATTTCTTCATGGTAGTGCAGCTGAAAACACCCCGTTTACTGTAATTAGTTCATCTCACTCTTGTGACTAGGCTTCCCACCTAATTTATACATATTCAAGTATGTTTCTAGGTATCTGATTCTTGGAGACCATGTTAAACCAGTGCCTTCTGTTGGTTATTCTGGTCTAGGGAGGTTTTGATTTGCCTCACCCAGTACATCCCAAAACTATAACCCTTGATTTGCCTCACCCAGTGCATCCCACAACTCTGACCCTACATGAAAAAACTGTTCCCCAGAACAGTCTGTAACCATGATGCTCATGATGCATTTCAGGAGAGCTGGAGAGCAGAATGGTGTCATCACCTGAGGGGAAACACAAAGCAGAAAGAAACGAGGAGGGGAAATTTCGGTGCTTATTTTTAGACTCCGTGGGTGAGTATTATTTTCAGCCTTATCTCTATTAATTTCTGCAGAACATGGTGTTAACGTGTGATTAGAAGAAAGTATTGTAGTTTCTAGCTCAGGCTGAAGTAATCCCTCCTTGGCAATCCCTGGAGAGTCAATACACCCCTCTGTACCAAGGTAAGGCAGCAAAGACATGGCTACAGGCATGGATGTGTCTGAGACAGCTCTAAGCTGTTGAGAAATAAACCTTACACGTGCATTTATGCTTATTGAGTTCACAAAAATTGTCCCTGACACTGGGTCAGTCCTCCCTGTAGCTGCAAACCCTGTTAGGGAGTTGGTTTAAAGCTAAATTTCAGTATGTTGACGGGGAGCTGTTCTCACACTCATCATCACATACCTTCAGCATCTTCTGTATTTAGCACAAGACTACACACTCATACGTTTCATTGAAGAACATGCTGCCTGTTAATCAGCACTTTATTGTCTCAGTATGCTTAAAATAAGCATTTTGTCACTTTCAAGAAGAAGGAACTTTATTGGTTTGCATTCTGGCACTGTGCTCCATGTTGTCAAGTGCTGTCAGTTGGCTTCTTTCTGTAACTTATGAGATTGAAACATTCTGGTAACAATTTTCATCAGATACATATTGGATGTGTTACAGAAGTATCTCTAATGTTCCAGAGAAAAGAGATTTAGTGGGTAACAGTTTGATCTGGAGTGCCAGAGGTCCCTTTAGAGCCTCTGATTGCTGTATGGGACAGGGAACACAAAACTGAAATTCCCCTGTTGATCAGAGAATGCAGTGAGAGGAAGGAAAGAAGATAACATCTTATCAAGGGATCTTCTTGTTTCCTTTATGAACAGCTAAGAAGCAGCATCAGCCCTTCCCTCACTCAGTATTAAGCAGAGGACCTTTGAGGGAACAGTGGCTGCCAGGCTACCAAAATTCAGCTTGACTGTCTGAGACTGTGTCTGGAGTCTGAGGAGCACTAAAAGCTCATAGTGCCTTTTAGCCAGATGTTTTGAGTTAGTGCAGTGCTGTCTTTTCATTTGGTGTGGAGGCAGAAAAGTACAATGGAGTCTGATCTCTGCTTTGAGAGACCTTTCAGTAGTCCTGAGCCTTTCAGGCAGCTCTGAGCCATTTCATTGCAGCCCTCCCAGTTCAGCACCAGCACGAGGAGCAGGGCTGTTCTGGACAAGGAATCTTGTTTGACAAGATTAGATAGCGCTGTCATTAAATGTAATAACTTGCAGAATTGTCCATTGCTGGTTTCTCTTCTAAGTGGAGCATCAGAAAAGGCAGCAGAGGAGACTGAATGGAGACAGGGAGAGCCAACCCCTGCAGTGATAAACTCATAATGCCCAAACCAGTCTGTGGGACCATAAAGCATATTAATTCATAAATTCCAATCATCTGTGAAAACTTTTGAGGCTTGACTGTGGCAAAATAGCCCAGAAGTTTGGGAAGAATTGAGTTGAACAATGTCCTCTGCAGAAGGCCACGAGTAGCTTTAGAAAAAGACTTGGGTAAGCCTATTAAATCTGCTTAGGTTCTTGGATATTTCCTGTTGTAAATAGATATGCTTGGGGCCCTTATTCAAGGCTATATGTAAGAGAGTTTAATTATGGTTATATCTTTTAGCCTGTTACAAAACTTTGCAGCTCTCTTTGAGAAAAAACCCAAAAAACCAAAGCAAAGTTTTTTAGGTCATGTGAACACAAAAGAAATGCATGAGATTTTTGCCTTGGAAAATGCAGCAGATTGCAGCTAACCTTGAACTCTCTTATTAGGAAGAAAAGCTGTGAGAACTTAACAAAATGCTATAATTATCCATGTTTCTAATGGGGTTTTTTTGGTTATTAATTGAGTTTTATTGTGCAGCAGCTTTTCCAGAAATCGTGGGGGCCAGGAACATACCATTAAAGTCTTGTTTTGAATCACCCAACTGAGCAAAAAAAATCTAGGAAAAATAAGTTCTTTGGATTACAAAATGTAAGAAGCATATTGATATAATTATCCTTAAAAGGAGATACTGTAGGAAATAGGATGGATTGAGTTATTACAAACATTCATGGAGTAAAAACACTATTAAAGCATTACAAGATTCAAACAACCAGTGAACCAAAAGTGTAAAAACAATGCTTTGGAAATTAGTATTTTCCCAAGAAATGTTTCCAGTAAGAACCTGGGAAACTGCACTTTCTCTTGTGGGTGAAAAAAAGTCACATTTCAACTTTAAAGGGACAGTGCTTCTGGAGAGTTTAGACATTCAGGATGTTCTCTATCTCCATAAAACTGTGAAAAAAGGACTTTTAAGGGCATCATCTGGGATTTTTTCCCAGTGTGTGCCCGTCAGTCTTTTTGTGTGTTTTTCCATGTGGACGGTAAAAGTAGACGGGACAATTTCACAACTGCTTCCATTTCTTTTTCTGACTCCTGGGTACTTGTGGCATTGCTGCTAGTGGAAAATACTAATAAAATCCCTCTGGGGAGCAGAGTGCCCAGCATATTTTGGTGACATTTATGGTGCCCTGGGTAACCCTTTCCCTCCCCCAGCTCTGTGAGCCTGCTCTCAGGGAAGGCTGCTGTGCTTTGCTCACAGGCTCTCTGCTAAGGAAACCAGAAACTTTGATTGCATTTCAAATCCAGTCCGTGCCAGTAGCAATTCCCTGGTTGTTTTCCATAGGGTTATTTTCAAGTGGCCCATAAATAAACAGGGCCATGGTCCCCGATGTGTTCCAGCCGAAATGATGAACACGATTGATCTTAATTGGTTTCCTTGGTAGTTCTCAGAAAGAGCTCTCAGAAAGAGAGAACCTTGACTGGTGATTTAGCCTCAATATTGCTCATTCCTGACTTTTACTGGTGGTTCCTGGAAATTTCTCAAGGCATTGTTGATTGAAATATACTGCTGAAACAGTGTCCAATGAAGTCCCAGCCTTCTGCTGTCAGAACTGGACCTTTTGTGGAGACAAAGGACTGCAGACTCCAGGGCTGTCATGTCTGATATCCTTCACTGGGAACAAATGCACAGGGAAAGGGAGAGAGCAGAGGCAGACCCTGCTTCAGCTCCCTTCTGTGTGGAAGCACAGACTTGAGCTTGTAACATGTACTGTGAAGCATAAATACATATATTTATATCTGTATTTTTAACTGTGTACTGCTGGCTGTGCAGCTGAGAGTGTGGAAGGATTCAGGAATGATGGGATATTTGTATGGTGCAAAACCCCCGGATTTGTTTCAGTAATGATCTTTAAAACAAAATACAGCAGAGAAGGAACAGGAGAACTCTTTTAACTCTTACTGGTGAAGGATGGAGTTATTTTTCTTTTCAATTGGTGCCTCTTGAAGTGTCTTAAAGTTTTGTGTGAAGCAGCTTTTCATGGCCAGTGTCAGGGAAAGGATAGTGGGCACTGCATGGGATCCATTGCAGCAATTCCAGTGCTGAAAATAACATCAACAGCATTTTAGTGTTAAGAAACAAAGGCTTGGTCCCAAAATTATTATAGATCAGAGGAGTAAGCTTTTGAAAATGGAATGAAAAAAGAAAAAAAAAAAGAGAAAAATAAGGCCTGATTAAAGACTTTAAAAAATGCTTATTCCTGTGGGATTTTTGACAGTGTCATTCTATCAGCATAAATTCATTTTAATCCAGCAGTGGCCATCCTCCTCGCCGCCTCTTTTCTTTCTATTTTTTTATTTTTTTGTTATTTTGGCTTAGCTAACTGTACAAATTACTCAGTTTTCCTGTGTAGAAATTCAAACACAGAAAAAATAATCCAATCCCTGGATTTCTAAATTCAAGCAGCTTTCAAATCAGAAATAGTTTTGAGGCAAGAACAATAATCTTTCTGATAGTGGGTGGCATAAAAAGACTGTTTTTTTCCATTCAAGGCTTTTTCTTTTAAATGTATTTGATTTAGATTGATTTAGCCTGGTGTGGGAATTGAAAGTCTGACTGAAACTTCCTGTTCTGAGTTGTGGCTTGAGTGAGTTGCTGGGTGAAGGTGTCGGAGCAGCCCTGTATCCTCTCTCTTGCATAATGATCCTTGGTTCTGATGAGTTTCCATCACCTGCGTGGGCTTGATGAGGCAGAGCCTCTTGACTGGTTAAAAGCACAGGAAATCTGTGCTTCTCTCCAGACCTGCTCTGTTTTTTGAGAGAATTGCTTCATTCCTTTCTCCTGACTCAGTTTGTCAGTTCAGTGTAACTTTTCTAAATGCTCTGAAACGCTGTGGAGGACTTGTTGAAGTCCTTGGGTGGAGGTTACACATGATATTCCACAGGTACTTCTTTACTGAGGTGCTAAATAACCTCAGCCCTGTCAGTGGAAATAGTCCAACTTGCCTTTTCTTCTTAGAACCCACTTCCCTGTACTTTCAGTGAATTGCTACTTTTCCTGTTTCCAGGACTTCTTTAACGATTTTGTGGAATGTTGTAGGATGTGTGGGGCAGCTCAGACCTTGTCCTCCACTGAGAGCTGAGCAGGTTGGCACCAGAGGTTTCCGCTGAGTTAAGGCACATGGGAAGCAATTCTGTCTTCCCAGGCTGTGCAAGGAAAGCCTTTAAGTTACAGCAACACCTACAGATGTTTCCCCTCCTCTGACTACTCCAGTCAACAGGAAATGGCCAATAAGCAGAGTGGCTTCCAAACTGCAAACTCCTACAAGAGGAACAGCCAGAGGTGGGAGTGCTGGTTCTCTCCAGCTCAGGGAGAGGTTCCTGGGCTCTGGAGCTTCGTGGTGCATGGACACACCACTGACCTTGAGCAGGGTTTTGGTGTTGTGAGCCACAGCCCATTCCCACAGGGCATTTTGTGCTCAGCCATGCTGATCTAGAGGTGGGTCACTTGATGTACTGGGGCCATGTGGCAAAAACACTCCCCCAGAACAGCTCAGACCTTTTGGGGTGGCAGCACAGACCTATGCTCAGGATCTGGAATATAGGGGAAAATAGGTAGTTTGTGTTGATTGTATGATCCCATTCACAACAGGTTGTATATTGAAGCCCATGCCCTAAACACTTGTAGGTTTTTTAAATGCTCAACTGATTCCTTACTTACACTGAACAGTTACTACTTTCTTATGTTTTTTTGGAAATTTCCCCCTTCTTTCCCTGCATCAATTAAGATAAACTAGAGGTCAGAGCAGCTCTTCATTATGAAAACGTGCTAGTTTTTATCTGTTCTGTGACTCATTTTTCGTGAAGAAAATCAAGAAGGAAAGAGTCTTTGAATCTTTTAGTGTGATGAAAAATGATTCCTTTATGTGCTTGAGTGTATGATGTTTTCAAGGTTCTGTTTTTGAAGAAAATTTTCAGAATCTTACTGATCATATTGACCTGCTGGATTTCTTTCTGCACTTCACATTTCTAGTGAGTGATACGTGGGAGCACTAAGTTGAAATCATCTGAGGCAAACCTTTATGCTTTTCAAAGAGTATAACTTGCTATCCAAATCCAGTGTCTGAGAAGCACCATCTTAAAAATTCAAATGTTGGTGAAGACAATTAGCATGGATTAGTGAGTACAAAACTGAACTTTGGAAGATAAAGGAGGTAACCTTTGGCTTACTACAGAGCATCAGCCACAGAGCCTCTGCTGAGATTTGAGTTCTTAGTGAGCTCAAGCACTGATGACACAAATCCTGAGGATAACAGTGTGTGGTTGGTTGTTCTGTGTCCAGTTTGGCAGCACCCCTGTGCAGTGCCACCCTTGCAGAGACTGTACATTCCCTCTGAGTATGTAGTGCCCAACCAGCCAGTTGTTTTTCTCCTTAGCCCTCCTTCCATGGCTGTGAAATATTTGCAGGACCTGTATTTCATGACTGGCCCAGTCACTGATTTATCTGCTGTACTGTTTATCCCACTGGGACCATGTGATTTTTTTCAGAGCTGACCTCCCTTGCTCACAAACCACAGCTAATTTAGGTTTATTTCCCTCCCTGCCCCCTCCTCCTGGCATGCTAACAGTGATTCCAACTGGCTGTTGACTTCCACTCAGGAATTGTCACCAGATCTTTCCAGGTTAAATCTTGCAAATGAAGATCACAATATGCTTGGCACTGTCTTCCCTTGGAGGTGCAGTCTGCCCTTAGGAGGTGATGGTCATTACCAGATGTCAGCTTTGGGGAGATCCAACAGATGGCAATGCTCTGGTTTACATGAGCTGCCCATCTATTTTGTTTAGACAGATTCAGGGGCATTTCTGATGCTTTTGGAAGCCAGAATTCCAGTGCAAAGCACTGGAAAGGAAGGGAAACATGGAGATGGAAGGAAGTGCTTGAGGTGAACATGAAATGCTTTCAAGTAAGATTTTGAAATTGCACAAACAGTGCATACTCCTATTTGTTTAAGCAGTGGCAGCAAAATCCATTAAAAATCAATGTGGATGGGCATTCCCTCAGGTGGCTGAGACCAGTGCACAGAGCTCAGCTCATGGCCCACCTCTGGGCACCAGAACAACCTCCTGGACACCAGGAACACACCTGGACCAAGGAACAGATCTCCTGGACACCAGAACAACCTCCTGGACACCAAGAACAAGCTCCTGGCCACCCCATTATTGACAGATGTCTGTGGGAACCAAGTGTCAGCAACAGTAGCTGAAGCTTTTTAGAAGCAATCTTTTCTTGCTTGCTTTTCCTAGAACTAAAATAAAATGAGAACAGAATCTGTGGCCTGGCCTATCTCCAGAGAAATTTCATGGACTTTATGAATCAATTATATAAGGAAGATCATTGGGCAATGGGAAGAAATGACAAAGCATCTCTGTG
Source organism: Serinus canaria (assembly GCF_022539315.1). Classification (NCBI taxonomy): domain Eukaryota; kingdom Metazoa; phylum Chordata; class Aves; order Passeriformes; family Fringillidae; genus Serinus; species Serinus canaria. Next base: position 5,662,514 of record NC_066334.1, on the reverse strand, counting down.
AACTTGCTGAGTTTTTCTAAGCAGCCCTTTTAAGGACCTCATTGTTTTTCCTGCTGAGGGAGAAGAGTCTCTCTTCTCAGAGGCAATTTAAGGCAGTAGCTCCTTGTGATCAGAAGGAATGAAAACATGGCACAAAAAATTGGTTTTGGTGGGTAACACAGGAGGTCATGACAAAATTGTCTCATTCCTGGTGCTAAACATGACCCTCTGCACTGTTTGCTCTTGTAACACACTGCTCTTGGTACAGCCCATGTACAGCTCTACTAAAGGAAATCATGCTGGTTTGACTTGCTAGAAATGGCCTTTCCAGCCTGGGGAAGAACCAGGGGTTCAGTTCTGGACTTACACAAATCCATCATTCCATGTGTCTTTGTAATTGTAACTGATCAAAATGTCAATGATCTGTGTAGAGTAAGCAGGGAAGGAGGGCATGAAAAAGATTAAATATGGATAAACTGCAGGTGAATTCTAAACATACACAACTCCAGTGTGGGTAAGACTGAACATCTAAAAGAAACATGAGTGGTATCATTAGTCATGGAGCTTTTCTAGGTATGAGCAAAAATGAAAGGCAGCAAAAATCTGTGTCACACACCTCTTATTTGCATGTCTTCTTTAACCTGGATGTGTTCCCCATGGAGCTTCTGTAGACTAGCCCAAAATAATCTGCATGGATCCAAACAGTTTTAATTTTCTGTGTGTAAGGAGACTGAGCTTGGCATTTCTGAATCTTACTAAGCTTTTCTTTTTAGGCTTAAACACAGGAAAGACTTCAAACCTCATTTCTCAGCTTATCGTGCAAATAATATTCTGAATCTTGCAGGATCATAACTTTTTGTATAAAGCTTTCCAGCTGTTTTCTGTTGATAAAAGACTTGAGCTGGGCACCAGGAGATAAGACTGTGGGACTGAGAAATTGCTGACTTAGTCTTGTAATCTTCCAGCAGGGCATTCCCATAGGGAAGTTATGGATAGGTGTAACTCTGCACAAGTTAATGTTCTAATCCTTGAATCCCACTGAATTGCTCAGCCACTGAATTTGATGGAAATTCTGGGCACCTGACACGTTTCAGGATTCAGTGTTACCCAGAGACTTTCAATTCCTGGCAGTGTGGAGCTCAAACTGATTCCCTTGGGGCTGTTCTTCTGGATTTGAGAATGTCGTGTTCTGAGAGCAAACCTGGCTGGGAACTTCAGTGACACCCTTTGGAAGGACTCTGAACTTCCAGGCTCCAGATCAGGAAAAACTGTCAGGATCAAACATGATTTAAAGCATGAAGAACTTTATTTATTGCCAGCAGAGAATGGCAGTGGAGTTTGGAATAGCTTCGAGCTTATGTTCTTTGCTTCTGATAGCAAATAGACTGTCCATCCCTCTGCTGGGACCAAGGCTTGTCTTGGTGTTCCAGAAAACTCTAATTATATAGACAAGGAGATAAAATTAAGACAAATAAACTGAAGATGGAAAATTAGTTAGACAAATGGAAAAAAATGCATGCAGATGGTTAGGAACACCTAAAATCCCACATGGTGCAGTGACTGCTAAGTCAGCCAACAATTTTTTATGAATGAGAAATCTAATAAGGAGGGGAAACCAGTTAAAATTTGCCCTGGAGCAATTGTAACTTCTACACCTCTTTTTTTGGTTCATAAACACCTCTGTTGCCTGCAAAAATACTTGTGAAGATGCTTTTTAATATGGTTTGCTAAGTTTTGTTGCTTGACTTCATTGTTCCTGCAAATCAGCAAATGAATTCCATTCGCAGTTCGATTTTTTTCCTAAGACAAGGAATGTTCATGCCAGATTGCTGTTCCTACATTTTCCCTCCAAGCTCACACAGCACTGGAGCTCTGTGTGGTGCAGGATTACACAACTGTGGGATCCATGTGGAAAGAGCCAGACTATGACAGGTATTTTGCAGTGCTAATCCACTAAGTAACTGGAGCCATACATTGAATGGCACTTTTATCTCACATTTAATGGGTAAATACAGGCAGGGAAGTTGTTGGCTGTGTGTCACAGTCCCTTTGTCTCAGCTTCACATGGCAATCATTCTCTTCATTTCACTTGAGCTGTCCTGCAGCTGATTTATCCCCAGCCCAGCAGATAAGACACTCAGAGAATGACTGGAGTCAAATCATTCCAGTTTGATACCGATGCCAGACAAAGCTGTATGTTTGAAATCAGATTTTTCCCTAGAGTAAGGAAGAAGAGAAGGTGTTCTCCTCAGCTGAGGCAGCTGGAGGGCTGCTTTGTTTGCTTGTTTATTCAGAAGTTTGTGACTTTTTAATATTCCACTCTGTAGAAGACAGTGCTGATGCAAAGTACATAAAGAAAATAAGAAGTCTAAAGCAGAAAAAGTCTGAAAATCAGAGAAGGCTTTGGAGCTGGTGAGAAAATGAGAGGTGACATGAGAACAGGAAGGAAAGGGGAAGGTTATGTCATTAGAGGCTGGAATTCAATGTTTTGATGAAACTCCATGGATACAGGAAGGAGCAGGGCGGGTAAAAATAGCCAAATGAAAATGGTATGAGTTCCAAGAATTCAACTCTGAAAAGAAAAAAAGAAATATACGTTCTTGCTCAAAACCAGGTGGAAAAAGTTATATATTCTTATGAAGCATTAGAAAAGGTGAAGCAAAAATTTGCTGTCTGCAATTTCTTTATTTTTTTCTTCCAACAAAAACTTGAAATTTTGTGTTATTTTACACATCTCTTCCAAATCCTCAGTGGCCTGGTTCCCAGGAGAGGGAACACTTTGTCAGAAAAGTCATCTCATCAGAAGCCCTTGGATGCAGTTCAGATCCGAGGAGTTTCTGGGGCTGAGCACATGCAAATGCTTACAGCCACAAGAGCTGTCTCCCTCCCTGAGTGGCAGGAACACTCCTGATGACTGCAGGAGGAAATGGCCATCACTGGGAGAACAGTTTGCTTTGCAGGACATTGATTTGCGCAAAGCCAGCAGACAACTACTGGAGTCTCTGTTTTCTTGTGCTGAACTCCATGTGCTCACAGCTCCCCTTGGAGATTCACTCTTATCTACAGAACAGAAAGCTCTTACTACAAGAAAAAGAAAGAAAGAAAATCAACCCATTTGCTTACTTTGATTTTGTTTTTGTTAATTTCTGAACAGATGGTAACATACCACAATGGAAGTTTTATAAAAATTTCCATCTTTTAACTGAGTGCAGGCCTGAAATTTTTCCCTGGTGAAAAAGCGGAGTGTGAGTCATTAAACAGGCTCTGTGCTATCTGCCTGGGATTTTCACTCTGCAGTCAGAAGAGTCAGAAAGCTCTTCCATTACAGTAACTACCTTTTTTTTTCCCCCTTCACCTGGGCAAATGGCCAATTCCATCATCTCAGGCTCAGTAGGAACAAGGAAGGTACAGTCCGAGGAGGGATGTAATGCACAGACAAGGGGAGAGCCATTGCCACAGGCCAAGAGCAGGAGTCCAGTTCTAGAGCTCAAACAATTGTCAGAAGGAGTGGCCTGATTTATGATTTCTCCAGTCCAGTCTGAATTCAGTAATTGAAAAGTTATGGGCTGGGTTTACAAGGGAGACATTCTGTTGCCTGCAGAGTGCTCAGCACCTAGTGAGTCTTGGCCCCAGATTATCATTATGGAGGTGGAGAGTCTAAACCTAATCTTTGTTTGGACTCCGTTTGAAATTTGGCACTGATTGCTGTGGGACAAATAAGGCCCAGAGATGCTGAGTGTTCTTTTCTGCAGGTCTTCTGATGTGACCTTGGAGAGCTGGAGGAGTCCAAACTCTCTGGTCTCCAGTGCTGTTCATTTTAGTGAAGTTACAGAACTTTGCTGAGGGGGTTGGAAATAAAAAGGGATTTTTACACTAAGGCTTCAGGGCATTTGTAAAATCCTTTGTGTCTGCCCAGTGTCCTGAGTGCAGGCTCTGGTGCCCAGTTCTCACACACAGCATCTCCCTGAGCAGTGCAGCCCTCACCAGTTTGTTCCTTGTCTCCTTTGTAACACTTTTTTCTAAGCAAAATTACCTCAGAAAAATCAAACCAGAGTCTGAAATTTGCATTTTGGACTTTCCTCTGTATCACATTGTGATGGTGCCTTCATCAGCTTTGGAGTGGAGATGTGACAAAGTTGCTCACAATTAATGGTTGTGCTAGAAATGCAGAAGGATGGATGGATGGATGGATGGATGGATGGATGGATGGATGGATGGATGGATGGATGGATGGATGGATGGATGGATGGATGGATGGATGGATGGATGGATGGATGGATGGATGGATGGATGGAGGGATACATCAACCTTCAAGGTCTCTGTCGTTCAGAAAAAGATGAGTTAATCCTTCTCAGCCTGTGTGACATTTAATGACATGTACAAAGGAGGTGAATGGCATCTTGTTGCATAGCAAGGGTAATATAGAACACAATTTCCCCTGAAGAAATAGCTCACATACCTTATATAATGAATGAGCTCATTTCGCCTGTGTTTGCCAGAAACAATAAAAGTTAGAAAATGTCCCAGTAATTAAAATAAAGTGTTACCCAGATTTATGGTGAGAAATGTGAAATGTCAGGCAATTGAGTGCAGCTCCACACACATATAAGCTTCACATTCGTTAGAACAGGTTGCATTCATTAGGAGGAACAGTGTGGGTCCAGGGCTGGCCCCAGAAGGCAAGGAATGGTTTCTCCTGCCCAGGGAAGGAAAGCAGAGGGGAGGGAAAGGTGCCAGCTGGCACATTCCCTGATGGATCCTGGTCCTAGTGGTGATGCTGCAGCAGGCAGGGACAGACAGGATCATAGCTTCAAGATGGGCTTGGATGACATGATGGATGGGAGGGGGAGAGGAGAGAGTCCCTCTGTCAGCATGCCACGTGCAGAAAAGAAATCTAATAAAAATTTTTGAAGGGTGGAGATGAAAAAGGGAATCTAAGCATGGCCAGCCTTTCCTGCAGTCCTTCCTCTCACACTGTTCATTATTTTAATACAAATGCAGTACCCAGGAATAGTTTAGAAGTTTACTAGGTATGAGCTCATCTCTTGCTTAAAATAATCTGAAACCCTAATTATTTTTTCTATGCACCATTCTTTGTCAGAGGGCCACGTAAGTGAAGTGGGTTTAATCTACATGAATACAATTCCTGTAGCCATAGGGAACCCTGAAAGTGCAGAACTGCTGGAGACAGCAGTGGAACTCTCTGAAAGTCTGGTGGGAGCCCATTTGAGCAGGTCCTGCTGGAACATCCCCAGTGCCTCTGTGCAGCTGAAGGAGGGCGGCTGGAGCTGTGGAAATGTCCTGCTGGGACACTGGGAACCTGCTGCCCCAATGTCTCCTGTCACCAGCTTTTCTGCTCCTCTCTTCTGACACAGCTAATTAAAAATTGAAGAGGCTTGAAATGAAAATGCTTTACATAAAAGCTAGTCTGACAGTTGATGCTGTCTAGAAATGAAAACGTTCAGTGCCTTTTTCCTGGAAAAGAGAACAGGGCCATGTTAAATCACACACTTCAGTAAATACAGATCTAGTGGGGGACTCTCACTACCTGCTCCTACCAGACTGAAGTGTCTGGTTCAAAATACAGCCTGTCTTGTCCAATGAAGTATGGAAGGGGACAAAAAAAATATTCAAATAACCCCAGTCCTCTTTGACTTTCAGTGTTGGATTCTGTTATTGCAAGGTTTTGATCTGGGAGTAGTTCTAGGAATAACATGGAGTTTTGTCAGGAAAAAACCCAGTCATGAAGCTGAAAGCAGTTGATTCTAACTTGGTAAAAGATTTGGATTGTGATAAAGATCTGCAGGGTGGCCTTAAGTCAGTTGTGTATCTTCTCTGTTCTGCAGTTCCACATCTGTAAAATGACAGAATGAATTTGTTTCGTTTTCATTACATGCTTGTAGGAAAAATCTCATTATGCTAATGAGGTGTGCATGTGCTTTAATCACAGGTTCATTCAGAAAGCCCATAAATGAAATAAATATGAGATTAAGGCATAAGAATTTGTGAGAAAGGAGTAGAAATGTGGGATTTTTAGGACAGCACGTTCTGAATGAGTGAAGTGATGATGCAAGCACTGATCTCCACAGAGTTCCTAGTGCTTTGTGTGTTATTTATAGGAGGCCCAGGCCTCTACAATAAATTGCAGGTTCACCTGTCAGACCAGCAGACAGGGGATTGCTTTACAACAAGAGGGAAGAGGGCATCAATTTCAAGCAGAGTCATTCCCTGCCATGATTTTGGATGTTGAGCTGCTGTAAAGGATGTACCAAAGGACATGAGGAGAGACACCAGGATCAGAAGCTGTGGTGATAAAAACCCAGCAAGCAGATCAGGAGATCTGACAGAGTCTTTGTAGCAAAGGTGCATTAAGCTTATTAATATTATTTGCAAAATACAGATACCATGATGCTGAGAAATGATCTCAAAGATGGAAGAGATTGTGGAAGAGAGAGGAGAATTCCCTGCAGTCTGAGAGAGGCTGTGGAGGGAGGGAATATTTGGCCTGAGGGGTCTGAGTGGGGTGGGAGCTAGGCTGTGTCACTGCTCTGTCCCAGGTGGGTCACACTGGTTGTGGAGCCCAGCTCTGCTGCCCTTTACTCGTCCCAGCAGCTGCAGCAGATCCAGGCAGCATTGCCAGAGCGTCTCCTCATGGCAGAGTGTGTGTGGGAGGGCAGGGAGGGCAGGTCACCCACCTTGTTTGCTGCAGCTTGGGTTTTGCTGATCAGGAGCTCCTGCAGGGCAAGGCTGGCACACTTCCTTTAATATGGATTGCTTGGGATAAGCTGGGAGAGAGACTTGCTTAAACCCAGGTTTAACTTTGTCCAAAATGGTTGATTTTTCTTCCCTGGAATAGTGATTGTGGCTCAGGGAGGAGCTGCTGAGGGGGGACAGCAGCAGTTCAGGGCACTATTGACAGGGACAAGGCTTTGGCTTGGTGTTCCTGTCCCTGCCTCTGCTGGATGTGGGGCTCTGCCTTGTTTGCTCATTGCTGGCTATGCTGAGACATGAAAGATTTGCTGTTCATATAAATGGCAAAAAGTCTGTGCAGGCTGACTCCCTACAGGACTATTCTGTGAGCTCCTTTGGGAATCCAGCTTTATTCCCTTCTCTGACTCTGATTTTTCCCAGTGAATTCATTTTTTCATTGGTGGTAGCAAGCATGTTTTTTTGATTTTTAAAATGAGGTGTTTGGCAGCATCCACTGGGACATGTAGGTGCAGAGTGTGTGAGGGAGGGAGGGGCAGCCCTGAGCAACATACCAGGCAACTTGGGACAAAAAAAAATCCAAAAAATGGAGAACTCTTTCATGTACTTTTAACAACCCCTCACCTCCCATACTTCCTAGGATGCCTGATGATTTCCTGCAAATTAAATATGAATTTTAGGTGAGAGCAAGTCATGTGTTTAGCAGGTCATATGTTCATGACATGTATTAATCGTGGATGTATGGCCAGTGGGCCATGACCAGGAGGGTCTGTACTTGGGAAAGATATAAAAGATACAGGAGGCAGGCCATGGAGCTGAGCTGAACAAAAGGAAAAGGGTTAAGGAAATAATGATGAGTTGGAATCCATGGGGTTCTCTGGGAGCAGCTGCTGTGAACATGGTAAAATAAAATCAGTGAGCTGGAGCAAAGCCCTAAAACACAGCCTTGCTGCCATTGCTGGGAAGTCCCAGCCACCTCACTGAGCTCTTTGGCCTGAAAGGTGTGCTGTAAATAGCTGACTTTTACATTAATTTAAAAAAAAAAAAGAAGAAGACTGTTTTAGTTGTTATGAGTCTATTGCTGACCTCAGACACTGAAAATTTTTGTTGTTCATCTTAACTCTGACTAATTCTTGAAACTTTTTTGGTGACTTTTTAGATGTCTTAAATTCATTTATTTCAGTGCATATCTCAGAGATATATGTACAAAAAGAAGTGGTGTCTTTAAAATAAATGTTTCCAAATTAATTTTGGCCAAAAAGATAATCTAGATCACATTTGTGAAATAATTTTCTGTAACTGATATTCGTGTTGATGAAAAATTGAAAGATTTGAATGAAAAAGACCACCTGGCTCTCAGATAATCCTTTCCAACAGAGAGTTTGAAACCTTATTCCTCAGGTTCTGGATAGTTTGGCATTCCCCAGTTTCACTGTAATAGATCAGTGAAAATGATGAGTTTGATAAATGATAATCTCTAAAGGAAAAGAGGGAAGGAAATACCCTGGCCATGAAGAAATTGTCTTATTCTGTCACAATTAGCAGTGAATATGTACGGTACAAGCATGGAGCAAGTGGAAATTGGCTGCTCCAAGGGCTGTGCTGTCTAATGTGAGCTGCAGCAGGAATTTTGACGTGTCGTATTCGCACCCACGCTCCCCCCCTTCCTTCTTCACAATCTTCACAATAGGCCCTTCCCAAACGTTTTGTCAAATAGCTGCAATATGCAGCACAGCCCTTGCTAATCCCCAGCTCTCCCCGAGCAGGCAGGCAGTGAGAACCAGAGGGGGCTGGGGGGAGCACACTTCTCCTGTATGTGTACAAACACAGGCACAAACACCCCCCCAGGCCGGGGGACGTGCAAAAGGTGGGACCCGGTGCTGGGGAGAGGCACCGAGTGAAGGCGATGGGGAGGGAAGAGAACTGCCTGTTAAATATGGAAAATGGAGTCTGCTTTTTGTTCTGGGCCTTTGGAATCTGTGGGTGGATTGGAACTGGCAGGCAGGGAGCAAACACCCACCCACCATAGGGCTGTGTGGTTCAGAAGTTTACAAGAGTGTTTGTGTTCCAGGAGCTGTTGGCCTTGAAGCCAATGGAGAGGGGGAGGAGAAGAGGGAGAGAGTGAGAAAAACACTGTGGTGTTAGGGCCCTTCCTCGGAGATATTTTTCCCCTCTCCTTTCTCCAGCTCCAGGGCTTTGGAACTGGAGCAAGACTGACTGGGGGACAGATTAATCTGATTTTAAGATGCGGCACTCGCAGTCCGTCATGGAGAGGCAGAGACTTGAGAAGCCACTGCCACCTTAATGCCACATGACAGCTCCCTTGGCTCCCCCTTCTCCTGCCCTGCTGCTGTTTGGTTCTGCAGAGGCTGTGGGATGTAAAGACATGGAAGTTTTGCTGTGTTGTTACTGCAGGAGTTGAAGCTTGGTTCCTGTCCCGTCATGGCTTTCGGTTTGGAAGCTGCCACTCCAATTGCTCACTGTCTGAGTATTGCAGATACAGAAACTGAGGCACAGAGAGACTGAGCAACTTGCCCAAGGCAACAGGAAATCTGTGGGAGATCTGAGAATAGACCCCAGATGTCCTAAGTTTTCTGTCTTAACCACAAGACCATCCTTCCTGTCTCTTTGGTAGTCCCCTCTGCTTCAGGAATTCCATTTACAAATTCCACCCAGAAACAATCTGTTGCACGATCCAGTGATTTACTTGCATTAAAAAGTCATTTGGAAGAGAAAATGGCACCTCTCTTAAAATGAACTGCAGCTACTGCTTGCTGTCCTTTCTTTCTAGGGGATGAAGGAGAGGGAATTAAAAAAATAAAAAAAACAAGCTTCCAGAGCTGAGAAGCTTTTCCATTGCTATCCAAACTTCCTGCAGGCATTAGTTTGGTTCTTTAAAAGAATCAGGAACTCCATATGTGATGTTTGAGTTTATCTGGCCATTTATATTTTAGTGGATTATAAAAAGGCCTGAAACTGCACTAAATCCATCTAGGGAGTGATCCTGCTGCTGGTCCCCATTGTATCCCAGTGTCTCTGGTGACAGTCTGGTCAACTGCCACAGCCCTGGGGGAATTCACTGTGTGTCTGGTGCTTCTCCCTTGTCACATTCACAGTCAGAGCTTCTCTAAGAGAAGGCTGAATGCTGGGAGGGGTTTTCATTCTACCAGAGCACACCCTTCAGTTTGGAAACGGTGGAGTGGAGTGGATGGATGTCCCTCATATTAACAAAAGGTACCATATGTACCTTCTAAAGAATATAATTTAAAAATTATTCTTAACTAAAACCTTTTTGAGGAATATTCCTAGCCCTGCTTTCTCTTAGCATAAGGAATCAACAAGGAGTGTATGGCCTAGATTGTTAAATCCCATCTTTAGACCTTGGTATTGTGGTAATGTCTAAAAATCCCACTCATGGATCACCAAATCCTCCTGTGATGGATTGTATAGACAGAAACTTCAAGGGTCCTTCTTGCTGCCAGTGCCTTCCTATTAAAACAATTTGTTGGAGAACCTCCAAGGGTCTTCTCTGAGCAGATGAAGACACAGCTGCTGACCTGGACCTGTGTGTTTGGTTCCTGCCTCTTCTGAAGCCATTTAGCACTTTGAGGGTTGATGTCCAAGTTGGGTAGGTGAGAGTGGGTTCCTCTCTGGGGAAATGCTGAGCTAGGGGCAAGGTCAAGGCTCTTATACAACTCTTACACCTTTTCCCTTTATTCTGAATGGGATTTCAGAATATAAAAGTAGAAATAAAACACAAGAGCTTGGTGTGTGTCCTGCCCATTACAATGAGTCTGAGTAAATCACAGCGGGTTTGTTTCCCAATTGCTCTTTTAAGCACTGTTTGGATGTTTGTCTGTTTGCTCCTCCTCTTTTGTCCCAATGTGTTTTTTCTGCTGTTCCACTGCCATGAACTCTTCCAGAGCACACTGTCCAAAATTCAATATCTGTGTCCCTCAGTCACACTCTGTGGATGAGCAGGGCTTAAAGTCCTTGTTGCATTACAAACACTATTAACAATTGTGCTGGTGTGAAAGTGCTCCCCGGCCCTTTTTGGCACACAGTTGACAGAGCTCTGAGATAACAGTGGAAACATTTTCAGCTTGTTCCTTAATGGTGATGCTAAGTGGTGATTGAAATGTTTGTTAGAATTCTGGGTGTGCAGTCCATGGAAAATGGGAGAAGACACAGTTTTTTTTGCTTTGGAATTTGATATTAATAGCAAGTAAGAGCATCTCACTCCTGACCTGAATAATAAATCCAGAATGGAGTTGGCAGTGCTGCTGGGCAGTGGGTGCCCGTGCCCAGTCATTGGGTGTCCATGCTGTGGTCAGTGGGTGTCCATGCCCTGGGCATTGGATGTCGGTGCCATGGGCAGTGGGTGTCTGTGCTATGGTCACTTGGTGTCCATGCCCTAGGTGTTTGTGCCATGGTTACTGAGTGTCCATGCTGTGGGCAGTGAATATCCATACTATGGAAGGTAGGGGTCTGTGCCATGACCAGTGGGTGTCCTTGCTATAGTCAGTGGTGAGTGGTGTCTGTGCTATGGCCAGTGCATGGTCCGTGCTAGGGACAGTGGATACGTCAGTGCCCCAAGCAGTAGGTGTCTGTGCTCTGGTCAGCGGTCAGTCGGTGTCCGTGCCCTGGTCAGTGGTCAGTCGGTGTCCGTGCCCTGGTCAGTGATGTCCGTGCCCTGGTCAGTGGTCAGTCGGTGTCCGTGCCCCGGCCGCGGTTGTGCGGGGCGGTCGCGGTGATCGCTCATCGGTCGGTAGAGGGCGCCCGCCCCCGCCGTGCGGGGGGCGCTCTGTGCCCCAGACACTCCGGATACCCGGACAGTCCCGGACACACCGGACAGTCCCGGACACCGCGGACAGCCCCGGCCCCGCGGGTGGGAGCCCAGGAGCCGACCCGCCTGCGTGCCAGCAGCGTGGCCTTAATGCTGCCTCTGCCTTCCTGCTCCAGCGAGGGCTTGGACAGCCCCAGCCCCAGCCCCAGTCCCAGTCCCTGCCCACCCGCGCTGCGGTTGCGCCTCTCGCTCCTTCCACGCGTTGAGCGTCGCCTGTGGGTGGAAGGAGCGTGTGACGTGTGCGGGAGCGGGGAACACATGTGTGTCGGAGCAAGGGAGCACACGTGTGTCGGGACAGGGAAGCACACGTGTGTCGCTCGCCTGTAGCGCTCGGTGGGTTGGGGGCTCCGGTGTCCCGTGGCGCCCCGAGGATGCGCTCTCGTCCCGCGCGGTTGTCGCCCATCAGTTGCGCTCTCACGCCTGTGATTGCTGTTGGCGCGGGGCGTGTGCCCGCAGTTGACGCCGGGCAGGGCGCCGTGAGTGCTCACACACGCTCCGTGCCCGTGCGAGCGCGACCAGCGCCGCTCCCCGCGCCTGTTCCATTTCACCGCTGCCAGAAATCCAGCGGCGAGAGGGAAAAAGCCCTCGCCCTACCGCCCCTCCTTGGCGGCGCGGCGGTCCGTGAACCCTGCAGTTTATCCTCCCCCCGCTCCCTCCCTCCCTCGCCGGCGCTGCCGCCGGGGCCGCGCCGCGCGCCCGCCCGTGCAGCGGCTCGGCTCGGTTCGGCTGAGCTCGGCGCGGTTCGGCTTGGCTCGGCACGGCTCGGTTTGGCTCGGCACCACTCAGCACAGCTCGGCTCGGTTCAGTTCGGTTCGGCTCGGCACGGTTCGGCTCGGCTGGACTCGGCACATCCCAGCTTGGTTCGGCTCGGCGCAGCCGGGCTTGGATCAGCTCGGTTGTGCTCGGTGCGGCCGGGCTCGGTTGGACCGCTCTCCTCGGCTCAGCTCGGCTCGGCTCGGCCCGGCCCGGCCCGGCCCAGCCAGGCTCGGCTCGGCTCGGCTGATCCCGGCACATCCCGGCCGGTCTGGGCGCAGCGCGAAGGGGGAGGCGGGCGCTGTTCCTGGAAGAGCCCGGCCCGGGGAGTTGGTCACATTCTTGGCCGGGATTCAATGACTGAGGCAGACACCAACAAACAGAGGGGGGGAGGCGGAGGGCGGGAGGCTGAGCCCGCCTGCATTAGCTCAGCTCTCAGGCACTCTCAGTCACTGCTGGAAAGAGGAGCTGGGAGGATGTGCGCGCTCTCACCGCGGCTCCCCACGGCACAACGAGAGCACCGGCAGAAATAAGGGAAGGAAGGCGAACCGAGAGCCGAGGAGCCCTCCCAGGCCGAGCAGAGGGACCACGAGGGGCAGCGGAGCCGCTCCTCGCCCGTGCGGAGCCCCCGCTCCGCTTTGGCAGTGCCGGAGATCTGGGCCTTTTCTCCTGCGTTGTTCCTTCCACAGAGCGAGCGTGCTGCCTCCTCCTGCTTTTTACTTTCCTCCCCCGCGCCTTCCCTCGGTGGATATGGACAGAAGGGGGATCACTGCAGAGAAGCAGCAGCCGCCAGAACATATTTGAGCCCCGGGTGCTCGGAGCGTGGCACAGACTTTTTGTGTTTCTGTGGGTGGTGTGTGTGTGTGTGTGTGAGTGAGTGTGTGTTGGAGGTGTGGGAGGAGGGATTGGTTTGCCTGGGGGTTGGCTGAGGGGGTGAGTGCTCGGATGAAGACCTCTTTTTGCCGTGATTCTGTGCTCCATCGGGGCAGCTTGGAGACTTGGAGGGTTTGAAATTGTAACGCGAAGCAAGAGAAAAGAAAGAAGAGAGAGAAACGCATACAAAAGGATTTATTTCCTCTCCGTTAGTGGATTGCTGAGTGAGAAGGAGGAAAAACACAAGGGTGGGTTGTTTTATTTTGTTAATATTTTTTCCTTAAAAAAAATCCCTTAAGAGGATTTGCACCAGGGTGGAAGATAACTGGGGATTTTTGCTGTTTGTTTTGGGAATAGAAACTAAAAAATGGAGACTGTAAGTAGAAGCAGCTTCCAGCCTCATCCAGGACTGCAGAAGACCTTGGAACAGTTTCATCTGAGCTCTATGAGCTCCCTGGGTGGCCCTGCTGCTTTCTCAGCACGATGGGCACAGGAGATGTACAAGAAAGACAATGGCAAAGACCCAGCGGAACCTGTACTGCATCTGCCCCCGATCCAGCCTCCTCCGGTCATGCCTGGTCCCTTCTTCATGCCCTCGGACAGATCCACGGAGAGGTGCGAGACCATCCTGGAAGGAGAAACCATCTCCTGCTTCGTGGTGGGCGGAGAGAAGCGGCTTTGCTTGCCCCAGATCCTGAACTCGGTGCTCAGGGACTTCTCCCTGCAGCAGATTAATTCGGTGTGTGATGAGCTACATATTTACTGCTCCAGATGCACTGCTGACCAGCTGGAAATCCTCAAAGTCATGGGCATCCTGCCCTTCTCCGCTCCTTCCTGCGGGCTCATCACGAAAACTGATGCTGAGAGGCTTTGTAACGCCTTGCTTTATGGTGGCACCTATCCTCCCCACTGCAAGAAGGAATTCTCTAGCACAATTGAGCTGGAGCTCACGGAGAAGAGCTTCAAGGTGTATCATGAGTGCTTTGGGAAGTGTAAGGGACTCCTGGTGCCAGAGCTTTACAGTAACCCCAGCGCAGCCTGCATCCAGTGCTTGGACTGCAGGCTCATGTACCCACCTCACAAATTTGTGGTCCACTCTCACAAATCGCTGGAAAACAGGACTTGCCACTGGGGCTTTGACTCTGCAAACTGGAGATCCTATATCCTCCTCAGCCAGGATTATACTGGGAAAGAGGAGAAAGCTAGACTGGGCCAGCTCTTAGATGAAATGAAAGAAAAATTTGACTATAACAACAAATACAAGAGGAAAGCCCCCCGGGTAAGTGGTGCCTATAATTTTAAAGGGGGCGGGGGAATTTCGGTAACATTTATCGATATACCCAAATTGTTACCAGCTGCTTTTCCTTGGAGTCATTTAGCAATTTTAATCGTGTTCTCCATTCTCCCCGCGTGTGTGTCACTGTGGAGGAGCAGTGCTCGAGATGGCACCTTTATTTCTCTGGCTGTGTTCTGACCACGGTGGTTGGAGTTTGTTTAAATTACCTGTGTGTATTCGTGTATTTTACTATGTGTGGACCTTGATCTTTGAAGCCCATCACACTGCCCCAGACTTTATCTGGCAGTGCGTGATTTCGGGTCTTTAAGGGCTTCTTCACTCAGGGGTCAAGGCAGGGAAGAAGGCAGAAAAAGGGAGCAGGTACTGATGGCTCCAGACACAAGTCCGTGCACTTTTCTGGTCGATGGAGTGTCGCCAGGGATGGAGGTGCGGGCTGAATGCTCTCAATGCTTGTATGGAAATAAAATGTGCCTGTTAAGAAAAAAAAAATTGTGCCGGTAGTGCAGGTTACTGGTTTATAGATGAAGTGTTCAGAACGTGAATGGAGAAGTTCCTGCTTTAAAAGTATCCCTGCGGAACCTAAATTTCCCCAGCAGACAGGCTTTTGTATATTGGATTATGTATACATCCAGCAAATGACTCTGTCTAGGGCCAGCTGCAGCAGCTCCTTAAGGTATTCCATGCCGTGCTGTGCCGAGCCAGACAGCTCAAGCACATTTTTTTTTTTAGGTGCCACTTGTTTTTCTTTCAGTCTGAGCTGCCTTTAGATCCCAGAATCCCTGGTGTGTGGGTGGGAGGCTGCCTTGGCATCTGGCAGCGCTCCTGCTCCATGGGCAGCAATGCCACAAGGCCTTGGGGACTCGCAGACACCGGGATGTCTGTCTGGCTCCTGCCACGGTGCCACTGGCTGGGGATGAGCAATTCTGCTTCCTGCTCCTTCCCCCCGGTGCGAGGGGAAAACAAACTCCTGCCTGAGTTTTCCCCTGCAGGTTTGTTGGTTGGGCTCTGCCTCACTGTCAGAGATTTCCAAACTTTGGGTTTTTGTGTCTGAAATGGAAGGGCGATAGGAAAGCCTGGAAAAGAGAAGATGTTTAAAGCCCACTGTGAAAATTTTGAATTAACTTACCAAATACCTGTTTAAAGGGGCAGACACACACTCTGACTAAGGTGGAGCTTTGATTTATAAAAAACTGCAACAAAAATACCCGAGCAAACCCCAGATTTTTTTAAAAAATATGCTGTGCAAACAGTACAGTAATTCCACAACCAGTCTAGAAGGCCTGGTGAGCCCATCTGACCGGGCTGCACACTTCTGGATTAAGGAGCGGAGTCTCACTCTTCCAGTTTCTCTCCTGGCCCCGGGCTCAGTCCTTGTCCTCACCCCTCCTTTTCCTCCCCGGAGTGTCAGGACGCTGTGACAAAGCTGGGCTGTAATGAGGCACATTATCCCCGTGGTTGGAGGTGGATGTGTTTTTAATGGCTTGTCTATTCTCCGTCAGTCATGTGCCGAGATGGAATGGTGGGTTAGATCTACATGGATGTGAGAGGAGAATATGGCTCTCAAACTGGAGACATTTTTATGCTAGGAAAGGAATTTTCTAGGGCATGCTTCTTTTGGGAAGCAAAATAAAGAAATCTCCATATTCTTGTTGTAGAAAGGTCCTGTTCCCCTGGCTTGGTCATTTCCAGAATCTAAAATGAGTGTCAGTAGAGAAGTGCTTTCCTTTTCTTGCAAGGCTTTTTCAGTATTCTCTTCAACTGCATCATCTCTCCAACACCCCAGGCGGGGCTGCAGAAGGAGAACAAGAAAAGGTTACTAAACCTTCACTGTGCCTCAGTTTTTTTGGGGACCTTTTCATAGGTCCTAGATCAGAACATGAGGACGCTCTTCCCTCACCCTCCAAAATCTGCCTGGACTGCAGAGTGAATTGAATATACCTAATAGTGAATGTCAAAAATTGTGTGAGGAAATGGTGGCCATCTATTTTCTTGAAAAATTGCCCAGAAATCTATCATGAAATGCTAAGTCTCCTGCATAAATTTGGAAGGTGGCAAGGAGTGAGGTGGGGAAGAATAGAGTGGTGTGTCCTCAGACAATGGGGTAGGAAAACCAGAATATTTTATCTCATATTAAGTTTCAAGGCCTTCAGGACTCTTGTATGAAAGCAGTGCAGTCCTGAGGAGACCCTGACGGTGCTGGCAGAGTTTTGTACTCTTATCCTTCCTTTTCCTGAAGTCTTTTTCCATTGGGCTTAGCCAACGGATATCATATGCTAAGGTCATTTGTGTTGTAGCAGTGTGTGTGGATAATTACGGAGAGATTTAATCAGGCTCTAAGATTGGTAGGCTGTGGCCAGGGGCAAGTAACATTGGAGTAAAGTTTAGATGCCTAGTGAGGAAATGACAGGATGCTCCCATTCTGTGTGTGTTAGATCCTGTGTGGGTTTTGTGTGTCTGTGTGGGGCTCTGGTTGTCTCGGGGATGAAAGGGTGAAGCACATGTGTCTTTGTGGTGGGCTTCCTTTTTGATGTAGATCTCAGCTTTGCTTTGTTCTATTTCATACAGAGGTGTTCGTGTGCCTGGTGTGCCATAAGCTGCTGTGGCAGAGATTGGGTTTGCTGCTTTCAGGAGTGACCTTTTTTTTCAGTTTCTCAATTTCTTTATTTCTCTGTGTGTGTACACACATTGCTTTGTGTGGTGTGTTTTCCTTGGGGCTCTGGTAGTATGTTGGTAGCATGGGATGCATATGACCAATTTTATGGCTGTTTAGGCAGCAGTGAGTGTTTTGACCTTTTCATGTGTCTCCATGAGGTTTCTGTGATGAGGTCTAGAGATTTCTGCCAGCACAGCTCTGCCTTTTAAGAGTCTGACTTAAATGGAGGAGCTGGGTTGGCACAAGCCCCTGGTGCAGATTCAGCGTAGTGGCAGAACTGCCTTTTTTTCCTCTCTTTTTTTTTTTTTCCCTTTTCCTTTTTTTTCCCTTGGCGTGGTTTTAAAGCTTTGCTACAAGGCGTAGCTTTTCCTAGATATTTCATTCCCAGTGCATATTTCTCTCTAGATCAAGTATCTGTAGTGCATATCCATCCTTCTGTACCCGGAGATGGATGTGTAGATGCAGAGGTCTCCTCTCTCTGTCAGCTGTGTTGGTTGAACAAGACTCCTGTTACCTGATCTTACCACTTGCAGAAGAACCCTTTGTCCAGACCTGTGTGAAGTCCAGCAAAGGGTCTTAACCAAAAGCTGGAGGGAGATGTGACATCTGGGCCCTCTCACTAGAGCAGAGACCATAAAGACCTCAGTCACATTCCTTTCGCTCTTCTAAAATTTTGGTTTTTATATCCTCCTTGTTCATGCCTGGATAAGTAGCTGACCTCCCATAGGGTCTATCACCTTGATGCCACTTCCCAAAGGTTTTTCTTCTCTTGAGCTGTATAACTTCTCCATTTTACTTACTTTGTGTTCTTCACTGGGTGTTCCACCATCCCATGCAGGGTTTGTTGTGCTTTCCTTTCTCTGTGCACCAACATGGCTTTAACTTGGGTGGGTGTCCTGTTTCCCTACCTGTCTCATCTCATCTACCATTACTGCTGTGGAGCACAACCAGGAGAAATTCTGGGGTATTTCTAGAAATTAAAAATGTGAATAACCTGACGGGGTTGCAAAATAGGGTCCTAGAAATCCAGCATCAGTGCCAAAGCCTTTTCTTGGGTTCAGCTCCTGGTGCCTGGTGCGTGCTCTCCTGTGGGACCGATGTGGCCTCGGTGTGTCTGTGGCATTGCTCTCCACTCACTCCTGTGTGACAGACAGCTCCCTGCTTGCCTCACATCAGGATGCTCCACTCACACAGAATTAGTTCAGACGCAGCCCTGAAGGCTTTGTTGGTTGCTATTTCCAGAAGAGGAGGGTGGGTTCAGCTGTGTCTATTTTGAACCCTTTTTCTCCAATACTGAACCGAGCAATGTTTGACGGCACTTTGAGATTCCCCACCTGTGTGCCAGACATCTGTACCCTGAGCAGGACTGGCTGAGAGCAGGGCCCAGGAGAGCCAGAGCTGTCCTTGCACGCGTGTGAGCACACCCACACACCCAGCGCTGCCGTGTTCCCACGGTTCAAGTCCCAGCAGCACTTCTATGAAGTAGCTGGAAGCCAGAAGCAGCATTCTGGGTACTGACACACAAATGAGCACATGAGGCCTCCCACTTTATTTCACAATGCCTCCCAACCCAGCGCTGCCACAACATGCAGCTCTCTCAGCTGGAGGAAGGTTTAGCCAGGTCAAGTGTGCAGCAGAATCAAAGAACCCAAATTGCTGCGAGCGGAGCAGCGCGGCACTGGCGCGGGTGGAGGGAGGACGTGGGCTTTTAGGTGCTGCCCAGGGCTTGCTGTGCTGTGCTTTATGGCCACCTGAAAGGCTGCAGGAGTAGAGCTGGAATTTGTGTCTTATCCTAAAGTCCTGCCTTCTGGCAGTAGTAACCTTTATTTGTTAATGGGTATGTCCTGTGGTGGGTGTAGCAGAGCGATTCTGAGTTTATTCCCTGGCAGTGGTGTTCACACTGCAGGATGGATTTATTCCTCTTGGTAGAAACTGATGTGAAAAATACTCTTGCAAAATTTTTGCCTGACAACTGGGAGTTCAGTTGTTTTCCTGTGGAATTTCAAAGTTGTGTGTTCTACCTGATGTTCAAGAATTGTTTAGAGATTCTCCAGTAAAAATTTAGAAGTATCTAAAACAAAAACATTGCCATCTTCTTCAGAAGTCTTCTACAGCTTAATAGTTGAACTTTAAAAGTGACACCAGCTTGACTGAAATCCCATGTACCGAGGGAGAGGACAGTGTTTAAGCAAACATCAGCAGATTTTCCCAGGCATGCAAACACTTTTACAGATGTTGTAGATCGAGAACAAAGCAGCAGGTACGTGCATGTGTGTTGGACAAAGAGTTTGCTGCCAGTGATCTCATGGTGTTGAGTCAACCACGGCTCTGTCTTGCTCCAGAAGAGTTCCTAAGTTCCTCAAGTCTTGAATTAGGGTGGGAATTATATGCAATCTCTGCTTTTGAAAATCGCTGCCTAAAATATTTAAACCTCTGCCTCTCCCTCCATTGTCTGGGCTGTCTCGCTTGCCTCTCCATTTCTGTGGTTTCGGGCTTGGGCGTGTGTCCTGCCCAAACAGTAGCACGCTTTGAAGATGCGTGTAAACACCGCTTCATTTTTGGATGTGCTGGGAGCCTGACACCTGGTCCTGGCAGGCTGCGAGCCCGGTTATCGCTGGCTGGGGCTGCCTGACCCGCGAGGGTGTGTTTGCACTTGCTGAGAGGCGCCTTTGCATTGGTGTTGTAAAAGCATCTGGAGGCGTCTGCGCCAGGCTGCTCCCAGCGTGTCCGGGCAGCGCAGCAGGGCTGGAGCCTCTCCTTGCTTATCTGCACCCCAGGCACCAGCACAGCCAGGGCAGGGGGCTCCAGGGCCACAGCCACGGCCTCTGGGTATCTGCAGTGTCCAGTCTGACCAAAAAACTGGCCTTATGTTCATCTACTGGCAGAGTCATTTCAGCGAAGGGTTTGAATGGCCCCAGTGCAGAAGGAGTGGGCTGGCTCTGACTGGGGAGTCCTGGTGATTGAACTCACATTGCTGGCTCAGCTGGCCAGACTGCTTTGCCGTCACATGAGGAGCTGTGTCTCCATGTGTGCAGTATTAAGACACAGATTATTTTTTTTATGTTTGGCTTGGTTTGGTTGTTTTGCTTTAATTTTAAAGCACACTTTGGACTTGACTCTGTAATTCTTCCATGACGGTTCCCTCTTAAATAAGAATTACACCAAATCCAATAGGGGGATCTTGGGGAAAAAGCAGACAAAAATGACTTATGCTGGATTGTTGAGAATCTATGGATAGAATCCCATCAATTACTAGGCTGATCTGTTTTAGCTGAGTGGCCATTGAGCACTTAATTCAAATTGATCTTCACATACAGGAAGCATTACTTTATAATGTAGGAATATTGCCTGTTTTTGTTTGAAATCTGTCAATTAGAGCATGTGTGTTAATGATACATTTTATCAGATAATTTCTACTTTGTGTATGTTTGGTGCATCTGGGTAATGTGTATTATGAATTAATAAATCAGCACCAACTTTTTAATGCTATTCCACTCTGTCTCTAATACAGGCAGTGTATATTCTTGTAAAATAATTTCAGAGAAACAAGTTTGCTCTGAAAAAATGTTCTCTGGTCCCTTCCCTCCTCCTTTACACCTTGTGCAGTCTTGTATACCTTAAATGTCATTGTTGGCATAGAGAATCAGACTCAGATCATCACTGAAATCACCTGCTCAGGATCTTCTGGAACAGAGCAGGTTAATCTGAAGGTTTGGGGCTTTGGGGCCGGTTCTACAGCTCCCACTCAAGAAATCAGCCCACAGTAATTGGAACCAGTTCACCCACAAACCACAGCAGACTCGTGTGTATCAGGCTCCTTCCTGTGTGTTGGCTGGCAGAGACCAGGGCCAGATCTGAACCAGAATGTCCCAGTGCTCAGGCAGAGTGGCTTCACTAAGTTTAGCTGGATTTGCAGGACTGTGCTGACTCTGAGACCCTGTAGTTCTGCTACTGCAGTGTTTTCATTTTGCTCATTAATGAGGTGTGGAAGATACTTGGTGCTCTGATCCTGGTGGATCTCCCTGAATGGGGCAACTGGGAGCTGGCTTCAGACTGAAAGAGTCTTGTCTGTTGGTCACTACATGCAAGATTTGGTTTTAAGGTTGTGCTAGAGATCTATCAGAGATCTTCTCTTCCTGTATTTAGGATTTGTCAGTTATTATTTTATTTTTTTTTATTAATGAAGAAATATGTCTAAGGTTAGCATAAGGAGCAGCCTTTTCTGCTGATGCAAATGCAGTCCATGAGCTTGGCCTCAGAGTTACATCAGGAGCAGCAGACTGAGTGTGCAGCTTTCCTTGGCTTTGGGGAATCCTGCTGGCTGATAGAGGCTGGCCCCTCTGCACTGAGATAACGATTTTGCTTTGACTTTTGGTTGGATGAGGTGACGAAAACACTGATACTAATTTGAGCTCTGATCCTGTCAGCGTGTGATGGACAGAGCTCTTCTGGGAGCCAATGGGAATTCCCATGTGTGGAGCTGTTATCATCGCCTCCATCTATGGTTTGGTTGCTATCCTGTAAAATTAGGCTTCTCCAAGCTGTGGATGCATATTAACACACCCTGATAAGCTGCACAGACATATGTTCTGGGAAATAAGGCAGGTCCTGCCATCCTAACTCAGGCAGCCTTGTTCTAGCAGTCCTGTTTAAAGTGCCAGGGAGAACGTACACGAGGCTGGAGATTCTGTGTGTGTGTAAAAATTGCAGCATCATTCTGTATGCTGGAGGTAAACAGCAAAGGAGCTAATCAATAACCTGGGCTCTGGCTTTGTTGTTTATTGATTTATGTACAGTTACCTTTGCACATGCTTTGTAGAAAACCGGACTTGTCTGTTTGGTTTTCTTTAGTTTTTTCTTTAAACAAAATGGAAGCTGTTTCTGTTTTGGTATGAGAATCATTGCCACTGGAAGCACAAGGGCTGCTCAGGCTTTAAGGGTTAAAAGACAGCAGCAATATCAACAAGATCAGGTAGAGCCTGGTGCTTGTCTTTTCCTGGGGAAGATTCCAGTGATGGATTCAGGGGCTGTGGTACCCTGTGCTTTGTTCCTTGCCCGCTGTTCACTCAGTGGTATCATTTTATAGAATAAGGTCATTGACTTGGATTGCTTCTTGGTTTCTCAACCCTTTTCACCAGCCAGTTTGTGTAATGTCTGTCTGAAACATTGAGTAAGGGCATTGAAATAGCAGACAGGATATCAAGTGTTCGGAAGTCTGGGTTAAGTATAACAGACAGTTCTGGCTGGCGAAAGGGGAGCAGCCCCTGGAGCTCACTCACTTCAGTCTCTGTGCAAACACCAGAGCAGGGCTCTGCATCCCTGCTCCTGCTCTTCCCCTCTGTTCCCTCCACACCCATATCATTAATCGTGTGTGGGTGCACCTCTTTTCTAGATATGCCTTCCTTGTTTCTTAGTGGCGCAGAATTGTATGTAATAATGTCTCTTTCTAAGGATTACATAAGTTGAAGATGATTTCTCCACTGGGAGAATTATGCAAGTTTAAACTGAAATGTATTTAGAAAGCTTTTATGTGTGTGTTTTCTGACTCGCAGTGCAGAGGGTGATTTATTTGCATCCTTAATTGAACAACATCTGTTGGGGTTGGAAGAAAAACCATTTCATATCTTTTCACTGTCATATCCTGCATTTTTATGAACTCCTCTACCCCCTCCACTTCTCACATTACCTGTGTTGCAGGTGCTGATTTCCAGGTAGATCACTCACGTGGTGTGGGATGTTGTGGGCTCTGCAGCATTCTTGATGCATATCTGCTGCAGTGTTTTCTTTCACTTGTTGGATTTCACACTCACACAATCATTGAGGCTGGAAAAGACCTCTGAGATCCTGAGTGCAGCCCCTGATCACCACCCTGTCTACAGACACCTGAATGCTGTGTGATGCTGCTCTGGGTATGCTCTGACCACTTAGTGAGGAAGTTCCTGCTGCCCTTGAGCCAAATCAAGGTTTGTGTCCCAGGAGAAGGAAGCACTGCAGTCAAGAGCCTTTATTGAACTTGAAGAGAGGGAAACAACTCCTTGTTTCAGTGAATTTCTGTGTGAGGTTCTTTGTGTGACAGTGTCCTGGCACCTGTACCCCTGTCAGAGGGTGCACAGGTCTGGAGAGCTGTTCCTGCAGTTCCAGTGCCTTTGGGAGAGTCACTTTCTTTCCCTCCCTGTGCAATTCTGGAGTGCTGCACTCATGGTGCTGGGAGCTGCTGTTTCCAGGATCACAAAATTAATTCTGCTGAGTAATAAAAAATACAAGTTGCACAGGCATCCTGCTGCTTAGCCACACAGAGGTTGCAGTAGTACCAGTTAGAAGCAGTGAATTACTTTAAATAATTAAAAAACTAAGTAATACATTTTTCTAGGTTCTGTATTTTTTCACCCTACAAAATCTTCAAGATTGTTCAGGTTTACTTGTTCATAGCAGTAAAATAAGTTTTATAGCTTTTATACAGAGTAATGGGCTAAAAAAGGCAGAAAATGCACAATATTAGGGCTAAAATATGGTTTGATTTCAGTAACCTTCACTGTTGTAATGAATTTCAGATTTACACTTTTGTTATTAAGAATTATATGATAAACAGGCTTTTCTGAAGCACCATCATTCCACAGCTGGAAAACTTACCTGAGCTGAAAGATAACAGAGTGTCATCCAAAGAAAAAAAAAAGCCATTTTTAACTCCCCACTGGCAGTTCCAGTTTATTCAGTGAATTATCTCACCTGTGCTGGTATAATTTAGAAATATTCCTTTGAAATAACTGTGTTGAGAGTGGTGCAGAGCTGCTGGGAGAAGTAAACCAACCCCACAGCAGCCCAGGCTGCAGCATCAGGTCCATCACTGACATTTCTTTGTTCCCATTCAGTCACTAATAAGAAACATGGCATGCAATGAGTCCTTGTCCTTAAATAGCCAAAGATTTCGTTTTATTTGGCTTTTTGCCCTTTTTTTGCCACAACAGTGTAGTTTTTTTGTAAAACCAGTGGAGCCAAATAACCTTTGGGCCATTTTCAGTGGCAAACAGTGATAGAAGTGGAGTAAAGTGCTCTATTTACTATCAGTGAATATTCACAACTACTACTCAAAGGCCTTGGTCCTCCCAGCCTGCAAATTAAGTGCTCTTTTTCTAAAAACTTAATTTCTAAAAACATTTCTGCGAAAATCTTTTTTTTATAATGGATTCATAGAGCAAAAGTATTGTGTTGAGGACTACTGAGTTCTGAAAGAAAAAATTAAAATACATTTTTATTATTGTATAGTTTTATACTTTTATTATATAAATGTTTGAGTACAAAATGAAGATAAATCAGTTATTTTGAGGGGAAGAAGAGGTAGAGAGAGTTGACAGTGCCTTAACTACTATTTGCTTGTATTTGTTGTATGACTTTCTTCATTATTTGTAGCATTAACCTTATGTGTCTTTTAAGTAAATTTGGTCTTTTTGCAGTTTTTGAGCAATTAACCTAGCTGTGATGAGCCTTGAAAGAATATCATCTGCACACCTGTTTAATGTTAAAGATGAGGCATTCAGTGCTTTGTGGCTTTAGCTTGAAATTCAAGTTGCTTTGAGTCATCCCTTTAGTCTTTTGTTTGGGTGGAAAAAAGGAGTGGCAGCAAAGGGCCTGCAGCTAAGAAATGAAAGAGTTGAATTGGGTTTTAGAAATGTTAGTCTTGGCATTTGGGCCATTTGCATTTGTAGAGATCGTCACGCTTGGCTTTAGTTGGGCTTGAGCAGGTTGGGGATGGAGAATGTTGCACATCTCTGTCCCAGTTGCTCCTCAGGGGCACTGGGAGGAGCTGGGAGCTGTGGGCTCACGTTCCCTCCACGTGGGGATTGTTGCTCCACCTGGATTTCCATGCTGTGCTGCACAGTTTGACCCAGAGGGCTCTGCACTCTTAAATCACCGAGTCACAAACATGGGACAGAGCTGCTACCAGAGAATCCCAGTGTTCTCTCTGTTCCCCTTTGGGTTATTTTGTGGCAGTGGCACAAAGGGGACAGTGTGTGGGAGGTTCCCAGCTGGAACATCTTCCCTGGATCATCCCTGGGAGCTGTGTGACAGCCCAGGCTGCTGTGCCACCACTGCACTGCTGGGTCCATGCACTCCCACTGGTGTGCTCTAGGTGAGCTTTGTGAGAGAAAAGAGAATGTTCTAGATGTCCCTCTGGTCCAGACCTTGAGGGCCATTCCTCAATTCTTTGGCCTGGGATGCAGCCAGGATAATCAGTGTGATATCAGAACCTGCCAGGGTCTGAAAGGGAAGAAACTGCAGCTTCCCTGCCCCAGACCCTGCCCCAGACCCTGCCATGGAGCCCCCAGTGCCTCACTCCAGCCTCTGTGGTTTGACTCCACTGAGGTCCCAGGACTTAAAATTTAAAATCACTCCCAAATGTGCCCAGGTTTTCCTCACTGGCAATGATTTGAGGGCCACATTCTGCTGAGATGTTACAAGTGAAAATTTCAGTGGAGGTTTCCTTTTCAGATGTCTATTTGAATTCTGCTCTTACAAATTTACATGCAAATTTATAGTTGAGATTTCTAAAAAATTTTATCAAATTTGCCCTTGTTAGCTGGACTAATTTATTGGTGCAGTTTGCTCTTATTATAACATGATTTGATTTCAGTAGAGTCACACACAACTCCATATATTCCTTTGTTTCTAAGAGGGATGCTCATTCATGTGCTTGTAAAAGAGCAGCTGGATCCCATCTTGGCAGATGTGAAACCCTTACATTGAAATTGCTGTATTTTTTGTATGGAGGTTTTTTTTCCTTGAAAAAATCTCTTATTAATTAGATCCTCCTCACTTTTGAACTTTTTTGCTCCCTCAGCCAAAATCTTAATCCCCTGTGACATCAGAATTAACTGCTGCAGACAATTGTGATGTCACAAAGTCTCAGGGAAGAGAAATATGGAGACACACAGATCCTGCTCAAACCAACTTCTTAACTAAGAAAAGCTTGCTTGGTTTTTGTTTCCATTTTAAAGCCAGAAACAAATTTTACCTCAGATTATCATGGCAATTGAGTGAGTAACAATTGAGTTGATCCAAATTCACTCTCAGCCATCGTGTAAAGGCTTCTCCAGTCTGTGATTGCTGCTTGGCCAGGGGAGAGCTGCAGCTCTGGGCTGGGTCACTCTAGGGCCAAAGGAGAATTGCAGCCCTGAAAAAATTTGGTAAAGACCAGCAGGGCAGAGCCATGTCCCAAAGGAGAAGTTTGCAGAAGTAAATTCATAATTACCAGCTCCATTGCTCCTCTTCCTGCTGATTTGGACACACTTGGTAGCTCTTCTTTTTTTGGGGAGTGTGGTGGTGTTTTTGTTGTTCGGTTTGTTGGTTTGGGTTTTTTCCTCCAAGCTCCTTCTCTAGGCTCTGTGCCCGAGTGCATCTCGGGATTTCCCTTTTGCTGAATGAGCTGCTTGTTTGAGAGGGAGGAAGTAAGGTCCCTTCTGGATTAGGAGGGAATGGGGGTGGAGGGTGGGGAAATGTCCTGTTTCATATGCAAAGCACACTGAACTGAAAAAACCCCACATGAAAACCTTTTAACAAAACCATCCATGTCACAGGCTGGCAGAGCAGCTGCTGGCTTTGTTAGGGAGAATATTAATGTTTCAAAGACTTACAGAACCTTTAAAAATGAGATAAAGAATTTATTTTATTTATTTTAAGATACAAGCTGAGGCAAAAAAAAAAAATCTTATCAATATCTGTGAATGGGATGTGCAATCAACTGATGTGACACCAACTTCCACACAACATGGTGAGATGTTATGATCTACCCTCTTCTTTTGGGGACTGGAATGACCCTGATTCTCCAGGTGCTCATGTGTCCATTGGTGTAAGAGCTCTCACTTGAAAAGCAAATTACTGAAAAGAACTCCTAGAACCATTTTTTACCATGTGGGGAAGTTGTGGTCCTGACTCTGAATCTTTACCCACTGTAAAAAACATCATCTGACCTCCTTGGAGCAGGGCTTCTGCACACTTTGGGTTGTTTGGGAATGATGGCAATTGCAGATAATTACACATTTTCCTTGCCTGTCATTGATCTTAAGAGTCAAAGTGTTTCTTTGCTGCTGCAGTCTGGAAGTTTGCTCAAACCTTCCTTAAATTCCCACTGAGTTTAGTGGTGGAGAGGGACAGACATGGGTATTTTTCCTCCTGTGGTTATTGAAATGAAGGAATTGGGGTTTTCCAAGTAGAAATGGATTCTCTTGGATGTAAACTCATTTTTTGTATAGATGAGCAGACAGTGATAGTGGATTAAATAGCAGGGAAATGGAACAGATATAAAACATTTGCTGTAGTTCTGAATATTACTACTGGAGTAGTAACTGATTGCAGAGAGTTCTGTTCTCCTGTTCCTCACAATACCATGTTGAAAATCTCTCCTGAAAATTTCTATTTCATTCAGAAACTGGCATTGTTTTTGTCTTATAACTTAGTTTATGTTACTGAGCTGCCTTCCTGTACAAGGAAGTGCTTGTGTAATGCCCAAGCCATTCCCATTCCTCACTGAATGATATGCAAATCTAGTCAATTAAGCAGGGGGGATTTAATTAGCAGTTTAAGTTCATGTGTGAAGTGTCTTGCCTTAATTACTTAACAGTTTTGTTGCAAATTTGCTAAGGTTTTTTTTTTTTCCCACAGAACTATCAAAACTGTGATTATATTTATTTATTTATTTTATTTTTTGGTAACATTTCCCAATCCTGAGCATTGTCCAGTGCCTTTAACCTCCGTGTGCATGTGTCCCCCTCCTTCTGCAGCTCTTTCCAAAACTGGGGAGACAAAGCAGAACTATGGTTATTGTCTCAGAGCAGAACAACACATAGAGAAAAACCTCAGGAATTTTGGAGTGAAAAGCCATTTATTTGTTGGTTTTTTTGCAGTTAGGTGACACCATTATAGTAGTATCAGTAGCAGCCTCATGTGGTTGTCATGATTCTGTTCAATGGTGGCTTTTATTTCATGTTCTGCCTGGCCAAGGTGCTTTCCTGCAGCCCTGCAGAAGCTCAGGCTGTGGCTGTGTCAGGAGGCTGCAGTGCTGCAGGTCACTCAGTGTTGATACAAACAAGATTTTTGTGCTGGTATCAGACCTGGAGAGGTTTTATTTCACATATATTCCATATATTTTATTTCACAGATATTCCTGTGGAATTCCTGGGTGGGTGAGGCTGCCTGGGGGATGTGCAGGTCCCTGCTGATGTGGTTTGTGTGTCAGGAGGTGCTGGCCTTGTCTTTGGTGGAAGGGTGGGAAACTGCCATGGATTGATGTGGTGTCACCTGCTCCTCTCTCACCACTCATATCTGCATCAAAACTCTGAAACCATGGGCTGCTGTAGCTTCATGCTTTGTTCCTGCTCTGTTTGGTTTGTGTTTGACCCGAGACCAGAGCAGGACCAGTGTGTTTGGGACAGTCCAGGAGTGTCCCAGGACAGTCCCAGTGCCCAGGAGGCCCAGGCTGTGTGCCCCAGGCTCCTTCTGCAGCTGGAGATGCCACAGGAGGAAACCTCAGGAGGAGGGGAAGAGCTGTTGGCTGTGAGGAGCTGGCAGGGAGTGCCTGGAGGAGCCCTCAGGACCACATCTGGTGCTCTGTGGCTTCCCCAGAGATCCTTGGTGGAGGGGGTGGCTCTGTGCCTTTCTGGCCCAAGGGTTGGACTGCAGCCTGGCCCAGGCTGTGGGATGGAGCCATCCTGAGCTCTGCTCCCCTGAAGAGCCCTTCTTGCTGGGCTGGAGGTGTCCATCTGTATCTCATGGCAGAGTGCCAGCTGTGGTCCTGTGACTGACTGGATTTGGGTCTGTGATGTGTGTGCATGGAGGAGAGGCTGGTGAGGAACAAGAACAGCACTGAGGCATCCAGGGCACTGCACCAGAATTACACCTGTGGTCCAGTGATTGTTTTAAAGGGTCTCTTCTCTAGGACTGACATAACTTTATGATTCCCCATCAGTACCTTGTGAAATTTTGTCTTCCATAACGCACAAGCTGCTTTTAACTCTGTGTTGTTGGTGGTGTAGAATCCTGGGTTTAGAACTTTTAGGCTTGAAAATGGGGTTTCTACCAAGCAGGAGTTTGAGACACATGGGTAGGAAAGTACTGCATTAGTTCTAGTGACTAATTCTCACATCTGGGCATCTTTTAGAGAACAGATTTTAAATAATTCAGTGCACAGATTGAATTGTCTGCAGTAGCAGGGTTGTTAGAACCACTTCAGTCAGCAGACATCCAGTCTGGGCAAAAGGCTGGGGTGCTCATGTTACTTTCAGGTCCTTGGGTTAAAGGATTCTGTTTAAAGATTTACTGTAGCACCCTATGATGGGAAATTCACCCTATTAATAATTCTCTTTATGAAGACAGGAGTCCTCATTTCATGTAACTGCTCTTTGTAAATTGCTTTTATGAAACAAAGCGATCAAAAAGAAAGAATAAAACCACTACACTTCTTACAAGCAGAGACTGAAATCCTGAGTTATTTCCACCACCCCAACATTAGTGGAAATGTCAAAGAATCCTGTAACACAAAGCACTTCTCCCTCTCCACAGACTTGCGGTGCATTTCAGATTGGCCTGTTCAGGTCTCACTTCCTCAGCACAGTGTAAGGGGCTCAGGAAAGCAAAAGTTACCAAAAAACATGGACTGACCCAACCTATTTGGTTTCCAGAGGTGTAAATGCTGTGATTCAGAATTTTCATTTTGCTTTGAAATTTCATACCACTTCTAAAAATAGAATAATATAAAATACTCACTTTTAATTCCATGTGTTCCTTGATTTTTTTCTTGTGCTTTCCCAAGCTACATTCTGAAGGCATTTTCTGCAAATTTATTATTATTACTAATCTTAGTAAGACCCTGCATTGGTGCCAGGATATTTTTAAAGAGAATTTCTTTCCAGTTCAGCCAGGGCAACCCCTTTGTTGAACCTTCTTTTGGATGGTGTTCCCATGCGCTGCAAAGGCGCTGACACATGACCCCGTTACACATAGAAAATCCTAAATGTCCTGCCCCTTGCCAAACCTATCACAAAACTACCCATCACCCCCTTTTCAGGATCCCAGATGGTAAATAGCAGCAGGAGGTGAAAGGGGAGCTTTGTCTCCATTCTGAGGCCTGTTTTAAGTATTCTGTGTCTGTCTGTATCCCTCTGCTTTTCCCACTCTGCCCATAAATTAGCAAGCCAGCTTTTCTGACGAGGGAAGACAAAATGTCCATAAGCTGCAGTAACATCACCTACTCAAGAGAATGCTTTTGAACAGTTCCATTTATTTGATTGTGATCTCTCTTCATTTTGGTAAGAACCTCTGCCTGCCCTCCTCGCTGCAGCACTGAGGGAAAGGCTTTCCCCAAATACCAGGCTGCAGTTTATAATCTCTGTGCCACTTTGGAGTTTACATACAAAACCAAAAAACCCAGAAAAGAAAAGCCCTACAAAGATCTGCTTGTCTGGTTGCAGTGTTTTTATAAAGCCAAAGTGGCAGGAGGAGCAGCAGTTCCTGCTGGATGGGGAGTGCTGGGAGCAGCTGGGAGCTGAGCTAGGAGGGGATTTCTCAGGCAGGGATATGGGCAGCAAATCTGGGACCATTTTGAGAAGCTGTGGGGATGCACCAGGCAGGATATTGTCTCTGCACACTTCCCATGGAGTTCCCCTCGCTGACAACAATTTCCTGTCCTTAGTGCAGGAAAGATGATGCTGATTTTTGTGCAGGGGGGATGGTGTGGTGTGGTGAGAGCTGCGCTGGCCCCTGGAGCAGCCCTGGCAGGGCCTGTGTGGGGCAGTGGCTGGGCACTCACCTGGGTTTGGGCTGGCAGAGGGTGAAGGATGTGTGGAATTCACACTTTGAGCATCTCTCCAATATCAAGCTGACCTAAACATGCAGGAATAGGAGGCTCAGTGGTTTCTGTGCCCTGCTCTGTGCAGGTTTCACTGAGTGGCTCCAGTGGCTCCTGCTCAGTAACACTGATTTATGCTGCCCCAGTACATGTCCTTGTTTGTTGGCACAGGTTGTTTGTTTTTCCTTAATTAAGATACTGCATTCTACTTATTCTCCCTTCTAATTCCCCAACCACCCTGCATTCATCCTGAACCTGGAATCTGGCAGCTTTGTCAGTCTGAGATTAGTCTTTGCTCTGACCTGGGCTGTAGCTGAAGTAATGACTTTCCAGTTTCAGCTGACTGGAAATCAGAGGCTGGTGAGCTGAAATACTGAAGGCTTAATGAATTCCCTGGATTCCCTGGTGGTTTTTTGGTACATCTTTATTTTAAACTGTTGAATATTAATAAGGAAAGGGGAGTGGGAGTGCAGGGCCTGTTTACTGTCTAGTACTTGAAAGGGATATTCTTTTTTATTTGTTTGTTTCATTTTATGTTGCAAATATTGTTGTAGAAATGCTGTATGTTTGCCAAGTTCCTACCTAGTCTTTGGATGCCAAGTTGTTGTCAGCTGGGGAGCTGCTGGGAGGGATTTAAAGCAATATTACCTCTTTTGCAAATGTGGCTCTCAAACCAAGAGCGAGTCCACCTTTGACCATTTTTAATGAGACTTCATTTTTAAGTTATAAGGAGACTTATGAAGAAGAGAGAGAAGAGCTCAGGTGTCATTTGCTCCTTTTTTCTGGGTAAGATTACTCTGCTTTCCACACTGAAGGTTGATTAGCAAAGGTTTTTTTTTTCCTCCTCTGAGATCTCCTATGTTTCTCCTGACCTGTAATTTTATGTATAGTCATCAAGTAAACTAGATCTGATGGGCTCAGTTCTGACATGTTGTGTTTTGACAGCACATTTTGTTCATACTGACTCAATACTTTTGAAGCTGTAGTTGCTTGGTCACTTTAATTTGACATATACTTAGTTGCTGCCAAAACTCCTTTTGGCTTCTCCCCTAACACCAGCCTACTGTTCCTGTCACCTTCTTTGACTGTCACTGGTGTTTTTATGGCTGCACAATGTGCAACAACTCACCAGGGAATCAATCTGCCTGAAAATTAGTCGTTATATAAGGGAGAGTCACAAAAATTAACTGAACAAATGTGCTGTTGAGTGCCCAGCAAAAGCACTTTGGGGGCTGCTGGTGTGTTCACTGGGGTTGTGTGTTGCTGTTTGGGATTGCCAAAGATGTTAAAGTTTCACCTAAACATAGGGTGTGTTCATGGTTTATCCTTAATCCTAAACCCAAAAAACATAAATAACAGATGAACAATGGTGGGAGTGTGGGTTAGAATTTCTGTAAGTAGTCTGTAATTTGTTGAACTTTTGTGTAGTAGATATGGCAGCTAGAGCTTGGGTCAATGTCTAAAACACCTTATTAGGCTCTTGCTCTAAACCAGGAACTTCTGGAAATGCATTTTTCAATTTTTTTAGAAAGGCTTTTGATGGATGAAGCTGTAAAATGAATAGAAATAGTGTCTCCCTCTTCCTTTTTCCTCCTACTCAACGCTCACACACAGTCAGCCCTGGGGTCTTTTCTTTCTGTGTGGTTGGCAGAACAGAGGAAAAGAGAGAGAGCAGGAGACTGTCTGGGCCCCTGGTGCTGTCAGGAGAAGAATAGCCGTGCTGTTAGTGCTAAATCCAAAGGGACAGCCTGGGAGCTGTGTGCTGCAGCAGCCAGCAGGCTGAATTAGTGCCATTTAGGCACTGCTAAGAGGCTAATTGAGTCACTGGTACTTGCTGATTAAACCAGCAAATCCAATAATGTATGGATGTGCATGTTTGGGTTTGGTTCTGTGCTCCCTGGAAAGTAGGCACGCTGGGTTTGCTGTAACTGCTTCCACTTTGGGCAGGTTACTCAGGAGCTTAAGGAATATCAAAATGTCAAAATGAATGTTTTGGGGAGAGCTGCCTGTATTCCATTCTCCTCCTCCTCTTTGCAGTAGGATTGGATGAGAAAGCATTAAAACAGTTCCATTACCAATGGCTGAACTCCACCAGTTTTAAAAACACTGTCTTGAGTGAGCCCTGGGTTTAATGTGGAATAATCCAAATTGGGAGGTGACAAAAGGTAAAGAACTGAAGCCATCTTGGTGGGTGATATATCCGTGCCACGTGGGGATGACAAACAAAGCCTGTGTTGGAATTTTGGTTGGCAACCATCTCCAACCACCCCACCTTCTCAGAGGTGTGTTAGTAATGCACAGGTGGTGCTGGCACTGTGTAATGATGAGGATTAGAATGTGGGTAAAGAGAATTCTTGGTTTCAGTGGGTTAGAAGGGGAGTTCATCCAGAGTCTTTTAAGCTGGCCTTAACTTTATTACACCCTTGCCATGTATTTTCTAATCCATTTTCACTCCTGAAATGTGCCCACAGGCAGGCTCTGCTTCACTTCTGCTCGCAGTGGTTGTTATAATGATTGTGGCTTGATTGACTTCAGGAGAATTATTCCTAATTTGCAGCACTCTGACTGGAGAGCAGAATTAGATTCTTGTGTTTTTCTTTGAAGTATGCAGAGCTCTCAGGGAGGCTGTTGTGCTGAGGGCATATTGCTTTCAGTGATTCTTTTTAATTTCGTTTTTAACATTTAAGAAGAATAAGACGCCTCTCAATCTAAACCAGAAGGACTTGTATGAAAAAATAGTGAGACTCAGAGGCGAATGGTGGGTTCAGAACCTTGTGAGTCACTGCGGGGAGATTGACAGTTTGGGAACACGAACGTGGAGGAGTGAGGATGGGATGCTCAGGGGCTGATGAGATAAGGGAGTCTATGGAGTGGCAGCACAGGGGTCAGCAGCAGCGTGCATCTCATTCCAGAGTTAAACTCAGGCATTGGGAAATGGCATTCCTTGATGGCAAACACAATCTGACAGTTCTCAGCTAGCTACAGTATTCACCTCCTCCTCCTCCCCCCAACTGCGGAGCAGTGGGTGCTTGGGAGATCGTGTCTGTTCTTGCCTTCAAAGCAGCAACAAGAAAATATTTAAAGCCACAAGCACACCTTGGAGGCTGAGCAGGGTAAGTCAGGTTAGAGAGACATTTCTGCACTATAAAAACTGTGTCCCTGTTGAGGCAGCTCTGTCCTTGGGGCAGTCGGTCTGGTTTAGCTCCTGCTCGGGGATTATGACGCTTCATTTGATGTGGAGCACTTCACTTCTGTCTTTTTTCTTTGTCTTTCTTTCTTCTTTCTGTGTATGTGAAAGAATTTCCCTCTGTTCACGGGCAGGCCTGAACTGGATCAGCTCCTGGAATTAACGACATAGGAGTTCATTCATCCCTCCTCTGGAATTACTTGGTGTTTGCTAGGTATAACTTGTTCATGGGTGGTGTTATTGTTATTACCATAGGTGCAGGGAGGTAATGCTGCCTCAGTGGGTAGGGCAGAAGATTGAGGCAAGAGCAGGTTTTTATAGTCCCAGCTCCTGACACCACTTCACTGGGTGACCTTGGGCAAGTTACTTCCCTGGCAAGTCACCTCACTTCTCTGTGAACAGGACTAACAATATTTACCTCCCTGCCCAACAGGGCTCTTAAGAGGAATTTTGTGAAGCATTTTACATATAGACAGGAGTGTGTTAGTGCTGAGAGTTGTTGTTTCTTGATGAATATGTATGGAAGGTGCCAAGACGTTACCTCACCTTGGCCTTCACACGTTACTCATTACAGGCTTGTGGTTGCTCTGAATTTAGGCAGTGGCAGAGACAGGGAGTGTTGTCCTCAGAAGCTGGTGACGTACTCAGAAGAGAAAGTGCCAAACAATTTCTCCTCTAATTAGCACTGTGTTAAAAGAAAAATGTATTTATTGTGAATATGCAGTCCTTCTGGTGACATTTTAGGATTGGGGCCTAGGAAGGCTCCTGTCAAACTAAGTCTGTGCTATTTTTCTGTAGAGCTTTTTATGAGATCCTACAATGCAACTCATACTGCTGAGGGAGGAGAAATAATGGTGAAACATTGTGCTATAGTTTTATTTTTGATTCCTGACAACTGAGCTTTGACAGGGGAATCAAGAGCACAGCCCCATGAGGAGGTTGCACAACGCCGTCTCCAGGGTGTCACTCCTCTGGTGTCAAGGAAAACTTCCTCTTTTCATCAGTTCTGCTCTGCAGCTGCTCTGAAAGGGTGCTCAGAGCTGGGAGGGTTTCCAGTTTGTAAGGAGAGACGTGATCCTCATCTCATTGGATCTTTTAGGCAGAGTGGGGAAAGGGCAGGAGTTCTGTAAGGGAGACCATGGCAGATCTGGGATGTGGGGGGAGAATGTTCTTCGGCAGAAACTCAGGAACACGGCCTTGTGTAGGGGTGCTGGTGCCCATAGAGCCAAACCCTGCTCATTTTATCATAAATGTGCGTTCCCAGATGTCACATGAAGAACTTGTGAATTCATTTCTAAGATTTTATGGATGTTATTCTTGAGCTCTGCCAGTATTTCGTTCCGTTTCCCTTGTGCTGTCTATGAAAAAAAAAAAAAAAGGAAGGAAAATTTTTGCTGGTGTTGCCATAGGACTTCGTGTTTGGGTTGCAGCTGTTGAAAGGCAGACAGACCTGAGTACCAAGTGCTTGTAATAACATCCCAGCCCTGCAGTCCAGAGGTCTTCTCAGGTGATGTGACTCAGTGGTATAATGACAGCTCTCAGATAACATCTGTCCCTGCTCAGAGCCAGCAATCTTAGCTTTAGTCTGCTGTGTTGGCAAGGCAGGTTTAGGTCAAAGAGAAACCTGTCAAAGCTCTGATCTGAATAGAGAACTGGGCTTCCTCCTCTTCTGACATCTTTGGGTTCTGCTTTTTGGCCAGGGCATTAACACTCATCCCTGAAAGCCCATGGTGTTCACTGCTTGTGCATATAAAGAATTAAAAAGTGAATGTGTGGCCCAAGAAACATGAAAGGCTGTAGAGTCAGCTAAGCATTGCTGCTGTCCTTAGCAGTCTCTAAGAAATTTCTGGAGTGCTACAGTCCACTTTTCCATAAGTTCTGTCAAGCTGAATGGTTCAAGAGATGCACTGGATTGTCACACATTTTAGGGGAGGTCTGTGATAAATTAATTGGGGTTTATTCACTAGTAAAACCTTTGGTGGCCACTTTTTCCCCAGTCCTTCCATGAGTGGATTTCTGTGCTGGCTGAGAGCACACACAGCTCAGTTTTGTGAGGTTCACACTTGCAGATGCAGCTTTTGTAAGTGTATGTGTGTTCTTAAAAAAATCTGTATTGTTGTGGTTAAAATGAAAATTCTTTACCTGGTAAGTGAATGAACATGTAGGGTCAGCTGTTTGTGAAGTGGAAAAAATTGAAATCATTATGTGCAGTTTTGACCCCATATTTAGGTTATTCTCTGGAATAAGAAAAGTTACTTTCAGTGGTGGAAGATGGAATGAAATTCAGACTTGTTAAATGTTGGTTTTTGTTAATAGAGAACAGAACATGCCTTTTCCACATTGCAGGCTAGGTGCTGTATACAAAGTCTGGTTGATTTTCACTAGAGGCAGGAATTGCTGGCTGGATTCTGTCCATTGTAAGGTTTGGGAGGTTTTGTTATTTGTCATGGCTCTTCTATCCCTGACACAACTCTGATCCTGGAGGGGCTGTGTGAGCACACTGGGGTGACCTGTACTTAACAGCCAGGTATTGTGGCTGGTGGGGACTGTTGGAAGGTTAAAAAATTTGGTGTGACCTGTTCCTTTGTCCTCCCCCTCCTCCCACCCTGACTTGTTGATAGTTTGAAAATAATACGTTTAGAAATTTTTATTTTATTCATTTTAAAATTACATTATCAGTAGGTGCCGGGTAGAGGACCGATGTAAATCAGAACTTTCCACGAAGTAGCAAAAAAGGTTCCCATAAAGAAATACTTTGTTTCGTGGTTTGAAACACAAGTGCACTGATTGGCACTTCCTCCCTGTGTCTGTGGCTGACTTCACCTTGTCACATCGGGGAGATCTGTGACACTTTGCACCTGATTCTGCTGTGCAAAGGTCAGGCAGCTTTCACAGATGATCTTTTTGGGATGTACCAGAGATACTTTCCAATTTGCTTAGCTCATTTCAGGGCACCTGTGCATTCCCTTCTATTCAGCTGACAAAGGGAGCTGAGTGTAAGTGAGAAATAGTTTGAACATTTACTAGGAGTAGGATTGCCTGGAAAGCACCAGTGGAACAGTGCAGATGCTTACTGGAAAGGTCTCCTGGTCTGAGGTTGGAATTCTTACTTTTGAAAGCAAGAGGGGAATTTAAATGTGGGCAATTACTTTATATTAAATGTGCTTTCTTAATTTGTAAAGTGCTTGAAGATGTACTGACATGAATGGCCCCGTGAAAGGGTGAGTCCATGGCAATAAAAAAGGAATTTTGCAGATTTCTGTTCTGTGCGAGTGCTGATTTGACTGGATTGGATTTGTTTAGTTGAAATGGTTCTTGTTTGAGAAAATTAGAAGGGCTTCATTCCTGTCATAACAGAATTGGGTCACCGTATTTAACTGGGTCACAGGAGTTTCCAGCATGGGAGGCCTCTTACCATGTTTGATGAGGGTAAAGTATTAAGCAGCCCAGTCCTGTTAACTCTTAGAAGGTGTTGAGCTTTGTGCCTGAAGTACTGAGAGAAACCACGGGCCCTCCAAGTGCCAGCTGCTGCTTCACCCCTGGCTTGGTACCTGAGCTGGGAGCCAGGGTTTGGCTTCTGCTGTGGCCTGAGGCTCTCCTGTGTTTCACTGGGGGAGAGGGAAAATGCAAATACAGGAGCTGTGTGTGACCTGAGTGCTGTGAGCTCACCTATTCAAAGAACCCTGCGCTGAAATCACTGCTAGTGAAGCACTGGTGAGTGTGGGAAGGCTTTAGGAGCAAAGCCCCTCTCATTAGGGAGCGAGGGAGAGTCTCCCCATTTGTCTGCATGCTGTGAAAAGAGGCAGTGTCTGAAAACCCAAACAAAACCCCCGGAGCACAACAACTGGCCCGGTTCCATGAGCCGGCCCTGCTCCCAGGCTGTCCCCGCTCCAGGAGCCAGCCCTGCTTCCAGGCAGGACCAGGGGCACGGGCTGGCAGGCAGGGCCAGCGTGCCCATAAAACCCTGGGATTTGTGTTGGAGCCGGGAGGCTCCTCGAGTTCAGCTCGGCTGGAACACAATGTTCAAGACAATGCTGTGGGATCCAGCTGGAGCTTCAGCGTTAGTGCAGCGTCAGCCAGATGGAAATGAGGTGGAGAGGGCTGTGCAGCGATGGGGGATGGGGAATCCCTTCCCTTTCCAGGGAGGGGAAAACAATAGTGACTCTGAAATCCATATTCACATGGATCTGCAGGGTTCAATGCGAGCTCTGATGGGCATGCTGGCAGTCAGCTCGTGCCAGCGAGATGTCACTTGTGCTTTGTGTGGGATTGAGGAAACAGGGCAGAGACGGCGCGGGGAGAGCCTGTGCCACTGCACCAGGGCTGGGTGGGCACCACAGCACCAGGGCACGGTCTGCTCTTTGCCTCTGGGTTCCAGCAGCCCCAATGAGTTTGTGTGTGCAGCTGGACGTGCCTGGTGTTGACCTGCTTTTCAAAAAGTACCAGATGTACGCATTCTAAAATTGCCAATATTGAAAGGTACGAGCACCTCTTTGGAAACTTTCATTTCCCGATGTGCCACGCAGCTGGTAAGCGGTGATGGCCTAAATTTGTCCTTTCTGACACCTTTTATTTCTGCTGATGTGAAGGGATGTGCTAATGGAGCACAGAGCAAGGTCCATCAAGTTTTTCCTCCTCGATTTCCAGCGTTGCTTTGTTCTTTGCAATGGCTGTGATGGGGTAAGGCATCATCTGTTTGGTAAAATGATAGTGAAAGGAAGCTCCCATCTCCTATTTGTGCACGTCGATGGAGTTGAGGTTTTAGATCTCTCTTTGCACTTGATGCCAAAATTTGATATGATGAAAGTAATTTCACATTAGTAGTTGCTTTGAAGAAAAATCTGTTCTGTTTCATCTCTCACTTGCTGTACAAGATTGGAAATTGTGAGCTCTACTGAGCCTCTGGAAAATCTGTGTGACTGTGGAGAAACTGGGAGTGTTGAGTTCATGTTTTCGTGGAGAAGACAAGGTAACTTTTTGCTACTCCCTGTTCCTCAGTCACACAGCCTTGTGCTGCTCTCCTGAGAGAAAACGTGAAATTCAGCAACCTACTGTCCTTCATCTCTTGCTTCAAATGAACCAAAATCCACGGAGTTCACCTAAGGATGGTCAAAGGAGCTTGGTAGGTGGCTTCCACTGGAGCCATGGAAGTTCTTCACATGGTTTGTCTCCATTTCCTGAACTGAGCAAAAGCAGAGCTACCTGAATGCAGACTGAAAGAGCCAGTTCTGTTTTTACAGAAATAGGAATAAGGAAGGAAGGATTTCTCCTTTACAAGAAGGAACCTCTCCTCTCCCACTTCGTTGGTTCATTTTGCTCTTTCCTCTTTAAGGGTGGAGGACAGCAGGTTCTAGTGAACTCTACTTGAAAAGATTGAGAAATACCCCGTGGTGCATTCCTGTAAGCAGGCTTGGTTCAGCAATGACTCTTAGAACATCTCTGAAAGTGCCCTGGGGCTCTAAACCATGGTTCAGGGCCTCTCTGAGTAACATCAAGCATTAATTTAACATCACAGAGCCTGCATGGCTGCAGCTGGATGGGCAGTGGGGCAGCCTGGATTTTGGTCCTTTGAGGAACATCTTTGGGGAGAAAACATCTCCTTCATGTAATAAAGGAAACACTTCTAGAGTGAGAAGAAGAACAAGGAGAGGAGGCACAGAGATGTTGCACTCATTGGCTTCAGTAGGCAAGAGGAGGTGCATTCTCTCTCCTGGAATATTCCTGGATTGTTCTCCAAGGGGCTGAAGACTTGCAGTATCAGAGTTGGCTGCAGTCATGTGTTGGATGCTGAACTGTTAATTAAATTATCCACAGCACAGGTCCCTGGCTAAAGCCTTTAGAAGGGTTCAGCACTCTTTGATCTGTGCCTGAGTATCTTCTGGGAGCAGCTGGCAATTACAGTCAGATCCTGATGAGAGCTGTGGAGGCTCTCAAGCAGGGCAGTGTTAGTGGTGTAAAAAGACAGCAAAGTCAGTGATTTACTGGTGGCAGGTCAGTGCTGGGAAAGCCCTTGCCCCTTCTTTAAAAGTCTCTTTTAAAGTTGTCCCAAACCTGCTGTTCCCAGGCTCCCATTCACGACTCAGAGAATGAATTTTTCTCTCTCCTCCTCTCCTGTGTGTTCCTGTGGTCCTGCAATCATAAGTTGTGTTGCTGTGCTCCATTTTCCCCTGCCTGTGGCTTCTGGGCTTTTGTGTGACTTCTTTAGAATTTCACAAGTACATCACAAGATGCTATTTTGGGTCTCTACAGGATAAAGAGTGTTTAAGATCTTCAGGATGCCCTTTGCCACTCCCCATTAAGACTGTGGAGATACTCAGAAAATGAAATGAATAAACCAAAACTCTTGGTAAATCTTGGTTCAGCCTGTTCAGTTTTACTTGCATATATGAGTTCAAAAGGTGTTGCTTTTTAAATTTTTTTTTCCCCTGGGTTTATTTTGATCCTGGCACACAGTTTTCCAAATGCCTGAGTCAGAAGCATATGCTTAATGAGCCACAGAACTGGAGCATGTCCCTCAGCCCCTCCAACACTTCTTACACACTGTCCTTGGACAAAGGAGCAGGAACAAACACACTGCAGGTATTTGTGTTCTGTCTGGGGCTTCTCACCCCTCAGCTGAGGAACCCTGGGATGTCTGAGCACCCACCAGGCTGCATTTCCTTCAGGTGTAACTCCTCAGCTCTCATACAGGAGAGGCTTCACTCTTCACTTCTCCCTCCAGCATGTCCCTTCTTACGTTTGTGGTGCCACCTGCTCTTGGGGACAGGGTGCCCTGTGGGTGACGAGCATTGCTGCTAAGGACAGAGTCCCTGCCTTGCAGGGCTGCTGGGGCAGCACCTGCCTGGAATCAGCTGCAGGAACCTGCTGGCCCCAGCGCTTCCTCCCTCCTGTGCCGCATTCCTGGCGGCTTCCACTCGGCCTTATGTAACTGTCTCCGAGGCAGGAGAGGTCACTCCAGGTGGCTGTTTTGATCCGGTAGTGTCTCCTCTCCTCTCCTCTCTAATGCTGTCTGGAAGGATTTGTTCGAGTCTTTTTTCAGCAGGAGAGGCCGGCCGTGCTCTTTGGCACATGCACACGGAGCTGCTGCGCTGGGATTTAAGGGCAAATGGAAGCCAGGGCTGTGACAGGAGGCGTGATTAGGAACACAATCTTTTCACAGCGCTCTGCTTTTGCATTTAAAGAGACCTGTGTGTGCTCAGCGTTCAGATGGCTGCCCCAGTGACATCCCAGCCTGGCCGGACCCACTTACAGCAACACCCCCAGCAGCGCTTTCCTTCCCTGCTTAGTTTGCTGGAGACTGTTGGAACATTTACATATGTTAAACAGCCACTGTGTGACCCCGTCACAAAGAGTTTTATTTTATCCGCTCCTTGAGGAGTAAACTGAGATAGAGAACACCCCATGGCTTGTCTGTGGCCACACAAGAAGTTTTCTGGTGGACCTGCAGTTAGAACCCTCCGGTCCAGGCTCTGCTGTGTCCCGATGACCTGATGAGCTTTTCCTCCTGGCACGCAGCCTTTGCCTCCAGTGTGATGTTCTGACCTCCCTGTTGTATCTCCAGACCTGGATAAAAGCTGGGTGTCCCAATTCCAGCTGTGAGGGCCTGGAGGAAGCCGTGTGGTCCATGAGGAGGATGTCCTGCCAGCTCCCAGGGATCCCATGTAGCCTGGGATGAACTGAGGGGACACTGAGAGCTGCCCGTATGGAGAAAATCCATGCGCTGCCTTTGGCCTGGTGAGCTCTTGGAAACATTTATTGTTGCCCTTTGTACACAGAAAAAAACTAAGCAGGATCCTGTTTGGTAACATGGTGCCTCTTTGAAGAAGTAGAAAATCCAGAAACCAACCTCAGTGCTGGAAAGATGAAA
The DNA here is from genome assembly GCF_022539315.1 of Serinus canaria. NCBI lineage: Eukaryota > Metazoa > Chordata > Aves > Passeriformes > Fringillidae > Serinus > Serinus canaria. Next base: position 5,620,514 of record NC_066334.1, on the reverse strand, counting down.
GTTTGGATGAATGTCAAAACGCCCTGAGCTGAATTCAAAGTAGAGTTTCTGACGAGTGTAAATAACAGGGGGGGCATTGCACAGGACCAGACTGACACATCTCAGTGTCCTTCCCATAAAATGCTGCCTTGTAAAATGGAAATCGTGTTTAGCTCTGGTTTTCCCCTAAACTGTATTCCAGTTTTCTGTGGGAAAAGTATCTGGATGGCAGTGCATGTCAGGAGAGCTTTCTGCAGAAACACGCTGTCCAAACCAGCATTTAATTCAGTGAAAGGTGGAGTGCTACTGTATAGAGAAGATGCTGAAGGAGATACTGAACTATTTACCTAAACCTCTTAGTGGTAACAAGAATTGACTGTAAATAAACTCAAACTTTACATATCTTGCTTTATAGTGAGCCTTGAATTCATGTCCCTTTCCTCTGGTTCTGCTGTACATGGTTGGACTGGCTCATGTCCCTTCTGGGTTGGGCTGGTTTTGGGATGATTTGTTCTTTTGCTAAAGAAAAATAAGGGTCATGTGGATAAATTCCTAATTTTTTAAGACTTCCAATTGTATTCAGGCACCACTATAAAAGGTATCCACATTCCACATTCTCCTTTCTCAAAATGTTTCCCAGCCCTGAGTTAATTAATAAAAAACCCTGTTTTTTTCCCCTGGTGTTAACTCATTTATAGGCGAAGTGCATGTTAAATTCAGTAAATAACTTCCTGCATTTTTGTAAGTATTTTAAGAGTATCAGCCTCTCTGGCAGTGTTGGAAGGATTCATGTGGGCTGTATTTAGTGTTGGGATGTGAGTTACATGCATGCAGTAAAGAAGAGGGATGGATCAGCCCTTCTGCTGACCAGATGTTACATGAAAGGAAAAACAGAATACAAAATCCTAAACCAAAAATGGCAGGAAAAAAAGGTGTGCAAAGAATTTACTTCTCAAATTGGTGTAGGCTTTACAACAAATAGCAAGAGACCTCAGTGTGGCCAAAATAATGTATCCTTTGTCACAGGAGTGAGTAAGGAAAACTCCATCATGGGAACAGAATTAGAAACCCTTCCATTTATCTGGAAGTAGGGAAAGGGGAAGAGCCAACAAGGATGAAGCTGAATTTCCCGAAGAAATTCTTCCTTCCAGAACAATGTGTACTTCTAAACTCAGAGATGAAGCAAATTCATCCCCAAGTGGGACAGTTGGGAAACTGTGCTCATATTTTTTAGTTCTGTTCATGATGGAATATTGGACTACACTGACCATTATATTCATTACTTTTTGGGGCCTCATTAGTGAGTTATTTACAGTTTTATTCTGTTGTATCAAACGTAGAGAATGTGCTTGAAGTTGTCTGATGTAACATAAACTGTGCACCTCTGTGGGTTGGGTTTTGTTCTGTGATGGGTTACCTGAGGATCCCTGCAGGCATTTGGTGCATGTTGTTTAGAAGGAGTCACATCAGGATCACAGGGGAAAGAAAAATAATGAGCATTGCAAATTCTTCTGGGTTTGTGTCTTTTTAGAAAATTTTATCAGAGCAGGATGAATTCATACAAGAAAAATAATACTTCAGTGGTGATTGAACCTGAACATTCCACTTGTAAATAAGAAATTCTCCCTGAAACAACCTGAAGTCCTCATTTTGCATGTGTGACTGTGGCTTCCTCCCAGTCCTGGTGATTCTCTGCTGCTGTGGTGAGATCTTGCTCTGAACCACACTAAAGACAACACCTAAGGGAGAAGAGGGAGCAATAAAATCCAACTGAAGTATGTGAGAGGAGAATCAATCCCCTAATTAAATGTAGTGATAAAAATTAAGATACTCTCTGAGTTCCTGCCTGTGCATATTCTAGTAAAGTTCAGCAGAAGTTAAAGTAGTTTGTAATTGAGAAGCGCAGAGTTGAGGCTTTCTCTGGGTTTGAAAGGCTGAATTCTTTTCTTTTTCACTTTCTTTCTTTCTCCCCCTTCTCTGCTCATTAAAAAGGTGCTATTTGTGGTCATTAGGAGGCACCCAGAGCAATTAGGTCCAAGTGACCTTCTTGATAGCTATTCAAGACAGAAGCTGAAGTAGGATTGTATTGTAAACAACCCCAGAAAGGGGGTCACACTAAACTTTATGGCTTGTTGGTATGTCGGGGGGAGATTAGAGGATGATGCAGTCACCATCCCTGTAAATCTTATTTATCACTGATGTGGGGGAGGATGCCATATCTGAGGGGAATCCTAGGACAGTGAGGTTGTGAACTTTGGGGTTTTATCAGTTAAAATGGCAGAGGGAGGGATGGGAGGAGGCAATGAAAACAGAATAAGGCCAAGCAACTCAGCTCTGAGTGTGAACTGCTTGAAGACTGGAGTTAGAAGGAAAAAAAAGTGACCATTCTGCTCATCCACCCAGCCCAGTGCCCTGACTTGGAAAGTGGACAGCTGAAGGAAGGAGACTGGGCTGAGCAGGCAGAGATGCTTTTCCCAATATATATTCCCACCAGTCATCAGTGGCTTAAGGACTTCCTGATTTGGGAAGTTGGTGTTTAAGAGCCTTGAGGGACTTTCCTCCCCTGAGTTTGTCAGCTCTCCATTTTAGCAGTGTTGTCTCCAGTGAGAAGCTGATTCTGATTGAGCACTGGAAAAGTGAAGTTACAGGCAAGCAGTCCCTGGCATTTGAGCTGCCTCAGGGTCAGCAGGTGGGTGTGCACACTCCCAGCCTGGGAGAATGGGATCCTAAAACATATTTGCTTGTGTGGCCCTCGTGGCATTTGCAGTGGGACAGCAGATTAACTGCTGCAGTGCAGATTCACTGGGGACAGGAGTGCCTTTAGCTTCATAATCCCATGGGAAGAACCTTTGGTGTCCAGGTTTTTTTAGCAAAAAAAATCTTTGCAGCTGAATGTAAAAGGTGATTTACACCAGCCCTTAAAGCAGAAACAGCATGTGACACTGCTGAGGTGAGGAAATGGCCAGAGGAACATGGTCAGGGTGTATCAATAACCAGATTTGCTACCATGGAGTCATGGGTGGATCCATTGCCTCCCCAGTGGCAATTCCTACTTCTTTGGAAGATGAATCCATGAGATTTTTTGGGGGTTTTGGTGGGAGGTTTTCTGGTTTCTTTGGTGTCCACTTTCTTTGGTGTCCAACAAGGATCTTTGTAGTGCATTCACAAGTTGGATGGTTATGGTGATGGGGTAGAACAAGAAGTAAAAAAGGATTCAGGGAAAAGAATCTGGACAGTTCAGGACAAACAGGAGAGAGTTGCCTGAAGTTGAAGTAAAAGTGGGAACTGTGTTCCCTCCCTGCTCTGGACTCTGTGGTGTTGCTCAGTCTTGGCCCAAGCAGGGGATGTTGGAAATCCAGATCTTGTCCATGTGGGGAAAATTAAGGCAGTGGGAAAAAAAATAAGAGGTCAGTCTTCCACAGCAGCTTCTTGCCTGGGATTCTGGTCTGTAATAAATGTTGACTGTATTCCACAGCTCTGTTGTGGAAGCTCCCTGGGAACTGTGGCATAAAATGCCTTTTATTTGGAGCAATGTATGCACACGGACCATTCTGGAATAGGTGTTGGGATATTTTTGTGTGTGGTGTCCACAAGCCAGTATCATTAAAATAGGATTTTTGCTCTCCTTGTGTGTGATTGTTTTCACTCATTGCACAGCAGTCAAGAGAAATGGTTGTGAAATGCTCATCCCTGAGACCATCTCTACCCCTTGTGTACGAGGTTTAAATCCCCTTCAAGGTTTAAATCCCCTTCTCGGGGCAAGGAGCTCATCTGGTGTTCCCCTCCCGGGCTTGCTGTGTACTTTTGTGTAATGTTTTACGAATGGCTGACCTGCTGCTGGCTCTAAAGCCGGGTGTGAATTCCTTACACAGAATTGGAAACAACGTTGGTACAAATGGGGTCGGCTTCTTTAAGGTTTGGAGGTCTCAGCATCCTCTGTGTGGGATGGGTAGGGAAAGGCTTGGCCCCTTCAGTTTTATGTGGGGTCAGGCAGTCACGGGGATGAAGAAGGCTCTCAGTAGAGTCCACCATCTGGCAATCATAAAACAAGTAATCAACATTTTTCTGAGGAGGATGGTGAGGAAACAAGCTGCAGACGATTGTCGTGAGATCCCGGCCCTGCACAGACACCTTTATGGCTCTTCTCTGTTCTGGTTGGGTGTCTGCACTGCAGGTCAAAAGTTCAGCCTGTCCTCTCCCCCTTCTTTTTTCTTCCAAAGATGGGAATTAGGCAGCGGACTGGAATGCCGAGAGACTGTAAAATGGCTTGTCCTCGAGCCCCTCCTACCCCTTTCTCCTTGGGCTCGGTGCTGGGAGGAGGCTGGGCAGTGCAGGCTCCCTGTGCTGGGGAAGGCAGGAGTCAAACTCAGCCTCAACTGTGTCAGGGAATACTGGAGTTAAACACAGCTTCAACTGTGTCAGGGATTACTGGAGTTAAACTCAGTCTCAACTGTGTCAGGGAATACTGGAGTTAAACTCAGTCTCAACTGTGTCAGGGAATACTGGAGTTAAACTCAGTCTCAACTGTGTCAGGGAATACTGGAGTTAAACTCAGTCTCAACTGTGTCAGGGATTACTGGAGTTAAACTCAGTCTCAACTGTGTCAGGGAATACTGGAGTTAAACTCAGTCTCAACTGTGTCAGGGAATACTGGAGTTAAACTCAGTCTCAACTGTGTCAGGGAATACTGGAGTTAAACTCAGCCTCAACTGTGTCAGGGAATACTGGAATTAAACATGGATTTAACTTTGTCAGGGAATGCAGGAATCAAACATGGCTTTAACTTTGTCAGGGAATGCAGGAATCAAACACAGCCTCAACTCTGCCAGGCTGTGCTCAGATGGAGCGGGCAGGCAGCTCCCAAACAATGAGCTGGCAAGGGCAGGCTGGCTGGTTACTCTCCCTTTTTTTTTTTTCGGTTTTCTTTTTTTTTTTTCCCTGAACCCAATTAGTAGCTTATAAAAGTTGTTCTGGTGCAGCAGCAGACCTTGGAGGAAATATGAACATGAAGATTTTGGGGTTTGCTGTTCAGAACAAGTCATGAAGTCTGATTGAAAGAGATGAGATGTTGTCTCTGGAGCAGTTCTGGGCAGTGCTGACCCAGGAGCACATGACATGAAGGGGGTAAACACGTCAATGATTCAGCAGATCTGATACTTCTCTGAATTACACCAAAGAAAAGTAAAACTTGAAATAACTATATAAGGCTTCCTCCTCTGCTGACTTGCACGTTGGGTACAGCCACAGCTCCTCCCACTGAGCTCCGTGGCCATCCCTCTGCCAGGGTGAGAGTTCCAGCTGCCCAGATGTGACAGGAGTAACATCTGACAGATGCACTCTGTGCATTACCCGAATGCCACCGTGGTTTCATACAGAAACAGAGCAGGAGGCACTGCTGGGCAGGCAGCTCCATCCTGGGCAGGGCAGGGCAGGAGGGGGCTCAAGGAGTTCAGACAACTCCAACACAAGTCAGAGAGCAGTGTCTGAAAGCAGCAGCAAGAATAAAATACAAGGAAGGTTCAGCTGTGAATGCTTTTAAAGTGATGGATGATAAAAGACCGATCTCCTTTTTCTAAAGAAGAGAACCTGATTAATTTCTGTTTCTGAATAGTAAAGAGCATTTTAAAGCAGCCATACCTGGTTAATATGAATCATTCTATAAACTGTTTTTTCCTCCCACACAGCACAGAACCTCCAGATTAACAAATATGCTGGAATGCAGGAGGCACATCTGGTCTGCATTACTGCGGACCCGGCTGTAATCACATGAGAAAGCTACCTTGGGTTTTTATGTAGAAATGTTTGTATTATACAAACCTCTGTTGCCAAGCAATTTTTATTAAAACAGCCAGTTTATGCTCAATATAGTGTCCTGCTGAGGAGCTCGGAATGCCATGAAAATCTACTCCCAGCTTCCCTCCCAGTGCTCGAGTTCCAGGGGCTGAGCGTCACCAGAGGAGGAGGTGATGGCTCTGGTGGCTGAGCTTTGTCTGAACCAACAATTTCCCTTTGGAATCTCCAGTTGTTGCTGCCATCTCCACAGCCTTGCCTTGTCACAGTCACAGTGGATTGCTAAGGAAGCTGGAATTGCAACCACCATTTTGGCTGGCTATAATGACATGGAAATTAAAATATCACTACCTAGGCTAAGCTAGTACTCCAGGTGGGCCTGGATTCCAAAAGTGGGGAATTAAACCAAACCAGATTGTAGCCAAGGGGAGCATGGCAGGGTTGGTTTTGAGGGCCGGAGGGTTTCTAATGATGCATGGAAGATTAGAAATGCTTACTTTGAAATCCCAATTCTCAGGACATAATTTTAGAAGTTGCTTAGGATAATTCTCTTAGGGACTTAAAATGATTAAGATTTACCATGTGCTTTAAAGATGCTTCACATTAGAATACTGATCTGACCTGACTAGCAATGCTTCCCAGAACTTGAGTCTAAAAGTGTAACTGTAAATCCAGAAGTTTGGCTGAGTGAAATTTGGGTAAATAAGTATCTGTGAAACTTCTCACACTCAAGGCATGTTCATCTAGACATACTGGGGAGGTGTCTAGTAGTAGAAAGCTGGAAATAAATGCTACAAAATTATTTTCCTCTTATCCTGCAGGAGTTAGAACACTTGGTACTGGTGGTAGATTAAGAAAACTTCCCCAGCATTTTTCAAGATCTGACTCTTCTGAGTTAAGAATGGTTTTGTTTTTTTTTTTTTGCCTTTCCAACTCAGAATGTGCTTCAGAAATGGTTACACACAGTAAACCTGAACAAGTGGCACTAAAGGTCATGAGACAGGAAGGGGAAGAGGGAGGTTTTTTTGGTTGTGTCAGTCACAACTGTCTGCAGGAAACCACAGAAACCTGCCCCAGTCTGGGGGATGTCCAGTCACAACACACGTTGTTGGCCAAGTGGTTCCTTCCTGTCCTACAGTTCTGCATGTCCTCAAACTGGGAACTTTCTTCTCTTCCCCAGCCTGTCCAGGAGGAGAGCTGGGAGAGTGTGTGCAAGTTTATATCCTGCCCTGGCATAGACTGTCTTGCTTTAATTTGGTTTAAAATGCTGTTGATGAGCAAGCAAGGGCTGATGGATAGAGGGGCTGCAGGTGCCTCATCCCCTTCCAGTGCCCTTTCCTACTTTCCACAGCAGGGACATGGCTCTTCCTGTCCTGACTGGCTAGAAATTGAAGGTGTTCTTTCAGATAAATGTGACAATCCTCGATGGTTTTTGCCTCCACAAAGTGGTGAGCAGTTTATAAAATCAGGCCCCAAGATTTTACACATCTGGGATCCACTACATGCTGCATCCACATGGAAAAATCTGCATAATATTTAACCTAATGGGTGAATTTAAACTCCTGCAGCTAAGTCAGTGCAGCTGTACTTGGAATGTGTGCAAACACATCTGATAAGAATGGTCTTTTTGTTTAGATTTGTCAGTTAGGAACATCTTAATTTTAAGTACAACACACAAAAAAATACGAGTCTGTTGCTGTTGACACCAGTTTAGTTAGAAACGGGTGCAGCTTTTCAGTGCAGGAATGATGTTGGTGTTCCTTTCCTCATGAACAGTTTAATTGCTCTCCTTTAAAGAGAAGTTTAAATCTCCAAGGGAGTGTGTGCCAGACTCCTGACACGCATGACAATTGAACTGTGTCTTTTCTTGCCTGCTATTTAACAACACTATTGGCATATAAAATCACTTCAGTTGAATGACTTGGCCTAGCTGAAAGTGGTGGTAGGTGCAGAGATAAAACTGAGGTGATGAAGTAGTGTTGTTAGCAGAAAACTGAATTTTGCCTTGATACTCTTACTACAGGGTGATGTAAAAAAACCCCAAACCACCATGCCTGCCCTGTAGCAGAACTTGTACAGCTTAATAAATCCATATACAGCCATGCAGTGAGGTGCCACTTTCCCTTATTTATACTGAACATGCTCATTATATTTAATTTTTTAGTGCAGGAGCCCTGTTAGAGCTATAGATGTACCACCTTTTTTGAACACATTTTCTTGGCACAAATTGGTGTGTTTTGTTGGTCTGTCACATCAAGCAATATCCTTGTCAGTGCCAACTAATTGCTATCAATCATCTGCCGAGCATGAAAGGCTGGTCTGAACGTTTATTAAAGCACGTTAGAAAGCACAGGACACACGATTCCTCCCCAAAGAGGAGCCTGGGAGGGTGGTTCTGGAGGAAACAGGCTGACACATCCCCGGCTTGGGTGGTGGGTGGGTAGATGGAGCAGGCGTGAGTGATTTATGTCAGGATTTAGTGCCTGTCACTTGAGAGCGAGTGTGAAAGTGGTCAGGAGGAAACCATTCCTCCCTGATTGCTGCAGGGACCATCAGGGACCATCTGCCTGCTCACAGCCGGCTGGCAGAGCTGCTGCTGCTCTGGGGTGGTGCTGCAGGGCAGCAGGAGTGCAGGTGATGCTGCAGGAGCAGTGCTGAAATAATCCCCAGCATCCACTCGGGTCATTTAGGGCATAATTGACTCGAGTCTGGTTAAATCATCTGTTTATTTCAGTGTGTGCTGCCTCTTGGATTGTCTTGGCATCCAACCTGACGTTTAAATTGTGTATAATTTATTAAGATAACAGGAGGCTGTAGCCTGGTTGTCCAGAGCTGTTGCTTTTCCTGCCTGCCTTGCTCTGGGTGCAGACCCAGGATCCTCCAAAGGCTTTGCAAGCCCTGGGTGAGGAGCTGCCCCTGCAGCTCCCAGGTGTCCTTCCCTGGAACAGCCGTGTCCAGCCCCTCCATGTGGATGCAAGGCCCAAAAGGTCAGAGCTCTTGAGGGTGTGAGTGTTTATTACCTTCCCTTGGCTTCTCAGGAGTCCCATTTCATGACCATCATCAGTCCTGGCCAGGGCACCAGGCGGGTCAGGGCTGTTGTCTCTTTTTTTATGGCTCTTGATGTTTTTTTAGGGGAAGCAGTCATTCCTTCTCTTTCTCACAAGCTCAACTGAAAGTTCTAGAAAAAACGTTGGCTATCAAGGTTTGAAACATTTTTATTCTCTAAGAGAAGCTGAGTGTTCACCTTAATTTTAAAGCAAGACATAAACTTCAAAACCCAAAGCAATTGCAAGTCTTCCCAGCTGTCTGGAATAAGAGCCTGAATGGAGGAAAACGAGCAGGGTTGGAAATAAGGGAGAAACAGCTGTGCCTCATTTTGGCCTCTCTTTCCTAACAGCAGGAACCCTTTTCCCACTGAAGGACTTGTAGACTGCAGTTTACTGGTGCCCAGTACACTCATAAACCATTTCAAGGGCCCTTAGGATTTTTTTTTTTTTTTTTTTTTTGCTTGAAAATGTGAAACATAATTCTGGAAAATGTGACTTGCTATGACAGCAGGCCCAAAAAAAAAATACACCTAAATTCTGAAGAGAAGTGAACAGGTTTGGGGAGAAGGAGGAAGAATCACACTCCCCCTCCCCCCCTTTTTAATCTGACTGTGCTGGATGGTGGAGTTGGGTAAGTAACACATATTTTGTGTCTTGTATTTAAATTGTGGGGATGGGTTTGGAAGAATTTTCCCAGATAAATATCTTCTTTTCTGACTGGAAGATGTGTTTTGTTCCTACAGATCTGTTCTGGAATTCTGTTACCTATCTTCTGTTGTTTCCCAAAGGATTCCTTGTGCTTTGGGATCTTATTATTTAGTAGTAGTTTAGTTCTCCCTCTCCCCTTATTTATTTAAAATAAGCAAACAAAAAGTGGACAAATTATCATTAAAACATTTGAACACCAGAGCAATGTATTATTCCTTCTTGTTAGAAGTCATTTATCTTACCATTCATACTCATTGTCATTAAATTACATTTTAATTTCCTTGTGAATGGTATAGGAAAATATTTTCCAAATGGATTTCTCGAGAGCTTTGCTGATAACAGGCAATAATGGGGCATTTTTCTGCAAAAGCACAGCAGAGCTGCTGTTCTGTATCACAGAATTTGAATGTATCTTTGGAGAAATATCCACGAGCACTGATTGCTTTGCCCAGGTGGACTGTTAGAGAAGTGCACGTTCCCCAGCTGCAGATCAGCTTTCATCATTCACTGGGATCTTTCCTAATCCATCACAGGCGCCTTCAGAGAAAGCCCCAGAGAAGTCTGCAGGAGACCTGGGCTTTTGCTGGGGTAGCCTAAGTAACAGAGCACAGTCAAAATAGAGAAACAGGGCTTTAAATTTCCTATGCTGCTTTACAAACTGCCTAATGTTTCAGGATAGTGATGGTTTTTTGTTTTTTGTTTTTTTTTTTTTTCTTTAAAATTAAGCAATACAAGGCCCAAAAAGAAATACTTGCTCATCAAAAATGAAGGCTGTGAACAGGTAAAAAAAATGAAGATGTGTTTAATTAAGATAAGGATCTCCATAGGAAAAGGAGAGGGATTATAATGCACTTAAGGTCTTAATTTTTGTGTTCTCATACTTCCAGGGAAGCCTGGGTTGTCTTGACTGGGAGCATTGGGTTTCTTTTCCAGTGGAGCTGGGCTGTGCAGATGGTGTGGGATTGGAGGCTTTGCTGAGATGCTCTTGGAAAGCAGTGCCAGGAGGGGAGAGGCACAGGCTGTGTCAGGGCTGGGTCACTGGGGAGTGTTTGGGTTTGTCTTTGGATCCCATTTCCTTCAGGCATTGCTGGGGTTTGCCAGGTGGGACTTTGTTTGCTGCAGGCTTAAATTTCATTTTTCAAGGCATTACTTCAGCAGTATTTGAAATATGCATTTTCCCCTTTTTCCCCCCAGTGAAAATAAGATCAACCTGAAGTTTGTCAGCTCTTGACTTCTCTCCTGAAACCTAAGCTGGACCTGTCCTGGAAGTTCCCACTTACAGCTTGGTGGTGTTTCAGTGCAACAAGTTGTTCCCAATCAAAGTTCAGCACCTTGGCTGCTATTGAACTTTTCCCTTTTTGTCACAAAATATTGAAAGTGAGGAAGTGAGTATTTGTTTTTGGTTGTCCAAACCAAAACCACCTCAAAAGGGTTCAGGTTCTGGGAAGCAGTGAGGCTTGTGTTGGTTTGCAGGTTTGTCATAGAGTGTTCCACAAAGTGTTATTCAATCACTGCCTGTATTTTTAGTCACAGTTTATTTGTGTTATGGTAGAAATCGGAGGTAGTAAAAACACAATAGAGGTTCCCACTGCTGGGAAGTTCAGTACATAATCCCAGAGAAAACTCCCTGGATGCAGTGGAAAAGTGGAGGAAGAAAACCCAACCCCCCAGTGTGCATTGGTAGATGTGTCCTAAAACCAACCCCAAAGCCTTGCCAGATTCCATTGGCTTGGTTATCAGGCCAGAGCAATTTCTGAACTGCAAAAAGCTGGAATGCCATTGTGTCCCAGGAAATAATGATCCTGCAGCACTTGCATCACAGCAGATCTGCCTGTCACTGTTTGAATTGTGGAACAGATCTCATTCCCAGCTGCACTTCCAGGGGGAATCTGAAAAAGGCAGGGTCACAGGGAGGTGTCCCTGTTGGCTGTGGAACTGGTTACAAGATTATTTGCCTTTTTTTGGTGTATGCAGTGACAAGAGCCTGCTCTGTATTTGTACACAACTTGAAAGCAGAATGATTTGCATTCGATGGCACAGACACAAAAACGGACATATGGATTGTTTTGAGGGAAGTGAAAGTTGTTTTGTTTCTGCAAACTGGAGCAGTTAAAAATACATTGTCAAAAAAATTTCTAAACCCACTTTTCCTTCAGGCAATTCAGTGAGAGCTTGTTTAGGGGTTAATATTGCATGCTTGAGTGACTTGAAGTTGTAAGAACCCTTGGAATGTGTAAAGAGGGGAAGGATTCTGGAGATAAGGCTGAACTCTGAACTCGGGGCACAATCCAGTTTACAGTTAATCTCCCCCCATAAAAGCAGCATCAGCTGTCAGACCCTGCCAGGACTCCACTCCTCCTCTTCACCTTGTCCAAATAAAGAAAGTAGGCTACTGCACCTGGGAGGAGGGCAGGGAAGGTGGATTCTGTGATTCCTGAACTTTGAAGCACACAGAGCTGGAGTGGAAAAGAAGGAGAAGAGGAAGTGTTGATCTGAGGTGGTTCAGTCTCATGGAAACGGAGTCCTCTCGAAGGGGAGTTGGGTTCATTTGGTTTTTTTTAATCCTAAGCCCATTGCTCTGACAGCCCATGATCCCCCCAGCCCATTTCCATCCCTGGATGTCATTGGGAGCTCTCAGGCACTGCATTGTGCAGCTCTGGAAGCAACAAGTTCAGAGTTACCTCTTGGTGTGCAAGCAGGGAACAGAGGGAAGAGAGACACCCACTGCAGCTGTGCTGCCATTCCAAAATGTTTCAGTTTCAAAATGGTGAAAATCTGGCATAGACATGACTCCAGGTCAAATATTTCATCAGTAGAGGCCTGTTAATTAGTTTGCATCTTAATGTCCTTTCCTTTTTGGGATTGTTGTGGTTCCCTCCTAATTCCACCCCTCAGTGAAGTTCTGAAGTTGCCCATGTAGGAAAGGATGGGAGTGAGTAGGTTTGGGTGAGTCTTATTTTCTTCCTTTGATTCTGTGGCAATCAGTCTTGTTCATGTGTATAATCTTGGGTATTTTATGTGAGGATAAACCTTTTTGAGTTGATTCTAGAACACACAAAAATAGTTTGTGATTATAAACAGAAGAAGGATGAGATTATTATTGTTGGATCATACCTGCACCTGGATGGTAATGGTTAGCTTGAGGGTATTTGAAATGTGGACTTAGCAGCTGCTGAAAAATCTGCAAGGGAAAGAAAGTAGATAAACTTCAAATCCAGGAATTGCATTCTTTGCCAAAAGCTGATCCTGAATTTGCATTGACTGCCCAAGTAATGACTGGGCAGCTGGTGACAATTAGATCTCTTTATCTTGATTTTAGCACCTGATGTACATTGACCTTCTCTCTTGCTCCTCCAGAAATGAAGGGATGTGAAATCATAATTTGTTTCCAAAATCTTAAACCAGTCCCACAGGCAGAACAAACTCATAGTTGGTCATTCTGTCTGGAGGAACAATTTGTGACCTTACTAAAAAACAATTTGTGACCTTACTAAAACCAGGAGGTTGCTGTGTCATTCTGACTCTCATTTCCTCAATATCTTCCCTTTTTCCATCATTCCAGCTGATTTTCTGACCTGGGACATCATTAATTTTCTTACAGTCAGGGTGTATGGGGGTATTAAGAGCTGGGCATGGCTGTGAAGGTCGGGCACTTGGTTTCTATTTTTGCTGCTGAGTGATGGGCTCGAAATCCTTGTCTCTGTTAACCTGCCTGCAGAAATGGAGATAATGCTGCTTATAGACTTATATGAAGCACTTAGAGGGTTATCTTTTTTGATAGGCTGCTTGTTAGGGAAGGATAAAACGGCTTGAGAGCTTGTGCCAAAACTAGACTGCACTGAACATTTGGAGAAATTGATTTTAATTTAAATTTTCACTCTCGCTGCTGGTGGAAGCCAGAAGGGAAGGAGCACTTCAAAAAGCAAGTCTCACTGGCTTTTTTTTTTTTTTTTTCTTCTTTTTGGGCTCTTTTTGGAAGATAGGAGTGCACCACAGAAGAGGTGCAACCCATGTTTTTAATGACTGAGGCTGGGGGATCACTGATGAGGCTGAGTTCTTATTTAAACTAAGTTTCAAACCCAGCTACTTGTACTGAAGAACACAATCCTGTGAGGTGCAAAAATTACCCTGTTCTGCCATTCCTTTTCAACCAGGGCCCTGCTAATGTGTGCAGAGACTCTTGCTTAGGAGTTTGCTCAGGAAAGGATTGAACTTTTGAAATAGAGACAACACCAGAAAAACACCCAGAGAACTCTAAATGGTACCTCCAGAGTCTGTAGGGCAGGGATGGCAAAGCCTTGGGCTGTCAGCTGGAAAATTCATTTTTAAGAGCTCATTATTGGGAGTGCCAGACTTGGTGGTGGTGTTAAGGATTCACTATTCCCAGTACTAATTACAGATTTGAGAAAAGCCTCCCGTGTCCCCCTGGGGACTGCCACTCCCCTGTCCCCCTGGGGTTGCCACTCCCCTGTCCCCCTGGGGTTGCCACTCCCCTGTCCCCCTGGGGTTGCCACTCCCCTGTCCCCCCTGGCGCTGCCACTCCCGTGTCCCCCTGGGGTTGCCACTCCCCTGTCCCCCTGGGGTTGCCATTCCCGTGTACCCCCTGGCACTGCCACTCCCGTGTCCCCCTGGGGTTGCCATTCCCGTGTCCCCCTGGGGTTTCTGGTGGGGCCAGCATGTTCCAGGAGGTTGTTTTGGCTCTTCCTGTGCCCTTTGGAGCTCCTGCAGCCGCCTGGGCTTGGAGAGGGGCACGGAGAGGTGAGGGAGTGTCTGCTTGGCTGGCCCTTATCACCTGCCACCACTTCTTCAAAGATTGCTCAAGGTTTAAAGTTCTGGCTTTGAGTAATCGGCCCAGGAGGACCTTACAGAGGGAAACAAAGGCTGAATACAGAGCTGTAAATACTGTCACCAAGGAAGTGACTGGGTTTGTCTGAATTTACAACCTTCTGAGAGAACCCAAAATGCTCTGCTTACATTGTGCCTTTGAAAGAAAAGTGTCCTTTTGGCTGTATTTTTCAGCCCAGTTTCTGTCCCCTCTCCCCTCCCCCTTATTTTTTTAAGCCACCATTTTCTTCCTATGCTTGTTCTCTAGGGTTTTTTTTTTTTGTCATTATATCATGTTTCTCAGTGGAGATGCTTTTTTTTCTTAAAAAAAAAAAAAAGAAAAGCAGCCTCTCATCAGAGGAATGTGCAAGCAGAGTACATTTAAGAGCCACATTCTGTGCTGCCATGGCAACCAGAGTTTTAAAAATGATACCGTCGGTGTTCCAAAATGATGCAACCTACAATGAACATCAGGAATAATTAAGAAAAGTCGTGTGTGCTCCATGCTCAGGAGAAGAACTGATGAGGGGACCATTTCTCTGTTGGTTTTTTCCCCCTCCATGTGACGTGTGCTGCTGTTTGGGGTGGGTTTTTGCACCAGCAATTCTCTCACAGGGGTCAGGGCAGGGTTGTGAGGAACCTCCTCGTTTATTTCCTGAGGGGTTTTCTAAGGTTTTCCCCTGCTGAATATATTTATTTATTTATATTATTTATAACTGCAGAGCTGGGGTGTAGCTTTGGGATGAAGCTCTTGCTCCAATGCCCCTTGTTTGCCTTCTTCCAGGGCCTTCCAGCCCTTGCTGGTATCCACAGCCAGGAATTCTCTTCCCAACATACAGGCTGTGGCATAATATAAAAGCTCTGCATTTATTATTGTCCCTCCTTCAGCTTCATTTCCATCTCTCATTCTCCTGCCAGTACTGGAGAGGGAGCAGTAAAACCTGGAAGTCCCAGGGGTGGATGCTGGTGCATGGGGGAGTCAGAAGGGCTTGGAAATGGCAAAGGTCACAGGTTAAGACCCTTCAGTGAGGAGCACAGAAGTCTGAACTTGTTAATGAAATGACTGGGATTTTTAGCTGGGTCAGGAAAGGGAGGAGATTGGGAAGGAACAGCAGCCCCAGCTTTTGGGAAGCCTCATGAAGCTTAATTGTGAATATTGCTGCTAATCCCATGAACTGGATACTTTCTCCTTCCTCATTTTTTCCCAAACAAAAAATTAGCTTTTTTCTAAATTAACTGTTCAGTCTGTTTAGGACAATAAGACTGAATCCTGCTGTTTGCCAGACATCTAAGTAGAAATTATATCTGCTAATTAAATTAGTACAATCCAAACAGCCATGCAAGTTCCTAACAGGATTGCTGTGCTGGGGGAACTCAGTGCATTTCCAGTTGGAGGAAAAACATTTCTTTAGTGGACATGGAAGGTTCTGCTCTTTTGCTGATTCCTCAGGTCTTCATTACCAGCCAAATGAAGTATTTCAGACATAGGCTCGTGCATGAAGACAGTGTAAAACACCACAATTGCTTCTGAACTCCACCTCCTGAAAAGCTGTTCAGTTTGTCTTTCCTTTTCCTGCTCTGCATGTGTGTGGTTTTTGTGCCCAAACACAGACAAGCCTCGAGAAACAGGTTCTGTATCCCTTCAAGGTTGTTTCACGAGGACCTTAAACAACAACGATAGTAAAAGAAAAAACCCAAACCAATACCCAGAGCAGCCAGAAGCGAATGGTCCAAGGCCAGCTCCCTCCCATCTGTTCCAGCAGGGTGAGATTGCACATCCCAGCAGTGTAATTGCCACCCACAGCTGCACCTCCACACCCCCACGCTCCCTTCCCCCTCCTCCCAGCATCCCCACCCGGACAGCGAGACAGAAACAGTTCTGTGGTAACGTGGGGTTTCTTCTTCTTAATTGTTCTGGGTGAATCCGTACGAGAACACGGAGTTCATGCCCCAACCACTTCCCTAGAGTCTGGTATTATAAGAATCTGATTTCTTTCCTCTTTTGCTGACGAGACAGATTGAAAGTGTGTTTTATGGGCACACCCTTTCAGGTTTCTCTATCTCCTCTCTTGCATTAATTTTTAATCACTTCCTCCAGTTGACATGCAACAACGCCTCTGAGGACTGGCTGGATTTATTCTCAGGCAGGCACTGCTCAGCCTTTATCAAAAAATCTAAGGTGACATGACCTTAAAAAACGGCTTCTAATTTCAGACAGGCTGGTGTGCATTGGCTTCAGGGGAGCAACACGAGGCTCCTGGAGAAGGGAGTCACAAAAACACTCCTTGCACTGGAGAGCAAATTTCCTGGGCTGTCACGTGTGCCTGCTAGCAGAGGATTCCTTGTGCAATTATGGAATTATGGAAGTGCTGCCCAGTTTTCAGGCAAGAGAGAAAGGTCCTGCTGGTTCATTAACCCTCTTGTTCTGAAGTTTTAAACTCAACAAGGGAAGTGAATACTTGGGAGGATGCAAATGTCTGTGTCTAGATGTGTATTCAAAGGGTCTGTATGAAATACTCCATAGATGATTAAAGATGCAGTTTCATTTCCCAGGTGATGTGCCAAATTCTTTCCAATTAACTAGAAAACCAACACGGGGGAAGGGGGATTTTATATATTTAGTGTGAGTAACCTTCTCCCATTTTAAAAAGTGTCCAGCACTGCATCTATGGGATGCATTGCTAATACTCAGTTCCCAGGCATTGTGGGGGCAGAATTTAGTGCTGGACTCTTGGTCTGGCAGCCTTTGCTGCTGGTTCATGGGCTGAGAATTTGGGTCAGAAACCCGAAAGGAGCTGCAGGTGGGTTCGGGGAGGAGCCCCTGGCATGCACAGCCCGCAGTGGAGAGCAGCAGCTCAGCCCATGCAGGTGCTCCTTTAAGCCCCTGCTCAGGGTTGCCTGTCCTGGAGGCACGAGAGGAAGTCATGCGGTGCTGCTGAATGGATTTGCCTTGGACACAGTCCCAGCCAGGGAAATTGTGTGACAATTTTAGGGCAAAGGTTCCCCTTGGGTGACATTCGACAGTATTTCAAATATCCCGTGTGCGTTCCCCGGCCCGGCCCTCCTCCGCCTCGAGACAAATCAGGCCACGGAGAATTAATGAGCTGCTGGCTGGGGCTGCCCGCGCCTCCCGGGGTGACAGAGGGTGACAAAGGGTGACAGAGGGTGACAAAGGAGCGGTGGGTGCGGGCCGGGCCGGGCAGGCGCCTCTGCGGAGCCCGTGTGCGGTACCCGCACGGAACAGAGGCTGGGAAAGGCCAGGGCACATCCCCCAGCGGGATATCGTGCCGGAAAAGCAGCAAGGGATAAAGCAGCAGAGGCCGGCAGGGAGCCCAGGCTCCCCCGGCTCCTCCAGGGCTGCAGAGGCCGGCAGGGAGCCCAGGCACCCCCTGCTCCTCCAGGGCTGCAGAGGCCGGCAGGGAGCCCGGGCTCCCCCGGCTCCTCCAGGGCTGCAGAGGCCGGCAGGGAGCCCGGGCTCCCCCGGCTCCTCCAGGGCTGCAGAGGCCGGCAGGGAGCCCGGGCTCCCCCGGCTCCTCCAGGGATGCCTGCGGGATGCGTCAGCGGCGGCAGCCGGGGCGGGCGGGCGCGGGGCGGAACAGCCGCAGTCTGGGCTCCAGCCTCCTGGCTAGACTGGAGAAACTTCTAATTGAGTTCCTGAGCCTCCCCTCCCCTCCCTGCAGCTCAGCTGAAAAACACCCTGGCTCCCAGCCATGCCCTTTCGCAGTGACCTTGCCTGCAAATAGCGCGCAGGAATTTTTACAGGCGCTGTGCACTTGGAAAAAGGGCTGGGGGGGTGACAGCAGGGAGCTGGGGAGGGGGTGCTGGTCCCTCGGCTTTAAAAGCCAAATCCATCAGCTTCCCTTGTCAACCTCCTCCCCCTTCCCCTCCTCAAAAAAAAAAAAAAAACCACTGAGCCCATGAATTGCAAATTTTGATTCATTGTGCTTTCTCTTTTTTTACAATGCTATAGATTAATTTCTCTCTCTGATGGTATGACAAATTTTAAGACTCTAAAGATTGATGTAACTGATTGGTTTAAAAGGAATTGTTTTGTGAGTGGTAGGATGATACACTGTGTGCTCGTGTTCCTTGCACATAGAATTATCCTTTGACATGTATGTAAAAAATATGTACTTAAAATGTAGGGAGAGTGTGTGTGTATGGACCTATAAAAATGTTCCTACATCCAGTTATGCACGAACATAATGTAAAATGATCCTGGTAATGGCTGTCTCCTTAGTGTATATACATAAAAAGCAGCAGCAACCACTGGCTAAAAATAACCCCAAATTCTTCTCTCAGATTACATCAATTAAACTTAGAACATTTGATGCAAAAACTTGGGCTGGTAAATTCTGGTTAAGAATCCCTGGTGTTGTGGGATACTTGGATGCAGGCTGTGGAAATCCCCGGGGCAGTGGCTGTGGCTCCTCCACCTCCTGCCAGCAGCACTAAGTCAAATTATGAACTTTTCTGGGAGGGACGAGTATGACCTGTGTCAGCAGAGGTGTCAGAAGGGATATTCCTGCTGGAGCTGCCTGGTGCAGCCTCTTGGATCTGGGGATGTTCAGCACTTTGCAGGATCCTGCTGTTCACACGTTGCCACCTTGTTCTCAGTCCCCGAATCGCCTTGTGTAACGTGTCACTGGTATCACTCTCTTCAGGCGTATGTTCAAACTTCACGGTACAAAAGGGAAAATTGATAATCTAGAAGTAGCTTTAATTAAAACTTGTTTTTCTTGTTCCTTCTCCCGTGTTTGTCTGGGGCAGCCCCGCTCCCTGTAGTCAGCAAACTGCTTTTCCCAGCTCTCAGAAGTTCAACTGTTGCAATCAAAGGTAATTTTGTTTGTGCAAGATACTCATCTCCAAAGGAAGGGCCAAGAATAGGGGTGAAAGAGAGGACAGCAGGCTGATGACTTAAGTGTTCCTGTCAGGCCTTTCTGACAACCCCAATAATTCTTTAATGGCTTCCTAATAAAGGGTAACATCATTATGTCTGAGAGGTTTTTTGGATCGCTTCTCTACTCATTTGCTAAAGGGAATGAGTAAGAAGTGGTCAAAACCAGCAGACCTCTGTGCCTCCACGCTGTGTTGAGAAGGTGCTTCAACAGCGTCCAAGCTCTTTTTAGCTTTTATACAAAAAAGGAGGAATAGACTAAATTTTGGTGCACGTAAATTCAACTGCAAGATTCACCAGTACACATTTTGCTCCTGGCACTTTTTGTGTGAGCACCCCAGAGTCTCCCCAGAGGGTTCTGATACCTGAGGGATCCAAAAGGAAAAAAAAAAAATTCCTCTGTTGCAAGATAGAATTTGCTTAGTGTGACTTTCTCTGAGACATATGGTGCAGCAGCACCTGTTTTGTAAGTATGATCTCAGTGCAGAGAGAGCAGATCCTCGAGAATAGAGGAAATTTCTGCTCTCCTTCCCATAATTCCACCTGGCTGCCACCTGCTCCCACATTTAATTGGCCTTAGTCCCTTGGCTTCCCACTCCGACCGCAGGGTAGGCAGGAGGAAGCGGAGACAGACAGTGAGTGTGCAAAGTGTTGTGGGGAAACAAAAGGGACTTGGAAAGAGCAGCTCAGGGAGAGGCTGGGCTGCTCTGTGTGAGCCTCATCGTCCCTGGGGACACAGCACAGCTTCTCATCAACCTGGGCCAAGTAACCTCTGCACTTCTACACCATCCACTGGTCCTGGTGGTTCTGGAGTTCCCACCTCTCAGGTTTGGAGCACAAGATAGTGGTGATAACAGCTGGGAGGATCCAAGTATAGCTGGCAGTGATGGAGCCACACACCAGGGATAAACATCCTGACAAAACTGAAGTGTTTATTTGCATGTGGATGTCACTGCTTGGTAAATCCCAACACATCTGGTTGCCACCACTGAGATTTGCCAGTAAAAAGGAGGGTGTTTTGCCTCGTTTTTCCCAGAACAAAGTGAGCATGGTTGCTCGTGGAGAGGAGCTTTGAGAAGCTGATATGTAACAGATTTCATTCCTCCTTGGCCGTGTTCACCCCACCCCTACGGAGTTCAACCACCTTTTTTCACTTACTTAGTATGACCACAGATATTTAACCACGGATTCTTAACTCAATCTAACCACACTGGTAGCCGTGGTGAAGACGAGCAGCTTCGGAAGGAAAAGGTGGTAGTGACACACAAACCTGTGGGGATCTGTCTGCAGAGCTGAGCACTGCTTGAAACCCTTCTTGTCTTTCTGTCTGTCTATTCCATGTATAACCTGGACAGCAAGCTGGAGTTAGAGGCTCAGAGCACTTGAAATAAGGACTTTTATATGAGGTGGGCCCTGAGCTGAGATGGATCAAAGCAGTTCTTGGTAAAGCCAGGATTCCTGTCAGTGTTGTGCTGTAAAGTCAGCGAGCTTTCCCATTCTGAGTGAGGCCTGCAGTTGCTTACTGTCTTACAGCACATTCTGAAGTGTTCTCCATCCATTTTCTGCTGCTGAAAATACTCAGGTCTGAACTATTCTGAGTTCCTGAAGCCCAGAATTTCACTGACACGTGTTAGGAGATGCTTCTCAAATAGCTCTGGGAAGCCTTTTTCCATCCCAAGGTTTTGCTTTTGCTGTGCAGTGGAGCTTGGGATTTCATTTCAGCACCTGGCTTGGGGGTCAGTGCATGGACACCTTCTCCCTCCCTGTGAGCATGCAGGAAGAGGGAGGGGAAGGACATCCGGAGGAACCAAGTGGCTTAGGAGGTGTCCAGACTGTCTGCAGAGTGTGCTGGATAATCTGGGGCCATGAGACACTCCCAGGCACTGTGAGGTGGCTCTTGCTGATCTGCAGCATTAATTTAAGGTTCTTTCTGAGTTAGTGCACTTTCGCTTCCTTTTCTAGAAAAACAGCAAACTGTAGCTGAATGCTCCTGTTACTGCCCTGTAGGCCCCTTATGCAGCACTGGGGAGAGTCTGTGGAGGGAGGAGATAAGAAAACCACCTCACTTGAATGAGAATTAATTGCTTGTGCCTTGGTTCTGGAACATTCCTAAGTATAGGACTGTAATGGTTACTTTAATATGTAGAGCAATATATGAAATTGTCTTTTTTTCTCCAGGAGCCTTTGAGTTTTCTTTAACTGCTGCCTACATGAGAGGTCAGAAAGTGCAGGAAGCAGAGCTGAATGAGCTTTCCACTGCTTACATGGAGGAATATGTGCCCTGTTCTCCAGGTCCTGTGCCCAGCTTTCAGTGTTTGGGACACTGCTGGATTTAGTAGAGGAAGAAAGAGACCAGGATGATCCTTGTTTAGCTCTCCCTCAGTGATCTGGCTTATAGCTTTTGCCTCTCACTCCTCAGTTCTTAATGGATTTTTAAAGAGTTTAAGTAGTTGGACAGTGATGGATGTGGGGGCTCACATGTCTGCACGTGTGGAGAAGTGGACATCCACAGGCAGTGTCCATAGCAGACATTCCAAGGTGAGTTGTCTTTTCTTGGTCAATTAGAACTTTAGAACAGCCTCACTCCTGCTATGGACGTGACCTGGGAGGCTGCAAACACACACACACAATGCATTGCTACACCTGTGCTGGGGCTGGAACAACTTGCACCATTACAGAAACCATTTCTATAAAATCTCTTCTTACAGGGCATTTTTGTTTAGCCTGAGGCTGCTTTATGCTGCAGTAAAGAGAGTTTAGTGCAGTTCAGAATGCGCTGCACAGTCCATCACCAGCCTCCAGGCACACAAATGGGAACATTCCCAGCTGTTTCCCAGTGAAGCTGATTTGCCCAGGCCCACCTCTGCCCCTGTCACAGAGCACAGAGGTGAGAGTGAAATGCAGTAGCAGAGCAGCAGGAGCTGCCCCCTAAATCATCTGGCAGTCAGGCAGCAGCGAGCAGAGCCGTGCCAAGTGCGCCTTATCGGCGGGGCAGATAAGGGAAGGTCAGCGCCCTCGGAGCTGTGTTTGCAGAGGTGTCTGCACAGTCAACACAGCATCTGCTTCTCTGCCTTTCCTTCAGCTTTCAGCCCCAGGTAGAACATCTCTGACTGCTCAGAGGCAGCCAAGCAGTGCTGAGCATCTAAAGTTCCATGTGCTCCGTGGAATATCGTAGTGAGGAGTCTCGCAGCCAGCTCCAGCGGTAGCTGAGACTAAGGATATGTAAATTTAATTCCTTTGCCACATAAATCCTCTGTAAGTATGATCTAAATCGTGTTAATCCAGATCTGCAAAAAGGGGCCTTTCTTTTCCTTTTCTTTGGATTTAAACTCTTTGGAATAAGAATCGCTTGTAAATGCGTGTGCTCGCAGCACTGTGCTCTTGTCAGAGGTCTGTAAAAACTTCTGCAGGGTCCCTGCTGAAAGAATGGCATCCATTGGAAGTTTTTAGAGAGAGTGCAAGGTCTTACTGAACTGAGAATTCTTCCGTCTGCCAAGGAGGAAGCGAGGGCAGAGATAGCCTGGTGCTGTTTGATTGCAGAACAAAGGAGGAAGTCATTAGGCCACACCCTTTATGTGTTCCCTTCCCCTGCACGGATGTGAATTCGGACTGAGACTTAAAGAATCCTAAAGGTAGGGGTGTGTTTGTGCCCTAGAAAAACCAGACTGGATGGTACAGAGTCCTCACGAGCTGCTGTGCACCCACTGAATCTGGGTTTGCTGCCAGCTGAAACAAGAAGTTACGTATGATTCTGTTTTTCTCCTTTCCATATTTCTTTTTTCCATTAGCTTTAGAGTCAGTTAATGTTTATACAGACTGAGTCACTCATCCCTACCCAGCCACCAAAGAATGCATTTAATTCACAGCTCAAGAAGCAAACTGAATGTTTAAATTGACTCAACCTTTGTGGAGGCTTTGATCCATTCTGGAGCGGAGTGACTAAGTGAAACCAGGGGAAGTCAGATTGCAGTCCCCAGCTCACGACTGTTGCTGTGGGATCATTTGCACAAAGAACCCTGAATGTTACAGCACTTTGGGAGTGGCATCGGGGCTTTTGGGCTGGGACAATGGCTGCTTTCTGCAGGGCACCACAGTGCAAAATGACTGGGCAGCAGCCAGGTCCTGCAGACCTTTGGGGCTCTGCTTTTAGAAATGCCAGCCC
Source organism: Serinus canaria (assembly GCF_022539315.1). Taxonomy (NCBI): domain Eukaryota; kingdom Metazoa; phylum Chordata; class Aves; order Passeriformes; family Fringillidae; genus Serinus; species Serinus canaria. Next base: position 5,597,107 of record NC_066334.1, on the reverse strand, counting down.
CTTCCACGGCTTGGATTTGGATACCTTGGAGGGATTTAATTTTCACAAAGTGCTGAATACACACAACATGAAAAACAGAAGTGCTGGAAACTTGTCCTGTGCAAAGCCTTGCTTGGTGCCTTTTTCAGTGTAGTGTTTAAAAAGTCAGTCAAATGTGGCCAAAGGCACAAAGCATTAAAAGAAGCCTTTTCTCTGTCCTCCCCATCTCATCTTCTGTCCTCAGTCCCTCTCCCCTATTATTCTTTCCACTTCTGGAGCACTGAAGGATTTTAATGCAGCTGGATTTGAGGTGTAAATAACTAAGCTGTGTGTGGCTGGTTGTGGGAAGTGTCAGGATCTCTCCTCCAGGGACTCTGCAGGATCTGGAGCGTGTCCTGTCCAGGCTGTAGTGCCATGCTCCTGTCTCTGACCACCATTCCATACTGAGCCAAGGGCTCCAGAGCCTTGCAGAAAGGGGGTAAATTGTCTCTTTGGAGCCCTGCAATTCCTGCTGTATGTTTTCTGGGGAGCAGCCAGAAATCCCTGCACACTGCCTTTCTCTTCTCCCTCTTATGCACACTTTGTCTCTCTAGCTTTTCCCTTGCCTTTTGTGCCAAGAATGTGGTGGGGGAAGGGGGGGAACCGCACAGGAAATGCCTCTTCTTTTCTCTAACGACATTTCCAGCTGCATTTGGATGGGAGAATTCGAGGAGGGGGAAAGCATCAAATCAGTGGAAAGTTGTTCAGCTGCCAAGTCAAACTGGTACATTTTAGCTCTGGAGACAGTAGAGCCTTTTCTCCTGAATTTTGGCCCATTTTTAAAGTTCCGTTTTTGGAAAAGCAGGGGGAAAAGAAGTTAGTGACATCAGTGCTCCTGGTTTTTATTTATATACATATTTTTTTCAGCAAAAATGAAGCTAAATTGCAGCTTTACTTCTAAAGGTTGAAAGTGCAGTGGGGTTTAGGAAAGCTTGAGCAGGGTGATGCCTTTTTCTTTCATAGCAAGGAGTTCCTGCCTGCCTCTCCATCTTCTATCATCTTTTATTATCTTTTATCCATCCAGCCACCCACGTGCAGAGCCAGAACCTCCTGCTCTCATCTTCTCCTCGGTGTTGTTGTGCAGTAACTCTCCTGTCACACCTGGGCCATGGGCTGAAGCAACACCCTGCAATGCAGGCTCAGCCCTTTTCCAGCAGCTGGGGATGGATCCTGCAAGGGTGGCCTCGCAATTTATGAGGTGCCAAGGACACAGAGGGGGCAGCTGCAAAGTGGAGATGTAGATAGGACAGGAGATGAAAGGTGTTCCAGCCAGACAACAGGATTTCTTCTCTTCATCTCAGTCCAACGAGGAGGAGGAGGAGTTCTCCCAGAGTTGTCTGAAGTGTTGCAGGAGATGGGCTTTGCCTGTGGCAGGCTAAATTTGGAGTTTATCTCTCTGCTTGGTTCGGTGCCCAGCATCCTGAAATCTTTTGTTCAACTCATGTTCAAACAATATTCTTTTTGTGGCCTGTGAGAGTAAAACTTGTGGTGGACCTAACAGAAGTGGCAGGCAAGCACCAGGATCATTCCAGTGGTGCCTGTTACACTTTTAACAGCTCGAGTGCTGTGGATTTTGCAATTGTTTGCCATATAAACTCTGTTTCTTTGAGTAAGGTGCAGTGAAACATCAAAGCTCTGCAGCAGTTTTACCTTGTGAAAAAAATATATAAAAGGAGGAGGAAAGAAAAGGGGGGGGGGAAAGCAGCTTGTTATTAGCAGCCTGGTTGTCTGCATTTAGAAAACCTATTAAAAATGCATCATGCTGAGGAGACAGTCTGCACAGTGTGTAAAAAAGATGGGTTGCAATAATTCTGTCTCGGTGTTTTGAACCACAGCCTCAGACAACATACACAGGATGGGGAAGGGGGGTTGGGAATAGAATTCTAAGAAAAGTTGTTTATTGCAGTGCAGTGTATCCTGGACTGGAACCAAATGCGTGACTGTGCCAGGGTCAGGAGGAGCTGCAGCAGGAGAGAGGAAAAGGGCAGCAGGATGGTGGGGGGCAGGAGCAGAGCTCTCCCCTGAGCTGGGATGATGCTCTGGGGAAGGTGCAGCAGAGCTGGAGTTGAGCTCAGCTGGATTGATCCCAATCTCTCTTGAGCTGGGGTAAATCAGAGCTGGATTTCTGGAAGTCACATGGCTCTACATTGATGGGAATCTCCAATATGACTTAACTGAAACACAGGAGTTGTTTGATTCTTCTTCTCTCTGCATTTGTTAAGGTTAACAGGAGAGCACAGAGGGAGCAGAATGTCTGGAGGAAGTGGGGGAGAGCAGAAAGTCCAGGCTGTGAACTCTCTGTGTTTGAGGGAGTGTGCTCTGCTCTGGATCCTGGTGAATGCCCTGGCTCAGAGTTTCAGGTCACCACCAGCAGGGAAGGTGAATCAGTCACCTGCATGAGCATCATCTTCGTGCCCACGAGGGCTCTGATGCTGCCAGGGTCACACATTGTGTGTTCAGAGTGTGCCACAGGCCTGGACTCCATGATCTGAAAGGTCTTTTCCAGCCCAGTGATTGTGGGATTCTGGTGGGGTCACAGGCATGGTGTGCAGCACCCCACACAGCCCAGCTGCTGTCCCAGGGCTTTCCCCCCCCAAACCTGCAGTTGCTGATAAGTTTATTCTTTCCCTGGCAGCTCAGAGGAGCAGATGGGTGTAGTGCAGTGCCAGCTTCTCTGGAGATGCTCTGCAGCCTCCTGTCTCTGTACTTAGAGAGAGGAGAGGGGAGGGAGTGTTGGAGCTTCATCCTTTCCAGGGGTGAATCCCCATTTGCCCACAAAGCCAGAGTCACTGAATTTACCTGTTTTCACAGCCTTGAGGAGGGTGGATGTCCTCACTGTGAGCAGTCTCTGCTCCTCTCCCCTCTGAAAATGCTGGGTTCCTTTATCTCCCTGCTCCCAGGGCTCTGTGGCCCTCTTGTCCCTTTCTGCTTTCCAAAGGCACAGGAGAGGTCACTGAGTGCCCAGGGTGGGCTGGGCTGGTGTTTCCTGCAGATTGGGAGGGAAGGAGCAGCGAGGGAGCTTGGAGCCTGCCCCTGCTGATAGCAGGAATTGTTTTCACTTGGCATTTCCATACTGTAGCCGTGCTGTTCTTACCTAACATTGCAGCAGAATAATTGTAACATAGCAGGGCTGGGAGTTCACTTTCTCTGGTGTTTTTAAAATCTTTTTGTTCAAAGGTTTGAAGCTTCTTGTGTTGAAAGGCAGCAGAAACACTGCAGAAAGCCCTAAATTGTGATAAATAATTCCTTCCATTTATTACTTTATTGCACTCTCTTTTGCTTCAGCTTTTTGTACTAAGATCTTTATGAAAATGCACTAAAGAAGCACATCAGTGTCCAGCAAGGTATTTTCTCCCAGCCTTTCCACTCAAAACTTCATTTTAACATTGGGAACAGTCTCCTGCTCTTGCAAGCATAAATTCCTTTGGCTTAGATAAGGGAGAGCTGTCTGATGGCCACACGTGGGCTTGGACACACAGCTGAGCAGTTCTGCTCCTGCACAACAGGTTAGGGCCCAGATCTGAATTGCAGAAGAACTGGGGTTTGTTCTTGTATTTGCTTTTTGTGGCGAATTATTGTGTCCTCGATGTGTGTTTCTCCAGCTGCAGAAGGTCAGTTCTAAACCTGTTTGATTTGTGTGCATTTTGGTGTCTACAGAGTCACACACCAGTGAGGTGTGGGGTGATCTTGTACCCTCTTGTGACAAGCTGCTGCTTCTTCAGTGCCATTCTGAGCACACCGTTCCTTCTGCTGTGCTTGATTCATTATGTGATGGCTGCTGTTTATGTGTCATTATTTGATATGTGCTGGAGGAGTTGGTGTGGAGCTGTGTCTGTGCTGCCTTCCTGGACAGACCTCACTGGACAGATGGACTGTGCCTTTATCCCGAGCCATACCTTGAAGGATCAGATGTGCTTGGCAGCCTGAGGGTATCCTGGACATTTCTTTCCATGTCTCCGTGTTTCTCTTGAGTCTGCCCTGGGCCAGGCTGTGTTTGTGGAGCTGGAGCCTGGCTCAAACTCGCTGTTATGTCGGTTTCTATGGAGGAAAAAAAAACACACGGGCTGCCAGACCTGGAAGAGTATTAAAAAAGGAGAAGAAGGAAGTGGAGGGAGGGTGGTGAGGGGAGTGTGGGGTGGAGAAGAAATGTGATCCTCTTGTGCTCTGAAAGTAGAATCTTGATTTCACCCCTCTCTCCCCGTATTTGAATTTTGGGAGGTGGGTTTTGCCTTCCCAGGCAGACTGAAATCTGTGTGTCTTTAACTGAGGGGTGTTTCCAGCAGGGAGGAATCCTGACCACAAAGTGAATTCAGTCAGTGGCTGAACCCAGCTGGGGTGGGAAACACTTTGGGGTTCACCAGCACAGAGGTGATTTCTGCAGAGCCTCTGGGTGAGCTGCAGAACTGGGGGGGGTCATGGAGCATTTCATGCACGTGCTTCAAACCTCCCTGGCCTTCCTCAGGTTTTTCACTCAGTCTCCACAAAGCTCTGCTTTTTTAGGAGGAGTTTCAAACTGCTTTTTTAGGAGGAGTTTCAAGCTGCTCTCTTCCCATCCATACCATGCCTTACCTTTCAGTAGGTGTGTTTTCAAGTGCCTCAGCAGCCACCTCTGGCATCAGATAAAACCCCTGCACCCGTTGCTGCTAATGGCAGTGAGTGAGTTTGATCATCTCCTCTCCATCTGCCTGGTGCAGGAGACACCTCTGAAAATCCTGACTGCAGGGAGTTGTTGGAGGTTCCTGTAAAGCAGCGAGGTCTGACGTGTGCTGGGCTGCAGGGGAACCACAGCACAGCAATGAGAAATCACCTGCCCCACACTCCTCCCTGGCCTCCAGCCTCCTGACACGTGTCCACTTTGAAATGTCTTCATAGCTGTGTTCTGGGATGATGCCTGAGATTGTTTTGGATGGGTTTGTAGCTTTGTGTTGCTGTATCCCTAAAGGAGAGACCCCCCAACCTCATTTCACTCACCCAAAACAGCCCTAAATGAGAGCTGGTGGTGTCTGCAGGCTCCCAAACCTCAGACTAGAAGGAAATCCTGGGGTCTTCAGGTGTCATTATAATAATTCAGACTTGGACTGAGGTGGTTGGGAGTTGGAAGCTTGTTTTGTGACCAAGCTTGGAGCTGGCTTCCAGGGAAGCTGGGAGCAATTTATGGTTTTGTGCACAAACCAGACAGAATTTCTGTGGGTTTTTTTTTCCCCCTGAGTTTTGGTTTTATTGGCTTCAGAAATAGTCACAGGACATATACAGACATCTATAGCTGAAGTGAAAAAACCCTCAGTGCAGTTTCTCACGGTAGCCTATTCAGTTGCTCTTCATTATAGGGAATATTCCCTCCTTTAAGACTTTCAGGTACATCTCTCAGAAATGCTGACTCACAAAACTTTGGTATCTTTGCCTCTAAAAGAAATCCCCAGCTCTGGTTTGTGTAAACTTTCAGATGCTCATGAAAATGTGTCACATTTGAGGTTCTTCTTGCTTTCCTGTTTTATATTCAAAATCAAGACAAATCAAGGAACAACTCCTGTACTCTATGGGCATAATTATTTGCACCTTAGGGCTCAGTATAATTGCTTTTTCAGGTAGATCATATTCTCAGAAATATTCAAAAAGCGTGCTCTAATGCTTTTACAGAGAGAAGATTATTTAAAAAAAAAATATAAAGAATCAATCAGAATCTTGCACATTGATAAATGTATATTTGCTCCAAGCAGCCCAGTGTGTCTTTTCCTTTTCACTACAGAGAGGTAATTTTATTTTCAAACAGTGTTGCACCTGCTTGTTGAATGTTGGTATTTTTACCTGGGAAAAGATGAGTGAAAGCCCAGGACAAGACCCAGACACAGCCAGGGGACCCTCCCCTGCCTGGCAGTGAGAGGGAGTTCTGTGCTAAAAAAAAAGTGGATGAGCTCACCTGGGATTTTATTGTTGGTGCTGTTTGAGAGGTCCACACATCTCATTTGGAATCTGGCTGTTTCCCTTGGGTGGCCTGTAGGATGTCCTGACATTTCTGAGCAGTGTCACTGTGAGCAGCACTGAGAAGATCCTGGGAAATGAGCAGCTCCTCCATGTAATAGTTGGTTTTAGAACAAAGCCTGGAACACTTAACCACATTTCCCCTTTTATTTTGACAGTTCAGACACTGACCACAGGAAAGGCAGTTCCAAACATCTTTAATTGCAGCCTGGGCTGGAGGAAGAGGCATTTCTGTTTAAATCCTCCTGGTTGCAGCAGCGTGGCCCTGGACCAATGGGGGAAGGTGTGGTGGGATGTTTGGAGCTGAGGTGTGGGACCCAAACAGAGCCCAGAAGGTGTTCAATGCACCCTTGTGTGTGAGCCCAGTGAATATGACATTTGTAAGAACTCTGCTGTAGCTGGAAAAGTTTGATAAGGAAGGGAAAAGCAGCAGTGGGTTCAATTTGCCTGCTCAGAAATGGTTTGTGGGGCAGGGGGGCACAGCCTGGGAGGCTCCTGGAACTCCTCCACCTGAAAATCTCTGTGGTTCTGAGCATTCCCCTCAGCAAACATTGGCCTCAGCTGGCAGCTGAAGCAGGGCAAGAGTTTATTTTTATTTCTTGGAATTCGGTAGACCTGAAATCTCTGTTAAATGTTAACTTTCAAAAGGCACATGCATCAGCATTCTGAGCCACCGCTGGTAGGAAAAAAGAACAGATTATAGAGAACATAAATTAAGTCAGATTTTGGCCTTTCCCAGCCTGCTGTCTTCCTTCTCCTCTCTCTCCATGCTTATCTGCATGACCTGAAGAACAACCTGCAGACAACTGTTCACATCTAATAACTACTATGGTTTGCTTTTAATTTGATCACAGAAGAAACTGTGCTGGCAAGGATCTAACCCCATCCCCTCTCTTCTTTTTTTTTTTTTTTTTTCAGAATGTTTTCATTTAAGTGAGTATGGTGGTTGCCATAGGAAAAACTCAGCAGTTCAGAGTCAGTTGTTGGAGTGTTGACTCATAGATCGAGTGCTAAAGAGGTGTTTGAGTCTGCAGAGCTGATATAGAAATGGCACAAAATGTCTCTCTTGCCTCAGTTTGTAAACTGCATATGCATATATAATGAACAAAGGGACCTCGTTAAATAGATAGTTTTGACCTCAGAAAGGGAAAAAACTCCAAAAAACTATCTGGAATTGTAGCTTAAGTTAAAGCAGTTTCTCATTCAGATGAAGCTTCATTCTGTAAAGACCCCAGAGAAGAAATGTCTCCCTCTTGCATTAATTTGGTACATTTAGGGATTTCATCTGGTAATATTAAGGGTTTTTAAAAGTTTTTCTTCCCAACAACAATTTGGAATTATTCCAGATTTATGTCAAAGTGGATGACAATTGAAAGAATTGTATGTATAATGACTCTTCTCCCACTTCTGAGTATTTGTGGCTAAGGACAGTTATCTGTGCAAGGGGATGGTCTGAATTATTCAGACCAAGTTTCAGGTTTTATTTTCTACGACAGTTGTGTAAATCTGGACCGATTCCAATTGACATCATCTTGGCATTCATTTGTTGACTTTTGTTTCTCTCTATGCTAATAGTAGTACGTCCCTCTCTGATCTCACGCTGTGATTACAGGCTCCATTTCACTGTAACACCAACACCAGATTCATTATTATTCCTGCTGTAGTAGAGGCTGGAAACCAGAGTCATGACCTTCTGTACTTCATGCTCTGTAAATGCATCGAGAGGCACTGACTTCCTTCTTGAAATCTAATTTAGCAGAAAATGAAGCAAATGAATGAGAGTGTTGAGAGGAGGACAGAGGTAATGAGTAGGTGTAGCATAGTCGAGGTGGCTGTTGTGCAACCTGATTGTTTTATCATAATACTAAATATATGGATATAAATGTAATCCACACCAACTCCCTTCACCCAGCGCAGCCTTTCAGTGTGCTTGAAATCAGAATAGGAATGAGAGCAGGGAAATGTTCTAAATAGAGGAGTGTAGGGGTTTCAGGGGTAAACTCTTGCAGGCAAAGATGGCACGTGCCAGTCCCTCAGCTTCTGCAAAGGGCCTGCCACAGCTGGGGGACTGTGCCCCAAATGCTTGCTGTAACAGCGTTTTGTGACATAAAGTTGTTCCTGTTTGGGACAGAAGTGAGGGAGAAGCTGAGTTTTGGAGTTTGGGTTGTTTTGGTTTTTTTTTTTTTTTTGCTGCTGGTTGTTTTAAGGATGAATTCCAAAGCACCTCAGCTATGTAGTAAAAATAATAATATCTGCTTTGCCCTCTCTCAGTTCCCATGTGAGCTGTGCACTCCTTCCTTCCAGCTGCTCACACTGAACTGGGGCAAAAACATTTGCTTCTCCCAAAGCTTGTTTAGACTAAAGGCATTTGCTACCTCACTGTAATTCTGAAGGGGGCCGGGAAACCATTGACAGAATCTAACTGGTCCCAGCTGTGTGGGGTGAGCAGCTCTCTGGGGCTCTGCTGGGATGTTTATAGTGCATCCTGGAATCTCAAGTGAGGCTCCTCTGGCTCCAAGTATCCTTTTAATTTACACAGATGTTTCTTCATCATCTATTCTTTTCAGGCTGTTGGAATGATCAACAATTTAGTCTAATTGTGCTGGCTGTTTGGGTTGTGGGGCTGTTTATTTTGTCTGTGTGTCTGGAACAGTCACACTTTCAAGGACTCTGCTCCCCAGACCGCCCATGATTTAGAGAGGAATGGGTTGTGTTGGCTAAAACCTGGGAGATGATGTGCCCAAGCCTGGCTCAGGCTCGGTTCTGTCCTGGCCCTGCTCCATGGCATTGACTCCTCTCTGTGTGCAGGTGGGAAAGGGCAGTGCTGGTCAGGATTCCCTGGCTTGGGAATCAAGGGATAGGAAAGGGCTGTTCTGCTCCCACAGAATGATTTCCCTTTTCTGGAGATGCCTGTAGTCAATCCCTCCACTGCTGTGTCTGATTCTAGCATCTAGAATTATCTGTGTGGCCTTGGAGCAGCACTGGCAAAGAGGATGTGGCAGAGCATCCAGCACCAGCCCCCCCAGCCTGGGTCAGCCTGGGCTCCACGGCCAGCCCAGTGCAGGCAGATCCTGCCCAGTGCAGTGGCTGCAGTCTCTCAGTTGAGTTTGTATTGTCTGATAAATAACAGAGGTGGTTTGTCTTTTAAAATACCAAACTTTACCTTACTGGTAGTGTGTTTTATTTGTAATTAAGGTATTGATTGTAAGTAAACATTTCTGACAGGTCCCAAAGCAGGATGCTTTTTCTTGGAGAATTCATCCCAGCACACCTTAGTGACTGGAGTAAGTGCAGGAGATGCTGTGATTCCTGATAAAAATGAATGTTCTTGTAACTGAGGGAGATGAAGAGAAACTAGAAAAGCAATAGAGTAATTGTTCACTTTTTAACAAATCTGATGGATCTTTAATAGCTGTAGTCAAACAACCTTTCTTCACCTCCCATGATCATGATAGATAATCAATTGTCCAGGACAATTGATGTGTAATAAAACACCAGTTAGTGCAAGAAAACCCAATGTGTGGAGAAAGAAAGAGCCTTTAATGACTATAAGACTATTATTTAATACCAGGATGTTCCTTGGAGAGTTCTTGAGTTTATAGAGGTGTCCCGGCCTACAATACATTAGATTTGCAATTAATTGCTGGTTTTCACTGATGAAAAATATTTATAAAGTGACTCGAGTGTTGCTTTTTAACACAAGCAGTAAATTCAGATGTGTCTGGCATCAGGTGTTCTTGCCATGGAGTTCTTGGTGTCTGCAATGTGCACTCAGTTACACTGGGGGAGGTGAGCAAAATGTACTTTCTCTTTTTTAGTCCTGAACTTTTCCCTTAGACACTGTGACTTTATCCAGGAAAAATGTTCGTTTTTCTTATTACCAAGAATAATAATTTGAAAGCCTGCAGACCACCTGATGGAGGCCATTTATTAAGTAACATTTGAAATACATAAAGTTGGTGGCTTGGTTTGTCACTTACTGCATTTTTCCACAGCCAGCTGTGGGACCTGGGGAGTTTTTGGGAAGACTGGGAATGTGTGTGTGTGTGTGTGTGCTTTCCACCCCACAGCCGGGCAGTGCTTGCATGTTTTCCGAGTTATTTTCAGTATGAATCCATTAGCTTGGTTTGTGTTTTAGTCCAGAGCAGCACTTAGATGGAATTTTCCTGGTAATATTGTGGTTGTGGTTGCTGGTTCTGCAGGTGTCAGTCAGGTCTGGTGGCTGCAGTACAAGGGCAGTTTATATTTTATATTTACTGTTGGAACCTGGGGGCTCAGAGCCAAGGTAAGCAGGGAACATCAAGAGTGACCAGAAATGAGACCTGGTCTTTTCAGGACTAAACATTAGAGCCAAAGATTCCAAGATTTGCAGCTCAGGACTGTGGGTCACTGATGAGGGGAGTGTGTGTCCATATTTCTGGGCAGTAGTAGCCAATAACCCCAGAGTTAGCAATGCTTTTGTGGCATTCCAGTGACAGCCCCCAGAACTGCCAGCTGTGGATTTTGGAACTGACAGCTGCTGTTGGCTTTTCCCACTTTGTGAACTGTTCCATGAATTGATCTGGGTTTTAGGTGAAACTCCATTAAACCATTTTGAAGACAAGCTGTAAAAATGGGGTTTGCCACCTCGCTGGTGCATTTTATTCTTTCCTGGGGGTGAAGTGGACAAGACAGCTCTTCACTGGAGTGTCAGAGCTGCCTTCTCAAAGTCCCTCTTAGTGACCAAAGTGACGTTTTTGGGTGGTTCTTTACCTCTTCTTTCATAGATGGATCAAAACTCCCATAGTTGGGGCACATTCCTTTGTTTCAGGGGCCTGTTACAGCAAGCAGGTCCTGTGGAAGAGGAGAGGATGGCATACAATTGGGGGTTTTTTGTCACACTGAGGGTAACTTTGCTTTGCAAATTGTGGTTTGGTCAGGAAGTCACGACAGGGACTTCCCAAGGGATCCCAAACCACCAGGATGGGATTTCTCCCTGTCACACTGTCAGTAACTCGCAGTGTGAGCGAGGCTTGGGGTGAATTGTGATGTCTTAACTGTGGGTTGGTATTGTACCTCTGAAATATTTCATTCCCCCTTCTCCTTCATTTTGTTTTTTCCCCTAAAACTGTGAGCAGTGGCACGTCCACTTTTGAAAAGTTCCTTGAGTTCCCTTCCCTTTTCTTGTTGCTTTACCTGATGTTTTCTTCCTTCAATTCATCATTCTATGCCAAACCAGGAATCTGTTGCATGAGGAGAGGGGAGAAAGAAATCAGAGGAAATAAAAGGTTTTATTTTGCACGGAAACTTGGCAGAGTTTGATGCCAGCTCCCAGACACAACACAAGGTAGTGCTGGGCCTGCCATGCACAGGGGGTGATTTAAAGAAATCCCCTCTTGCTAGACATCCTAGAACTTGTTTTCTTCTTGCTTTGTCACCTTGGAAATGCTGTGCTTTGCACCAGATTACTTTTCCTGACATTCCTCTCGCAAGCCTTTAAGGCTAATAGCTGCTGGAAAGGGCTCTTTCCTGTCTGCAAATAGTGACAGTGCTTTGCAATTCTGTCCCTGGGTCTGGCGACACTTGGCAAAGATGTGGTAATGACAGGCTCCCCCTGGGTGCTTTTCAATGCTTCAGAGAGCTGAGAAATTCATGACTGGATTTAAACCCTGTCCCCTGTGCCCTCTCAGTTCAGGGGAGACATTGAGGGGCTGAAGTTTTCAGAGTTATTTTCAGTGTGAATGCATTGGTTTGTGTTTTAGTCCTGTCCAGCCCTTAGATGGAATTTTCCTGGTAATATTGTGATGGTTCTGCAGGTGTCAGGGAAGAGGGCTCAGCCTAGAGAAAAGGAGGCTCAGGAGGGACCTTGTGGCTCTGCACAAGTCCCTGACAGGAGGGGACAGCCCCAGGTTGGGCTCTGCCCCAGGGAGCAGGGACAGGAGGAGAGGGGACAGCCTCAGGCTGGGCCAGAGGAGGCTCAGGGTGGACATCATCAGGAATTTCCCCATGGAAAGGGTGCTCAGGCCCTGGCAGGGGCTGCCCAGGGAGGTTTGGAGTGCCCATCCCTGCAGGAGTCCAAGGAAAGCCAGGACGTGGCTCTGTGTGACAAGGTGGGCATTGGGCACAGCTTGGACTCTGATCCTGGAGGCCTTTTCCACCCTAAATGATTCCATCCTTCTGTGATTCATAGTCCAGCACTGTGCAGAGCCCAGAATTTGCCCTCTTGCTGTGGTGAGTAGCTGCTGAAGTCAGAAATGTTGAACTGGTACCTCTGTATGGAGCCTGCAGCCTGGCAGTGTTAGCATTCCATGGAAACGTGGCCAGCTGTCCTGAGGCACTCAGGAGGAATGGTGATTTAACATGCAGAATGTTACTTTTCTGATCCTTGAGATGCTCTAGTAGAAAATCAGCATCCTGGGGATTTAGATATTTCTGATTTTCTCTGTTGGTCTCTCAGAACTCTGAACTGGCTTGGGTTAAAAATGTTGTGTAGGCCCCTTATGTATTTCATTTCATTGAAGGTGGGAAAATGTCCAGCCAGTGATTGATGGGGTTTTGGAACTTGTTCAGACCTTTTACTTTGCTGGGATGGAGAAGGTTCTTACCCTGGAATCAGATCCAGCCTTCCCTGTGCTGCAAGGCTCCTGCTGGCTTCCCACTGACTTTTTGCTCTTAAATTTATAAAGAAGAGAGAAAGGAGGAAAGCAGCAAAAAGTAGAGCAAGGCTGAAGTATTTCAGTTGGTTCTGTGTTGAGGATGAAATTTAAAATTTCAGAACAGACAGGTCTGTACTTCCTGCCTCCTTTTTTCCCCTGTCTTGTTGCCCTGCCAGGGCTCCTGTGTTTGCTGAGATTTTCATCTGGAGCCAAAATCCAGCTGATCAGGTGAATTAAATATGAGCAGTCAGCAATAAAGGACAGTTCCTTCTGTGAAGTTTTCAGTGAAACTTAAAAAACTTCCCAAGTTCAGGATTTTTGAAAACCCTGATAAGCGTTGAAAGCTGAGCCTGAATTGGGACCTCATAGCAGGAAAAGGAGATGTGAGCATCCCTGAGGGAGCTTGGGACAGGTGTGTCCCAAAAGGAGCAGATTTTCAACAGCATAGCAAAAACGATGTCAAAACCCCTCCTGATGTCTGTGCAGAAAGGGGTTTGGAAAACTGACTTAGAAGGCAGGCCTGGTGCATCCTTAAGGCTGGAGCAGCTTTCAGGCAGCTCTGTAATTTGGAATGTGAGTGACGTCAGTTCTTCTGGCCATCTGGTTAGAAAATCTAGTTGTAACTGAAAATATCCAGCCCTTTTTTCTCCATTGCTAGGTGGTGACTACACACTTATGTAATTTAACAGCTCAAATTCTTTTCCATTCTGGTGATCTCTTCATGAAGCTGGAGAGGGGAGGATGCTGCAGGAAGGGATCAGGGATTCTTCAGGTCCCTGCCTGGGGGGAACCCAGGGCTGGGGGTTGGAAAATGGGATCCTGCTTGTTCTGGAGCTGTTTGCTGGGTGACCTTGGACAAGAACGTTCTCTTTTTTCCCTACCTCAGTTTCCCTTATTAAACAGTGCTAATGACACTTCCTATCTCCCAGGCATTGTTAGGATCTAATGAGTCATGCTATGGAACACTCAGCAAGGCACAAGGTATTGTTATAATTACTGCCTGTGCTCTTCTGCTCAGTCCCTGCCTCTCCCCCCCCCTCTTTTTTCCTGCTTGGCACATCCAAACATCCCATTTTAATGCTGTTCTTTAAATACCTGTCGAGCTGCACTGCTCCTCCTGCCCAGGTTGTAACTGGATTATAAAATTGTATTGATGGAAAATACATAAATGAAAATGCACCCCGTGATAGAAAAATAAAGGGAGCAGAGCTGTCAGCCATTTCCTAAAGCCTTTTTAATGGCAAAACTTAGAAGAGCACAAGAACAGGTTGTAAACCTAGAAACTGTAGGCATTGCCATGCAACCTAATGTTCAGATAAAACATTTCTTTTTTTTTTAATTATTTACTCATTCCTAGTGAATAAATTTCCCAAGCAGAATAATGACAATGCTCTGTGGTTCATTTTTGTTGAGCGTTTCCTCTAATTCTTGGTGAAAAAGTGAAATATTTCTGTATTACTGATCTTTAATGCCAGCAGATTCCTGGATCAAGCATCCCTTTAGTTCCCTCCCTTTCAGCAGTGACCATGAAAGAAGAGCTGATATCACTGGGGACAGGAATGACACAGAATTTGCCAGGGATGAGCTGAAGTTTTAGGATGTAGGGGAGAAAAAAAAAAAAAAGACTTTCTGCAAATTCTTTATAGCTGCTCAGGTCATGCATATTAAAATTCAACTCCAGTTTATTATTCCAAAGGAGAAAAACTAATGATAAATAAAATAGAAACCAACTTGCTCAGTGGAGGTAGGAACTGGTGACAGGGTTCTGCCCCCTCCCCTTTTTTAAAAGCAAACCTATTACTGCAGGTAAAATGGGGTTTGGATTTGCCTTACAGGAGCTGCTTTGATAAAAGACTTTTAGCTCCTGTAAATACATAAATAGTGGTGAAGGGGAAGCTGAATCACTGAATGCAGAGCTGCCCTGGCCTTACAGGAATATATGTCTGGGCTGTATATTTGCTCCCTGACATATTTGCTTATGTGCCACCACTCCTGTGCTCTTAGGAAATAAATTAGGAAATAAATCAGTTGTCAGCAAATAAATAACAGCAAAAAAAATCCCCAGCCTAAAGGAAGGCTGTGATAGGCAGGAAATGCTCTCATTTGTATAATATCAGAACCAGTCACTATACAATAATTTATTTTTTTTCCCTGAAAGCTTTTCCACCTGTCATGCATAGCTGAAAACTTTAAATGACCGTTCAGCTGGCTCCAGCACCAGCTCTGGGAAACAGTAAATCTTTGTGTTGCATCTCCTGTTACAATGCACCATTTTGGTGCATTAACACTGACTTGGAGCTCTAGAGCTTACATTTATTTTCCTAAAGCACTAGAAAGAATGATTTCATATTGGGGGGGGGGGGAAGAGGAGTGGGAATTACTCAGTAGTTAGGTTTAATTGTTCTGAATCCTTCCAGTGCTTCATGAGAAAATGTACTGAGGAGATGTGCAGTATAGTGGGAAATGTGATGGAAAGGTATAATTTGACCACCTACCAGCAGCAGCTGAAAAGCAATTCCATGTCTATCAGGATTAATCACTGGCTCATTATTGAAAATCCCTTCCTGCTCACTCCTGAATCCTCCTTCAGGACGGGCTCCAGCTCAGCCCTTCCCTCCCTGGAGGCAGCCTGGAGTTCCAGCCCAGCTCTGTGCCGGGATTGCACAAGAGCACCTTTTGTTTGGTGCAGTTTTGGAGCTTTTTGCTGTGGAAATTGTCTCGGTGGAAGGGCTGGGAGGGCAGGGCAGCCCCCCCAGAACAGCAGCATCTCTAGACAGTTTATGGCCCCCCTGTCTGGTCATTTACCTCCAGCTGAACTCTGCCGGTGGACGTGGCCAAGTATTTCATTTGGACAAGAAAAAAAAGAGCATTATTGAAAGGGACTGACCTTTCCATCACCCTGTTCTGTCGTCATGGTGCTTTTATAGCATTTCTCTCGACCAACCCCTTCCCTTTTCTCAACCACAATAATTCCCCTCCTCCTCTCCAGTCCATCCTCCCTGGAGACTTGGTGGTTTCTCTCTGTTTCCTCAGACACCTGCCCTGCTGCCCTCATCCCTGGAACTCCTGCGGGCTCCTGGCAGAGGCTGAAATGATCAGCTCTGGTCCAGCAGCAGAGCTGGGAGATGCTGCCTTTCCCTCTGGGCTGGGTGAGGAGAGAGCCCAGGACAGGAGCCTTGGGAATGGATTTCCTCCTCTGCTCTGGGAGGAGGAAATGGATTTCATGGCACTTGTGCTCCTGGAGCGTTTATTTTATAGGGAGAGTGGCTGTTCCTTTGTGGAGCAAGGAATTCAGTGCCTCTCCTCTGAGCTGAAATCCATATGGGAGTGGGAAATAATCCCATGGAGCCCCTGAGTGGGGCTGTGCTGGAGCCCAAGGCTGTGGCACTGAGGGGATAATTCAGAGAGATCCATGCTGGACACGTGGCTGAGAGATGGGGACAGAACCTGTGGCCATGGGAAATGTGTGTCATGCTCAGGGAAGAGTCCAGCCTGAAAATGGGATTACTGATTTTCCCTGAGCACACAGGAAACACCAACATCTGTGTCGGTGCAGTGGGAACAGTGAAAATAGCAATTTATTCTATTGCATTTTTATTTTCTTTACAGAAGTTCCTGGCTAATCTAGAATTGTTTGAAATGACAGATTTACAAAATATTGGCAAAGGTGTGGTGTTTCCACGAATTTGTTTTGATAAACACAAAGTACCAAACTGCTCAAAGCCATTTTCAGGGGAAGCTGAGATGCTTTGGGGGTGATAATTGACACTGAAGAGTTTTGGTTGCCACTGCATTCCTGGAATTATTTGATATTCTGCATGGAAAAATTCCACCTGTCCTGCTGCAGTGTATTATGCACAATTTTGGGGCCTTTTGTTCTGTCTGTTGAGGTCACCTGGACTGTACCTGCAGGAATCTGTGCATAATTCCAGGTGATCCCTTCTATTGCTGCTGTATTACTGGACATTCACTGTTTACTATGGGCATAACTTTCAGAGATTTTTCTTCTAGATGCAGCTCCCTTCCACAGATTCTTAAATCTCTTATGATTTTAGGGTGGCATCCAAACTTTACATTTCCCGTAAGATTCAGGTCAAGCACAGTGTCAGAGAGGTGGATGTTTAAATACTGATCACATATTTCTGCTTCAAAACATGACAGAATATCTGTGTATTCAATGAAAGCATTGCACTTGTGCATTCCTTAACCAAAGCCTCACCTCTGTGTGCTTGGACAGGTAAAACCTGGATTTTCCTCCAATTCCTGATGAACATTTCAATTCAGTAATATACAGCTGACAGTGCACTTGGGCTGGAATGAGCTCACAGTTCTGTACAGGCTCTGTTTGGATATTTGAAACATTTTTATTGCAAACCAGGTGGGATCTGGAATCCTGAGGAGGGGCTGGGGTAGTTCAGCCCCTCAGGTGAGACCTCGACAGGTGAGACAGCCAAGGCCTCACCCAGGTCGTGTTCCTGCTATTTTTGTTTTGCACCTCTGCAAATTTTAATCTTTATAGCGCTCCCTGTGCCTGAGCATGGGTTTGAGGAGGAGGCAGGAGGAGGAAGGGGAAGGCAGAGTGCTGCCGGGCTGTCCCAGCTGCCAGGTCCTGGCAGATCGATGGAGCACGGGCTGGGAGCCAGGATTCCCTGGCCTCTCCCAGATCTGGGGGATGGAGCAGGGGGGCCCTGGCACGGGGTGGGGAAGGGCCAGACAGAACCATTGATCCTCCCTTTAATGTGAGCTGACATCAGAGAGAGTGGAAGCAGAGGACACGGAGGGAAAACTGCAACCTCAGTGCTCCATTAGGAGATCTGTGGGATGGAGTGGTGGCCTTGCTCTCCTGAGATGAGTTTGTGGGATCCTTTCTAGGGAAAAGCAAGGAGTGTGTAGCTCAGTTACTCAATGTCCCACTAGGGCTGTGTGTACATTAGTCAGACCCTTGATGATTCCTGCAGAATTGTAACCTCCTCTTAATGATGCTGTCAATAAACCCATCAGGAAGGGTAAAATCACAGTCAGGTGATTCAGGAGTGTGGTTGGGGTGGTAAAAACCTTCCAAACAATGTAACCTGAGCATGATGGCTCAGCCACCTTTACACAGGGATAACTTGCTTTATTTCTAATCTGCTTTTTGGGTGCAGTTTCAGGCATTTGCAAGTAAAACATCTTTGCCCACAAGAAGGGAGTTGCCTTTCACTCTCTTCTTCCTACCCCAGGCCTTTCTGTATATGGGGACAAATGTACCTTGGTTTCCTTGAGGGTCTGGACCAGATCACTTTTGTTCTACTGAAAAATGTAATCATTAAAAGAGAGCCATTCATTAAAATAATTCTTTAGGCTTGTTGTTTCATGTGGAGGAGAAAACACCACAAAAATAAATCTGACTTATGCATGAGGCATAAAAGTGTTGTCTAAGATGTTAACAGATCTCAGTCAGCTGACATGAGGGAGCTGGGAGAAAAGATGCTTAAATATTGCCCTTTTAAAGAGGGACCAGTCTTGTTACAGGGGTTTTGAGCAGGTCTTTGAGGACATTTAGACATTGATTTCTCTGTGCAGAGTGTTGTCCATGAACCTGGATAAAGCCAGGACTAAGGGACTGGTTGGCTCCAGCCTAGGTGTCTAAGTCAGTGCTAACTGATGGATTATCTGCAGGTTTTAAAGCATCTCCTTCAGGGTGAACTGCAGTCCAAAAGTGCCTTTCTGATGCCTGCAGGGGAATCTGGACAGCCCCATGGAAACATCTGTAAGCAGAGGGTACCTGTGGTAAACCCAATTCTAAATAATTATTTATTATTTTACATATCAGTGCTTGGGGTTGAACTCAGCACGTGGACTCAGTGATGGAGAACATAATGATGAATTTGTAGGGATTTGTGAGAGGTGTCAGGAAAAAGAGGAAAAAAAAGAGCAACTCTTGTGGAGTGTCCAGTTTTGGAGGATTTTATCACAGACTAACTTAAATCTTTCCTGTTGAATTCCATGCTTTTATTCATCTTTAAAGATGAACTGAGCCCCTTTGAGTTGTTGGGAGTTTCCACAACTGGATCCTGCAAGAGTTCTCTGCAGCTATTGGCAAATTGCAGACAGAGGTTTGAAAACTGAATGTTCAAAATGTACCAGGCAAAACTCATGAGCTGCACCTTGAATTGTTTCCCAGCTGGAATGAATGGTGTTTAACCCTGTTAAAGAATTAGGAAAAGGGGATTCTTTGGGGTTTGCTTGCTATGAAAACATCGCTCTCGTTTCTGTAGTGCCTTCTGCTAGAAAATACCAAACTCCTTTAGAAGCTGGGATGCTGTTTACATTTTTAATGTTTACCTTTTATTTACCTAAAGCCATTCAAATAATGTCAGTGGCAGAGCCAGGAATCAAACCCAGTGCTGCTGACCTTCAGGCTCTGTAACTCTCAGTCCTGCCCTAAAGCTGATGGACAGATCATTCTGCACATGTCCCAGGGGATTTTCATATTTTTTCTGGGAAAACAAGGAAGAGTTATTGGAAAAATCCATGGGAAGGGCATTAAAGTAGGTAGAACCAGTGACCAAAAATCTGTGACCTTGGAGTTAAAGCACATGTGTCTGCTTTGGGCTGTTGGTATTCATTTGTTCTGTGTCCTCACTCCCAGCAGTTTTTGAGGATAATTTCATCCCCTTGTTTTGGGTTTAGACTGATAGGCAAACTAAAGAAATTGGCTCCAAGGAGTGAAGTTGACTTTTGGGGCTTTTGGTGGGATTTTTGTCCTGCTTTAATTCTATTTAAAAAAGGGAAAGAAGCACAAACTGTGACTGCTTTCCCAGCCATCTGAAGCTGCCTCAACTTGCATTCCACGTGGGTCCTGCTGGCTCTACAATGTCTGCTGCTGACAGCACATGATTTTAGTATCTAATTCTATTAGTCATGACCCAAATCAGCTTTAAAATGGTTAAACACATAGAAGAGGAGTAGGAGTAGAGTGTCAAGAATAGCTTGGAAGAAGATGTTATCCCACATACCAAGGAGCTGGTATCTCAAAGGTGTCACAGTGATGGAAGTGAGGAGAGGGCTGAGCTGCCAAGTTGGTGTAACAAATAAATATTGACTCCCAATGGAACGTGCCCTTCTCCATCAATTCAGAATATCCTGTGGCACTCCTGGAGCAGAGCTACCACAGAGTTCAGGTTCTGGCTGCCCCTTTGGGAACAATTCCCATCCAACCTGGTGGGGAGCAGGAGCCAGAACCCAGCAGCCTTCATGCTCAGCTGCTGGGTGAGTCACTTGGCCTGTTTTTGTTGTGCAGGAGGAAGCTGGGATGGGGCTCCTGGATCTGATGGCACAGCTCCTTGGCTCCTCATGCAGGTCATGATGTAAAATTAGGCCTCATTTCTGAACTAATTGTCACTAAAAAGGCAATTTTGGCCTTAATGTTTGGGTTGCTCTGGTTTACTCAGTGTAGAGCTGTGGAAATGCTGCTCCATTTACATTTTTTATAATCCTATTTCTCACCACTCCCAACATGCTATCGTGCTGTCTTTGGATGGATGAAAGGAACCACAGACCTACAAAGCAGCAAGTGGAAAACTGTAGGAAAGAATGTCAGGAGCACTGACAGGGTCTGAGGGAGCTGTGCTGGAAGTTTACATGGATGTGTTGGAGTGAAGGGAGTGTCAGCAAACCCACCTTCCAGGGTGTCTTGGTGGTGTTAATGCATTCACATTAACTGCAGCCCTTAATTCATTTGCATTTCTTCATTTCTTGGTACTTGCCAGGAGCTTTGCACCCTATCGAGAGGAAAGGTGACCCTGAAGGAGCAAAAACCCAGGATTTTTTAAAAGCATACATTTGCCAGAGATAGATATTGCTGCTTCTTGGATTTTAAAGGGAGAGAGTCCAGTTGGAGCTCAGTGTTGGAGCTTGTGGTTATAGTCCATGTTTTAATCACTACTTTGATCTGATTAAATCCTCAGCCACAGAGAAATCAGCTTAGAGAAACATGTCTCCTGTTGAACCTGAGAGCAGCAGCAGTTCAGAAAACCAAGCCAAGCCAAATACCATTGGAAAAAAAAAAAAAAAAAAGGAAGTTTTGGGTGTCACCAGGAGTCTGTGGCATGGTGGATCAGGGGCACTGCTTCCAGCAGGGTGCTCCAGCCTTCTCCTGGGGATGTCCAAACTCCCCTGTGCAAACACCTCAAACCTGGCCCAGAAGGAAACCTGGAATTGGCTGGGTTTTTATTCTTGTGCCTTCTGGCTCTTGGCTGTGTTGGGCTCAGGTGTGTGTAGGATGGAGGACAGAGAGGAGTTACTGTGCTTTGCTTGGGAGTTGGGGATCAAATGAGTTTTAATCTTCTTTCAGTCTGTCTGTCACCTTATTACACTCAATCTCCTTTCAAGATGTTATTCAAATCCACGTGGGGGTCTCTTTACCAAGATTATAACACAAGAAGTATCCCATTAAACAATTCCAGTGGCACCCTACAACAATCCTTAGCCTGTGGATCAATATTAGAGTTGGATGGAGAAAAAAAGGGGGGAAGCACCACTTAAAACAAGAAATGTGTTTTCTCTGATCTCAGATTTACCCTGTTATTACTCACAGTGCAGCTTTCATCAAGCTCTGTGTTCATCCCTCCTGGTACAGGCAAGGAATGGCTAACACTGACTGCTAATCTTAAATTAAATGTTTTATGTTTCACCTGATCTTTTGAGCCAGCAGGACTACACCAGTTTCATCCTAGAGTGAAAATCAAGGTCTGTTTCTCTCCAAACCCACACGAAGTAGGAGTCAGGATATGGGAGACTGAGAAAAGTCAGTCTCTTCTGTCCGTGCCTTTATCTGAAATTCCAAGGAAGCAGGGAAGTCCTTGTTTGCACTCTCACTTCAGCTCTACTAAGCCAGACCAGTTGGACTCTACCACTGTGTAAGAATTGCCATTTTAAAGCTCTTCTGCAGTGGGATCAGGTTTGCAGCATTCCTGGGGCACAGCAGCCCTGGTGGATCAGGGTTCAATGCCTTGCCCAAGGTCAGGCAAGGCTGCAGTGAGATGCAGGACAAGAATCATTTACTGTGGTGGCCAAAATCTTGGCAAACCAATTTTTTGGCCATTTTTGTTGACTAAACTTTGTGACCTGTTAACAGAGCCTGTTTTAGCCCTCTGGGTGCTACAAGCTCCGTATCAAACTGCAGTGTCTCCCCTCTGGAGCAGCATTCCTGGCCCAGGAAAAGCTGGGATTCTGACAGGTTTGTCCCAGTGTCCTGCAGCCTGGCATCAGCTTTGTCCTGGGAGAGAAATTCAGCTGAGGAGAGGAGTCAGACAAAATAAATTTCATGGGACTGAGTCTGTTTTGAGCTTTTTTTTACCCCTTGCTAAAGCTGAGACCTGCCCCTGCCTCCTTGGTCAGTGCTGGGGAGCCAGGCACACAAATGGGGGGGATGGAGGTGTCACTTTTCCTTTTAAATTGTGGAGCTGCAGGGGAGAAAAGGCCTGTCCAGCCCCAGCCCCTGAGCTGCCCTGAGTGCAGCCAGCTATTCTGGGAAGGCAGCAGCTCACAAAAGCCACGAGAAAGGCAAGAAGACAGAGGGGCCCCAACCTATTGTTTCCCCTGTTCATTCCAAATAATCGTGACTCCCGTGACCTCCTGGCTCCTTCCCTCCAATGAGGATTTGGGGGCAGCTGCTGCCCTGAACAGCTGAGCCCAGCATTATCTGCCTGCTTCCCTGCAGCTCCTTCCTCCCAGCCCAGCAGAGCAGCAGTGGCAATGATCACCACCAAATTAATCTGTGCTCCTTAATGAAGCTTTGGGATTCTGTTGGGTGTTTCAATGCTTGTTCTCTCCCTTCCCCTGAGATCTGCTGCTTTATCCCATTCCCTGTTCCATCTGCAGTTGTTTCTCTGCCTGTTTCTTAGGGAAGTTGGCTGAACTTGGCCTTGTTGAGAGCAGAATTGTGATTTTTGTCAGAGAGACTTCAGTTTGCAGCCTGGTTCAGTTCTTTTCCCTTCTAAGCAGAAGTTTTCTTCTCCTGGTTGGAGGAACCTGCCCGAATTTCTGGGACAATAATTCTCAAGCTGTGTGTATGGAACAGCTTTGATGGTTGCAAAGGATTTTTGCCTTCATGTGTTCGAGGCCTTTGAAGCTTTTGGCTGTTGCACCACTTAAATTAGGTTTATATCTACCTAAAGGTGATAGTTTTTGTTTCCTTTAGTGGCTGGCAAAACTCTCCTTGAGGTGAGCTTTGATTTTCTCAGCCTCACTTGTGTTTAGGTGAAATGTCAACTTCCCTCTGCTTCAGGCTAAATGCTCTTCACAGCCACTGTGTTTGCACCAGCAGGTTGCTGGGTTTTTCCTTGGGGAGACAAAAATCCACCCTGGCTGGGGTCATCAAACCCATCTTGTCCCCTTCTCCTTGGTCTCTGGGGTTCCTGACCTCCTCCAGCCTCCTCCTGCCATGCATGGAGAGAGAAGGGATTTTCAGAGTCAGTGACTCTTTGTCCCACTGGGAAAGGGACCTGTGAGATCCTTCACTGCTCTCTCCAGTGCAGCCCTCAGGCTTCACCTGACACAGGTATATCCTGTTAAACCTTCAAGTTTAACCTGCTTGGGGTTTTTTAATACTCAATCTCAGGAAAATGGGACAGAGAGCTCTGTAATGTGAGGTGGGTAAAGGTTATGGGGCTGTTGGCACAGTGTCATGGTAAAGCAGGCAGAGAATGAAATCCAAAGCTTAGCAGGAACCTCTCACTCCTGATGTAACATCTGATCCATTCATTTGTCTGTCCAGGCTCTCCTTTTCTGTTGGGTTGCACAAGTGAACCAGGGATCAGTCTAATTTCAGCTTTTTCTTTCATGCTTGACTTGTGCACCTTTTTCCTTGGGTGTCTCTGTGAAGGAGACCCCTCAGTGCACAGTGATTTGCAGCTGGGTGAAATCCTTACAGCAGTTTATTCTTGGAGTTTTGTGCTTCTTTAGCCATCCTTTAAAGCAAGTAAAGCTGTGGCAGTGTAAGGATGGTTAAATTATCCTTATGGGGAACTGCAAAGATCAAAGCAAACCTTGGGATTACCCATCTCCAGGACTGCATTGTTGTTGGATTCTTCACTGGGATGTGACTGATTGTGCTGGCGGGATGAGTGACACTGGCATGGATGTTTTGCTGGTCCTTTTGGGAAGATGTCAGAGCATTTTTCCACACAGACATCTTGCTGGTGTTCATCCCTGTCCCTCTGTGTAGCTTGCTCTGAAATACGTGGTGCACACACGGATGGAGTGGCCCAGGGGTACCCAATGCAGGGAACAGCAGCACAGGGCCTTGTGGAAAATGGCTGGGAGGTCTTTTCTTCCTCCCAAGGCAGTTTGTGTCTGACTGCAGATGTCTGACATTTCTGTTGTCACCCCACAGATCTGAGCCCTTCACCCTTGTTACCACAATTTCCTGCAAACTCAGCCTGTGGTTATTGAGTCCCTTCTGTGCATGATCCACCCTCCCTTCAGCTCCTGGCATTAGACAGAGATTTCCTGTCCCTGTTCTAGATGGATACACACCACCTCCTTCCCTGAGTTGTTATTTATTTACCATTCCTTGTGTGCTGGATGTATGAAAGCAGCCCTGAAGTGCAGAGCCTGTGAACCTTTGTGTCCCAGAGCAGTGACATTGTGCAGCTCCCCCGATGTGACAGCGTTTGCTCTCGTGCAGTCAGGCTCTGAGTCAGGCTTTTCCTTGACCTAAGACTTTCAGGTCAGGCTTTTACTGCCAGTTTCTATCACTCCTGTGGCCAAAACACATCTCAGTTCTACTCTGCCCAGGGGATGGAGCAGCACAAACCTCTGCTGTCTGTAAGGCCTGGCTTCATCTGGGCTCAGCTGCTCAGCATGGCTTTAACCTTCTCAAAGCCTGGTGTGTGTCAGTCACCGCCTTAGAAAAGTTCAACCCAAGTGGGTTTGAGGCTTCCAAGTATCAGACACAAGAAGAAAATCCAACATGAGACCTGGAAGCCTGGGGTTCAGCTGTGTGTTGGTCCCCATGCTGGGTTTGCTGCAGTGTCAGTGTTGTGACAGCAGAATTCCATGAGCAGAAAGACAGAAAGAAAAGCCTTGGACTGATACCTTGGAAATCCTGCTTACTGTGCAGTTTGGAAGTTGGTTGTGTTGACAATAATAAGAAAAAAGTTCACCCCATGGTTTAAGCAGAGGAAAGGGGGGGAAGCGGGTGTTGGCATTTAGAGCTCCAAACTTTCCCTCACCCCTTTCTTTGTGTTCCTGATCACGGGCTGCAGTCCAGGCTCCGTGGTGGTTTGTAATTAAACCCAAACTTGAAGGTTCTGGGGAGTTCTCGTTGCACACCGGGTCAAACTGAATCTGGTTTCTATCATGGAATATTTCAGTTCAGTTACCCCTTGAGGAAGTCTGGGAACAGACAGGCCATTCATATTGAACAGATGACCTAGGCTTAAAAAAACCCTTTTTGTCTGTTAAGCTTATGGCTAAGATATTATGAAAACTGCTTAATAATGTGCCCTAACATTTATACCACACTATTTTCTTACTTTAATTTTCCAGGCAATTAAAAATAATTGAAAGTTACTGCCAAACCCCCTGAAGATATACTTTTTCTTTCAAATAAGCTTATTTTCATACTTGTGAGGTCACCAGATATTTATTTGACCATCTTTATAGGGGTCAGGCCCGTTACACACACAGAAGGGGGATGTGGAATAGAACTTGCATTGTAACAGCAAAGTGAGAAGTGGGAGCCAAGTGGTGAGGGGCCGTGTTTATTGCTGGGGCACCACAAACAGGACTTGTACATCCACCAAGCCAGGCCTAAATTCTGCAGTTCAGCACTAAAAATCTGTGTTTAAAGCCTGTTAATTGTGAATAGGGAGAAACAGAGCTTTGAGTGCTTGGTGAGGATGAGCTGGGGCCAGGCAGTGCCTTGGGGGGCTCTCAGTAGAGGGGTTTGGTTTGGGGTGGCAGTGGAGCCCTTTTGGGGACTCTGGGCATTCTGAGCCCCACACTGTCCCTGTGCCCATGAGGGGGGATGCAGTGGGGAGGGAAGCAGGAGTTCTGGTGGTGGATGTGGAGTGTGCACAGTCAAACCTCCCTCTCTGCTCTCCTATTAATAGAGTTGTAGCAGACACAACCCATGTGGCTGTGCAGTCACGCTGCTCTCAATATTGCTCAGCCACTTCTCCCCTAAAGGCTTAAAATCTATCATGTTATACAAGAACTGAAAGCCTTCTTGGAGTGTCCCAGATTTCCCCTTCCTGCCCATCCTATTCCCCTTCCATTTTTCCCTTCAAATGATCTTTTGCTGCCTCATCTGATGTTACACAAAGTAGGTTTTTTGAAATGTTGTGTCTTTCTCTCTCCTTATTCACACATAGGGCATTTCCTCTTCTCTGTAGTCTAAAGGTGAGTTGATGTTGGAAAAAAGGAGAGAAACAGGTGAGCTTTTTGTCAAATTTGTTTGTTGGACAAGACAATGTGCTGAAGGCATCCTCTTCAGTGCTGGATAATGTTTTTACAGAATATCCTGAGCTGGAAGGGACCCAAAAAGATCATCCAAGTCCAGCTGCTGGCCCTGCACAGGACACCCCAGCAATCCCACCTGGTGATTTTGCTCAGTTATTTTAATTTTTTGGTAACTGTTGGAAGTCTTTCTCTTTTCTCAAGGTGACCAAACCTTCTGAAGGATAAAAATCCTTTTCTGAGTGCATCACCCCAGCGCTGTGGCTAAAATGAATTCTGATTAGACAAATCACTCACTGGAACATGGAAGGTTCCTCCAAAGCAAACCCTTCCTGACAGAGCAGAGCTGCTTTGGCAGAAAGAGCAAACTCAAGGGCTCTCTCCTCTCCTCCATTCATCCTCCTCCTCCTCCTCCTCCTTCCTCCCCTCTTAAACCACCCCTGACCCCCCTTAACTCCATGTCTGGTGGAAAGAGCATGTGATGCTTATTTCTAAAGGCAGCAAAATAAGCTTTGGAAAGTCTAAGACTGTAATTGGTTGTCTGCCTTTATCCTGGGAGCTCTGGGGAGGTTCAGGAGTAATAACTGTTACTTAAAGAGGATGAGCTTCTTGTGCCTTCCTAGAACTGCAGAGCACCGAGCTTGTCTGGTGCTTAGGGAGGCATCTGCCTGTCTGCAGCTTTCAAAACATTTTGTAAGCAAAGAATTTAGGTTTTCCCTCTCTTCTGTGTGTGGAGAAGTTGCTCAGTGTGTTCTTGCAGCGCTTGACTGAAAACTGAGTTTCTTGGAAGGATATTAAATTTGCTCAGGAACTTAAAGCCATTGGCTAAAATACCTATAACTTAAAATTAGTTACCTAATAGTTACCTTAATTACCTAAAATATCTATAACTGTATGGTTACTCCTCTTCTTCAGTCATCTTCTGATAGAAGGACTCAAGGTGTGAGTTTTTAGATATCTGAGGCCTTGCTGTGTTTTTTTTTCTCCACTGGGACTGGGGGTTTTCCATGGCACTGCCTTGTAACCTTAATAGGATTTGTAGCTATTAATCCAAGGCTGATTTATTGACTTTCACTGATATTTATGTAAAGCAGTCTTGGCTTTAAAAACTGCATTGGGCGCTGGGTGGAACAGAAAATTCAGATTCTGTGGTGATGTTACAGTGACTTTGTGAAGGTGTTGGAGGTAGTTGCAGTTTTTCCCTACACCTCGTTGTGCTTGGGCTCCAGAGCAGAGCCTGCCTCTGTGTCCTGATATTCCCCACACACTGCATCCCCAGAATGGTCTGGAACTTTCCCTGTGGTCATCTCAAGTAAATGAAATTCAGTGAAAAATAAATGTAGGGCAGTGCTGCCTTTGTGCAGCCTGAGGATGCCAATTGTTTTGTACAGTTTTGATTCTGTGTGACCCAAAAAGGACCCTGCAGCCAGCCAGATGTGCTGCTAGAATGCATTTTCCTGCAGTGGGATGCAGAGCATCCTGTAAATAATGCAGGTGAGTGTGGGCACAGGGCAGACAGTGGGGGCTGGGCTTGCTGTGCTCCACTGGCTCTTCAGCCTTTGAGGTAATTCCTGGGGATGTCCTCAGGCTCTTGTCCCAGCTTAGGCTGACAAGGTGCTGTCCCCTGCCCTCACCAGCAGTGTCACACGCTCACACCCATGTGCCAGCCCAGGAGAGCCAGCCTGGCACAAATGCCACGTTAGGGGCTGGGAGGGGGAGTGGGGTGAGGGCTGACAGTGAATCCTTCAGCTGCACTGGGAGAACTGTTCAGTCAAGGCTGGTTACTGACTTGGCTTTTTCTGTGCTGTGTGCTTTTCCTCCCAGAATTAAAAAGGTTTGGTGCTGGTGGCTCTTCAGGGGCAGATTCTGTGCCCCAGGGACCTCTGCAGGGGAGTTGGGGGACACCCAAATCCGGGCACTCTGGAGCTTGGCAGCTCCATCCCCAGGTACCACAGAGGAGTTGGACAAAAGAGCATCAAAAGCTCATCAGTTTTATCACTTTCAGAGCTCCCTCTCTCCTCTCTTGCCTTCCTAAACTGTGCTGGAATTAGTGGAAGTCACAAGGGGAATACTCTGTCCTTTTATATAACATTGGAGACCAAACTGAGGTTCTGGCTGGCAGGGTGGACTTGTCCCCACAGCCCAGGAGCAGATGCCTGGGAGAGCTGGAACTTGAGTCAGTTACAGCAGCAGAGCCTGCTTGCATGGCAGAGAAAATGGGAGGAGAGAATTTTATTCACAAAGGGCTTTTTAATTACCAGAACTGTGACCCCACAAACAGGACACAGAGGAAATTCTGCTTTTCCTTGCTGCACCTGATGGCATCACTTGGTTCTTTCCCAGTGCCAGAAGTGTTTTCCTGGGACAGCCCTCCCTGTGTGTGCAGCACAGCTCCCTGGCCACCTTCCCCTGCCTTGGTCACTCTCCTTCCCCTGCTCCTGACAGGGCATCCCAGAGTTCCCAGGAGCTGCTGCCAAGAAAAACAGCCAGAGGAAAAGGGGCCATGCCCTGTGCTCAGCCCCTCTGACCTGCTCTGGGCTCCAGCACTGGCTCTGCTCAGCCAGGGGAAGGGAGACTTGAGCTGTTTTGTTTTGATTCAAACCACAGGGCAGGGAATTCTTTTCAAGCTGTAACTTTTAGTTTCCACTGGAATGGCAAAACAGCCTCAGAGCCAGTGGAAAAGAGGCTTCCAGGTGCATCAGCCAAGAGGCAAAAGGCAAGCACATCATGTAACAAATGATCTGCTCTTTGCAGAGGGTTTTTTACCAGAAAAATCCACAAATAGGGGTGCTTCACTGGAGGGATTTAACACTGAGGTGGCCACATTCACACATGGCTTTTCCTGTTTTTCTGGCTTATTTCAATGTTCCCATCTGGCAGAGGGTATCACCCCACAATGGGGTTGTGCTCTGCCCATGGCAGAGGGATTTCTGGAGGAATCAAAATCACTCTGAATGGGAAATACTGATTTTGTGAGCAACTACTAAAGGTTCATTGAATTTTGGGACCAAGAGAATAGCTATTAAGAAGTCATTATTTGTAGGAGATTTGAAGAGTTGTGTGGATTTATAGATCCATATTTATATCAAAGAGTAATTCCATGTGATGGATGTAGCAGGAGAACAATAAATTAAAAGCATAATTGTAGAGATCAGGGATTAAACAGCCAGGTGAGCTGGCTAAGCATTTTTTATCAGTGCAGGTTTCCAGGTAGAATCTTCATCATGTCCAAGATTCATGGAACTTGGGAAAAAGTTCCTAAATCGCAGTGGCCCAGAGAATCCCAGCAGCTTCACCAGTGGGTGAGATTTGGAAAGATTGGCTCCCTGCATCCCAGACTGAGCTTTGGGGCTCTGGGTGTGCCTGGGAGCTGCTTGCTGGGTTTGCTGTGGCACAGCCTGCTAGGAATGCCTTGTGTTTGCCCCCAAGGATAAGTGCAATCAGCAGATGTCATCTGGCCTCATTTTTGGGCTAAAGGAATAAAAGGAAAGAAATGTTGAGACAAGAGAGAAAATGAGGTTTTTTTTTTCTTTTATGCTAGCCAAGAAGCTTTGAAAAGGGATGATGACTTACGCCAGGGGCTATGTAGAGTGTTCTAGAAAAAAATTATATTTGCCTTTACAAAATGAATTCATCAAAGGGTACTTGCAGGACTTTGCTTTAAACTGTGATGCTGTCTGAAACAAAACAGCCCAGTCCCTTTTCTTCTGCTGTTGTAAATTTTGGAGATGTTTCCATAGAAATTAAAGATTTTTGCACAGGTGTGAGAAAAACTCAGTTCCCAGGTTTTTTTAGGTGAACTTCCCAATGCTGCCAACATGACCAAACCATCTCCTTTTACATCCAGTTCTTCCAGCCCAGCTGGGGAGGTGTGTGCATGGAAAATCAGCCTGGGCACAGCCAGGAGCCCCCTCTGAGGGGGACACAGAGCCCCCAGGGAGAGCAGGGCAGTGCAGGAGGGGTTTTTCCCCAGCTCCTTCCCTGCCTGTGCCTGGCAGTTGTGGCTGGTGGAGATTCCCCCCAGGTCACCCCTGGGGGACACACTGGCAGCCAGGGTGTGCTGTGAAGGCAGGAATAGAAAGCAAATACTTCCCATAATCACACATCCCAAAATGACGGGGGAAAAGGAGTCCTTGTGCTTCCACCAGAGCAGGGAAAAAAAAAAAAAAAAAAAAAAAAAAGGGAAGATGCAAAGTCTGGATTCCTGCCCAATGAAACCAAAATTGTAAAAAAAAAAAGAAAGAAAAATAAAAGAAATGCTCCATACGCTCCCTGGAACTGACACTGCAGTGTGGTAGGTTTTTTTTTCTCTTTTAAATATCTACAGTAGACAAGCAGTAAATCTTCTTACAGCTCTGTGGCACAGCTTTATTTTTAGCTTTTTTTATTATGGAGACAACCCTCCCCAGCTTTCAATCTGTACCTGAATATATTTATGCCTCTAATCCACGTGAAAGTGCAGTCCTTACAAAGACCTCTAATACCTGATTAATCACTTCTGGACCACGTCACAAAGAGGCTTTGGCAAGAAGTGTTCTGGCCATGGGCAACGTGCTCCTGCAGGCCTAAAGGATGTGGAGAAAGGGCCCTTTTCCCAGATGGCAGAAACCTGCACTGGGCATTTAAAAATTTGATTTTAACTGGAAATTTGAAAGAATCTGTCAGAGCCCTCTCCCTTCTCATGTGGTTCAGTGTGTCCTTAGGGAGACTCAGGCCTGGGATTTGTGAAAGCAGCACGTGGAAAATTCCAAGTTCAGCTCCAAGTTCAGGTGTGGGAATTGGGGTCTCAGTAACCTCCAGAAGCAGATTGGAATCCTTGTCACTGCTCAAGGTGCATTCCTTCTGAAATGCCATTTGCACAACTGGGGAACTTCTTAATCCCTGTGCCAGCAGGAGCCTGAAAAACGTGTCCTGGGTGCTGCTGGAGGAGGAGTGGCCGCTCAGAGCCAGCACTTCACCGGGCTTAAAATAAAACTCTGCATCCTTCTGTTCCAAGTAAAAGCAGGAGATAAATGTCATGGCACCCTTTCAAAACGGGTCAGTGGTGTCACCCATTTTCTGTCTGCTGCTCAGCTGGGTGTGACTGCTCTGTGGTCACACAAGTGACCCAGGAAAGGCACCTAGAACAGACCCTGGAAATTCTCTTTCTCAGTTCCACTTGCATTTCTCGCTGTGCCCTCTGTGGAGCAGGAACAGGCTCAGACACTGCTTGCTCAACCTTTACCCAGATATTTTCTGGAGGTCAGAGCACCACGAAATCCAGAGATTTGTGCTCCTTGGGGGGCACAGGGTGCTGCTCCCTGTTGGCTCAGTGCTGCTCTGCTGTGGTTTCACCCCGTGCTGTCTGGCATGTCTGGGCCCCAGCAGAGCCTGCCTGGGTTTCTCTGGGTTTCATCAGCCCAGCCCTGGTGGTTGCTGCCCTGCTGAGAAAGCGGCTGAGCCTCTGTGCCCAGCCGGGGAATGGAGGGGACAGGAAGCTCCACCCGAGCTCGGGGGGTACCGAGCTCCCCGGGTGAGAGTGAGCAGCAGCCTGACACAATGAGAGGACACTGGAGATTTACAGCCCAGTTTTTCTTTTCTCTGCTTAGCCCTGCTTTTCCAGCTGGGTTTTCCAGTGGAATTGTTTCTGATTTACACCTGCCTTAAGGATACAAAATGGAATTCTGCAGCCTTGCAGTATTTTGGCAATTAATTTTTTCAAGAATGCAGATTTCTCTGGGTTGGGATAGCTCAGTAGCTTTGGGTCATGAAATCTTTTATTTCTAAAGATGCCACAGGATGGGCCCATGTTTCCCATCCCTGTTGTGAAGGAGGGGACAAGCCAAGGGATGGATTCCCCAGTGGAAGCAGCCCAGAAGTGCAGTCACACCTGGCTGGGAAGGGTGACCAGCTCAGACAAAGCTGTGCCACTGCCCTGCTTTCCCAGATCTCTGTCTCTAACCAGGATTTGGGATTTATTGCCCAACTCAGGCCCAGGTTGGGGAGATTTTATCAGCAGAGGGTAGGCAAGGATTTGGAGCACGGGCTGACTTTTGAAGGTACGTTTCCAAGCTAAAAATTCACAGGTATGGAGGCTTCCTAAGTGTCTTCCATTTGTTGATGTTTTCATTCTTAACAAGGCAAAAGCAGCCCAGTTTTCAGTGTTGTGGGTTTGGGGCAGAGTAGTAAAAGATGAGGGGGGAGCAGATATGTGACACTGGGATACAGGAGAGAAAAAAAAGTGAATTATTCAGGAAATGTATTTTGGTAGACACTCAGGCACTCCCACATCTTAAAATATAAGAATTTTTTCTGGGCTCATTTTCCATTGCATTTGTAGCAAAAAGTGTTGTTGAGGTGCCTGACCTGCAGCTGCTGGTTCTGCTCCTGGTACTGAGCTCCAGGGGAGGTTTGTCTTCCTGAGAAGGAGAGGGTCAAAAATTCTTTCCACTGGTCTCATGGTTTGTTACTGTAATATTTAATTGAAGTAGAAAATTTGATCTGACATGTCAAATGTGGCCCTGGCTGGCTGCAGGCCAAGCTGAGCTGCCTCATTTGGGTTTGCCTTAAAATGGCTGGCAAAGTTCACAGGCCCAAATTTCCCTTTGGAATGCACCTCTGAAAGCTTTTTTTAGTGATTGTATAAATCTTTCTGTATCTATTTTTCCCCCCTAAATTTTGCTTCAGAAACCAACAGTCCCAAAGCTTAAGGAGATGTTTCACGTAAGCATTTCTGGGCCCACTTTGTATCCTGAAGTTTCTTCCATCTGTGGATTGGAGAAAATGTTTATTAACAAGTGGCTGTGTCCAGCACAAAGCCCATTTGACAGCAGATTATTAAATTGCCTCCAATGGAAATAAAAATGAATAGGAAATAAGGAAATATTTATTTCAGTCTTCCCAAGTTTTTGTTTGAGTGTTTCATAAATCGTTTATGAAGAAGGCAAAAAAGCTAGATCAGATTTTAAGTATTTCTTTTGCAACTTGGTGTGTGTTTCGTTGTTTGGCACAGAGGAAAAAATGAAATCAAATCATCCCCATCTGAAGCAGTCCCAAGGTTTGCTGGCTGCTGTGGCTGGGCTGGAAGTGTCAGAGTGGGGTGTCTTGGTGCCTGGAATCTGTCCTGCAGTGGGATGTAATGGCTGAGTCACACAGAGAGCAGATTTGGTGCTCAGTGTCTGCCTCGTTCCACATCTGAGTCTCTTCCTGTAGTAGAAACAACTGGAATTGTTGCATTTTTACTTTGTTAAAGTGAAGCCTAAATCCAGGGTGGGTTTTTTAAAGCATCTGCCAAGAGGCAATTTTGCCTTAGACATGTAATGATCCGTGGAATCCAGGTGGGACAGGGATGGAGAGACTGGAGGAGTGAGCATGGCAGCTCCCAAGCCATGCTCACAGCAGCCCTGAGTGCCCTGGAGTGCTGCTCCAGCCCTGGGTTCCCAGGAGTGCCCAGGGTGGGAGATGATTTCAGGGCAGAAAAACCTGTGGGCTCTGCTCAGCACCTCCTTCTGTGCCCCCTGTCCGTCCCTCTGGGGGAGGACAGCCCTGTTTTCCCCTGTGTACAGCCCTGTTTTCCCCTGTGTACAGCCCTGTTTTCCCCTCCTTTGCTGCTTGTCTGGAGCAGCATTTCCCAGGTGTGCTCAGCCCCTCCTGGTCCTTGGGGTCAGCCCTGACCCCAAGGCAGAAGAGGGGGGACAGTGGAGAAAGACTGAGAGAACTCCTTTAAAACTGCAAACGAGATCATTCTGCTGGAACATCTCCCCCAGCCCTTCCAGGGCTGTCCCTGCTCCCCATTTCCGAGCTGGGGGTGCCTGGGGTGCTGCTCTGGGCCCAGCCTGGGGCCCGTCCTGTTCCTGCCTGGACAGAATGTTCAGGACGGACGGACGGACGGACGGGGGGAGGGACGGGTTCCACTCTGAGTCTTGCCACCTGTTGCCTGTTTCATTCCAAGCCCCCCTTCCTTCCCCACCCTGCAGGCTGAGCTCCCCTCCCCACACAGCTCCCCATCCCCAGTGGATGGGGCTGGGATCAGCACTCGCTTGCCAAATGCCTTTCCCGTGCTGTCACTAATTCTGCACAGGCAGCATCTCCCAGAGCAAACCCAAATCTTTTCCAGTGCATTGTCCTGTGTGTTCTAGAGAAGGGCTCAGGAATGCCTTTTCCTAGCTGGGGCTGAGGGCAGGAGGCAGCCCTGGGGAAGCCTGAAGCTGTGCCCAGAGAATCTGCTGCAAATCCCATGAGCTGGAATTTGGCACTGGCACGGGCTAATTTTGTCCTGGGGGTTGCACACACACCCCCACACCCCTCCCATGTCATCCTCCTTCATCTGCTGGGTATGGAAAGCTGCCCCAGGCTCCCCAGTGCCAGGGAATGTTGTGCTGAGCCCTCCAGGCCTGGCTTGGTGACGTGGCTGGGCACTCTGGGCTGGCAGGGCAGAGGGGGTGCTGCAGATGGGCTGGCAGGGGCTGGAAATGATCTGCCCTGCTCCCAGGGGAGCAGCAGGCTCTGCATGGACTGAGGCTGTCATTTCCTCCTCATCAGGGCATTAATGGGGTGCAGTTAGAGAGCTCTTGGGTAGAGAGGCCTGAGAAGGGCACTTGGACAATTCTGGAGGTGCTTTTCAGGTAAATCCTTTAAATCACAATGCTCAGGGTTCAGCATCAGCTGGAGAAGGAGCCTCTGAGTTCCCAGCTGAAGGTGCCTTGAGGGGACTGATTTTCAGGTAAATGAGGTCCTTTCTGTCACTGGGAGGGACACCTGGGCTGGAGCATTTCAGGCTCCCAGGTTATTGCCACCCCAGGTTCTCCAGACACACCTGGATCAACACTTGTTTGCCCACAAAAATCCCAGTGAAGTGAAAGGATGAAACAAACGAATGCAAATATGAGCAATTATTAATGACTGCAGTGTGGCTCTGCCACCCCTCTGGAGCCAGGCTGGGTGGGAATGGGGAAAGGTGGAGGCTGCAGAACTGCAAAAAGACACAAAAAGGAATAGAAACAGGGGTGGGATGTTTCTTTTATTGTTTCTGGTCATGATGCAGCACAAGGTCCAGAACCTTCTCCCTCCCTGCTGTGAGAGGTGTTTGCACTGGCAGCCCTTCAAGCTGGTATCCCCAGTGCACCAGTTAAACCAGTAGTTACCAATTTTTTTGCAAGCCACGCTGGGACTATAGGAATTTTATTCCTTCACAGTGTTGAAGGAAAGGGATTTTGCTTGCCAAAGGGCTTTCTTATGCTTGAGGATGATTTATGGGCCAAGCTGAGCCACTTGTGGAAAAGGCAAAGCAGCTCTTGGCAGCACCCCCAGAATCCACTGCAGCTGTGGGGTAGTGAAGTCATCGGCATAACAACCACTGCAAACAGAATAACAAAGTCTGTTCTGTTCTCGTTTAAAATAATCTTTCCAGTTCAGCAACCACATTAAACTTACCTTTCTGCATGCAGAAATGAAAAAAGGCTGATAGTTCTCTTCAGCTTGGAGCGAGTGTCTCCCTTTGATCACTGCCCATCTCTCCTGTGCCATGCCCACTTGACCTGAGTGTCTCCCATGGAGGAGTGAAGTGTGTTATGTCACAGTCTGTGTCTGCCCCTTGTTTGCACTCCTTTGTTTGGCCTTACATTTGAAAAAAGAAGAAAAACATCCAGTTTCTTCCTTTTAAATAACAAAATTTGCTTTTGCTTTATAACTTGTTTCTAAGCTGATTGCAAAATGAGGAATCTGACTTCGATTTTTTCCTGCCTTTGTTTCAGGTCTCTTCAGATCCTCCTGCTTCCAAAAAGCCCAAAATAGATGACTCTGCTTCCCAATCTCCAGCTTCTTCTGAGAAGGAAAAACAGTCCAGTTGGTTACGGTCCTTATCCAGTTCATCTAACAAGGTGATTGTTGAATATTTTGTAATCAAGAGAGATCAAATTGGCACAAAGCATCACTATGCTGAGACCAGAGGAGAAAATGAGGGGAAGAACATGCCCAGGGTTTCTAAATTAGTAACATTGCTATCTCCTTTTCCTAGTTAGCATTCAGCTACACAGTCCCCCCAGATTCCTTGTCACCCTCCAGTGCTCATTGACCTGGATTGTGACAGGGAAGTAAGGAATTCCCTTGTGCCTTCGAGGTACAGGAATCCTGCAAGGCTCAGGATTTGTTTGTAGCTCTTTGTGATCCCTACAAACCGCACAGAG
Source organism: Serinus canaria (assembly GCF_022539315.1). NCBI lineage: Eukaryota > Metazoa > Chordata > Aves > Passeriformes > Fringillidae > Serinus > Serinus canaria. The sequence continues at coordinate 5,560,866 of NC_066334.1, read as the reverse complement.
CTCGTTGGCCAGCGAAACACACGAGTGCAATTCCCCTGTGGCAGCAGAACCCCTGAGCAAGGAGGTTGTGGCCAGCCGGGAGCAGCTGTGGGGATGGCTGAGGGTGCCCTGGGCAGCCCCAGGTCCCCTCTGGGGGGATTGATGCTTTCAGAGGTGCTGGGGTCACTCATGTCCTGCCCTGTCCCCAGAGCATCGGCTGCGTCCACCCCCGGCAGCGCCTCTCCGCCTTCCGGCCCTGGTCCCCCGCGGTGTCTGCCAGCGAGAAGGAGCTCTCCAGCCACCTGCCCGCCCTCATCCGGGACAGGTAAGGACACAGCGACAGGGACAGGGGCTGCCAGCTGCCCCTGGGTTTGTCCCCGTGCCCAGTCAGAGCGTTTGCAGCTGCAGAAAGGAAACACAAAAAGTGCTGCTGGTTTGTGTGTGAAGGGGGTTAAAGGTGGCACCTGCCATGGAAGTGTCGGGTGGAGGCTGCTGGGCAGGGGTGGTCACTTGGGGGTGCAGTCATCCAAGGTCTTGGCACGATGGAGTCGCTGTCCTGGGCAGTGTCAGGGAGGTGCAGCCACTGCCAGGCCCCTGTCCGTGGTACCAGCTCCCGTCCCAGCCCAGCTCCATCCTCTCCCCTCCCCACTGTGCCAGGGAGGCCAAAGGACAGCAGAGATTCCCCCAAAGCCTCTGTGTGCCCTGGCCCTGGGGGGTCCTGGCTCCTCAGCCTGTCAGACCTGTCCAGACACCGAGGCCACGCTCTGCTCTTGGGGAGGAGCAGCCCTGAGTGAATCACCCACAGCAGGTGGGACCTGGGTGTCACTGAGAGCCCAAAGTGTCAGGGCAGTTGGACATCCCTGTGCCAGACTGGAGCTGTGCAGCCTGAAAAAGCTCAGAGCCAGATTTCTGCCTGAGGGTGATGACTTCTGTGGAAAGTCTGACTTAAGTGACCAGGTGTTTTTAGGGAATATTGTGGAGAACATATTGTGCTGCCTTTATGAACAAGTTTCTTAGAAGCTGTGGGGGTTGATTTTAAAAAAAAGGAAAATAGAAGGGTAAAAGCCTGTCAGCATATCCTAATTTTTAAACTAGGTAGGGAGAGAAGTGGTGTAAGTGTCCTTGGTATCCCTGTGAGAAACTTGGCTGATTTCAGTATTGGATAAAACCCACCTACAACAGCTCCAGGAGAAAATTGAACTGATACCACATCATGTTATAGGTGCTGAATTGAAGTTGCAAAGTCTTTGCTCTGCTTTTTCAAAATTCCATGTACTTGATGTCATGTTAATGCTCCTCTTTAACAGCAAGGTTTAACCAAAGGTTTGTTGGTTGTTGTAGCTGTGGTTTTACACACGGACACTCAGGTGTGTGTCAGAATCAAAGAGGCACAAGAGGATGCTTTTGCAGTCCATGGTTTTCCTTAAGGAAGTGCTGGTTTGAGTTTACAAAACATCTGTGGATAGACACGAATCCAGCTGTGCAGTTGGTTAAAACAGCAGTGCCATGAGGAGCAGCTTTAGGCTTTTAGGCTCTGGGAGATCTCATCTCCTTGGTGCTCCTAGGACACGTGGCCCCTGGGATGGGATCCCTGGGTTTAGTCAGGGCAAACACTGAACAGCACCATGGGCAGGTTCCCAGCTGGTGGAAACCAGTGGGATTCACTGTGGGTGTCTGCAGTGCAACTCTGGAGTGGGAAGCTCTCCAAAGCCCAGGGTTGTGACCATTTTCTCCTCCTTCTGCCTCCCCCAATCCAGCTTTTACTCCTACAAGAGCTTTGAGAGCGCCGTGGCCCCCAACGTGGCCCTGGCCCCTCCAGCCCAGCAGAAGATGGTGAGCAACCCCCCCTGTGCCACGGTGGTGTCCCGGGGCAGCGAGGCCCTGGGCTCAGGGCAGCCCAGGAAGAGGAAACACGGCCCAGAGCACTCGGCTGTCCCCGAGGCCGCCACCGCCACCGCCGCCACCACGGCCACCACGGCCCCCGAGGAGGACAAGGAGTCGGAAGCAGAGATTGAAGTGGAAACCAGGGAAGAATGTAAGTGACACTGGTGGCTGCCTTTTTTTGGGCTGGGTTTTTTGCAGGGGTTCCTGTGCAGTTTCTGTGGGGTTTAAAGGGAATTCTGGAAGCCCAGAACTCCTTTGTGCCATGAGTTGCACAGTTACAGTTCAAACAAATTGAACTCAGTCCCTTAAGTCAAGGCTGCATTGTCATCATTTCTCAAGTATCAAAGTATAAAATGAGTAGGTTTTTAATTTCCTTTCCTATTTAAAATTGATTATCAAGTGTCTCTGTACAAAAGGGCCTCAGCACATTTTGAGCTGTATAATATATATATATGAGCTGTATATAATTATGTCTTAATTATTGACATTTTAAAATCATTTTTCAATGTTTCTTTTTTCCAGTCACCTCCTCCTTATCCTCGCTCTCCTCCCCATCCTTCACCTCCTCCAGCTCTGCCAAGGACATGAGCTCCCCTGGGATGCAGCCCCCAGCCCCTGTCAACAGCTCCTACGAGGTGGCTGCCCACCCTGACCCCCACAGCAGCGGGCTGGAGGCTGAGCTGGAGCACCTCAGGCAGGCCCTGGACAGTGGCCTGGACACAAAAGAAGCCAAAGAGAAGTTCCTGCACGAGGTGGTGAAGATGAGGGTGAAGCAGGAGGAGAAGCTGAACGCGGCCCTGCAGGCCAAGCGCAGCCTGCACCAGGTAAGGCTGCCCTGCCCTGCCCTGCCCTGCCCTGCCAGGTACAGCCCAGCAGGGAGCTCTGAAAAAGGAATTGCCTCATTTTTCCCAAATAGCAACAGCCTTTGCTGGGGCTCTGTTTGTAAATCCAGCTGGGAAACCAAAGCACAGGAACCAGTCTTATGCTTTTAAGCTTGCCACCTGTTTTTCCTTGGGTTATAAATCCATGGTTACCAAAATCAACATCTTTTCATTACTGAAAAAATCTTCTAGTCCAGCAGAGTTTATTTTGTTTTCATTTCACTGAACAGGAAACATTTCTGGAGGCTTTAGCTGGATTTTAAAGGCTCTGTGAGGGAGGGTGTTCCTGGGACACGGCCACAGCTGAAGTAAGGGCTTTGTCAGGCATCCCACTGGCCACACTGCCCAGCTCCAGGCAGGGAAGCAGCTCCTTCTTTCTGGAATTCCTGGATCCATCAGTGGATCCATGGTCAGGCAGGGCTGCAGGTCAGGGCTGAGCACAGTGATGGGGGAACTGGCTTTTATTTGAGCTGGGGTAAAAAGAGTGCAGAGAAATAGAAGGGGGAGCCAGCATAGAAGATTTGTGTGTCCTCTTGGAATATTTGGTGTGGAGCTGTTCCCAAGCTGGGGCTGGAATCCATGGGATGGAGTAAATAAGGGCCTGGTTTGAGACCCAAAACCAGCAGTGATGCTCTCTTTTTTAGTTACCCTGAGCAAATTCCTTTGTGTTCCAGTAAATCTGTGGTTTATTTTACGTAGTTAAAAGTAAACATTTATGTGTAATACCTACATAGTGTGTACTTAAAGCAGGAGTTAGATGAAGCAGTTGAGTGTTAAATCAAGCCCTGGGTCAGGGTCAGGGGACTCTGGTGTCCAGCCTTTGTTCTCCATTTGGGAAGGGGTGGGTTTCCAGTTCCACACACACAGGAGACTTGTGTGTTTGTGTGTGTGTTTGTGTCTGTGTGTGTCTGTGTGTGTGTGTCTGTGTGTGTGTGTTTGTGTGTGTGTGTATTTCTAAGGGTTGTGGGTACTTCCACAGGTTGTGTGTGTACTTCCAGAGGTTGTATGTGTACTTCCAGGGCCTGTGTGTGTATTTCTAGAGGCATGGCCAGGCTAACTTCCAGCCTGGCTGGGAAGTGAGATTGTCAAAAGAGTGAATTTCCCATGACCCTGCAGTGCTGCTTCACAGCACCCAGGGCTGGAGGGTTTGACTCGGACAGGGAGGAAATGCTGCTTCTGGGGAAAAAAAATAGATCTTTAGTTTCTAATTTAACCATTTAGGAAACGTGAGCCACATCTCTGTGCTTGCTATGAACAAGTATTTTAATAACTTAGGGGTTTCTTCCTTTGTACCTTGAAGGTTCCTTATTATCACTTCAGTTAATGGTTCCCTCATGGATTTGAGATTCCAAGGCAGCAGCTCCCAGCCTGCACAGGGGGAGTGGCAGTTCCCAGAGCAAAATGTGGTTTCCATTCAGCTTCAGGTTTTAGCTTTTTTCCAGCTTTTGTGACAGAACAGTCCATGAGCTGGTTGTCAGGAGTCTTGGGGCTCAGCCCAGTCACCTACAGAGCCCCAGAGCTAGAAAAGACACAGCCTGTGTTCTGTCCTTGCCTTGAGTGGATTTTGGGTGGGGGCTTGATAAAATGGAGCTGATTTCTGATGTCCTGTTGAGCTTTGCTCTACACAAAGGACACTCAGAACTGCACTTTCCACGTTGTGCATCTTCAGAGCCTTCAGCTCCAGCCCAGGCACTGCAGTCGGGTGGTTTGGAACGTGGAGCTGGTGCTGGAGCTCTCTCCAACTGCAGTTCATCTTTATTCAGGCCCAGATGGTCGCAGCTATTCTGCTTGACAAAGCAAAATGGGGCTGTAGCGCTGAGCTTTTTGTTATCCTGGGCTTCAGGGTAGCTGGAGTGCAGAAACTCCACAGGATTTAAAGGAGAAGGGCTCTTGCAAAGTTCAGAGTGGGGTTTAGCCGTGGGCTGCCTCGGTCACAAGCAGCAGGAGGTGGGAATGTGGTTTGGATGGCTTCCCTTGCAGCTCGGCTTCCTCGCGCTCACTCCTTACCTGCCTCTGTCCCAGGAGCTGGAGTTCCTGAGAGTGGCCAAGAAGGAGAAGCTGAGGGAAGCAACGGAGGCCAAGCGCAACCTGCGGAAGGAGATCGAGCGCCTGCGGGCCGAGAACGAGAAGAAGATGAAGGAGGCCAACGAGTCGCGGATCCGGCTGAAGCGGGAGCTGGAGCAGGCGCGGCAGATCCGCGTGTGCGACAAGGGCTGCGAGGCCGGCAGGCTCCGGGCCAAGTACTCAGCACAGGTGAGGCCCAGCAGGGCTGGAGCAGCTCCTCAGCTCCCTCCTGCTGCCCCCTGCCAGGCTCTGCTCCCACCCCTGCTCCTGAGCTGCACCAGGCATCAGCCAGGAGGCCAAAAAATGAGGCCTGGATTTAAACTCATTCCATGCACCTGCCACAGAGGTGTGCAGGGCCTGCCCTGCTAAAGGGAGCCCCACAAAGAGTCCCCAAAAGCTGCTGTTTAACATACTTTAATTAGTGTGTATTTATATGTACTTCAAATACTTTACATAGTTTAACACAGCCCTGAAAAGCTCGTGGCAGAGGGAGTTCCAGGAGTGCTGGAGCAGCCTGTGGTGAGACACAGGTGCTGCTGGAGGTGGGAGCTGCAGTCCCTGGCGTGGTGGCTTTAAGGGAGGAGGGGAAGAGCAGAAGCCAAGCTCACAATCTCCAGGGCTCTGATAAGGGGAAGGGGAGTGGCCGCCTGCTCCCGCTGAGACACGTCTGGCCAGGAGCAGGAAATGATGTGGGGCTTCCTCTCAGCATCACAGGATGTCTCACTGATAAGGGGTGTCCAGACTAAACAGAGCCTCCCTGGGGCTGCTGAGCTGGGCGTTCCCCTGGGGAGCAGCACCAGGGCAGGTGAACACAGCCTGGGCTGGCCTTGGGGGCTCAGGTGTGTCCTGGGGGTGACTCTGTGACACTGAGCATTTTCAGTCTCTTAATGCATTCCCTCCTTTAAGCTTAAAGGCTAAAAATCACCTCAAAAAGAGCTCAAGTAGCCAATTATTGCTCTTTTCTGAGGCCAGGCCTGGCAGGTTGGCAATGTCCCCTGCAGCAGCCCCCTGTCACGGCCACCCCTGAGCCCCCAGAGCTGTCCTTGGGCAAGGGGCACGTGGCAGCTCCTGTTTTGTGGCTGGCACAGCTGGTAACAAAACTCTGCAAGTAACTCACTCCCAGGGCTGAATTTTATAAGATGGCATTATAACTTAAGTTCTTAAGTCTTGAGAAATTTTAAAATAAAGCTTTATACACCCTTGTAGCTGCAGCTTGGGGTGCAAGAGGAAGTTGGTCACATAATTATTTTTGAGGAAACCGCAGTTCTCTAGACAGGCTCAGTCTGACAGAAACAGCATCAGACCAGAGTGGAAATGCCTCTGTGTAGGTTTAAAGTTATTAGATGCTTAATGCCCATTGAGGAGCTGGGGTTTATGCCTTCCTTTTTCTTACCTTGATACTGAAATCCAAACATGGATGGGGGAGGTTTACCTGCATTTTAGCCCAAAACATTGGAGGTTTCCCTTCCTGGTTAAATGGCAATCTTTGCTGACTGCTGGCATTTCCTTTCTCGCTGGGTGCTGTTTCTGGTATTTGCACCTTCTGGTCCTGGGGTTTTCTCTGCCTTTTCTGTCAGAAAGTACCAAACAGGGAGGTCAGGGAGGCCAAGGGCAGCTGCAGGTCCTGCTGGGAGCAGAGTGGGGACACTGCAGGGCTTTAATCCATAGCTGGGAAGCCTGGCCCATCAGCAGCCAAGGCCCTTTCTGGTCACTTCCATTACCAATCATTGTAAAAGAGCTGAAAGTGAATCCCCTGTGCCAACACCTGGGGTTTGCTTTGCTGTCACTGCCTAAAGAAATAACAGCCATGCTTGAAGAAGTGACCAGAGTTCTGTAGCACTAAGGAATTCTTGAACTGTTTCTTAACTCTTCTGGTTTTCACCTTCCTTTCTGGAGCTGGAGTCACTGGGAATGTTTAGGCTAAGCAGGCACTGTACTGCAGTAGTGTTTGGAAAAAAGGAACAGGGAATTCCTTCCTCAATCTTGATAATCCTGTGCCTGGAGTACACATTGTCTTGCTCCCCTGGCGCTGTGCAAGGTGTGTGGGGAGGCCCAGGCTCTGTGTCCCACAGCTCTGTCTGTCCTGTCCCTGCAGATTGAGGACCTGCAGGTGAAGCTGCAGCACGCCGAGGCCGACCGGGAGCAGCTCCGCGCCGACCTCCTGCACGAGCGGGAGGCCCGGGAGCACCTGGAGAAGGTGGTCAAGGAACTTCAGGAACAACTGTGGCCTAAAGCCAGCAGCCAGCCCAGCAGTGAGAGCACCTCGAGCCCCATGGAGAACTGACCCCTCATCCCCCAGCACAGGGAGGGAGAGAGTGGGACTGGGAGTGCACGTGTGAGTAGTGGTGTCCTGGCACACACTTTAGGAATATGGATTCTCAGTAGTTGGAAGGCAAATGTTGTTACTCTCTAGAACAGAAGCACTGAATTCCGCCTCTTTTTTTTCCCAATCCATATAGCACAACATCTTACTGTGCCTAGAAAACACAAAGTGTTTGTAAACAAAATACTTTTAAGTCCACAGTGAATTTTCTACTGGCAAACTCTAAGCAAAGCAGTGTGGTCCAGCTAAACCCGGAGTCCAAGGCGAGCACGGCAGTGGCTTTGTGTTCTCCTGCCTGTTGGAACATTTTGGAATTTAAAAACAAACCGACTTTTCTTATAAGCTATTTAAAAGAATTCATTACACAGACTTGGTATTAAAAAAAAAAAATTAACAAGATTTTTATAATGAACCTTTAAAAGCAAAACAAAAAAAAAAAAAGACAAAAAATAAAAAACCTTCGATGCACAATTTTTAATGACTTTATAGGCTTTGGGATTCTTTGTGCAGAAGCCCCTCTTGGTGATGATGCCATCCATGTCAGGAGCAGTTTTCCAGCCATCTCAGAAGCCATCACGGTTCCATCCCGTCACGTGGGTGTAGGAGAAGTTCAGAGTGCTTTTCCAAGTTGATTTTTTTCCTTAGAATGAATTATGTCCATTTCCTGCCCTGGACACAGGAAGAAGGGAAGCTGCAGGAGTGTGCAGGGGGTGAGGGGGGCAGAAGGGTTTGGGTTGAGAGCCCCAGCCAACCCCACAGACCCCCCCTGTGTTCAGAGACTTCACCCAGGAGCACGTCAGCCTTGGGAAAAGAAAGAGAGAAAGGAAGAAAGGAAGGAAATGGATGATCAGTTGGTAGAGGAACAAAGCAGAGACATCTGTGTGTTGAAGTCATTCTGAAATCTTCAGCTTTCAGTTTTCTGGAAAACTCATCTTGTTGCACCATCTTCCCATGAATTCAGTATTTCCCTGCTTCCATTCCGAACTGTCAGTCAGGATTTCTGTGCCCAAGGAGAGTCCAACGTTGCAGTGTCGGATACTACAGAACAGAAAACCAACATTTTTGCTGCTGTGAATAAGCCTACATCTTTTTTTAAAAAAAAACTTTTTTGTTTTTAAAAAGAGAAATTACTTTAATTTTGGGATCCAAGCCGCGGCCCCGGGATACAATGCAGCAAACCATCACTGCCTTGGGGGTGGTGCTGAGGTTTTTTATAGATATATTTTTTTTTAAAACCTGCACTTTGTCAGAATCTTACTCTGCATTTTATTCCCTGTTTCTAAGATGTACATGTCAAGCATTTGAGATTCTGCCCTAACAGCTGTGCAAACCATGAACCCAATCTGCCACCACTGACACCTCCCATCAGCATCCGTGTGAGCAAAGGAGGATCCAGCAGGTCCAGAGTCCCCTGAGCAGGAATTCCCCCTGTGCTGCTGGTTCAGTTAGAACCTGGTTTTGTGGCTGTGTATGACCCAAGCTGGGGAGCAGCAGAGATGCTCCCAAAAGTGCTTAACAAATAAAGCTGGTGCTTTACTGATCAGGAGAAAATTAATTTTCACCCATAAACACTCACCTCTGACACGCTCAAGCAAGTGAAAATGTGATCTGGGGCTGCAGATGTGCCTTCCAGCTCATTTTTCCTCTCAGCATCTTCTCTAGGCAATGCTGACACTTTTTTTACCTTAAAGAATAATAATAATAATAAAAAAAAAAGAAAAAAAAGAGAACCCCCTATGCATCATCATACCCAGAGTTATTCTAAAAGAAGAAACATATTTCCAGTAATCTTTATTTGCTTTTGGACATTAATGCAAACTATGTAAGCTTCAAAATTATTTCCCAGTAGACAGAGAGCGGCTTCCAATCCTAAAATTATGGTATTTACTTACAGTACATTAGAGAGATTTTGTTTTTTTTTTAAACAAGAGCTGTTTGCTTGAAACCATTATAGTAACCATTATAGTAACTGTGAGCATTAACAAAGAAGTTCATATATATGTTTTAGGTACAAAAAAGAAGAAATATGAAAGGAGTGGAATTACTGGGACAATGTAAAACTGTTGGGAGCAAGAAACAGTCACACCAAGTCAATGACCTGAACCTGTCTGTGGATACAGGGGTTGGCCCTTGTGTGTTTGGGATACTGGAGACTGGCTCTAGGTGCAGCTCTCCTTCTAAAGTGCAATGCAAAAGGAATTTTGATTATGCTTGAGCAGGTTTTGTTTTTGTTTTTTTTTTTAATGTGGGGTTTTATTTTCTTTGTATGTTTTTTTTTCTGTGATTATTAAATCATATGCATGGATTAAACTCTGCCATATAGTCATTAATGGGCATTATTACTGTCTTATGTAAAGGGGTTCTTTTGTTATGCAGTATGCAGAAAAATGTTCTCAGCCTTATGATTTCCAGATCTGTATTATCCACTTATTTCTTCAAGGGAAACTAAACAACTGTAGCTGTAGCTGATCATTTGTGTGCATTTCAAGTCTCTCGTGCTCTGCTTTACTGCCGTGTTGGGAACCACACAGAGAACAGACCCCGCTCCTGTGGCGGCTCATGGAAGCCTGGCTTTGGAAATTTTGCTTGTTTGGGTTTTTCCCCCTGATCTATGATGGTTTCTCTCCCTTTATAACCCCCCAAAAATAGCACCATGTCCATGTCCAGCTGTTGTCTCTCAGGAGAAAGCCACTCACCTGAGCACACCATGAATTTCCCTTTTTGTGTCCAGGGAAATGCAGTCACTCACTGGGCATGAGGCTCCCACACTTGTGAAGGAAGGAAACCTGCAGGATTTTCAAAGGAAAGAAGCAGAACAGTAAAACAGTCAGACACCACCAAGCAGCCTCAGCTGTGCTGCACAGGTAAAGGGTCCCAGGGACAGCACAAAGTCTCCAAAGCAGAATTCCAGCTGGAGCTTTCCTCTCTGCCCCACTCCCAGGCACTCCATGCAGGGCCATACCTGCAGCTGAACTCACCCCAAGATTCCCTGGGATTTTCTCCCTGGGAGTGAAAGGCCATTGCTAGCAATGAAGAGAAATAAGGTGCAAGAAGAGCAGGAACAAACATTCTCCAGCAGCAGGCAGTGCCCAGGAGGGGCTGGCAGGGCTGGCTTTAACCCCTGGGCATTTCCTGGCCATGGTTAACAATCAGAGTTCACTCTGCAGAGCCGCTGAGTGATTTCTGCCGAGTGTGGGATTGATTTGGAATTCAGAGCCATTAGCAGGGTCTCTGGCCCAGCCCCAGGGGCCGATTCTCACCAGGGGGGCTCTGCAGAGCAGCCCCCCCTTGTGAAGGTGCTCGAGGCCAGGGAGCTCTGGGGTCATTCCTGTGGCTGCAACACCTCAGTAAAGCTGTGTGAGCCTGGAATTCCTTCCTTCCTTCCTTCCTGCAGCCCCCACTCCCTGCTGCATTCCCAGGGAGAGGGGCTGCCCCTCCACCCCTCCATCTTCTGTGCTTTAGTTTCCTTTAAGAAGTTCCAAGGGAGAAGAGGTGTTTCATACAGGCTGTTGACTCTCCCTGTACCTACAAATATATTACTACTTGTATATTCAGTTTAATTACTCCTTGTTTCTATTACTGAACGAAGACTTAACGAAGGGAAAAAAAAAAACCAACAGCAATAACATTCATATCTATGGAGCAGCTAACTCTATACATAATATTCTGCTTTTCAAACAGAACTAGCCAATGTAAAAAAACATTAACAGTAAATTCAACATGTAAATACTTTTTTTCATTTTACACTGTTGTATTATAAGTGTATATGGTGTTTACTTTTTCAAAACTCTTTCTTACCTGGTAGTTGTCTTGTTTTATGAGTTGTGTTTTTAACTGAGAAGAACCTTTGCTGTCTGTTAGGAAAAAAACAAAACAAAATCTTTTTGCAAGTTTTCAATGTGGGTTATAACCTTTTCTCCATCATTTGCATTTTATTTGTCCTTATTTTCACTGTAAAGTATTTTATTACCAAAAGGTTGGTTTTTGTTCCATTCTGCCCTCAGCAGTCCATGTGTTTTAGAGAGAAGTTTTTTTGTTGGCTTGGTTGGTTTTTTGGTTTTTTTTGGTTTTGTTTTGGTTTTGTTTTTGTTTTTTTTTTTTTTTTTAATTGAAAGAACTCACAGAAATGACATTTTTTCAATTGAAGAAAAATAAATCTTTACATTTATAATAGCCAATAGCATTTCAGCACATTTTTGTTATCCTGGTCTCTCCTATGCTGCTGCTAATGACAATATTATGACTTACTCTACTATTCTAGAACTATTTTTATGTAAGTAATGTATGCTTTCTTGTTTATAAATGCCTGATTTAAAAAAAAATAAGAAAAAAGCTTGGCATATTTATCTATTTCGCTGTGTACCTTGATAGTCCTTTTCCACCCCCTTTTCCACATCCCCTCCCCCTGATGCAGATAATATTGTAAAATAAAGGACTTTATGAGATTATGTATGAAAATAGCTATGCTTATATACCACAGTGACTGAATGTACAGTGTATAGACGCATTACCGAAAATAAAATTGTTTGTCCAGAAAAAAATAAAGAGCTCTGGGATGTTTTTGGAGTTCTCTGTGCTTTGCTGAGGTGCTGCTCCCCCTTCATGATGATCCCACAGCACCTGGTCCCTGATTTCCTGAGAGCCCAGGAGAAGGAGGCATCACTGAGCACAAACCTGAGCATGGACACTGCTGAAGGAGACTGGAACTTACCTGGGATCATTCCCCTGCATGGGGAAAATCAAACACTCCAGGGAAATTTCTTTGGAATAGTGAGAATTGTAAGCATAGAGAAGTTTGTTCTAGGTCAAAGAAAAAGAAACACAAGAGGGGAAAATGCAAAAAGCAGGAGATGGAAACATATGTCAGAATAATTCTCTCATGGTTTTCTGAGAAGTGGCTGCAGAATTTCCACAGCTCTGGGACATTTCTGAAATGCCTTTGTAAAGCAGTGGAAAAGCTGGAGAATGAGCAAAGAGCTTAAAAAAATAAATCTTTTCTCATTTGAGCCTCACCCAGCTTTCCAAGGGGTGGGTTTGTGTCCTAAGTGCAGCTCCACATCCTTGGGGAGGGATCTTGAGCCCCATATCCACATCCCTGTCCTTCCACCTGCACAGCCTCACTGTGACTCGGGGTCCTGGAATTAAAAGTTCAAATAACATTCCTCCTGCTGCTCCTTCTCAGACTTGTCAGGGTATTCCTGTTCCAAACTAAATAGCAAACTAGATCTGGTTTGATAAGGCTTGGTACCAGAGGCTGAAAAAATTAAATCTTCTGTCTCCAAGGACCTGTGAGTGCAACAAGACAGATTGGTAAAGCCCAGTCAAGCTGTCTTGTGTTCCTGGGTAAGTGGTAACTAACTGGGTTTGAAAATTCTGATTCTGCTGACAAAATAACTTCAGTTTACTAGGAATGAGACACATTAGGAATGAGACCTGAACCTGCTCAATAACCAAGTGAGCTGAACTGACCCAAACTCAAAGTAGCTGAAATAAATAGAAATAGAAATAAAAATCCAATTTCCTGAGGCCTGGAGTAAAAACTTTTCTTGATTTACTCAAGAGCTTGTGTTACCCAGCCATCAGAAAACACCACTAAAAACCCAAACACGGAGTGCACGTGGCAAATCCAACCCTGTGGGGCACAGCTGAAAGAAACAACCACAAAAATGGGGATAAACAGAGCTCCTCAGTGCTTCCCAACGTCCTGGGAGCAGCCCCCTGATCCCAGCCTGGCAGATGGAGCACAGGGAAGTTCAACACACACAGAGCAGGGAGAGGCCTGAGGGATTTTGGGGAGAAAGGAGGAAATTCCTTGTTACTGCTCAAGGGATCCAAACCAGACCTTTTAGGTGCTCCCACCTTCATTTGCTGAAAAGACATTAAAGAAACACATCCTGCAGGGAAGGGATCCAAGGTGGGGAAAACGACAGGAATCTGGGAAGCAGCAGAAGCCCAGGAATGGCAGAGTTAATGGAGATCTGAGCTCCAAGGCACTGTCAGGAGGAAGAGCACAGCTCTAATAAAACCCAGCTGTGTGACGTACACGCCGCTGGAATTTTTATGAGATGGCTTATGTGCACTTTAAGTATTACCTGACTGCAATGCAAATTCCCACACACTTTTATTTGGGAGGGAAAAAAGTTTCCACAGCTCTCTGGGCTGGACTGGTTGAGCCCAGTTGTTCTGCACAGCATCTGTGGGCTTTCTGGCTCATCGTTTTGGATTTACCTTCCTATTTGTTTCTATTGAGTCAGTTCCTCAGCCTGGAACCTTGAGAATTTCACCCTTATAAAACTGCCCCAGAGCCACCCTGGCCCAGCCATCCCAGTCCTCTGGCCCTTCCACCACTGCTCTTCCACCTCCCACACCTATGGAGTGGGTTCCTTGGAGCCTTCCTTCAGTTGAGGAAGATTCCAAGGAACAAGAGGATACCTGCACAGGTCAAAAGAAAATGAGGTTTCACTGCTTCAAAGGTCAGATTTGCTCCAAAATCTCATTTCTGTAAACACCATAAGGGCCATAAACTTGAGTGGCCATGATCCTGGGAAGAAAGTTTACAAAGAGCCTTTTATAAACCCTGTTTATAATACAATGTTTTGGGTGGCTCCATGTGCTCAGTTCCAGCCCTGGAGCAAGAAATTCCTTTATTGTCTGGTTGTCAGAAGAGGTCATTGAACCCTTCCCTTTATGTGGCCAAGGATCAAACAGGTGCATGAACAGAGCTCTTGGCCCCAAACCACTTCAGGCAGCCCAGATGGATTCCCTGTGCAGCATCCCAAGTGCCAGTGCCCTGCTGTGCCTCCCTGCAGCCACACTCCTGCTGCTCACAGTCCCAGCAGGAAGCACCCACCAAACCCCACCTTGGCAGTGCCAACTGCAGGCCCAGCAGGGCACAGTGTCCCTTCCTGGGCTGCTCAGCATTCCTGAATCCAGCTCCTGGATGTCCAGCACTGCTTTGCAGAGTAAGTGACCACTCAGACACAGAGAAGTCAAATTTCCTTCAGTTACCTTTCCAACCCACAAGGTGAGTGGAGCAGCAGAGGAAGGCACGGCACCAAACCTTCCATGTTCCATTTCCTGGCATGTTAAACTCCCCCACAAACCCTCTGCCCCAAATTCCAGCCCCTCTGCCTGGCAGCAGCTCCCAGCTCAGGATTACACTGCAGTGCCAAGGGATTCAACACACGCAGCATTTTTCAGCAATAGAGGTTTCCTAGGCCTGGCTCTGCAGCCTGCAATTACTGCATCTTTGCTGATGTCAGCCCTGCTGCTTTCCCTCCAACGCTCTGCATGGAAAATCTGGGATGGGACTTTGGCTACACCAAAAAAAGAACACAAGATGGGATTGTACATCAGGACTGTGAACAGACACGAGGCTCCCAGCTGGACCTGCTGCTGTGGGCTTGGAGATCCTTCATAGAAAGTTCTAAACTCCCTGTGCCCACCCAAGCCCTGCTGGTGTTGGGGGATGCCTGGGAAGCTGCCAGGGAGCAGCAGCCCAGGGCAGCTGCCACCATCCCTGCCCAGCTCTGAGCACACCACACGCAGCTCCCGTGCAGGGATCCCGTGCTGCTTAATTCAATTTGGCAGATAACACTGGGGAAGGCATTGATTTCCTCCCCTCGCTCCCTCCTTCCCTTCCATCAATTTTCCCAGATAAGCAGCCTGTGGCTCGGGTCCTGCTGGTGACGGATGCCTTGTAATTGCTCTGAATGGATTATCCCCAGACATGGAGCAGGCATTTACAGTGCACAGCTGTAATCAGAAACACTCGCACCCGGGAGAGGGGCTCTGAGGAGCAGACAGCTGCCTCTGGCCTCTGCCTTGTCTCTCTGCTCTTACATTAGCCTAACTTTATGTATTTGTATTTTTAATACAGTAATATCCAGGACACCCACTGAAATCAGGGTTCAGATGGGATCGGTGCCATCCTGACCCTCAGAACTGATCTCTGCTTCTCAGGCTACAAAGGCAGCCTGAGACTGTCCACCCTGCCCACATCTTTCCAAAGATCTTGCCATTTATTATTTGGCTAAATCAGAATCCACCCACTTGAAAGGGTAACATCACCTCAAACCTAGGCAATCCATGCAGACATACTCTGTCCTGGCAATTACTGGCTAAAGACATTAGATGAGACAGTTCTCACCTCAGTTTATTGCTGCTCCCTCTGCCCAGACTAAATTGTCAGCAGTTTGTTTATCAAGATCCCAGTGACTTTCTAATTTGTATGTCTGGGGGGAGAAAACCCATGAATAACTAAGTGTGAGACAGCCTGTTACATAGGAACAAACCACAGCAATTTGAGCCACTCTATTTTAATTTTGTGCAATCAACCACAGCAGCCCAGCATCAAGGGGCAGCAGATCCATGACCAGGATGCTTTAGGCTGAAAATCTGATCAACATCAAAGTGTTTTGGCCTGCAAACTTTCACTGAGGTCACAATGAATGAAGGAAAGCACCAGAACAGCACCCAGCAAGGAAAAGCTGATCCTGTTCTACATTCCCGGTTACTGGAAGCTCTCTCACACTGGGGTTTCCTCCTCCAACACTGGCTTTTCCCCAGGATCCCTACATTAAACAGATCAAGGATTGTGCTGGAGGAAGCAGGACTCAGGTGCTCTCATCCCCTTTGGTTTGGTGTTTGTGCCACCCTGGTTTTCATTCTCTGCTCCTGCAGCATCAGTTTGGTCACCCTGTGCAGGACATGGGCAATGGCAGCTGCACAGGGAAGGTTTTGTGTTCGGTATGAACAGCACAAACTTCACTCCTCCAACCTTTAACTCTAACCTAAAACCAATCCTACTCTGAAACAAAGTCCACCTAACCCCAAGTTCCAGCCCTGCAGGGCTTGGCCTGAAGTGGGGCCCATTTCCCAGAACTCCAGAGTGTGACACCTTAGAAGGTTTATTGAACATGCAGAAATCAACTTGGGAAAAAAGCTTTGTTATAAAAAAGCTTTGTTTAAAAAAAATCACAGAACACAAAGCCCTTTCCCTTTTTTGCCCCCCAGAAGCAGCCAGAAGGCAGGGGCAGAGGGGACAGTGGCTTTGGGAGCACACGTGCACACCCTGGCTCGTGCAGCTGGCAGATAATGGGCTGTGCAGGTCACTGGCTCTTGAGCGCTGTTATCTCTGGGTAACATACACCTTGTTGTGTCTTACTGCTTAATTACAGCTGATACACAGGCCATAATATTGCTTATCATTAGCCAGAGGATGACAATTACCAGTTAAGATTAAACAGCTTGCTTTCTTCAGCCAAGTCTCCCTGTGACACTTCCTTGCCCAAGAAAAGATTTGCAGATGCAGAACAAATCCCCAGAGTAATTGGAGACGTGCCCCTCACAAGGAGGTGGAATTTTGGAAGCACACATGTTGCAGGTGAACATCACCAACAGCCACTGCAGGGTTCAGCAGAGCCCTGAACTTGAGGTGAAAACAGTGTTTCATAGAATTTCTAAAGTCTCCTGGCTTGATCAGGGCTCTTGTTTCTGAAATGGACACAGTGAAGAGAGAGTTGGAAGCAGTTGGAAAGCCTGGGCTATTAAAGGATCAGCAAAACTGCTGAGGCTGCACAAGCTGAGCTGTCATTAAGTAGCTTCACCCTTTCCACAAAACACAGACGTGTTCCTGTGCACAGACATGGTTTTGTCTTACTGTGCACAGAGAACACGAAAACTGCTGGGAAATATTCGGCACTGAAACCCACCCAGGCCTGAGAGGAGATTTCACTCCTGATCACCTACAAAAACTGCAGAGAGCCTGAGTGAGAACCACATCCCTGCACCTCTGCTGAGCATTTCTGAGATTCCCTCAGAGCAAAGCCTTTCCCTCCAGAACATAAAAGTGATAACATACAGTTGTGATGACTCGTAATGTCACAGGTCAAGGGTTTAAATCTCGTGTCCTGTATTTTGTCAACTCCCATTTATCCCATCCAGCACAGCACAAGGGTACCACACATAAATCTTCCAAAAATGTCTTCTGATCTTTCACCTACAGTAGATTAAAACTAGCCTGGAGCAAGAGCTTTTAGCATTTTGTCAGAGCAATTTCTCCATCAAGTAAGATGGATGGCCAGCTCCACGGGGAAGGAATGAACCCACCCTGAGATCAGAGCATGGAAAAGGCTGAGTTCCACCTCCAAGGAGCAGGAGTTGGTGCCCTGGGTGGAAATCCCTGCTGAGCTTCCCCTGCTGAGCCCTGTTGCAGCACAGAACATCCAGGGAGGCTTTTCTTTCCTCCCTGCACACTTTTCATTTCAGCTTCAAAACAGTTTGGGGAGTTCAGGCAAAAGTCTCAGATCCTGGTCTGGATTTTGAAATCCTCCAGGATGACTTTGGCCACAACTCCCATTTCAGGTTTCATTTTTAAAAAGTATTATCTGAAGACTGGTGCTAATTTTGGCAATCCAATATCATTATTAGAGCTCCAGCCACTCAAATTTTCTGAAAACCTAAAGGCCAGAAAGTGAATAGTCACAACAAAACATCTTCTTCTCATAATCCTGCTGAATTATTCTGTTATTAAACCTTGTTATTTCTCAGGGTCTTGTGGTGATCTTGCAGCAGTGGCATGCACATCACCAGCACAGAACATCTTTTCACTACTTACACAAGCAAATCTGGACAAAATCCTCTCCTGATCCATTAATGTCTGCTGGGCATTAATGGTTCCCTTTCAAAACTTCAAGACTCAAGTCCCTGAAAGTGAATCCACCTTTCTGTTATCAGCTGGTTTGATAAAAGGTCCAGCCTACTGCAGCAACTGGGCTTTACTTGTGTCTTTATCTCCCCACAGCCACAGTTGCCAAAGTGGAATAGATGTCCAAAGAATTTATTCAGGAAACTAAAGCTTCCAAAGCTGCAGCTGCTTCCACATGAATTCAGTGATGCAGAGTTTCCCAGCAGCTCCCAGAGACTGGAACATCTGTTTACCAGACACCTTTATGACATTCTACCTCAGTGTGCTGAGATCTCAAGAGTTAGCACATTAAATCTTGCAGAGGTGCTAAATAAACTGCACTCAAAAAACCCACCCAAAAATAAAAACAAAAACAAACAAAGAAAAAACAAGCAAACAAAAACAAAACAGCACAGTCTTGCTCATAACCCAGAAAATCCTGAGAAATTGAGAATTTGTACCCTCTGCCATAATTCAGGGCCCACCTTACAGGTTTTCCAGAGAGGCTGCCCTTTTATTTCAGGCTGATTGCAGATCCCATTGTCTTAGCCATAGTATTATGTATTTTACATATATCTATTAACCAGAATATATCTATGTAAAATATATGTAACAGAGATGTGCAGCTCTCACTAGCTCAAGTTATCAATGAGCACTTTCAGCATCATGGAAGAGAAACTGGAGCATCACCTGTGAGTCAGAACTGGGTAAAGCCTACAGAATCTACCCAGTATTTCCCACTGGTTCCCCTTTTCTAAAACACACTCTCAGTTTAATCAGATTTTACTTTTGCATCAGGGAAGGAGTCTCTGCTTTGCTCTCCACTGTCACAGCTGGAACAACCTCTCACATCAGAGATTTCCACACTTTTCTAACGGGATCCTCATCAAGAAAAGAGCCTTCACCTTCCTTCCTCTCAAACCCACACTGCAGCTCTTGGATTAGAGCAGAAAACACGGGGAAAACACATTTAGGGTTTGGACTAGATGATCTTTAAATCTCCTTTCCAACACAAACCATTCTGTGATTCTATGACACTTGTGGTATTTGTGTTTATGTTTTTCCATAGGTTTTTTTAACAGAGCTCAGGGAACCATTTGTGGGGCCAAAGTAATGTGGATTCACATGATCCCATCACATGTTCCTCTTGGTTTTGATGCCAGGATTAAGAGGAGAGATCCTGTGTTATTTCTATGCTTCTGTTACATTTATGTTATTTTAGCCTCATTAATGGGCCTGGGGAAGGGGAAGGGCTCATGAAAAACACACAAATCCCAGGACATTGGGTTAATTCAGATTTAACTGAACATTAAAGTACCCTCAGAGCTCCCTTTGGGGTTTGGGGAGTGGGGCAGGGGGGCACAGGCTCTTCAGTGACAACAGGGCAGATTCCATCTCTTGGACACTGCAGCATTCTCTGGCTACTGAGTCATGTAGGAAACTCTGACACACAAAAATCTGCAATTTCATCTTCTGCAGCAGTGAGAGAAGGCAGAAAACAAAGGTACAGCTGCTAAACTTCCCACCAGAAGCCAATCCAAATAGAGGGAACGGGGTGAATCAACAGGGCCAACAGCATCCTTAAAGGGAAGGTAGAAAATAAAGGAAAACATGTTCATCACAGTTCTACTGAAAGATACTTGTGATTTTTATCACTCTCCTGTGGATTATTTACATTTAGAGGATGGAGGTGAGCAGGAGATTCAGCCCCAGCCCCAGGTGATTTGTGACACCACAGATAAGGAAGGGTCTGACTCCCAGAGCCATCCAGTCCCTTCTAGCACTGAATCAGGCACATTTCCCTCTTCTTCCAGCTGCCAGTCATCATAAAACCTTCTTATCTGTATCCTCATCATAAATCCTGCATGCATTAGAGCCCAAAGGGCTCTGACAATTCCAGCTAAGCTACACTCAAAGGGGGACTTTTTCCTTCTCTGCAGGGTTTCACATCCCTCCAGTGGCAGGAGGATCCTGGAGCTCAGCAACAGAGGCCCAACACTGCCCTCTCTGCCCCTGCCCTTGGTCCCACACCACGCTAATTTTCCATTTATAAGCAGTTTATATGGAGGCAATAAACTATACTCAGGTGTTATAAACATTTTACAGGCTGGGGCACTGCACACGCTGGGGTGAACAATTATTTACTAAAGCAGCCACTAATCATTTACAAAAAGGGTATGAACTGAGCTTGGGTGTAATCCCCTGCTCTGTGCAGTGCCTCTTATCTTGGCTGCCCCACTGGGACCGGCCAAGGATCCCCAGAGTTCAAAGATTAACCAAACACCTCAGGGTAGGAGCAGCCAAGCTTCCCAACAGGGAGCTGTGACAGGCTCACACCTACCACAGGTTGGAGTAACAGAAGTACAATAAATACAGGAAAGTTCACTAAACCTCCTTATCATATGACCCAAATTTCTCAGCCCTGATTTTTTCTTATCTGTGGTTTCATCACCTGTTTGTAGGGATAGAAAGGATTGTGCTAAAGTTCCTGGATATGGTGCTGCAATCTTTTAAACCCCCTGAATTTTGGGTGTCCTGATATGATGGGTGCTTTTCTTGACCACCTGGGAAGGTTTCCTGTCCACTCTGGAAGGATACAAAGGAACAGTTTTATTTCTTTGGCATTTTTAGTGGGATGAGTCAGAGAGTCGTGAGCTCAAACTGCTGAACATACTGGTATTTTCAGACACCTCAAATGCTTCTATGACACAAGAACATTATGAAATATAAAACATTTCTTTACTGTCAAACCAACATTGCCTTGTCCTGCCAACAACCTGCCTGCTGATTGGGGTTTCTGTGGATTTCTTTTTCCTCAGCATGAGTTCAAATCCTGTGCACTTCTGCCATATTTCAATTCTCCATTACATAAGTGATCTTTTGCATTAAATCTGATTTAGGATGAGTTCACAATACAGGGCATCTGCACAACAGCACTCCCTTCAGCAGACCAGCTTCCTCTGGCAGGATTTTTCATGCTCCAAAACTACTTGTGAACCAGCAGAACTGAGAGTTTCTCTTCCACACCTCCTCCTGAAACAGGTGTGTGCTTTCCACATGGAATTATGCAGCAGAACCCATTTCCCTGACCACTGCTCCTGCTCAGAGGCTGACTTAGATGATAAATCAGCCACCTCCAAGCTCAAATCTGAGGAAATGCTTCAGCAGATCCCTGCCAAAGCCAAAGGGAATGCACAGCCACTGAGTGGGACTGTTTGCCTGCTCAAGCACTTTCCTGAATGGAGCCCGTGTGAAGGCAAGGGCAGCCCCAGAGTAACCCTGGAGATACAACAAGTGTCCAGGCTGCCTCTGTGAGCCTGATAAGCTCTAATCTGATAAAGACTTCACCACCCCAGCTGCGTCAGAGCCACGCTGGAGCGAGTGGATATTGCAAGGGTGCTGCTTATCTGGCTGAGAGCAAATGGAAACTCATTCAAAGAGCTCAGTGCCTTGGAGATAAAGCTGGGGAGGCCTTGTAGGGCGGGCATGAGGAGATGAGGTTATCACAGAGACAGACAGGCCTGAAAAGCCCCACCTCTTCATTACAGTGGCAATTAAAAGATAAAAGTCACAGACCTTCAAAAGCTGTAGAGGTGTCTCATTCCAATTGAAATCACTGGATGTGAAGCACTTACGAGCTTTGAAAATTTGGATCGTATTGGCACTGATTTTAAAGGGCAATCAAATTTATCTTACACTTTTTAAAAAGATCTGTGTCCCCATTCATGCTTCACGAGTCATTGGAACAAATGAATCTGTGAATTTAAGTTAAAAAGGGAAGCATATTCCATATTTCATATTGTCCCCTGTGATGGAATACCAGCTCCAAGGAGGATCCCAGCACTAAAATGTGCCCTTCAGATTTGGGGCAGGACAACAATTAGACATTTTTGTATGATGAACACCTGTGTACCTCTCCAGTTGACTCAGTGACAGCTACAGGAACACAACACCTTCAAAAATAGTGCCCAATAACTCCCTAAATTAAGCCACTGATGATTTGCACTGAAATTTCAAACAAAAGTATTTCCCCTCTCAAGACAGGCCAGGGCTAAAGGAAATTTAAATAACTTCTTTTTTCTTCCTATATCTTGAAAACCACTGGAAGAAGGCCAAACCCTAGGGCATGGGCTGTTTTCTCACCCAGTGAAACAGAGCACTGGCCAGTTTCATTTCCCCAGCACTGAAATGCTTAAATTCCCTGCTTTACTGAAGAATTGCAGCTCTGAGCTCCACTCCGTGCACTGTTTCAGTTCTCAGGAGGTTTGTTTCCCACAGCTGCTCTTCAGCCAAGCTGTGAATGAACCTGAAAATTCATTTGAAAACCCCTCTATGGTTTCTCATGCTTTCACAATTACAGTATAGCTTTCCTCAACATTTACACCACCCCCTGCAGGGAATTCCCCCGGCACAGGGCTAAAATTTACCAGGAAGGCTTGCAAACCCTGATAAGCGTTTCATCTCAAAGAAGGCAAAACCTTGGTATCAAGTGAGTCTGGGAAATGTTCTTTTGCAGGCTCGGTGATTGTGCTGTGGAGGTTTGGCCTTTCAGAGCTCTGTGATCCCGCTCTGGAGCCCTCGGAGGCGGCTGGGAGGACTCTCATTAATGGGAGCGTTCAAAGCGCTGCTGTCTGTCACTTGGGCTGTGACTCAGGAGGGAAGTACCAGAGCTGCGGTTGGGGACAGCCCTCCCTGTGCTGAGCAGGGCTGACGTGGAGCCTGGGGCACTTGGTGGGAAGTGGCACAGGAGCCGCTGCCCGGGGGCTGGAGCTTCTCACTTCCAGCAGACAACAACAGGGTGTGCGAGGATTGGGCTGTGCGAGGGTTGGAGTGTGCAAGGATTGGAGTGTGCAAGGATTGGAGTGTGCAAGAATCAGGGTGTGGAAGGATTGGACTGTGCAAGGATTGGAGTGTGCAAGGATTGGAGTGTGCAGAATAAGGGTGTGCAAGGATCAGGGTGTGCAGAATAAGGGTGTGCAAGGATTGGAGTGTGCAAGGATCAGGGTGTGCGAGGATTGGAGTGTGCAAGGGTTGGAGTGTGCAGAATAAGGGTGTGCAAGGATCAAGGTGTGCAGAATAAGGGTGTGCAAGGATTGGAATGTGCAAGGATTGGAGTGTGCAAGGATTGGAGTGTGCAAGGATTGGAATGTGCAGAATAAAGGTGTGCAAGGATTGGGGCGTGCAGAATCAGGGTGTGCAAGATTCAGGATGTGCGAGGATCAGGGTGTGCAAGGATCGGGGGACAGGTCATATCCAACTCTTCACCAGTTTCAGTCAGTGATCACTGAGGTCACAGTTCACACATCAGGGTGACAGTCACCATGGAAACCACTGGAAACATCTGCTTGGTGTTTTAAAGAGCTGGAGAGCTGCATGTCCTGCCCAGGAAGGTCTCCTGGCAGAGAGCAGCTCCCAGCACTGATTTCCTTCATGGCTCAGTCACACCCCCACTCCCAGCCCCGTTCCTGGCACATCCCAAACACACCAGGTGCCCAGGCTCCCTGGGGCACTGCCACTGCTTTGGTCCTGGGGTAAGATTCTGCCACAGCCTAACAGAGTCAGTCCCCAGACTGACACCCCAGAGCCCCAACAGAAGCTCTTAGTTTTAATTCATACTGACAAATCAAACAAATTTCAAATTCTTCAGAATGGGTTTGCAAAACATTGATGGTCATCATCTTATTATACATTCCATATATAAATGTATCTTACCTATAATTTAGCTACTCAAAATCAAGGTAATAATCAAACAGAGAGCTGTAAAAGGAATATCCATAGTATGGGTTAGTTTCTAATGGGCCCATACAAAAAAAAAAAAAAAAAAAAAAGATGTCTCCATTTGATACATTGAGCCCATATCTATTTAATTTTTACAATTTATATGTGACTAGATTTTACACTGGCCACTATCCTGCTTTTCCTAGACCTTTAAATAAAAAAAGAGGTGAACCTGGGACACTTCTGTGGATTAGCTCATGAAACCGTGGTGTTATGGGGACAGGAACTTCCTATAATGTACAAGCATAGCTCTAGACAGTAAATCTTTGATCTTTCCTTTTAGCCAGCACATCACAAAACAATTAATATTGTTCAGTAGTGTCTTACATATTCAAAATATGCTCCTGCATAAAGTTCATGCCCGTGAACCCCATTTGAAATCAGTACTTGTGACTGATCAAAGGAAATCACTGACACAGAGTCAGCTACAATGACACTTGCTGGAGCATAATTTAAATAAACACCATGTAAACAACCTCCTGAGACACATTCACGTTCTCTGAGAAGCAAAGGTGACATGAAAGGCAGCAGGGGGAGGGGTTTAGGCAGATTTTCACTTCAATAGCAGATATTGGTAGCAGTACCTGAAATATGCACAGGAATGTGCCCAAACATTGAGGGCAGCTGACACAGAACAGCCCATGCTGGGACTGGAAACCTCTCAGCTCTCTGAATCCGGGTGACTGCATCAAAACCACTTCTTGGGAATGGTCTCCAGCTTCAAACCCTACCTGGGAGCAGTTGAGACAAATACCAGCCTGCACTGGCCAAAATTCTGCCAAGCAACATTCCAGCACTTCACTAGTACAGTATCATGTTCCACACTTGAGGAACATTCCTGGGAACATTCCCAGGCATCCTTGATTTTACTAGCATGGACACAGCCTAAGATTTCCAGATGCTCACTAGAATAAAGTTTTGTACTTGGACACTGTCATCTGAACAGAGAAACCAGGCAAACAAAAAAAAAAAAGGAAAAAAAAGAAGAAAAAAAAAGAAAAAAAAAGAATAAAAAGAGAAAAAAATTAAAAAAGAGAAGGCTTTAGACTGAGTATTAGAGTTAACATTTCCTAGGAGGGACTCCAGGTCCAGTGGGGCTCTTGCCAGAGAGCTGTGTGCTCACCAGACCCTCACTCTGCTCTGGAAGAGCCACAGCAGGGCTGGCAGAGGCCACCCCAGCCCCACTGGCTGATCTTCACCTTGGAATGAAAAAGGGATCTCCAAGCAGAAATCCAGCCCAGCTGTGAAGTGAAATCCCAGGGGTGAAAGCCCCCACAAAACACAGGTTCCTCAAGGGCTGAGGTTTCCCTTGTCCCCTCCTTCACCCCCATCTGCTCAGTACAAAAACGGGGTCACCTTAGCCCAGGGACACCAGTGCCAGCTGCTGGCACCTTCAGGCTGGGACAAAATGTTCCAGGAAAACAGAAAAATACTCCAGGATGTTCAGAAAGGCAAACAGTGGGAAGAATCACTGGAAAAGGAAAACAGAGAGCATTTCTTTGTCCCCAGGTAAATCCATGAGTGTGCTCATATTTGGGTCCAGTACTGACCCTTTCCCCATTGCATAAAATGAAAATTGAAAGGCACAGAAAATGGAGGGAAGGATTATAATAATTAATCAGACTGGGCAACATATTTTCTATAGAAATATTTTTAAATGGTTTAAAAATTTCAAGAATTACTTGAAACAAAATTAATTTCATTAGCTGACTTTGATTTCTAATTCCTGATGTTA
Organism: Serinus canaria; assembly: GCF_022539315.1. Lineage (NCBI taxonomy): Eukaryota > Metazoa > Chordata > Aves > Passeriformes > Fringillidae > Serinus > Serinus canaria. The sequence continues at coordinate 5,535,535 of NC_066334.1, read as the reverse complement.
TTGGATCACATTTTCTTGAGGTTTTCCCCCCTCTAACTTCAAAAGTGACAGAAACCCAGCTTTTTAAACACAAACCAAGAGTCCTGTGGCAGGAATTCTGAGGTGGGCTTGACAAAAACTCCAAAGTATGACAATGTTAAAAACCAAAGAGTTGGCAAAATACCTCAGATTTGAGGAGGTGAAGAAATATGAGTGGCACTAGATGGACTTGAACAGCTGTACAGATTTCAGCCCAAGATTTTAAAACTTCTGTCAAAATATTGCAGTGAAAAACCAACATTCTCCATGGAAAGGAGCTATTTTCAGTGAAAATGCTATTTTATCAAAACTCTATTTTCCATTAAACACAGTTTTGACAGAAATTTTTCAACTATCCTTATTCAGTGTTATGCTCTGTAGTTGGAAATGTTAGCAGTTTTTAGGCTGTCTCTACAACTGCAAAGATTTATAGGAACTTGGCAAAGATGGAAAACACACCAAAAAAATCTGAGTTAAGACTCATCTCCGTCCTTCTATATTACACTCATCCCTGCAAATTATTTTCCAGAAATTTAATAAAATACAGGACAGTGACACAGCACAGCAAAACTTCAAAACTATTAATATTTTTCTGATTTTTGTTCCCCCCTAAAATTTATGGGCAAAGGATCTTTCCTCTATTAGCTCTGGATAATTCCTTTTTGGCTGAACAAACTCCAGGGGCACTTTTCCCCTAGGCAGGCCCTGGTACCTCTGATCAGAGTGTTGATTTCAGGGTTCTGTAGGTGGAGCTGCCCCTTCCTGTCCTTTGGGATTTGTGGACTGTGCAGAATTCCCTGCTGGAATTACGCAGGGCTCCCAGGCTGGCTGCTGCTCCCTGGCTGTCTCACATTACAGCCCAGTCTGAATTAAAACTGGGGGGGGAAAACAGGGATTCAGAGGGTGCAAAACAGGTATTTGGAAAATCAGAAACCCACTGCTATAGAGGAGATAGAAGCCCAGAGAACTTCTGAGTATTGTGTGATAAGCAGAACTTTTTTAAAGCTTTCCAAAATGTGTTTACAGGGGTTTGGGGCTCTGCAGCCTCCCCACTGTGTGCTGAACTCTGGCCAAGCCAGCAAATCCTCGGGAACAGGATCCCACCAGTGAAAAGGGAAGGAGAAGCCACAGCCATGACCTTCACAGAGCCCAGCCCTGGCCTCTGCCTGAGCCTGCAAAGGGAACTGCAGAACCTGGAGCACTCACCCCTCCTGCTCCTGGGGTACCTGTCCCACAGGAGCAGTGTTGGGATATCAGCTGGTGGAAATCAGGGTCTCTCCACTCAGTCTGGGCCACATTCAGAGCTGCCATGAGCCAGTGACACATTGGGGTCACACAGCGTTACTGAAAATGGGACCTGCATTTTGTTGCCACAGTTAGAAGATGTTTCTCTTGTTCTTCCTTCCTCTTCATCTTGCTCAGAACTCACAGAGTCACCATCATCAGCCAAGGTCCCTGAGCTTGCAGTCAGGGAGGAGAGGCAGTCTGTGAGAGCTTTTTAACCCACAATTACACACACCAGCCAAAGTCAGGCAGAACCCAGGGACAGAACACCTTGGACCCGAGGGAATGAGCCAAAAAGAAAACCAAGCCTGAAGCAGATCCAAGAGATGGAATCTTCCATACAACATCCCCACCTGAGTGAGTAGAGAAGGATGCAGGGAAACAAAAGGCTGTTCCCAAATCAGAGACACACGTACACTCACAGAGTTTCTGCTAATTGTCTCTGTGGAACCCCTAAATATCCAAAATATCATTATAAATCCTTCCTTCCTGCAAGCCAGCATTCCCCAGCCCGTTCCATCTCTCACTTCCCCCACAAAAATGACAGACTGACTCTAAGCTCCCACCTGCATAAATCTCCTACAGACAACCACAAATATTTTAGCTATGCTGATTTATGGAAGCACAAGCAAGACTAAACCAGGAGATCTATCCTCCATGCATGGTGACTGATGGCTCGCTGCAAATCTTTCCATTTAAAGCACTGTCACTTTTGCAGTTCCATAGAGAGAGGGAGAGAGAGAAAAGAGGAATGAAACAACCTGCAGTAATGCAACTTATGGCAGCTCCTGGGGAAAAAAACCCCAAACATTTGTGCAACCAGATTTCTTCCAAGTTTTCCTGCATAAGATCCTTGCTACTAATTGTAGAAATTCTCTTTGACAGAGGATGTGAAAACAGCTGCAAGACCCTTCACGTCCTCCTCCTCTCCCTATTCCATTTTCTAACTCTGACCACAAAAATCCTGATTTACAGCCAATGGGAAGTTGGCTTTTTGACCAGAGTTTTGAGGCTGATGCTTTAGTATCTGTGGATTGAAAGAATGAATGAAGATGGGGATTCCCTTCTCAAATGTAACTCTAGCAGTAAACAAAACCAGCCTGCAGCTCCTGATTCCAGAGCTCTTAACAGGAAAGGGTGGAAGAAGCTTTGGAGGCCACTAGGCCCAGGCAACTCCCCTTGACCCCGGAGAACACCCCCCACAGATGGGATCAGTGTGACAAGGAGACTAGCATGGCTGAGTTTGCTCTTGGGAGATAAACAAAGGAGACAAACTGTGCCCAACAGGAGCCTGTCAGTGTCTGCCTCGCTGGGTAACAGCCCCGTGGAGGCAAGAGCTTGCAGAGGACACTGAGCCCATTTAGTTGTTTTAAGATTTGTGGTTTGTACAAGGACATCAACAGGGAGAAGTAAATGCTGCTGTGGCAACACTTCACTGCTCCTCTGCTGAGCAGTTTCAAGAGCTGGGCTGGGACCTGGAATCACAGAGCAAATCAAGAGGTTTCTGCATCCACCAACACCACATTCCCAGCACTGTTCCCTCCTGGGCACTTCCCTTGCTGAGTGGTGCTGAATGTCCCAGTGTCACCTGTGAGTGGTGCTGAATGTCCCAATGTCACCTGTGAGTGGTGCTGAATGTCCCAATGTCACCTGTGAGTGGTGCTGAATGTCCAGTGTCACCTGTGAGTGGTGCTGAATGTCCCAATGTCACCTGTGAGTGGTGCTGAATGTCCCAGTGCCACCTGTGAGTGGTGCTGAATGTCCCAGTGTCACCTGTGAGTGGTGCTGAATGTCCCAATGTCACCTGTGAGTGGTGCCGAATGTCCCAATGCCACCTGTGAGTGGTGCTGAATGTCCCAATGTCACCTGTGAGTGGTGCTGAATGTCCCAGTGTCCACCTGTGAGTGGTGCTGAATGTCCCAATGCCACCTGTGAGTGGTGCTGAATGTCCCAGTGCCACCTGTGAGTGGTGCTGAATGTCCCAATGCCACCTGTGAGTGGTGCTGAATGTCCCAGTGCCACCTGTGAGTGGTGCTGAATGTCCCAGTGCCACCTGTGAGTGGTGCTCAAGGTCCCAGTGTCACCTGTTGGCACAGGCAGGCTGGTCCCTGCAGCAGCTGGGCTCTTGCTGCTCTGCTGTCCCTGAGTGGTGGCACCATGGAGCTCTGAAACTCACCAAACACACCAAACCTTGCTGGGCACAGGGCAACTGTGTTTTCACATCCCAGCTCCAGGAAAGAAAGAAGGATAAAGAGAGCAGCAAGAGGTATTTTATCTCTTAGGAATGCAGAGCAGGACAGGTAGATCTGAACTGCAGGGGGTATTTCAGGGCATGTTACATTGTCTACATGGTCATTATACAGAACCCTGGGCTCAGGTTCCTCTCCAGGGTCTCTAAATAAGCACTTCCTTTCTCTAGACCTTAACTTCCTCAGTCAGTAAAAGGGGAAAATTAAATCTACTTTTCTTAGAAATGCCTTTAATGAGAAACCTTTGTGCAATATCTAATTGTGCAATATCATTAATAAAGAAGACCAGCTGACAAGTACCTTGGGACGTTTCCTTCCATATCAGTGACAAAGTTAAACAAGTTTTTCTCTAAGTTTCTCATCCACTAGTCACTAGTGAAACTTGAGAACACCTGTACTAACAGGAAATATTTTTTTTCTATGATTAAAAAAAATGAAACAAAACAGTGGCAACATTCTGTAGTTTTTTTTTTTTTACCAGCCTTTAAATCCAACTCAAAGATGGGAAAAGAAAATACTGTTTGATAAGGAAATTTAAAAGCCACAGAATTCAGAGACAGACAGTCCTTTAAGGCCCAGGTGACTCTCCTGGATCTGAGGGTGAAGCTGTGCACACTGAGACAGCTCTAAGTAAAAGCTGGACATGGTTATGTAACTTGCTGCACCTTCAAACAGACAGTACAACAAAAAATCAAAGAAAAGCCAGAGAACAGGGATGAAAAGAACCACTGGTAAACAACTGGGTGGAAACCACTCCTTTAAGAGTTTGTTTTTGCAGATTATCCTTTTCAAGCTGCAGAAGGAGGCCAGGGAAAGCCTTTGTGGCACAGACCCAGCACACCCTTCCTTCCCTGTGCTCTGTGCACCTGAGCTCCAGTGCTCACACTGGGTGCAGGAGGAGAGCTCTACTCTGCATCGAGGCAGGAATGGTGGAATAAACGAGGGGTCCATGGAGTCTTCGCAGTTCACAGCCTTGACCTACTTCAAAGGAGGACCAGGGAGGGCAGTGGCAGGTTCACACTGGGAAGAAATTGTTGCTGCTCCAACCCACCATGGCAGATTGCAGGATGCTGCTGTGAGGTCACCTGAACAGATTCACTACAGAATTCAAAGCCCCAGAGTGACCTATTTTACGTCTGATAATGAAATAAGCTGCTGGGAATCGTTTCCAGAGAAGTACCTGGCCAGTGACTGCAGTGAAATGTCAGTACAGTCGGCACAGCCCTCTCTAGTACTGCCTGACCTGCTCAGAGAAAAAAAATACAGCCACACTCACTTTTAACCCATTATTTGTTTACTTTACCTTTACGAGAGCCTTACAAAGGACATGCAGTCAGAGACAAACCACACAAATGTCATCAGAATCGCTTTCTCATCTCAGACTCCTGTAAGCCAAAAGTAACTCCTCAATGAGAACAATTTAAACCAGAAATTAAACCAGGGGTGTGTTTATGCAGTTGAATAAGCGAGGAATGGCCACCTGAAAGAATTAAGAGGCAGAATTTTCAAACCTGAAGCAGTAATTTTTGTGCTAATATTGTTCCTTCTGACTACCAACCCCTGCACAAAAAAAGGTGGTACATGTTCATAGTTCACTACCAATCATTAGGACAGATTTTCCAAATGAGCTCAACTCCCAGCTTAGGTGCTTAAATGATGGCTGAATTTCCAAAAACACATAGGACAAGGTCAAGGCTAAAATGGTGTTTTGCTTTCTTTTGATCCACAGAAAATGGAATTTTGGCAAAATCCAGAGGTTTAACTCAACAGAAAAGGGGATCTTGTTTGCCACAAACCAGGAATCAGCACTCTGACTCTCTGCAGCTCCAAGAACTTGTTATTCATAAAAGCTTCCTACTTGGAAAGACAACAGAAGCCAGCAGCCTCAAAGGACATGAAAGGGCCCCAGGAAAGGAACTGCTTGTGTCTCTCCCCTGACATTCCATGACAAACCAAACACAGACTGTCCCCTGCCCTGCTCTGACAGCAGAGAGCTTCAGAACACAAAACACAGAGCCCCTGGATCACAGGATCCCCAGCCCAGCTCTCAAAGCTGCATGACCTCAGTGCTCAGGCACTGATCTGGATCTGTGCAGGGAATGGGTGGGAAGTGGCTGGATCCTGGCTGGATCCTGGCTGAGCTGTTAGCACATTGTGCTCATGCTACACTTCTCCCAGCATCCAATATTTTTGGTTTTGCCTTGAAAACCAGCACAGGGGATGGAGAGGCTGGGAATATTTTTTTGTGCAGAGGAGAAGAAAATGCATTTCAAACAGAGGAAGAAAGCTGCCTCTCCAAAAGCTGAGAGGGAAAGCTCAGGAAACCAAGCACGTGCAGGATTTTGCACATATGAAAACATTCTCACAAAATGGGAGGATCTGTAACTTTGCAGCCTGGATTTTTCCCTCTGCACAGGGACCAAGGACAGTGCTGATGTGCTGCAGGTGCCTGGCATGCCAAGAGGGATGGATTTGTTGAGTATGAGCTGAGGATGCCTCTGCCAGCTCCTCTCGCCGCAGGTTGCAGGATTGATGTTATAACAGGCAGACTTCAAAACTGCAAAGAACATTCCTTTAAACATGAGGGTCAGATGGTTCTGATCAAAAGAAAATAAATCAGAAAAGCAAACAAATGCATTTAAGAGGACAAGTTTCACCATGAAAGGCAAGAGGGTCTTTTTTCTTTGGCTGCTATCACTTTTATCATCCTGAAAATTATGGTTTGGGAAGCAGATTTCAATATATGCCATAAAAAAAAAAAAAAATCAGTGGCCAGCCTGGAGAGCTACTCTGGATGTTCTAACCAATGAAATGATTTAATAACATCAGCTAGTACAGCTCACTTATAACTTTCATAAGCTTTCACACTGTATTTTACTCACTTGAGAATTCTTGACAGCTCTTAAGATGCTTTCCAGGCACCCAATTAGGGCAGAGGAATGGTACAATTCCAAAAATTACTTTCAGAATTTGTCAGAAAATTAGAGTAAATGATCGTGACTTTTTTTTCTTTCAAAGAGAAAGGTATGATAGCTGACATTAAAATGTTTCTGGAGGAGCAAATCCTAAGGAAGTATTTGCACGTGGCAAACAGGCTGAAATCTGGGTAAGAACAAATCCACACCAGTTCATAGGGCTGAGGAAATCACTTCTCCAGACAGTCACAGACAATCAGGAAGGTCTGTTGCAGGTTTTATTTTTGGCTTGGTTAAATGTGATATATAAGATTATCAGATACACTGCAGGGAGATAAACCAGCATAGAACAGAGGCAGATCTGGGCTGTTTAATGAAACACCTTCTGGTAACGATTCAGCTACATCAGAGGTCTGGATCCTGCAAACCTTGCCAGGCTGAGCAGAGGGTCTGACAGCAAAGGGGTGTTTGTATTTTGGATGTTTTGAGGAGTTCATCTGAGCACAAATCTCCTCCCGTTCTGGATGAGCAGGAGGACACACTTCACCAAAACCTGGACAAAGCAGGGCCCAGCTCTGTCCTGCTCCCCAGGCTGTTTGTGACTTGGCTCAAACCCAACTGTCCCCCAGACCTGCTCAGCACAACAATACCTGGCATGAGGCACATGGCCTGGGCTTAAAAACTATCAAAAATGGGTAGCTGGGCAAAATGGGATGTGCCCAGCCTTGAACAGAAATTTGGAAGTATCCATGCTCCTCCCAGGACAAGGTAATGCTGTGTGATCTGCATTTCCCTTACTCATTTGGATTCAGGATTTTTTGCAGGACAAGAACTTTACACAAACTGGAGAAGAAAGCTCCTGAGCTCAGTTTGTGGCTGACACCAGCTGCTTCTTGCAAAATTTGTCAGGTCACCCCACTTTCTGCATATAAAGTAGGTTTAAACAATGGTTTTAGATGCATTGGGAGAGCAAGATGAGCACGCACAGGTGATCTGAAGTGTGTAAAATGCTTCAAAATCCCTCAGCTGCAGACACCAAAGCAAATATTCATCATGTTAGAACAATGCTAGTGTTCAGAGAGCTTTCTTCCATTATAAGTGGGGATCTCACACACCCAGAGCACACTGCCCCTTTCCTTGAACCAAATTAATTTGGTACTACTGCAGTCCCAGAGCCTGACTTGGTGCTTACATCCCAGTTCATCCCAGTTCCTGGTGTGTGTGTTGTGGCCACCAGGACAAATGCAGGATTTCTGTGCAGGACAGGCCACGTGCAGAGAGCTGTGAGTGTCAGGAATGGTGAGGGAACAGGGGCTGGGAAATGGGAGTGCATCACTGCCCCGTACAGCCTCAGAGCTGCTGCAGCAGGGCAGGAGAGCCCAGCAAAGATCTCCCTGTGATCTCAGTGCCCCTGCACAGATCCTCACCCCACTGAAGCTTGTGGAGCTGGATGGTGGCAGCAGCTTGTCCAGTGGGACACGGAATAAAAGGCTGGAGCAAAAGGATCCCAGTTGGAAGCTGCTGGTACAGTTTGTGGGGTGAACTCAACCACTCTCTACCATCACAGCTGCTCTGCGTGGCCAAGAGAGTGAGTGTCACAGTGAAAGGGGAAGAGGGGCATTCTGGAGGAAGGCTGAAGAGATCTGAAGCCCAGATAGACGTTTTCAAAGGTTGGGCAGAGTGGCAGATGCCTGTCCGGTAATTCCTCCTGCCTTCATCTTCTGAGCTGTGCAGTGGCTGTGACTAATATCAGTCCTCCCACTTCTCCAGCCTAGTCATTTCAGCTGATATTTTAGAGTGTACCACACTGTGCTGACATGCCTCCACCCTCTGCGAGCTTTCCTGTTCTAGAGAGACACAGAGAGAATGACTCATGCAGCTCTCCTACTATTTGAGCCTTTTAAGCAAATTCAAAGGAAAGTTTTAAAGGTGCTCTCTTGATTTGGGAATGCCTGGGTGGGGTTTTCTTTTTCTGCGTGCGCTTGTTTTGTCAAATTACATGTAATTTTCCAACCTTTATGATGCTGAGACGTTTTAATAATTCATGAACCTTCCTGACACCGTCAAATTGCAATTTGGAAATGTCAGAGGTACCCACTGGTACAGGCATTTGTGAATGCTACAGGAAAGGAAATGGAAAAGAAGAAGGATGGTAGAATTAGGTTGCTAAATGCCATGTCTGGCTTGTGCTCTGTTTGACAGCCATAATTAAGAGCTGAGGTGGTAGAAAGAGGAAAGTGAAAAACCTGAAAGGAAATGGTATAAAAAACCCTGATACTGATGCTAATTGGTAACTTTGGAACGTTCTGAAGAAAAAGAAATGCTGGAGATTGTTATTTAACTTGCAGAACATTTATGCCACTTTTAAAAGCAAAGTATTTTATCACCAAACCTGGGAGCTTTGGGGTGACCTAATTGTGGTCTTCCAGTACCTGAAGGGGCCTGGAAAAAGGTAGAGAGGGACTATTTACAAGAACCTGGAGTGACAGGGTGAGGGGGAATGGCTTCACACTGACAAAGAGTAGGTTTAGACTGGATATTGGCAAGGCATTCCTGGCTGTGAGGGTGGGTGTGCCCTGGCACAGGTGCCCAGAGCAGCTGTGGCTGCCCCTGGATCCCTGGCAGTGCCCAAGGCCAGGCTGGATGAGGCTTGGAGCAGCCTGAGATAGTGGAACATGTCCCTGCCCATGGCAAGGGTGGAAAAGGTTGAGCTTGTAGGTCACTTCCACCCCAAACCAGTCTGGGATCAAAAAGGTACAACAACAATTAATCCTGACTGCAATATGAGCAAAGAAACAGTAAAACCGGCAGGAAATAAGGACTTGAAAGTGCCTCTGTGGGTTTGACCAGACTTGAGCTGTTTTGAAGGATCAGGCTGTATTTCAAATCTTCATGAGGACACTGCAGATCCTGCTTGCAGCTTGAGCCAAACACAGCTGATGATGACAGCAATGGGGTCATACAAAAAGAGAACTGGATCACTCCAAGGCAAATCCTCATCCATGGGCAGTGCATGCAGCCAGTGACACGCTATGGTCATGTCACCACGAGGGGCACTTTCTTTGTCATGAAGAAGTGTAACACTATTAAACCAGTGAGGGACACTCCACCCTCTCTCTGGGGAGTCTGTTCCAGGGCTGGTAAAGAGGTTCTGCCTCACGTCCAGGTGGAACTCCCTGGGCTCAGTCCCTGCCAGTGGCTCTGGGCCCTGCACACAGGGACACCAGGGCTGAGGCTCGTCTCGAGGCTGAGCAGCCGCATCTCCCTCAGCCTTCCCTGGGCACGGAGATGCTCCAGGCCCTTCCTCAGCTCCGCAGCTTTCGCTGGCCCCGCTCCAGGAGCTCCCTGTCCCTGCTGCGCTGAGGAGCCCAGAGCTGGACCCAGCACTCCAGATGTGCCTGACAGGGCTGGGCAGAGGGGCAGAGTCGCTCCCTATCCCACCGGGAATGCCGTGTCCCACAGGGCTGAGCGGGGTCGCTCCCAGCGCTGCCGGAATTCCCGGCCCGCTGTCCCCGGCCCGGCCGCGCTGAGGGGGCCCGCACGCGCCGGCGCCCCCTGGCGGCCGCTGCCAGCGCCGCCCCCCCCGCAGCCGTCGGGGCTCCCGGGGCGCCGAGGCCGCAGACGAGGCGGGAGCACTGGGGAGCGGCCGGGGGATGGAGCGGGCCCGGGAGTGTCCCGGAGAGCGGCCCTGGAGCGGCCCGAAGGATGGAGCGGGCCCGGGAGTGTCCCGGAGAACGGCCCTGGAGCGGCCCGAGGGATGGAGCGGGCCCGGGAGTGTCCCGGAGAACGGCCCTGGAGCGGCCCGAAGGATGGAGCGGGCCCGGGAGTGTCCCGGAGAGCGGCCCTGGAGCGGCCCGAGGGATGGAGCGGGCCCGGGAGTGTCTCGGGAGCGCCGGGGAACGGCCCTGGAGCGCCCCGGGGCAGGGGCCGAGCAGCAGCTGCCGCCTCCCGCGGGGCCGTCCTGGAAGAGCCACCGTCGGGAGCACTCCCTCCCTCCGGCTGGAGCTCCCCAACCCTCCCTCCCTCCGGCTGGAGCTCTCCAACCCTCCATCCCTCCGGCCGGGAGCCCTCCATCCCTCCAGGCCAGAGGGATGCTCCTCCTCTGGGAGCTCCCCACCTCTCCTCCTCTGGTCGGGAGCGCTCCGTCCTTCGGCCCTCAGCTGCCGGGGTGGATCTCCCGGTGTTTTTTTGCAGCCGTCGGGTCCCACCTGCGGATTTTGCCTGATTCAAGCCCCACGAGCCTCGCACCGCGCCCTTGCCCGCTGTGAGCCAAGCGGGTGCGGGGAAGAAGGGTCGGTGTTTCTGGGGTAAGGCAAAAACTCTGAGGAAAACCCTCAAGTCATGACTTGAGCACAGAAGTGGGGATGGAACTGAGGTTCTTCTGAAGAGGCAGAACATAACCCCCCCAAACCTCTTCGCAGTTAACACGGATGAAACACTGGGAAAGCCTTTCCAATTCATTGACCACCCCAGTGTCTTGGACGGGGTAAATTTTGCCATCCCACGGCCAGGCCAAGCCGTGAACACGCCCGTCCTCCCGGTTCCGTGTCAGCAGCGCCCAGGAGCAGCGTCTGTCCCAGTGGGACTCCGAGCCGACATATGTCAGTGACTCACCCAGGCGCCTGCCGGATCATTAGACCATGAACACTTCTCAAAAAGAAACAGAAAAAAAAAAAAAAAAAAAAAGAAAAAAAAGGCAGCTCAATAGCGGCTTCTGAAAAAATAAAAAAATAAAGGGACACCAACAAACAGCATCAACACTCCCAGCCAGCTCAACCCCCCTCACAGCCGGACTGTTTGTCTGACCTGGGAGGCAGCATTTTATCACTTAGAGATTGCAAGTTCGATTGCAAAGCCTAGGCTGATGGCTGGCTGGATAATTTGTCTCTCAGCTCCGAAAGAAATGATGGAAGGCAATTTGACAGCTGCGAGGCTCCCTAAGGATTCCAGACCCAAAGTGCACGGAGCAGTGACAGACACGCCGATGCGCTGAATATCAATGAAGCTCTGCCTGGGAATAATGCTGAGGCAATACAAATTGCACATGTTCAGCTGGAAGGTTATCACTATCATTAGAGTTATTAATGATTGTTATTATTATTTCTATTATTAAGATGTAACAGAAGCCAAAAGCTCCTCATGGTCTTGTAGAAAGTAGATGAGTTCCCAGCTCTGACTGACACGCTGCTCTCCAGGTCAAGCAGCACATGGATGGAATCATGGAATTACTGAGGTTGGAAAAGACCTCCAAGATCATCGAGACCAGCCTTTGATTCACCCACACCTTGTCACCAGCCCAGAGCACTGAGTGCCACATCCAGCTCTTCCTTGGACCCCTCCAGGGATGGAGACTCCAAACCTCCCTGGGCAGCTGAGTATCCTTTCCATAAAGAAATTCCTACTGTTGTCCAGCCTGAACCTCCCCTGGCACAGCTCGAGGCTGTTTCCCCTTGTCCTGTCCTTTCTTCCTGGGAGCACAGCCTGCACCCTCCTGTCAGGGAGTTGTGGAGTGCAAGGAAGTGGAGCTACAGAGGGCTAAGAAGATTCTGCACCAGAAACAGCCACAGAGCTTCTCACCAGGTGGAGAAGCAACAGTCCTGGGGTCAGGGGAGAAATGGACTCATTTGGGCCCAACTCTGCTGGGAGTGGAAACTCCACTGCCTTCTCTTGTCACGGTGCAGGGAGCAGCCCCATGGATCTGGGAATGATCAGGCAGGAAAGGCAGAACCAAAGGGTGAGGACAGAAGCGCTCATGGTCCTGGTGTATGTTGAACCAACAACACAGACCTGCTGAGCTGGGAACTGCAGAATTTGGCCATCAGTACCTATCAGACTGCACTTTATAAGTTTAAAGTAATAACACTCAAGCCCCTGTAGCTCGGTTTCTGGGATAGGCAGCAATAAAACTGAACGTCCTTTGCTGTCACTTGCAAACACAGGTGTTCTCATGTGAAAGCCAACTTAGATTCTTTGCTTATTCTGACTTCTCTGGCTCCCTTGGCAAGCCTTGGGCAGTTGGCTTAAAGATCTTTAAATCAGAAGTCAAATGCAGCTCAGAAAAAAAGAAGAGGGAAAGGAAAAGAACCCCCACCTCTAAGCAAAATGACTTTTGTGCTCATATTCAAAACCGTCCTCTTTTTGCCATTTGGAGGAAGAGGGATCAATTAAAGCAATATATTATAACCTGCTTACATAGCACATTTATTCCTGAAAAACAGATTTACAAGGGAAACTCAGCTCAGTGGCAACACCATCAATTCAGTCTGAAGCAGCACGATTGTTTGGCTAAAACTATGGCAACTGCACAGACACTAACATGCAATCCTGCTTTATTAAATCAAACCTCCAGTGAATCTGTTATCACCATAGTAACACTTAGTTATTACATGGAAACATGTGGAACTACAGTTGGATATTAGCATCTGGTTAGCATCTGCACAGTCTCTTATTCATATTACTAAAATTATAATCCAGGCAGTGAAAAACTTAAGTAAAACTGTAGCTTTAAAGCCAAGTTCTGGTCTCAGGTGCATTATATTTAATGTACAGGTCTGTGGTACATTCCCTAGATCTGGGTTTATAATTAGGAGCTTGGGGTGGTATTTGGAGGTTAGTTTATATATCTCCTAGGATGTGAATGTGCACAGTGTTGGTTGTAATAACATCCAGGCAAAAAAATTGCAAAACCATAGGATAATTGCAAGTGACCTTCCCCTGAGTGCTCTCCCCAGCAGGTTTGCAGGGCCTGCTTCAAGCATTCCCAAGCTCTGAGCACTTCCAAGCAGAGCTTGTTTGAGTCTTATTTATTTTAAGCCACCTGCCACAACATTTTTCCTGTCTTCTTCCTCCCACAGAAAGTGTGGCACTTTGTATTCAGGCCAGTGCCATTTTGTGAATAAAGCACAGAATTCTGCAGGGGATGGTTTAAGGCCCAAATATCTACACACGGTCGGGATGAGAAGTGGCTGAGTTGTATCACTAGAAAGAGAAATTCCTGGGCTAAAAAAGATAGGAATAAAAAAGGAAAACTAGTGGTTTTCTTCTGAGCTAAGAATAGATTGTGATATGCTTTTTCCCCCTCTGCCACTGAAGCCCACATACTTCAACTTTCAGTAATCAAGTTTCTAGATTTATAGAGAGATGGAATCTAGTAAATATTCTCTGTTATTTAAACATAATTTCTCATTTTTCAGGCTATAGCAAGTAGAAAATATAAGATGGAACAAAGTGTTGCACGCTATTCAAAACATGCCTCTCCTTGTCTGAGCAAAGTTTGTCATGCCAAAGGAAGAAACAGTTTCAAGCACACTCAGATTTTAAGGAAGTCAGTAAATTGAGACATGCATATTCATGATGAGTCTCTAACTGCCACCATTGAAAGTTTGATGGAGGTTTTTGGTGACAGAAAGACAGAAGAATACTTGAATCCATGAAATACAGAGCTTCCTGATCTTTCCAGGTACCCACTTATGGACATGGTCCAAAGTGCTGTGGCAGCCCCAGAGAGCTCAAAGGGACCTTGAAGTTCAAAGATGACCAACCCAGAGAGCCTCTTCAAGGGCATTTCCTCCTCAGCCAACCAGCTTAAAGCTCTCTTCCAACCTAGTGATTCAACCCAGGTGGAGCAGCTCCCTCAGTAATTAATTAATTAGTGCCAATGGAGCAGAGACTTCAGATGGGAGAGGGAAAACCAACCAGGCTTGGTAGAAACCAAGGGGGGGAGGTCTAAACTGCAGCACTGCCAGAGCAGGTGAACAATGCTGGCACTATTTGGGGATGAGATAACATTACTGGTGTTTTACACACACTTACTTTCTGCAGTCTGTAATAAAAAGCACTGTCTTGGCTCAAAGAATGGCCAGGAGCTGGAATTCAGGGCAAGAGATCCTCCAAGAGCCTGGGGCACGCACAGAGCTGCACCCATTGCACCCTGCAACTGCATTTTGGTTAAATAAAAGTGCCAGCACACAATTCAACAGTAGCACAACACACACCACCAGTAAGAGCAGACAACAGAAATAACAACGACTGAGACAGGGATTAAATTAAAATCTGCAGCTCTTTTTGTGCTGTTAGTCGCATGTCGGGTTCATAGATGCTTTTTGTCTTTTAATATAAGTTCTACAACTCCCTCCTGACTCCCACATAAGCAACAGGCTGCAGACAGTTAAAGACAAGATCCTTCTCTGGCTAAGAAGCAGCTTTAAGATCCCCAAAGCTGCACCAGTAAGAAGCAGCTAAGAACAGTGGCACCAGTAAGAAAGGGTCATGGAACTCAAACCCCACTGACCCAAAGCACACAAACTCTGCAGGGAGAGCTCAGGTGACCCCCAGGGTTGCTCCTGCCTCTGTGGCAGAGCTCAGCTGTGTTCCTTGGGTTTCCTCAGCACAGCTCTCACACAGTGGCCATCTGAAAGTTTCTTCTTGCATGCCCTTTTTTTTCCCTCCCCTTTTTAAAGAGTGAAAGAATCCCAACAAGGACCCACACTGAGCAACCCCAGGTCTAAAAGTAAAACCACAGTTGGTACATACCCCTGCTAAAGCCAGGAGCAGCAGCACAGCAGGACTGATCCTCCTTTGGCTCTGATCTTTGGTGCTCCCTTCCCCACTATTCTGTTCACCTTCCAGGAGAACCTGCTGCTTCCAAATGGCAATTTCGTAAGCACCTGTGAGAGAACTTAATTGGAACTAATTATCTGTTGGTTGTCTGGGACCTGAGGAGTCACAGCAATTACTTCAGTCAAGAAACAACTGGGGGGAGGTCTTTGCTTCTCTTCAGAAAAATGAACTAAGCTACTCCCTGAAGGAAAGTTCTTAAAGAGATGGAACTTTTCAGATGCAAGTTAAATACAAGTCAGTGAAATCACACCAACCAAGGATTTATGATTGCCATTAATATACACATCTCTAACAGGAACCTGCAGATGCTCATCAAAGATAGGTTTATTCCTGCTAGTTTTGATGTAATTACAGAATTGTTTGTTATCAAGGCAGGCAATGCCATGAAGATACATAAACAAAGGGAAAAAGGGGATGAGCAACCTGGCATCATTGGGCTGTGATCTAATTGGGACTTATTTATTTCCATAGAGCAAAAAGGAAAGGCAGAGGCGAGCAGTTAAAGAAGGAAGCTCAGCAGAAAAGGCTGTGAGTTGGAAGAAACAGCAGTGAGCCTAAAGCAGAAGGAATTCAATGAAAGCTGCAGAAAACTCTCTGGTGATTTATAACTGTGCAGTTCTCATTCTATGAAATAATGATAAGGGAAATTAAGTCCTCTTTCAACACTACAGGACATTTCCTTTGTGATGGAGACGAGTCCCATAAGAGCCCCAGTGAAATATTACAGTGTTGGCCAAGAGAGAGCTCAGCAACTCTGCAATATCTGTTTGCCTGTGTAGCACAGGTGCATTTTAACCAAGCCTCCCAGGAGATTTGCCTAAGGCCAGACTGTTGCTGTAGAAAAAGACTAGAAAAGAAATATGTTTAAGTCAAAGCAAAGGTAAATTTGGCTGGACTGCTGCCTAATGGGAGGAAGAAGGAATAACACAAGTCTTTAAAAGCAGCTCTCCAGTGGTTAGATTTCCCTGCAGCACATGTGCTTGGGAAGATGCAAGCCAGGTATTTACTTTCAATTCTGTTGAAATGCAAGAAGAAAAAGAAGGTACCCCTCCTGGAAGCATAAATAACAAATTCAGGACAAAGCAAGAAAGTTTACAAGGTACCTGTTTTTAGGGGCAGCCAAGGTGGAGGCTGGAAATGCTATCAAGAAGCATTAATGCAGTATTTACACATTCTTAAACCAATCTAGCTCTGACTTCAGTGGCTGTGGAATCAAGCAGAAGGTGACCAAAGAAGGAGACAATGATGGTTTTCAGTGATGGAAAAACAATGCCAGTGAAAGGATTAAAACTGTGGTTACATTTTTAGGGCAAGGGTTGTTTTGATGGAGAGTGTGTCGGTGTTGGTTGACACCAACACACATCATGGCTGGATGACAATAGGCAAGATTCTCTTCATGTCCACAATATTATTAAATTATCTCAGAAATCAGCAGCATCTCCTTGACAGCAGCTCTGGGCAGTTCGTGGGCTCTTTCTCCCAGCACAAGAAAGCAGAGGGTCTCACCTTCCTTCTTCCCTTCCTGGGGGAAGTCATTCTCCACCAGCCAACACTTCAGAAAACTTGGATTTTGCAGGTAGCTGGGAGAATCTTGCTGGATAAAACCCTGCATGCTTGAAATCAAAAAGCAGGGCTGTGTTTCATGGTCGGCTGCATCCGTAAAATTTTTTATCATGTCTCTGTCTGTTGGGTAATCTCCATTAAACTCGATAAAAACTTTTGATAAAATCCACACTGAGAGCAAAGAACAATGAGGAGGAGGAGAAGAGGCCAATTTTAACAGCTTCTATATGACGTCCCATAAAATCCATGGTTTTCCTTTCTGCATAATTTACACAAAGACCTTGAAGATGATAAATCAGGGGAGAGGGAATAAAAGTTTATTTGCATAAAATGGAAACAAAAAAACCCAGAACTACACAGAATACATTATATTCTACTCCAAGGAAAGTCACAGACCTGTTTCTGTAAGGTTGGGAGGAAAGCCAAAACGACTGGAAATACACAGAAAGCTTTAAACAATTGATCTTACTGGGAGGTTACACTGGTACCTTTTATCCTCCTGGTATCCAGATGTTTCAGAAAATACCCAAAAGTGAAACACTTGCAGGTTTCTGGGCAGTAAATTGGAGAATCATTTCCTTCTCCCCCTCCTGGGCTCTCCCTGTGTGGGTTCCTGGGCACTGCAGCCACCCTGCCCCTACCCCAAGGTCTCTGCCCTTCCCAAAGGTTGGGATGGAGCTGGCAGCTGGAAGGAGCATCCCGAGGGAGAACTGGGAGTTCTGGGGGGCACAGGCTGTGGCAGGGGCTGCTGGGCACTGCTGGGGTTCAGAGAAGGAGAACATTTCCCAATCTGCCCTGGTAATTCTGTGATATTCCCCTTAATACCTTGATACACCTTTTAATTAAGAGATGCTGGAAATGGCTGGACTTCAGTGAGGGCTGAGCTTGTGCCTTGACAGAGTGAAACCCCGGGCTGCAATTCCATGCAGGACATCCCTGCTCCTGCTCTGCCCTGGGAAATGGACCTGCAGAGCCCCCAGTGCTGCAGCCCCCACTCTGAAGGCTTTACAGACCCCTCCAAGGTATCACTTAACCACAACTGCTGGGAGGTCAGGGGGACTCTCCCCTGTTAACCACAGCCTGATGTGCCTTCCTGAGACTGATTTCAAGGAAGAAAAATCCTCTGACAACCCCCACCCCCTGCCAACATGAAAACTGGAGCATGCCTCTTTAAAACTAGCCTATTTAGGCCACAGATGCTAAATGAATTCAGCAGACAGACGGAGTAATGGAATGTCAGTGTTCCAGTCTGCTGCCTTGAAGCAATAGGAGTTTTTTATTATTAATTTCTCCTCTCATTTTCCAATGCTGCCTCTGGGCTCCATGCTTTAGATGCAGTATTCTTGTCAGTCTCGCTAACCCAATTTGGATATAATTAAATTTTAAAATATTAAAGGGATTATAAATACTTCCCACCCCACTTCCCCCGCCCCATTCCCTTTTATGCTGTCCCTCTAAAACTGCTGAATTTTGCTTCAGGACTTAAAATGCTGTACTGCAGAATCTGATTTGTTACTGCAGTTTCCTTTGCAAAGGCTGGAGAATATCTGAAGGGAAAAAGCCCAGAGTTAATTCCAGTAAAAGGTGCCCAGGAGCTTTATGAGATAAGGAGCTTTCTGCCACCCTGACATCTTGGAATTTGATCTCGCTCCCACTTAAATTAATGTTAAGACTCCTAAATTCTTAGAATGGAAGAATTTTTGAGTCACATAGAAATTCTCATAATGACACAAAACAAAGATGGAGTTTATCACAGAATCATTGAGGTTGGGATCTCCTGGTCCAACACCCTGCTCAGGCAGGGTCAGGACTTTGCTGAGTGCCATATCCAGCTGGATTTTGGATGTATCCAAGGATGGAGACTCCACAGTCTGCCCAAGAAACTGGTTCCAGTGTTTGACCACCAGTAAAAAGCTTAATTTATCTAGGTGTGGTGAATTTTGGCATTTGGTGATGATGCCAACATTTCCGAGCTGGCTTAGCACCTACACCATGAAGCAGAATCCAAACATTTTCTTTCTAACATCTCTGAGAAGCATCCAGATTTTCCAAAGTTCAAAACCAAGGATCTCTCATTGAGAAATACATGTAATATCCCCTTGTTATACCCTGCTGTGAGAATGACACCATTTCTCTGTTTCCCTCCTGCTAATGGGTGAAGGCTGGAGCTTCTGGCTGCTGAAATCTGGACACTTACAAAGGATTATTGATTTTTGTGACTAGGAAGAAGTGTCTCTTTTGAAGCCCATCTCAGATTTTAATATCAGGTATTTTCTTCTTTTTATATGCCTCAGAATAAAGGCATTATAAAGGTTTGTATTTATTAGTCCTAAAATGGCAGCTGAATTATTCTGGTAAGAAGCCTCCAGCCCTGACTGTTTGAATCTTTAAAAGGCAATTCTCCAGGTTTAGGAAGACAAAATCCCATCATGAGTCTCAGAGTAGATGAAGGTTTCCTAACTCTGAGCCCTGCCCTTGTGTGGGTCCAACATGCTGCTGTTATTTTAAAGCTCCATCTGGAACAGAGCCTACAAAAGAAAAGATGAGGCCATTACCAACTCATCTCTGCCATCTTTGTCCCACATTTCCATCTTGAAAGGATTCTGTTTAGCCTCAGATCTTTTGGGGTCACCAGTGCTTTGTTTCAACAACTGTACTCCAGACCTCAGGAGACTCAAGCAGGCAGTTTTGTTTATGGCTTCCATTTCCTGTATATTCTTCCCACTCACTGTGTTTCCCAGTTCACTCCACTTCTCAGATGGGAAATCAAAAGTTGGGGGAAACAAAGGCAATCCAGTGTGTCACACATATCGTGTGTGACAAGCAGAGCTTAACCAGAGCACGAGAATGGCTGCTGAGGAGCATGGACTTGGTTTAGGCTGGGAAGGAGTCAGCAGAATCCAATCAAACCCAGGCTTGCCTTGTGATTTAGATGCAAAATCCTGATGCCATTGAGAAAAAAAAACAACCCAAAAAACAAGGTCACTAGACAACTTCAAAGACTCTGGGGACACATTAAAGAGGGCAGATTTGTGGGTTTTCATATCCAGAAAATGAAGATATAGAACTTCTGGAAATAGAAGTTATGGAAATAATTCTATGTTGAACATGGACAGGGCATAGTGACCTGGGTGCTTTGGACAAGATATCAGTCAAAGTGTCCCTGGGAACTGATACATGGAAAGATGTGTACAGGATAATTTTATCTGACCCCAAATTACAGTGAATTACAGCTTGTATTTTGTATTGGAGCAAGACCTGTTTGACTTTTTTCCTCTGTTTTACAATATTGAGGGAAGTAGTTTGTTTTGGGCACCAGAACTCAGCAGAAGATAGTTCTGATCCTTATTCAAACAAAATCAGAAGGTACTTTTGGGCAAGTCACATCATCCTGCACTGCTGGAAAAGCCAGACAGTGATTTCCACTCTGTGATAGCTGGAAATGTCAATCCAGCATTTCTGAAGATGCTGCCTCTATAATCCCTGGTGCTTTGTGAGAGGACACTGAGATACTTTCTTTGGATTACTAGAATTTCTCAGCTCCCACAGAACCAGTGTGGTATGAACCACTAGTTGTACTGAATATTTAGATCAGACAAAAGCATGCAAAGTAGCAACATGATCTGGAAAAGTGGGGCCATTCTACCAATTTCCCCGTGGCAGGAAGACTACTCCTCATCCTCGTGGCATTATACAGTTGTAAAAGCATGAGTGAGTCTGCCTTGAGCACAGGAACTCCCAGCTCCCAGTCCCTGGTTGGGTGGGTGACAGGGACCCGATTTTCTGCATCAGGCAGAGAAAGGATCCATAACACACTGAGCTATACTTGGGCTGAAGAAAAAAGCTCTTAAAAGATAGCAAGTGATGCCATACGTTTTCATTATGGAGCATGCTATGCAAAGATCTGGGTAGTCAGCTCCCACCAACCATCTGGAGAGAGAAGTCACTCAAATCGAAGTGCTGAACCTGCTGTGGTAGACAATCGGTGCCAGTGAACCACTCACTACTCTCCCCCTGTCTGTTTTCCTGCCTTTTGCTGCAATAGAGCCTTAAAATAAAATAATCTGGCTACCACTTTCCAAACACCCGCTTCCAAACACCCCAGCTCCCATCTGCAGAGTGCACTTCATTCATTGGGCAAAGTGGGCCACTTCCACAGAAAAAGCTCTGCTGAAGGTCTGACCAAAAGGGAAATGCACAGAAAGGAAATAACACGTGAAGAAATTGCCTTTTCTTTGCTGAGCTCCCCACGGCCCCATGTTAAGCCCTAATTTCTGTTTTATGTCTCCCTGATTCCTCCCCAGTGCTTAATGTCTCTTTTGACTCCTTAAAGGTTTCCTGGGGCTGAGATCTTGGGAACCCAGCAAGCTCACTGGGTTTGCCTTATGAAAAGTGACTTTAAGTGCCAGGGAGGGTTTAGCAGCTTTGAAATAAAAGGAACTTTCAACCACGTTGCCATGAATTGCTTTGTTGCCTGTAGTCAGCAAGAATCAGTTTGAAGATTTCTGGAGCCTGAGGGTATCAATTGCTTTGTTTTTTTGCCTCTATCAAATCTATCCTCCAGTGACTTGTGTTACACTGCAGGCTGCTCCAGGACGTTCAGCAGATGCTAAATGGGGCACAAGAGACATATCAAGCCCCTTGGCATGTATATATTTTTAAATCAAATAGGCAGACATGGGCAAAAGAATCTGTGATGGTGAATCAAATGTTCCTGGCTTGCTCTGCTGTACACAGTCATCCCTCCTCCCTGTAGGACCAGACAGCAACTGAGTGACTAAAGTCTAAATAGCTTGGGATCAAGTGCTCTAAGCCTGACTCATGCAAGCACCAGTTCCAGTGGGCTCACTGGGACAGCTGGTGTTATAGCAGGTCATTTCATGGTTGAAGACATATGAAGAATATTTGTGGGTGGGAATAATCTAATGAGAACAGAATACAGATTATCTCAATTACAGAAACAATTGGGTGCACGTCAGCTGTGAAGAAAAGACAAGTAGGATATGAAGTGTTCTTTCCACAATGGCAGCTCCTAAACAGAAGAAGGAACACTGAGCATTTTAATAACACTGGGATGCCCCTGCAGACAAATCATCTGCCTAGAACTCCTCTAAGTCTGAACAGCTTTAGGAAAAAGCTACGCTAAAAGACCAGTTCTTAGCACATAAATTCCTGCTTGGAACAACTTCATGACAGTTGTTCCTTGTTCACTTCCATCACATGCTCGTGGCAGGGCAGCGAGTGGCCCCTGGTAAATCACTGTCTGACAGCAGCCAGGAGCCAGCCCCTGCAGTGTCTGCCTGGCTCCACAGCTCAGGAACATGTGCAGCTCCTATTAATAAAGCAGTGTGTACTGGTGGAACGAGGCCAAATTGCTCCTATCTCCGTGCTTCCTAATTTCTCCCGTAGCCCTCGCCCTCCAAACAGGAACAAAGATCTCCCCTGTCTGGCGTTGTTGGCTGTTAATTACTCAGCATGTCCCTCTGATGAAGGCAGCATGTTGGGAAGCCTCTTGCATGACTACTAACCCAGCCCTTCCTCTTCCTCCCTCTCCCTCTTCCCCCAGGCACACACAGGACATTCCTGCAGGCAGTTCTCTGGCACTGGGAGCAGCCTTGGCTCTGGTGTGCACCAAGAATGAGCCAAGGTGACACCACAGGTGCTGCTGTCCTGCAGACAGGTCTGGGGCAGCAGTTTCCCTCAGCCCCAGGGGTGCAGGGCCAGGAGTGCTCAGGAAAAGGAGTTGCAGTTTGGCACTGGGATCTGTGCTGCTGTCACATACCCAGTTCTCAATGCTGGACCTTGACTCTTTAGAACACGGAAAGTTGAAGTGGAAAGAGACACTCTGAAAAGTTTACAGGAAATGGGAGCATGGGGATGTTTAGTGATTAGGGAGGAATGAGCTGGGAAAGTCCAGAAACTGCAAGTCATGGACAATTAAAACCCGATTTAGGCTCCCCTCACTGTTTGCTCAGGAAAATATCCCAGGGAAGCCAAGGAATTCTGCCTTGGTAAAGAAGAAAAAACTGTTCTTTTGACAAGTGGTGACACTACCCTTTTGCAGGGACTTTTCCTAGAGGAGAAAAAAAATAGCACAATAGTCAAATCAGGGTTTGCAGTTAATCTCGTTCTAGTGCCAGCCTTGGTGGCTCTGTGCCTCCCACTCGCAGCAGTCGGACACCAGGACTCAATCCCAGTAACCTTCAGAGCCTTGGGGGCCATCCCTGGCAGTTCTGGGAGCAAAAAATGCACGGTGCAGCCGGTGTTCCAATCTCATTTCCCCTCCTTCGCTGACAGAAACATCAAGTGCACTTGTGCTCTGAGGTCTGTGCTATATAAATATCCCCAGGAAATAAATAAATGCCAGTGCACTCGTGCATTTCCCTCAGATATTCTTCTCCCCAGCTGCTGTGCTGACAGTACTTACTAGGAATCAGGCATTTCATTCTGGCTCGCTGTTCTGCTGGAGAGAGATGGGAACAAGATGCTCCTGAGGCAGGGAAGGGGAGGGTACAATTCAGTTACCAGAATATTGGTCTGTTTATTTATAGATGCACACACACATAGACCCATGTAGGAAACCAGTTTCGCACCCTGCAACTGAAGGGGAGAGCTGAAGACTGAAAGGGGAAGAACTGGAGAAGAGTAGAAGGGAGAGTTTAGGACCAGGGTTTTAATTAGCACCCAAATGGGTGTTGAGACTGGATAGCTGTAGTGAGGGGTAAAATAGAAGGGCTTTGCCTCAGTGATTGAGTTTTCCAGCAGTTCTGGCCACAGGCCATCTGGCAGGGACTGGCTTGGGTCCCCCAGGACATTGCAGATGACAGAGTGTCCCCAGGACAGGTGCCAGCAGAAACAGGAGCTGAGGAACTGGGGAACAGAGTGACTGTGAGTGCTGAGCAGATTATGGACATGGGAGGTTCCTGTGCTTGCTCAGGGCTTGATGGAACCAGCCCACACCTCCTGCACAGACCTCGTGCTGTCCCTTCCACCCATAATCCCTCACAAAGCATTCAGATGGAGCACCAGGGCCTCTTTGGATTCCTTTTCTTGTGTTGTCTTCAGTGAATGAAAGATGTGGCATAAAGTGCTTGGGAAGATCCTCTGTGAGGTGATACAAATCCATATGAATTCCTTGACCTGATAGTAGGATTTTCACCTGACAATCCCACCCCAGGACCTGAACTGCAGCACAAGATTCTCTTCCCTTTCTTCCATGATCCTTTCCCCCCCTGAACCCAGCCCTGTCCTTCTCACCTGAGAGCTGACCTGGCTCAAGGGCTGCGTGCTGGAATGAGCAAAGCCCGGGGCTGCTGACCTCTCCCTGAGCCTGAGCCTGAGCCTGGCTTTGCGCAGGGCTCTGTGTGTTTTGTCTGGTGCTAATGAGCCGGCCTGTGTTATCTCTAATGTCATTTTAAAATTAAATTAACCCCAGACTGAGGGGGTGTGTTTGCATGGCGAGGGTGATACGCTGGGAAGGAGGATGCCTTGGGCGCACACACGGAACCTGCAAAGCTTCTCCGGCGGCTTTGGCTGCTGTGCTGGCTGGCACCACCCCAGGGGAGAGTGTGCCCATGCATCACAAATTTGCTTTTTGGTTCCCCTTCCACCCACCCCTGAGCTGAGCTCTCTGCCAACTCAGCTTCTGTATAAATCAAAGGGAAATATTCTCCCCCTCCTGTTTTTTTCTTTTCCTGAACAGATTGGATGTCATTATGTGCAGCTGAGCTCGCTGAGGCTGGCGGGGGAGGAGGGACGGGAGGAGGGATGGAGAGAAGAGACGGTTTTAGACAAAATGCTCACAGTCCATCAGAGGGGGAAAACAGCCTCCAGCTACAAGTAACCAGCACTTCACACACACACTGATTTACTGGGGAAACCCAGAGAGCTTTAATATTTAAAAATAAAATAGGGAGTGAGGGGAAAAAAGGACTGGAAGGGAAGGATGTTATCCCTGTGGATGGAGCCATGAGCCAGACATCACAGGGCTGGGATGGAGGAGCTGAAATGGCTCAACACTTTCTCCAGTGGGCATTTAGAGCCCCTGGAGTCCTGCAGACATCAGTCCAGGGACAGGCTGCAGTGAATAGTCCTGACCACCCTGTGCAGAGGTTTCTAGCTCATCTTTTAGGGAGTGGAAAGCTCCCTCTTCCTCCTCCCAGCCAAGTTGTTCACTGTGCTGTGCAGTTTCCCATCTTTACTGGGGGGATCACTGGGTGAGAAAGAGGAAAAAGAAAAGGAAAGGGAGAGGAGACAGGAAGAAAAGAGACAGAGAGAGAAGGAAAAAGGGGAAAGGATGCAGGAAAGGAGGAAAGGGAGAAAGGGAAAAGTGAAGAATAAGAGAGAGAGAGGGAGAGAAAGAGGAGGGAAATGGAGGGAAGAGAGGGGAAAAAGAGGAAAAGAGAGAGAGAGACAGAAAGGAAAGAAGGAATGTGAGCTGAATGCATGGCATTCAAAAGAAGCAGCTTTCAAAAGCTTTGGCTGGGATGCAGATTTGCAAAATCTCTGGACCCATAATTCCCTGGCACACAAAGCTTGCTGGAGGCATCAATGTGCCCAAAAGGGGCTTGCAGAATAAACAGCAGATAAAAAAAACTAACACCCACAACAAGCCCATGAATTAAAAATGAAGGCAAGGGGAACAGCTGTACTTCCAAGCTGCAGGTGACCTCATTGTGGAAGCTGTGCCTCAGCGAGGCACATCCGTGTCCAGTGGTTCTGAAATAATAGGTATGGACAATAATAGCTGGGAGGGAGAATGCATTCCCTGGCTGTATTAAAGAGTAGGTAATTGCCCATCTCTCCTGCCAGCTATGTTTTAATCCAGAACTAAATTACTCTGAGCATTCTTATAAACTTTTATGTTACAGCATCTCCTAAAGCCTCTGTTGAGGCCCAGGCCCACGCTGCTCCTTCTCCCTGATGCCTGCAATAAATATTACACATGAACTGGAGGATCTAAACCAAAACATTCAAACTTTTCACTCAAAGGACTCTGAAACATTTTACAAACTGCTGAGCCCACCCTGGGAGACAGAAGGGGAAATGATTTGGGAACTGCCACACCTCCATAGGTGTAGGTGACAGACAGTTGTAGTAAATTCCAGTATTTCAAAACTTAGGGAATGATTCCTCAATGAGGTGACACAGATCAGGGATAGCAGCCTGCAGCCTTGGGAGGTGGCTGCACTGCGTGGAACCACTGTGGAGATACTGCAGTGGATGGTGGAAAGGGAGCAGACCCGAGGCAGTAAATTTCC
The DNA here is from genome assembly GCF_022539315.1 of Serinus canaria. NCBI lineage: Eukaryota > Metazoa > Chordata > Aves > Passeriformes > Fringillidae > Serinus > Serinus canaria. The sequence goes on along the minus strand of NC_066334.1, from coordinate 5,509,627 downwards.
AACTGTTCTTCCCAGCTGGATATTGGAGTGCCTCAAAATGCACCAGTATTCAATAATCACCATCTTCCCAAACACATCCACTGCCATGACCAACCTTGCAATGGAATAAAGCAGGTTTTTAGGAAGCTGGTTCCTTCACTGAGGATGCAGAGCAGTGGAGGATCAAAGTCTGCCTGATTTTTAGAGAAGAAAATGACAAAGAATAAAACCCCATGTGGGAATATGAAACAAAAGCAGTCATTAAACATCGCCTCGGAATTGGCAGTTTTTTGTTAGAGAGAGATAATTCCAGAGCTATTTGAAATAAATCAATCCCAACTGCAGTTGGTGTTGGTTGTGCAGAGAATGGGAATGGTCTGGCTATAAAAGGGGCCTGGGTTCCTTCCCAAAATGACCGTACAAGTCCAGGGGAAGGCTCTGCAGCTCTGCCACAGGGGCCTTAAAAATAGTCAGAGATCACGTACACCAAGTCACAGAAATTTGCTACTACCAAAATAGTTTACAGTATTTAAAAAAGCTTAATCTAGAGATCGTTCTCTTGGCAGCAAAAATCTTCCTTGTGCCAAGAGAAAAATAATTTGCATCCTTGGTGTCAATGGTAATACTACCACGTTGCCTCAACGCCCCGGGAGAGGCAGCCAGCTCAGCACTGCTTTCAGAGAGAAAATCTCTGAAAATAACATGGAGAAAAAAAGAAATTCACATTGCAATTGCACCAGAAATGAGTGTGACATCAGCAGGTGGTGAATCATTCCTTAGTTGAAGCATTTATCTAATGAAACACAAGGCTGGGTTTGGGATTGGGCTCTTTTCCCCTTCATTTTGGTCTGGCACCAAAGAGTTAAGTTTTCAGGAATATGGTTGGTATTATGCTCTCAGCTGTGATCAGCAATATGTAACAAAAAAACAGTACTTAAGTGGATTCTTTTAAAGTATTCCCCACTGCAAATGTGTAATTAATTAGCCTTCCCCTTCCCCCTTGCTCACACATCCAGTCCCGTGGGGACCCTCCCCTTTCCTTCCTATCAAATTCAGACAGTGACTGGGAGCTGAATTATTCATTCAGCTGTAGGTGTAACACAGCCATTTAAGTGATTTAAAGTTCAGGCAGTCTTGCTGCTGTTCAGCAACAACAGGAGAAAAAAAAAGCTCGAAGTAGAAAAGTAGAGCCCAGGTTCTTTTTTCTTAACCCACTTGTTTGGTTACACAAACAGGGCAGGGTTTTGTGAATCAACCGTTGAATGAAGAGATTTGTGAGAACATCACGTCAAGCAGAGCACCTGTCACTCATTAAGAAAATACCACAATTATGAGCATCAGTTCAAGCTTTTGTTCCAATGTGTCTCGTTGAATATTCTCTGCTGTGATGGTTAATTTTATGCACACTTTGCTGGAAATAGATGGCAAGTGAAGTTCATGCCGACAATCACAGAAATCACATTAAGATCCCTGTTTAGTCCTCATTATCATTGTATCAGAGAACCTCATGCTAAAAATTGCGTGCAGCCAGAGAACAAATTAACCATAATTAACGACACTTTGTAGCACTTCTGATTAGATCTCAAACTGCTTCAAAGTCTTTAATTTTCTGAACATTTCTGTGATACCAGGCAGTGCTTTCTTTCCTATTTTAAAGCTGGGGCTGTGAAGAACATTACCAGAATCTGTTTAATTCTGGGGAAATTGGTAAAGTTCCTTTCTGTCCCCGTGGGAGATTGAGCCCAGTGTGTCCAAAACCCTGGCCTAGACCAGGATGCTCCTCCCAGTGCTCTGCAGTGGAGCTTAAAAGTTGATTTTCCCCAAGGCAACACCGAAAGTCTGTGATGAAAGGAAAAGCCAGATCCAAACTGGAGCCTGGTGTCACCATCACTGGGTGGCCTCCAGGTGCCAAACTGGCCTGTTTTAGATGCACTGGATGCAGGGGGATGTGTCAGTCCAAAGGGATTCCTCCAGGGAATACAAATCCCGAGGGCTGTGATTACATGAAGCACTGTGTTGCCAGTACTTACAATTTTATTAGCAATACCCTAATATGTGCTATTTCTCTTGAAGATGCAGCTGCTTGAATGTCATCTGAATACCTCAGCCTTTATGAAAAAGTGTTCTATTTTTACAGTCATAATTATGCCACTCAGGATTCTGAAGTACAGGCTTATGCCTTTATTAGTATAAGATTGGCAATACTGAACTTAAAAAAAAAAAAAAAAAAGCCCAAATCCTGAAATACCTGGAGGTATTTTAAGCAAAGGGAAAGCTTGAAAGAAATGGGTGTCAGGATTCTTTCCCTGACTCTTGCACTGCAGAGTCCATCACTCACAGATTCAGGAATGCAGCCACAGGCTCTCCAGTGAGGGGATATTGAAATTAAGCAACTATTCAAGGCTACCCAAAGAGGTTCTCTGGGTTGTAGAATGCAGGATGGATCAGAAAATGGGTTGAAGTGATTGAATTCCCTCTCTTTTTCAAGAGCACTGGAGGTTGCAAAGTGCCAAACCACATCAGCCAGGAGCCCATGAGCCTGTGCAAGGGCTGGCACTGGCAGCAGGGCTCAGTTCTGGTTTAAATCACCTCCCTGCCTTTGGCATTCCACCCTGGCACTGCTCCTACCCACACAAAATGCACTGTGGAACGAATCTTTTATTTCTGTGACTCCTTTCTGATCTAGGTTTGAGTGGCACCATCTCTTGATTAGAAGCCCCACTTGCTTAGAGTGGAGTTTTCCTGATAGTTTTCTTTCTATGAATTGCTCCATCACAGGACTGTCATAACAGACTGTTTGCCAATTTGAAATCCAACAGTTTGTCTGGTGTAAGTGTTAAAAATGTTGTCTTGGCAGTTGGGGTTTTTTTTTAGTTTTTTTGGATTTTTTTTTTCTTTTGCATTAAGTGACTTGATTTTTTTTTCCTATTTGCTTCTACAGTATGTCAGGGAAATTGGATCATTTTGGTAACCTGCTTTCTTTCACTTCAAATAAAACTTAAACCTATGAATTCAGAGAGTAATTTCTTTTTAACTATATAAACTCTGCAAAACTCAGCACGTTTTTTTTGTGTGAACTTGGAGTCATAGCTGACAAAATATAGTAAATTGTTTTAAGGTGGGATTAAAACCAAAAGCAAGATAGACACATTCTATCTACAGAGAATGAAAGATTTGAGGCTAAGACTTCCCCCAGACTTCACTCTGTGGGACAAAGGTCCTGTGTGATGACTCAAGCTGGGTTCTTTTAAAATGTTCTTTTACCAGTTTTCATTTTCATCCATTGCAATAACTAAATGACTAAAGCTTTACAATCTATTTATGATGCAGGAATACTCACAATGTGCTTGTGATCTAAACCCTCTAAAAACCACTGACCTGGCAGTCTCTGATGGCCCAGACTGTTCCTAACAATGATTCATAATTTTGATGACACATTCATCACTTCTGGTGGAAGAGCCCCATGTGGACAATGAGCATTTCTACAGAGTTTAACGTGGTGTGAATTTCATGAAATTCAAAATTTGCTCAGTGCCTGAGAAAATATCAGATAAGCTACAACAGAAATTCAAAACTAGTAATTGGAATTAACCCCCTGCTAATAAAGAGGAAAAATGCCTTCCAATATCCTGCAAAGTCTGAATAATTCAGCATCCAGGAGAAGGCATTGATGTGGGAAGAAAGCCAAAGGATCCCTGCCCAGGCTGCCACACTGGGAACAGGAACTCCAGGATGTACTTCAGGACAAAAACCAAAACCCAGAAACCCAGACTTTCAAGAACTTTGAATTTTTTTCCTCGAGGACAGATGAAAGAATTGCCTTTTAACATCCTAAGGTTTCAAAGAAGGAGAATGACAGAAGCACTGATTTCAGTGACCCATTTTTATCAGGACTCACAGTTTCATCCAGCCCAGAGGATGACACACAACCATCTAAAGGCACCAGGAGCAAAACTCACTGCTTCAAACCCAGGGCAATATGGGACAACAGCAGCTCTGAGAGCAAGCAGAGGAGAGAAGGGGAAGAGAAAACTGCTGGATTTGCATTGTTATAGGACCACAGAATATCCAGAGTTGGAAGGGACCCACTGGGATGATCCAGCTCCTGCACAGGACAGCCCCAAGAACCCCAGCACGTCCCTGGGAGTGTTGTGCAAACCCCTCTGGGATGATTATCAGCAAACAGGAGTGCAGGGAGTGATGAGATCCCTCATTTCCAGTGCAAATCACTGCAGCCACACCAGTGTAAATCTCATGAGAGTGAAGGAAGGATCTGGCCTCAGAGAAAATGCAAAGGAGAGACAAAGCCTTGCCAGAAGAGGGTTCTCTGCACCTCCCAGGAGCACGGTGTGGGTGGCTCTGGCACAGGCCCATGGCAGAGAGCAGTGCAAGTCTACGGGTTGTACCTGTTCAAACCCCACATCTGTGAGGGGAATGGGGAGAAATTAATTTGATCTTTCATGGAAGCCCCAATTTCAGGTTAGGAGGAGGGTTTGGGAGAGAAGATGCCCGTGCATCCAAACACAGGTGCCACCCCTCTGCCCCTGCCCTGGCCCGTGGCACTGTGCCCTCACCCGCTGGCAGCCCTCCCAGCGACACTCCCACCCCTCTCACAGTGGGCTCTGTGTGTGCTGTTTCTTTTTAAATGATTCATGACTCCCACTTCTCACTTCATCTGCCTTTGTTTTGCTCTGCAGTGAATGTGTCTGGTACATGGCAAAACGTGCTGCGCTCACGCCAGCGCTGCCAGCGAGGGGCTCCACCAATGTCAAGGTAACGAGGCTGCAGACACAGCCCCGCGGTGCAAACGGGCTGCAGAGGGCTTGGCTTCCACTTCTTTGGCCTTGTAAAATTGCACAGAAGAGAAATTCAAGCATTCTCCCCACTGAATCGTTTCTCTTTGGTGCATACTTTCTGTTTCTTGCACTACTGTGCTCCTGAACTCATCTTTAGCAAAAACCCCTTCCCAGTGCTTCACCAAATGCCTCCTTCTTGTGACAGTAAAATCCAGATGTCACCCAGTATTTTTCTTCACCAGCTCTCATATGTCTTTACAAAGAATCAGTGACACTCTGTAAGGATGGAAAAACTGAAGCACAGAATCAGAAAGTACCTTGGCTGAAAGCACTCAGCAGGCTGCTGGAAGAGCTAAGAATAAAATCATGATTTCCTGATGTTTAGTCTGATCCTCTGTGAATGGGACTGCTCACGCTGAGAAGGTGCTCAACGATTAACTTTATTTATATATTTACTATTCAAACATGCCATGTTCTCACATCTCTTTTATTTTCATGTTAATCATGTTGTGGATCTTCTCCGCCCACCTCCCATTTCCTTTGGTACATTTGTTCTGTAGCTATTTGTGTAGAAACCAAGCAATTTCTGCTCCACCTGCTCATAAACACAATGAGAGAGAGAGAACACTCTGTTACAGCACAGCCACTGCCTTAGCAACAGATTACAGTATCCCTGGGAAGGAACAGGGACCTTCTGGAGGGGAGAAGTGCCCTTCATCTCCCTGAAAACCTTCCACAGGCAGGCTCTGCCTTGAGTGATATTTCTAGTGAGCCCCTCCTTATCAGTAGTTGTTAAAAAAGGACCTAAAAACTGAGCAGAGTTTGCTCCTCGCACTGAGAAAAGCCAAAGTGGGGCTGGTGAAAGCTTGTGAGCAGACTGGCTCCAAGAGAACATGCAGACACATATTTGAGCACTCAGTCACGGCTGGTGTAAATAATTCATTCTGCTTCCATCCCAACCCCCTGGTAGCTCCATGTCTGGCAGGACAGCTCTCCTAGGGATGTACAAAAGGCAAGTGCAGCACAGCCCACAGCCCTGTCAGACTACCAACAGCTCTCATATCTGGAATCAGAGTCAGGAACCCTCTAGCCTATGAAAAGATGCTGAAAAGCATCAGGCAGAAGTTATTGGACATAATGGGATGTGCAAGGGCTGATCTGGCAGGGGATATCTGACATACAGCTCACCCCTGATATACCCTGTCAGAAAATTAATCACAGCTTGACAGACCAGTGGTCTTAGTGCCAACTGGAAGTATTTTTAGAAAGGCAAATATTTGTGTAAGAGCAAAGCTATTTGATTTTAGCTTTCTCCCAATCAATTTCAGTAGGTGACACATTTTGCACTGGGAGCTTAGGGTGATGTTCCTGTGTTGGCTTTAACACAGTTCTGATCATGGGAAAGGTCTGTAGATGACATAATACAGCCTTACAGTAATATTTTACAGGTACAGGAGGAAACTAGGGTCACCCACATCGGCACTGATTGGTTAAAAGGATGAGATTTGAGCCACTTGACCCATAAGGGAGACAAAAGTCAGAGAAGCACATCTTCCACATGGGATCCAGGGCTCTGGACTAACACACCAGAGTGATGATATAATGGGGAGTTATATAAAAGGTCAGTAGTGACATATAACAAAAAAACAGACAAAAAAATCTTCTTTTTCATTGTCTGGGGATTAGCTGTTTCATTAAGCTGTCTGCCCATATTAGAGAATTAAGCCTATTATCTGTTGAAGGATTTTTGATGCCAAAGAAAAAGAGGTCTGGGCTTACAGCTCATCTAATCTTTTTATGACTGGAAATATGAAGCAAAATAAGGACGAGGTAGGAGGTAACACAGAAAACCTCTGGCCTGAAGGCAAGAGTGAAAAGGTTGTGGGTTGTGAACTTGGATTTGGTGTTTAATGTTCTCATTGTACCTCTGACCCAACAGAGTCCCTGCAGCTGCAGAATACCAAACCAAAGGATTTAGGAGCTCTGAACAACCCACCTGAGGACTCAGCCCCTTTACCCAACAGAGCAGTGACAGGGACCCAGCTGGGCCCCCTGACCCATCCCACCCTGTCCCACTGGGAGCTGCAGCAGGAAACATCTCTCCAGAGCTGCCATGGAGGACCTGGTTTTGTGCAGCCCCTGGCTGCTCTGGCTGGGCTGCAAGTGGCACCGTGCCGGCTCACAGGGACATCAGGGCTGTCTCACAAGGAGAGAGGTGTCACACGGGGAAGGATTTGCATGGGCAGCCCACAGAACTCAGCAAGTGCCATCTTTCTGGAGGAAGTCCCTCCTCTGACGCACTGACACCACCTGTCTCTTTACACTTGATGGCATCTGTTGGCATTTTTTATGTGCCAAGGCATTAATATCAGAGCAGAGCAGGGAAGGAAGATACCGAGCTCTTGGGGGCTGGGAGGTGGCAAACACCTTGGCTGTGCTGCATCCGGGCACGGGGCTGGCCATGGGATCACCTGTGGGAGCAAATCCCAGGGGACAGCAGCTCGAGGGTTTGTCTCCACTTGGTGCCACTTAAACAGAAATAAATGGCTGGAGATTGAAATGTTTTGGCATGGAGGAGTGGGGGAGGAAGACAAATGATTTTAAAAATAATAGAGATTATAATGTCAGGATCAGGTGCCAGATGGGTAGTAGAGAAATCCTTGACTTGTCCCCAAGAAAGGTAAAGCAGACAAGCTTTGCTGATATTGCTCAGTCAGCCATGAGGAACCACCAAGAAGAGGCAGATGGTCAGCCCATCTCTGAAACTATCTGCTCCTTGGCCTCTGCTGGGAATATTTGTTGAGGTGCCAATTATCAGCACTTTGAATAGTGCCTTTTGTGAGCCAGCCATTTATTTAATACTGTACCAAGATCATAAAGCTCAAAGAATGGTAAAAAAGGCAAGATACCAACAGGTTTTGATAAACATCCAAAATAAATAGCTACAAACCCAGCCAAAGACATCAAAAATAAATCAAGAAAAAAAAAAGTGGAACAAATTGGTGCCATATAGCTGACAAGCAGTTCCAATGAAGATCATATGAGTCCCCTTTTAATAAGAGGAAACAGTTCAGAAACCCCTAATGAACCTCTAATCAGAGAAAAAAATTGAAGAGCCAACTTTGTTCTCACACCCTCTAAACATGCTAGAGAAGAGAATGCTTTTCAGTCAGGACAATTAGCAGGCAGGTGAGCTTTGCCCCTCCCCATGGATATTTTACAGATCAATGCCACAGTGCAGCCTCTAGTACTGTCAATATGGTTCCTTTCAAAATCCACTAAAGTTTGCAAAAGATTAATGAAAGAATCTGAAACAGCCCTCACATTCTGGTGCCACCTGTCAAGCCTGTCCTTGTGTGAAACTGCTGAATAAGTCAACACTCCCTGGTTTTCCCTTTGACAGGGAGGCATATTGCAGTGTGCTGTGCTGGGGCTGCACCCCAAAGCTCCCTGAGAGCTGAGGCTGGTGCAGAAAGGGCTGTTCCCAGCACTCCAGGATCCATGCTGGCACCCTGGGCATTTATACCTGGGGTCTGACTATTTGGTGTTGGCCAAGAGCGTGCAGAGAATCCTCCCAGCCTTTTCCTGGAGAAATCCTTCCTCTTCCTGTGGGGAAGGACTGCCCTGGGAGGCAATCCTTCCTCCTGCCTGGGAGGATCCATCCCCTCCCAAGGTCCAGGAACAGTCATTACCTGACCTACCCTGCAATAGTTGAGGTTTAAAGCATCTCAAGGTGCAGCAGAGTTTAATGCATCATAAGGAGAAGCAGCAGTGCTGTGCCCTCAGTGCTTTTCTGTGCTTTGGGCTCAGAGGTGGATGCACAGGGAAGGTTTAGTAGCAGATACAACATGACTGCCCCAGTGGGATTTATTTCAAAAGAGGGACAAGGATGATGTCTTCAGATGAAAGGAATTAAATCTCAGTGCTATGGGATTTACATTGTCTATTTAAAGAACAAACATTGGCAAATTACAGCTCGTCTCCTACTGGGTTTTCCAGGTAGTTTTACACCAGGTTCAATCGTGCAAGAATGAGCAACAACAGTTTGGAAAATGCAAACATTTCAGCTTCTGTGCAGAGTCACCATCTGACCACACTCTGGGGGTTCTGGTCAGGTTTTTACAGACCACACTCAAGTCTCTGTCACTGAATTCTCTCTGTGGTTGTTGTTCTAACTTTATTATTGCTGCTGTGGATTTGTGTATAAAACAGTTTTACATGACAAACACCTATTGATAATTAACTGAGAATAAAATGGCAGTTCTGGTCTTTGAACAAGGTATTCTTCCACTGATGGTAAAAAAGAAGAAGACAGATTTACTGGTCAAGATTTTCCTCTCATTCATTCTGGAAATCCAGGAAATAATAATGCCATGATGGGAGAATCTACTGTCATTAAGGGGGGAGTACAATCACATTAAAGTTCAGAGAGACACAAAAATTCAATACTACAGAGGGCACACTGACAGCAAAACATTTGCAAGGAGAGTGGAGGAGAAAACCAACCTCATCCACCCTCAGTTCTCAGACCCTGAGTGGTCATTAGCACCATAATAGGAAAATCAAGTTGCTTTACAAAACAGCACAAATTCAGTCTGAACAGGACCCCTTAACTTCTGCAAAGACACAGGGAATATATTAATTAATGGCTTTAGTCATAGTACTGTTGTTGGTAGAAGATGTTGAGACAAATGTGTAAACAGAGGAGCCTTGGGAATGTCACAGTAATTTAAAGTACATAAACCTTCAAAGCACTGCCTTTGATAGAGTGATACATTGTCTTATAATTGGGCAATTGCTTTCCTTCCATGATATAATTAGCACACAATTATGGTTATGTGAAAAATTGCTCCATCTCCCTCCCTTCCAATTTGTGCTGCTTAATCTAAGCAGAGAATTCCTCTTTTCTGCTGTGTTTCCAGCAGGTTGAGTCCATCCCCAGGGCTCAGCTGCAGTGACAGGGCCTGGCCAAAGGAGTGATCAAATATTCAGGAGAGGAATTGAAATCAAGCTATTTGTGTAAAATATTTGCTGTTTATATTTTTTTTCCAACCTAAAAATATACTTATGGCTGCAACAAGATGAAGTTCTGTGACTCCCAGCACAAACCCCAGAACTGCAGCAGGATTTAGGTGCCCCCAAGGCACTGCCTGTGCTCCCTGCTCAAGGCTGGGCTGTAAACTCCACTTTTGGCTACAAAACCTTTTCTGAGGGCTGGTGTTCAACCAGCATCCCAGAATCCCTGAGGCTGGAAAAGACCTCCAAGACCACTGGATCCAATGTGTGCCCAATCCCCACTTTGTCACCATCCCAGGGCACTGAGTGCCACGTCCTGGCTTTCCTTGGACACCTCCAGGGATGGGCACTCCAAACCTCCCTGGGCAGCCCCTGCCAGGGCCTGAGCACCCTTTCCATGGGGAAATTCTTTCTGATGTCCACCCTGAGCCTCCCCTGGCCCATCCTGAGGCTGTCCCCTCTCCTCCTGTCCCTGTTCCCTGGGGCAGAGCCCGACCTGGGGCTGTCCCCTCCTGTCAGGAGTTGTGCAGAGCCACAAGGTCCCTCCTGAGCCTCCTTTTCAGCATCGATGTACTGTGAAGGAATGTGAAAAACTTTGGTTCTCTGAGTGGCAGAAATGTCATTATTGGGCAAATTTCACACTGTTTCTACTGTGTCAGTGTGTGAACACTTCAAGAACTGCTCCTCTCTTTCCATCACATCTTCTCTCTCTGGTGAATGAAACACAAGGAGAAGCTGCATTGCTCCTTCAGCCTGATCCAGGACTAGAGGCAGCCTGTGCCAGAACTGCAGCTGAAACTCAGAGCTCCAGACTTCCAGGAAAGCACTCTACAAGGTTGTCTTTCCTACAAAATGCAAATGTTTTCATAAAGCTTCTGATAACCATGTGTTTTTAAATCAAGACCCCATGCCCAAGTTAGGACTCAGGTGTTCTACCCTTGCTGTTTACAGACATATCCTGATCCTGCTCTTGCTCTGGAGTGTCTCTGCAAACTCTCACTCGATTCACCCCCTCAGAACATGCTCTGCTGTGAGGTTTCTGTGTTCCTGTGGTCAGCACAGGATCAGGGCTCTCTGGACACCTTGGACAGCACACAGTGCAGAAAACAGTCCTGAGCTTTAATGGAATTACCTGCTGAGAGTCCTCCACCTTGTGGAACTCACCTCTGAAACTCCTCAGGAGAAGTTTTTATCTTTAGCAGAACTGCCAGGATTTCTCTTCATCAAATCTTCAAACCCCAAAATTCCTGGTGTGCCTGTTTATCCTGCAGAAGAGATTAAGGCTGCCTTCCCAGTGCTCACAGACACTGACAGGCCTTTCTCCACAGATATTCCCAAAACTATTCCTTCTCTCTGCAAACACAGATGTACCTATCACCAGATCCTCCTTTTTTCCCTTCCCACACGGATCCATAAAGAGGGGGCAGGCACATCCAGAAATTTAAGGGGGGGAAATGCATTGCAGAAGGAAAAGAACAACAACAACAACAACCTCTCACACTCTCTACAGTCAGTCCTGTGGGAGATATTTATCCATGGGAAAAGCTTTACAAATTCTAAGTAAACGAAAAAAAGAATTATATTTTCATAACATTTGGGAGGAAATGCATCTTAATGGAAAATAGCTGGAGAAAAATAATAGCAGCTAGTGAGCTGAAGGAACTATATTCTCCCTGACATGCAACAACAATAGCAGCTAATGCGAGTCATTTGCAGAAGGAAAAGTGAATAGCTGTGGCATATTTGCAAAGAATATATGGCAGTTTACCAAAGGCAAAGCTCCAAGGAATACCAGCTGGGACATAAGAAGGGAGCTATCAAAGGAGGAGGGAGGTATAACGGCATCATGGGATGGTTGGCAGCAGCTCTTTGGAGCCTTTCATGGAGTGAGACAGAGCAGGGTTGGGAAATCAAGGTGGGGGTGTCACTCAGGGAGCCAAGGGGGGCACCAAAGCCACGTGGGGGCTTGGAGCGTGTCTCAAGTTGGCCAATTTACCAGTTATTGAACCAAAGTCGTGAATTAGATTTTATTAATAATGAGTCTACTTTGATCGGAAAACATTTCCTTCAAATAGTGTTTAAAAATCGAATCATTCTAAGCAGAACTCATGTCATCTGTGAAAAATCCCATCCTGCTGGTTTTGTACTCTGACCTTGTGATCTGGAGACCAGGATGGCCCATTGCTTTGTGCATCAGCCTTGCCTCTTAGCAACACAAAGCTCACTAAATGAGAAGGCGTCCAAAATGCCATAGTAACATACCATTTATCTGGATGCTTCCAAAAAGTTGATTTCCATGTTTGGATTTGTCTAACTAAGGAAGCTGCCTCTGCAATAAAAGAAAAGTGCATCCTAAATCCTGGGAAAAAAAAAAAAGAAAAAAAAAGGATTGATAATCTTATTTCTAACTGAATACAGATTTTAACCAGCACAAAACAAATTGTGCATGATTTCCACATTCCAAATAGCATTAATTTCCAATTCCTCAGTATTTTGTTTTCTCCATGAGATAACTGTTGCAGTTATTAATAATTTAGGCTTTGAAAAGAGAGCTGTCTGGATTTGCAAGGGAAATTTCTCCATCCTTTATGCACAAAGTAAAATTGGGAGAACATAGTGACTAAGAGTTCACAGCCAGGTGATTCCAAGTTTAGTTTCCCTCTGAAATGAACAAGCTGCCCCACCTCCAGAGGAGCTCCTGGACTCCAGTCTCCATCCTTGGGGGCCAGTTAGTCCAGATTAAATGTAGGGAGAGAGGGCACAGGGGGACAGGTCTGAGGGGCTGATGGTGAAGAGCCCCTCTTAAATGAATTAAATGTAGAGGCAGGAATGAGCTGTCTTGCATTGCTCTGTCCTTCATGACTGCACCTTCACCACAGAGCAGCACAGAACCTGGCCCAGGGACAGCAGCTGCCAAAACTCAAATTATGACACCCTCAAATCCACTCTCAGAAGTTCTGAGGGTCTGGATTTTATACTCCAGGATATTAGTGACAGTATATTTTGTCACTTCTTAAAGAACATTTGGCTACAGCTCCAGAATTCCTCTTTTTTAGAATTTCACCAAGGGGCTCCAAAATTGCAACAAATAGCTTCGAAGAGATGAAAAAGAATCCTGTCACTCTGCTGATTGTAGTTTCAGTGCAGTTCAGTGCAATGTGATAATTAGTCTCCTGGAAATCATTCCTCAAGTTCATACTGTGCTATAGCATGAAATAAATCTGAGCCAACCATATAGCTGTAATTCCAGTGTGCTGCCATCAACTGGTACGTTAATTCCATTAAAATGAGCTTGTTGGTGAGAACAGAAGTTACACTGGCGGGAGGAAAAAGGAGGGGGTAAATTTCTAAGTATCAGTAGAATCCACTTCACACTCACATCTACAGCTCTCTAAATTACAGAGACAAGATCTTTGTTCAAATTACTGACAAGGTTACCAGCTGGAACTTTATGCTCAATTCAATTATTTTATATTGTACCTTCAGGCTCCATTCCAAAGCGACTCTTAAAGAATAATCAGACTTATTCAATAGGCAATCAAAAGGAAATTACTTTATGTAAGTACAACAAGGTTACACACTTGGTGCAGTCTATAAGTTATGTGCTGCTGATTTTCAATGCCCTAAAATTTTGATTATCTGTGATGGGCAGGCAGTAGCCAGGACAGAATTTCCTCAAGGTTTCAGTGTGATCTCTTTATATTGCCACACCCTGGATAAACAGGTAGAAGTCAACAGTGGAAATAGATTTCAAAGCAGCTCAAAGTGATGCTTTATCTCATAGCTACTCATAGAAGCAGCCCTTGATGGACTGGTCCTCTCAGGACAGGCATTGCCCAAACCTAACTCAAACATCATTTTGTCATCCTCAAAACCACCTCAGAGTTATTGTTCTTTAGTTTAAACTTCCAGATACTGCCATGATTTGGATAAAAATATAAAATAATATTCATTTTAATACAAAATTAAGGTTCAAGCCTTCACAGTTTGATTTTGAGCCTTTTCAATGGGTGCCTATGGTAAAAGTCCCAGAAGGACTGTTCAGGGAACTGTCCAGGAATGCACAAATTGTTATATCCTGATTATAAAAAAAAAAATTCCAATATGATTTCATGCATTAAACCCCTCTGCCTCTCTTTGAGCCAATGGGAAGCCTTCAGATGTGCAATGCATTTGTGACATTGAGAGAGAACAGGGATGTTGAGCCCTGCTGAGGATACAGAACTCCTGCATTTTCCAGGAGTTTTCCATTTATCAGCACATCCAACCACGGCCAGCAGAGCTTCTGAAGGCCCTTGGGATGTGCTGGTAACACACATGAGGCATGAGAGTGTGTGAAGTTCTCCCCACTGTACCTTGTAGGCCAGGAATCTGTCTCTTGGAAACACAACAATCCCTAACACTGAATTTCATGGACTGTTCTGAAGCATTGCTAGGCCCTGAAACTGAGCACCGAGTTATATTTGGTATGAATGGCAAATACCTCCCAATTCTGTGCAGAGCACACTCCTCCCATCTAAAATAGCATCTTTCACATGAAATAACAAACAGAAAACCCACACTCCTTCCTCAGATCCAGCCCCACCAGACTTTTTGGATGCCCACAGCTGATGACAGAGATCCTCTCCTCTGAGCCTGTAAAATCACCCCGTGGCAGGCAGACAGGGCCTCCATCAGCTTTTGTCACAGGAATTCTCTTCCTGGCTTGGATGGCTCCACTTCCAGACCACACCAATCTAAACTCCCCAGCCTGACTTGAGCCCCATAAAACTCCAGAAGCTGGGAAGGAATCCAGACTTTGCCAGTGCAATGGGATGCTTGAGCTGAGAGCACCCAAGGAGCACAACAACATCCCCAGGGACCAGGAGTGGTTGGGAATTTCAGCTTTGTGGATCTCACTCAGTGGCCCTGCAGCTTTTCCTCACAGGAATGTAAACAGTTCTCCTTGCAATGTCTCTGTTATGTCTCTGCTCCATCACAATTTCCTGAGCAGGGCTGATGCCAAGAGCTCGGGAGGGGAACCAGAGGAGGAGTGGCTCCATCCTTGAGATCTGGGATCCCCAACCCTGCAGGGCTGGAGCCACCACTGGACATACAGTGGGAGTTATTTCCACTGAAATTCATGTAAAAATGGTAAACTGGAGTTCTCGGGCTGGTGATACTTACAGACATTCAGGAATGTGGTCAAAGGAGACAGCATTGCTGTGGATGTACCCTTGTAGATGGATTGATGCCTTGGGATTTTAGGTTTTACATTTTTGATGTATTTGTAATCCTGCAGTTCTTTAGTCTAGAACTATTAACTCCATGTGCTCAGCTGAAAAGTCAGAGCAGCTCAGGAGGATGCAGCACCCAGGAATCTGGGGGATGAAAATTCATCAGGCACCAGAGACCTCCCCTGCTCATTCTGTGTGCCCTCAGCAGGAAGGGCAGCAGTGGGAAGCAGGAATCTCCCCTGCTCATTCTGTGTGCCCCCAGCAGGAAGGGCAGCAGTGGGAAGCAGGAATCTCCCCTGCTCAGTCTGTGTGCCCCCAGCAGGAAGGGCAGCAGTGGGAAGCAGGAATCTCCCCTGCTCAGTCTGTGTGCCCCAGCAGGAAGGGCAGCAGTGGGAAGCAGGAATCACCCTGCTCAGTCTGTGTGCCCCAGCAGGAAGGGCAGCAGTGGGAAGCAGGAATCACCCTGCTCAGTCTGTGTGCCCCCAGCAGGAAGGGCAGCAGTGGGAAGCAGGAATCTCCCCTGCTCAGTCTGTGTGCCCCAGCAGGAAGGGCAGCAGTGGGAAGCAGGAATCTCCCCTGCTCATTCTGTGTGCCCCCAGCAGGAAGGGCAGCAGTGGGAAGCAGGAATCTCCCCTGCTCATTCTGTGTGCCCCCAGCAGGAAGGGCAGCAGTGGGAAGCAGGAATCTCCCCTGCCCAGTCTGTGTGCCCCAGCAGGAAGGGCAGCAGTGGGAAGCAGGAATCACCCCTGCTCAGTCTGTGTGCCCCCAGCAGGAAGGGCAGCAGTGGGAAGCAGGAATCACCCCTGCTCAGTCTGTGTGCCCCCAGCAGGAAGGGCAGCAGTGGGAAGCAGGAATCACCCTGCTCAGTCTGTGTGCCCCAGCAGGAAGGGCAGCAGTGGGAAGCAGGAATCACCCCTGCTCAGTCTGTGTGCCCCCAGCAGGAAGGGCAGCAGTGGGAAGCAGGAATCACCCCTGCTCAGTCTGTGTGCCCCCAGCAGGAAGGGCAGCAGTGGGAAGCAGGAATCACCCTGACCTGACAGAATTTCTGCCCTGTTTGTTTCTCTGGGGGCTGCCAACATCACCTCCAGCACCTGCTCATCTGCACCTTTCAATTCTATTTATTGAAGGGTCTTCAGGTACATTTAGGGCTTTGTCTGCCCTAAATGTACCTGAAGGCCCTTCAATAAATAAAAATGCTTTTTTAATATCTTCATTTTGTCTGGCCTCTGTTTTTAGGCAGTCCTGAAAAGGCATCAGTGTCCCAGGGCTTTTATTCACCCTTCCCTGTCCACATTCCTCCCTGGCCTTGGCCATGGGCTAAGGCTGGGTGGATTGAGCAGATTTGCTCTGTTAGACTGGCACAAATAGGTGCTTGAACAATTTGTTTCATCATTTTCAATTGCATGAAAAGGATATGGGACATTAATAATAAAAATGTGAATGCATATTAGAGGTGGTATTTTGCATTTATTTTGACTAAAAAATGGGACTACACAAGATATGCTATTAAAAATGTTCTTCATTTTTGGATTAGTGGGATTAGAGGTCTGATTTTTTGAGAAACTTAGTAGTTTAAATGCAGTGTAAAATTACAACATAACATTTGATTAAATCCATGAAGCTTTACTAAAGCTCTCATAGTCTCTGAGACTCAACTCTTGCTTTTGAAGGCCACAGGATGTGCAAACCCAGAGCTTGATGTGGTTATTACTTCCAAACCATAAGGATAATTTAAAATTATCCTATGAATTATTAAACTTTATCCTTAAAACTATTAATTGTGTATCATTTTGATAAAAATTTATTAATCTGACTTTGACAGTGGCCATAAATAGGCTGAACAGTTTTCAGAGAATTTGCCTGTCCTCCCACACAGTGCTTTCCTTCATGACAGCAGCTGAAAAAACCAAACTCATTTTCTTAATACATTTAGACTTTAGAAATGCATTTTCAATTAAGGAACTCAGTCTTCCTCTTGGTCCATTGGTAATAAGGTTTACTGGCAGTGAAGAATCCACTTTTCCATCCAAACAGTTGCCTGCAAAGCACTGGATGGAGCTGGGTCAATGAGCTGGACAATCTGAGCCTCAGCTTTAGGGGAAAAAAGAGCATTTGCCCAGGGGCTGATGGTGCAGAGGAGATTTGGTTGAGGTAAGGCTGAGTCTCTCATGGCTTCACTGGGGGAAGGGGAAAGGAAAAATGCAATGAGCTGCTCCCTCTGCCATGGTTCCTGAGAACAGTCAGCATGAGCAGGGGGGAAACCACCTTAGAGCACCCATTTTCATGGAAAGAAGAGATAAAAGTACACAATAATCAACAAAATTGGCTGAGATAAAACATGCCAGGCTCTTCATTCTGGCCTCCATTTTGCTGTGCCTTCCTTGCCCTCATAAGGTTTATTCCAGCCTTACATCACTTGGGGAAGTTGTTCTGGCTCTCCTTTTCTCTCCATCTGACACAAATATAAATCAGTTCTCTCTCCCTCCTGTACTCAATCACTGGGCTGCTTCTCCTGTTTGTAATCCTAACTAAAGATAGTTGGAACTAAAGAGCTGAAAGAGTTCTCCCCAAGTTCTCACTTCTCTTTTAGCAGTTATCTCAGAATTCAGTCCTTTGCCATTTAGCTACCTCCACAAAACAAGAAGTTAATGGCAACAACTTTTAAAATTGTGGATTTTTTGATTTTATGTATGCAAGCTGATTTAGCAGGAGAATAGCAACAAATGAGAAATGGCAATTAACACTCCCGGAGTAGAGCCTGTTATTTCTCCTGTTCCTCAGCCTTCCCTCACAAAATGCTTTCAGAAAGAAGGCAGCTGATTCTAGCAAGCAAGAATACACATTTCATAATTCCATTCCACTGCTTTTCCAAAAACAAAAATATGTAGGAAGAACATTTCAGTGTAACTAATTAGCAGGCTCTGTGTCCTCATCCTTGTTAATTCAAGGGACATCTCTAAAAGACTCCTCATCCAAGTCTTTTTCAGGTCATAAAATGACAATGTTTAAAAGATTAAATTGCAATTTTTTTTCCTCTAAATCAGAACCAAAACGATTTTGGAAAATGAGCATATGTAGGAAACATGATTCTCTGAAACAATTTCCTTCCATAGAAGTCACAGAAATGATTTCTTTTTCTTTATGTGCTCACTAACTTGTTCCCCTCCTGCCCTGGCAGGGGGTTGAGGGCTCTCTTTGCTCTTTCAGTCATCTTTGGCTCCTGCTACAGATCCCCCATGCACAGAGAGTTTTGATAAGATCCAAAGAAGCTTCAGTGTTGTGGGAGTTCCTCCAAATCAATTATTTGGAAATTTCAAACCTTTTGAAACTGGTCCATCATTAATCTCTGAGATAACACGGCATGGAATAATATCTGCTTCACGTAGATCACACAAACAGGGGAAACATCTGTGGCCCTGGGCCTAAATAGTCTTTGTTCACTGCTACTTTGAACAGAGCCATGGACACGTTTGGGTAGGGAAGAAGAGCTCAGCTTAAAAAAGAAAGAAAATATTTGGTAATGCAGAGAATTTCTGTAAACTCCAAATCACTGGAGAGTTCTGGGGCCATTGCTGTTTACTATCAAGCAAGCCAAATACTCATTTCTGCGTGCAGTTTGTCTGTGCTATCATAGGCAGGCCAGCCACCAGATGCTCAGCAATACTCATTCCTCTGCAAATTAGTTCACCTCGTTTTGTGGCCAAATCACTCACTTGTCAATTCCCCCTTTGGCCTTTGCAGTTAATGGGATCTGCTCTTCGTTGGTCTGGGGGGATTTCTTACTCCCATTATGAAAAAAACCCCAAACCACTCTGAATTCAAATGGAATTCATTTTCCTAAATATACAACCACAAGTTGCTGCTTCAGACTCATAGATTTGGGAGCGTTTTATGTTGATTACAAATGAAAGATTACTTTAAAACTCAGAATGAAAAATGTGCTGGGTTTCATTCAAGCACATCAAGACATGAAACTCTTTCTGGCTTTATCTCAATATTTTTGCTTTTACCCCTCCCTTCTCTATCCAGGGTTAAAAAAGTGGGTTTGCCTCTGGATGTTTTACAGCTGGTAAATGCAAATGCAGGCTTGCAGTGCTTGTAGGAGGGCAAAGACAAACCTTAGCACGGGTGCAATGTGTCCTTATCCCTATTAAAACCAGTGTATCACCCCTGTGAGCTGGGTGCTGTACTGGGGCCCCCACTTGGCACCATCAATACCGAAGGGCCTTGAAGGAGCTACTTTAAAGTCTTGAGAGAACCCCTGACAGAGGTTCCTTCTCCTGCCCTCTGCTGAGGAACTCTGCTACAAGCTATGGCCAAGAGACCCCTCCACTTTACACTTTAAATCTGTGCTTTTGAACCCTTCATGAATCAGGCCCAATGTTTCATGCCAGGCATCCTGCCATGTGCCTCATGGAGTTTATAGAAACCTCCAGGGCTGCCTTTAATCTGCTTTTCCAGAGTCCCTGGGTTTGGAAATGTATGTACCAGGAAGAACGAGAAGGGAAGGGAAGAGAGACAAGAAATCAAAGCACAAATTGAGTTCACATAAAACCTCAGCCAGCCCTGATGTGAGGGCTCATTTTGCTTTTGGGCCTCACCCCTTTACCTCAGGTGCTGGGATTAAGGGGGGACCGTTTTCCCCTCTGGATTGCGTAAATGAGGAAGCTGTTGACTCGCGTGGTCCTGGAAAGACATATGTGCTTCATTATCTGGATTCCTTGTATTGTTTCAGCTTGTCGTTGCTGGCTGGGAACACGCAGCCTTGAGCTGTTCCCATTTTTAAAACGCACTTTTTTCTGCCCCGGATTTTTGCCAAGTGGAGATTTAAGTGCACTATTACTTTTATAGAAGACTATTAAGAGTTATTAGATCCCATTAGAGCAGACTATGCTCTTTAAAAAAAAAGAATACTTTCCTTTATTTTTGAACAACCATTTATATTCATTTAAATCTGACAGAATGTTTGTATCAATGCAAACACAGTTAATTATATCTTAGATCTATGAGAACCTTTCTTGTTTATTTTTTTTTTTTTGAATGTTTTACTAGTCTCCCCTAAAGACTTGTGTGTTTTGCTTGTGTGGCTTTAAAGCAAGTCTGAACCATGGTGGCTGTGAGGTGCACTGGGTGTTCTGGCAGGGATGGCATGAGAACACTTGGAGAAAAGTGATGGAAGCTGGATCGAGGATGATCTGTGTCCACGTTTTCAACAGCTTTGGATGAAGTCCTCAGCTCACAGGCACCAGCAAGGGGAATCTTCCTAGCAGTAGAAGCAGGATCAGACCCTACATTACAGTGGGAATATGAACTGATTTTACTGCTAGAGGTCACTGCTTGTAAGAACTGCCCACATCCCCCTTCCTGTGGGTGGTGTGTTGTTGGGAAGAGTGGATGAATGCTTGGATTAATTGCTAGCCCTTTCTAAGTTGACTTCATGCCTTCTCTTTTCTTCACAGTTTACATCCATTTCTCCAGATTTCTCGGCTTTACTACTTTGTCTCAAGTCAATTTCAAATAAAATGAGTAACAATTGTCTCAAAGGAGTAAAGAATTAGATGTGCTGACACCGTGTTTTCTGCAGAACGTCTGGGAGAGCAGCTCTGACGTTATCCCTTCCCTTATGGCAGCATTTGCTGTGTGGAACATTCTCAGCAGCCCAGCCCTATGGATTTGAGCTGCTTAAACTCTAATTTGTATAACCCACTTTGGGAAGAATGATATGTCTTCCTGGAAAACATTCCATTTCCCTTCCCTTCTCGAAGACACACTGTGAGGAGATGACTAAACTCTGCCACAGGAGGGAGGAAAACAAACAGGGAAGAATTAAAAGACTCTCGGATAGGGCATAAATTATTCAGCTTTTCCCCTCCCTGAACCCTGCTGCAGCCAGCACATGCACAGCACCTCCCCTCTGGATGGGGCTTTGGCACGAGGAGCAGATCCCAGCCCCGCTCCATCGCTCCCGCTTGGCCATGACGCAGGATCCTCCCTGCAGAAAACTCTGCAGGAACACGGCTGGACGAGGGGGTGGAGGGCAGGGAGGGGGACAAACACCCTCCTTCTCTGGGGAATCGGGTCTGAAAAGGCTTCTTGGAGCCTCAAACAAGTTTAGGATTAGAAGGAATGGTTTAAAGATGTATCTGCTCCTGGTCAGCCACCTGTAGGCTTTGTGCAGGAAGGAATGTGGCCTCTATTTTTGTCTCCCTTTTGAAGGTTGGCTGAACAAACTAATCAGCCACGTAAAATAACAGAATGAGCAGAATTCTCACATTTGTTGTTTGACTTTGTTCATTTTATTCTTAAGACAAGGAAAGCAGTTTAAAGCACAGTAGTTTTGCCTGAATCACAGCTGGCCTGGCTTAACTTGGTCCTGCCTTAACTTGGGCCTGTCATGCCTGGGCTTTAAAGCCCTTTGGTTTTGTCTGGACTAGGAAAAGAGTGATTTTTTTTCCAAGAATTACAGCTGAATTGAAGTCATTTAACTAAAGAAAAGCCAACCCTAGAACAGTGTTAGGATCGTGGTTTAGCAGCTTTAGCTCAGTTCAGCAGCTGGAATAGAACTACATGAGGTCAACACAACAAACTCCCTGGACTTTGTCCTAATTAGACAGGCTTGAACCGTGACAGACTGAACACCTTAGGAAAGCTCTGAGCACGGATCAGGCTGAGCTTTACCAGCTTCCTTCCACCTGGTTCCACCTGGAAGAACAGGAGGAGGGAATCTTAACCTTAGTGGGCCGCTCAACCTTAATCTACCCAGCAATCTATCTCAAAATTCTGGTTTTTTCTGGTATCTGGGCATTGCCTGGCTGAAAAGCCATGGAGGAAGTGGTAATATTTTCTAGGTTACAAAATATAGTGGTAAAAGGGCTGAGACCCACTTGACTTGTGTTGTGCTGGAGCCCTGGGTGAGTGAATCATTCCATTCTTCCCACAAGCAGGGACAGTGCCATAGGAATAGCCTTTCCTCTGCTGCTCATTTTTGTTTTGAAATCTTCTCTCAGAAAATGTACAAAGTAGATGATAAATTATTCTTCCTACGCCAGGAATTTTCCATTTTGAGTTTTATCTGTTGCTGGGTTTTGGCACCATTAAACTGTTAAGGGTAAATTTAAAAATAATTGAGAATCTGGCTCCCTGGATTGTAGTTTGGGGCTTTCCTGCAGAACAGGAAAGGTTTCTGATTCAGGAAAGCTCTTTGATTTTTGATGATTCTCACAAGAATGTGTTGTCCATGCAGATAATTAAATCCACTTGGGTACTGGTTGTCTTTCCTCTGACTTTCCACCTCTGCATTCTGTGGATTTTCCAGTAAGACTGATTAGTTTCAGAAAGGCAGAGAAGAATTAAGACAATATGGAAAACAAGCAAGGAGCCTTCAGCATTGTGCTGAAAATCCTGAAACTTGAGTTAGGGATGCCAGAAGAAGACATGGAGCAACCCAGAATAAAAGCTTTGGAAAAGAGAGAAAAGAAGGATTTTAAGTAGAGGTCAAGGAATAGATTTGGGAGAGTCACAAGACCTGGAAAGAATGTTGAATGAAGTGGAAAGTAATTAAAAAATATTTATTTTGTATTCTAATGGAGTCTGGAAGTGAACATATCACTGTGTGTGATGGTGTGCATATATATGACCAGGAAACTGGTTTTGCTTCAAAAAAAAGATTAAAGAACTCTCATCTAATATCAGACCACAGGAAGACCAAAAAAGCTATAGAAGAAATCCAGCAGAAAATACCATGGCTCTGAGGCAGGGCCCACTGCTTTCCTCTGTCCCTCAAATTGTACAATATAGATGTTCCAAGAGTTCAAACTCCATACCCTGTACTTTCCTGACTGCTCTGTGTGAGCTGAAGGGAACACCATCTGGACAGGTCAGTTCAGCAGGAGTGGTAGTTTACAGAAACTGGTACAAATATTGGAATTACAGTTGGTTGTTTTTTTTTTTTTCCAAGAGAAGGAGAGGAATGGAAATGGAAAAAAATGTCAGTGAAAAAAACCATGCAGGGCCCAAACTTGAGAGCTGAGGAAGTCTGCAATGGAGAATGTAGTTGAGACAGCTGTGCTGAGGCTTACCTAAGCTAGGGCTGACCAAGTGACTTCCATGATGTCATTAAATGAGCTCGTTGCTCCAGCCCTTGCTCCTGACACCTATTAAATCTGCAGCGTTTGGGTTTGGGGTTGTCAAGGTAGCCCTGCATGGGACACCAACAGAATCCATTTGGGGAATGAGACAGACCCTGCCCAGAGGCTCTTTGCTGTTTCTTGGCTGCCTTTTCAGGGTATTTCCTTCTACGCACATCCTGGGGTTGGTTTGGAGAACCAAAGGAACAATTTACTCTTTGTCCTCTCTATGTGCTGTTTAATGCCAGATGAAACTAGGGCAGCTGGTCTCAGGGCTTGGGCCTAAACTTTTTGTCTGTCTTGTAGGAAATATCCCCCTTGATTTCAAAAGAATAGAGAAAAAACCATTTCATTCCACGATGTTTATATTATTAAAAGGCCGTATACAGGACTCATCCATGTTTACAATAGTCAGAAGAGCTTGCAGGTATTTGGTGTCTTGTCCCAAAGGAACCCAAAGTTTCCTGCTCCCCTGTAGATAACAAAGATCTTACACAATATTCTGAATTTCAGGCTACTTGCAAGCCATAGCCCTTCCTGGATACAGATGCCACCTCCTTTTCTTGCAGCAGGCAGTCAGGGGATCTTCTAAAGGATGCCAGAACCCTCTCAATGACAGTCCCACACTGCCCTGTCAGCTTCACAGAAACTGTTCCTAGGGAACAGATGAGTCAAGAGAGTCAGTGATGCAACCATCCTTTTAAATGAATCCAAAATGGATGGTCCAATGCAGACCTTTATTTGATTACCCTCAATAAAGTTTTCTTTGGGTTGTCCCCTGAATATCTCTCCATGTTTCTTGTTTCTATCCTCAAGAGAGCAGCTTCCCACTCCCTTCAGATTATTGCTTCCCACAAAGCTGAGCTGAAGGTGGAGCATGTGTCCCATACTCTTATTGCTCTGCCACCAATCCTAAAGTCCCACCATCTGTTTCCAGTGGCACATCCTGCTCCTCTGTGTGGCTGGAGAGGCAGAGGTGCAGTCCTGCAGCGGTCAACCTTTGTCAATTATTTTGAGGAAGCCTTTTAATGGAATAAAAACTGACTAGCAACTAGGAGACTGATTATAAGTTGCTTCTCACTTCCACCAAGAGCCATGAAGTGCAGGATAGAATCCAGGAAAGATTTTCTGGAAAATGAAGAGAGGCCCAGTAAAGTCTCTAAGCCTGGGCAAGTCAATAAACTGTCACAGTTGCCCAGAAGGAATTGGCTTGTATTAGATAAACTTACAAAAGGCCCTGAAAAAACAGAACTTTTTTAAAAGGCAGAGATTAATTTTCTGACTTCAAAGTAGTATTAATGCAGAGTTTGGCTGAGGTTTCCTGTGCAAGCAGTTTCCCCCCAAGCAGTGATTTCAGAATCCGCCTTGTTTTAAGGCTGGCATTTGCTGCAGCTGCAGACCTGGAGTATTTTCGATCCCCTCTGAGTGCTGGAACACCATCCAACAATTAAACCGCAACCCAAAAACAATCAAACATCTGTTTGGAGGCTGCTCAGTGACTGACATGCTCCTGCCAGCATAAACACTGGAGCTGCTGAGTGATTCCTGTCTTGTGTGTGTGTGTGTGTGCTGCTTGAGTGGGTTTTTGTTCTCCCAAGCAGGAAGATTCTGTGTGTGTAAATATGCTGAGGAGCATTGCTATTGCAATGCATGAACGTGCCCAGAGAGTTTATTTGGGAAGTGTTTTTGTTGACATGTTTGAATATCAGCTTGAGGTTGGTGTGCTGGAGGTGGCTTTGGAGGATGAGGAGGATGTGGACTGTGAGCCTGGGATCAGGTATGTGCTCAGGCAGTGCTGTAGGTGTTGCTGTGTTTATTTATAGGTATGAATTGGTTTTTATTTTGGGGGAAAATTGGCATTATGGCTGCGTGTTTTTAGGTAGAGACAAGTATTTTGAAGAGTGTCCACGTGTGTATGTGTACAGCTGTAGGACTGTGTTTGTGCTTTTTGGTGGATTCTCCGTAGGACCTTTGAGTTCTGCCATGGAGCTGATCATCTCCAGGGGCCAGGGGAGCTGATGTCCTTCACTGCAGGCCCAGCAAGGGAGATAACAAAACTGCTGGCAGCAGTTCAGATCTGGTTCAGGAGAACAGGGAGGTCTGGCCCTGCTGTGATCTCAGACTCTCTAAATCAAATCCCCCTGGTTTCAAGAACTCTCTTGGTTCTCTTCTCTCAGAGAATTTGAGGATGAATTGACTCCAAGGCTTTGGGAGCAGGGATGGGGTGATGGATACTGGTGTTAGGTCTGCCTGCCTAGAGGACAAATTATTCTCCTTCCTAAAAGCTCCTACAGACTCCATGCAGGTTGCTGCTTTTGTCCTTTTTTATTTATAGCCTTCAAATAACCACGGGCTGTTGATGGCCAGGGGAAAGCACCACACAAATGGCATTCAGTCCCAACAGGAACTCCCTCCCCATAAAACCAAGACCTGCTTTTGGAAAACACAATTGTTCCCACTCTGAGCCAAATGACAGCCTGTGTTACTCCTACCAGCTCTCCCTGAAGCCCCAGGGTCTCCAGGCTGCTCCCTGCCATTTGTGGTGTCCCTCTGTCCCTCACAGGCCCTGTGTCACCACAGTGGGAGAGGAAGAACATCAGCACCACCAGTGACAGACTGTGGGCCACCCACTGCCTGTATTCTGGGAGCATTCCGCTGGCTAGGAGAGAGCAGCTGGAGATTTTTGCTTCAGCCCATTTCTCAAATATCCTGTTGCTGAAGTATAAGAACAGGCTGTTACAGGAAAGAAGGATTTGATGATCTTCCCACTGTGAGCCCCACAGCTTAACTTATTGTTCTAATCACCTATTCTTTTGCAGCAGTATTATTTTTCTGTTTGCCAGTTTAATCTGAGAAAGTTCCCTAGGAAATAGCTTTGCCCCAGAAAGTTCTGTGGCTTGGGGAGGGCAGAGCCCAGAGGGCAGCAGCACAGCCCAGGGAACCAGGAGGATTCTGTCGTGGCTGCTGCCCAGGTGCTGTAGAACACAAACCCCAATTTATCTCTGGTGAATAAAAGTTTTGCATCTGTCAAAAGAGAAAAAGACCTGGTGTGATTGGAGAGAGACTCAAGCAAGGTAACATTTTCTGCTTTGAGAGAGCTGAACTCAAAGAAGGTACAGAAGAGACATTGCTGTTACACACTGTCCTGCCCTCAGTGCACCTCTACACACCTGGATCAGAGAAAGCAAGTGCTGAGCACCACAGGCCATGGAATCACAGAACTCCCAGGATTTGCCTCAACCACTGACACCCCAGCGAGCCCCTCCACACTTTAGACAGAACCACTAAGACTGTTTCAAGTCTGGAACTTGTTGTTCCCCACAGTCTGGAGCAGTGTGTGAGGCTGGAAGAAGGTGTGTGGTCACTGCATTGGGGAGCTCCTGCAGGTGAAGGTGTGACACAGCCAGCAGGGGACACAGCCACCTGCTTGGGGACAGCAGCAAGACTCCTCTGCAACGTGTGGTGGGAATCTCACTCCTCCTCTTTCCAACACAAGACCCCTCTACAGGGTATAAGGTGATGATCATGACAAAAGGCTCCTCATCAACATTGGCAGCTGCTCAATTTCCAGCTCTTGTTTTCCCACAAACTCCAACTCCAGAAAAATATGAAGTGCAACTTAAGGAAGCTCTCAGCTGTCTACCACGATGCTCATTTCCATGGAAGATGTAAATAAATTTTGGTCTCCTATCTTGTCTGTCTCTAAATTTTGAGACCTTGAACTGTTCCCTTAAAGTTTATTCATTATTTGTGGCAAGAGTTTTGAGTGATATTTGAAGCTCTTTTACTTTGTGGATTAACATATTTGTCCTTCCTCTAATTAGTCCAAACCTAAGAAAGCCTCAAGTTTTGACTTTCAACTCAATATTCAGCCAATCAATGTGAGAAATGTAAAAACAAACAGTAAGACAAACTTACTAAGTATGTGATGTCTCAAAAATAAAGGAGTGGTACTGCTCAGTGAAATATAACAGGATAAATTCAGGAGTAATGAAATGAAACAAAGCAAAAGGAAACAGCAGCATGGGAATAATGTATTTGAAGCTTGTGGAATAGTCTCCCATTGGAAAGGACAAAGAATGAGTCACTTGCACAGCCATGTACAAATTAATAAATGCTAGAAATGACACAGTGATGTGCAGAAGTTACTTTCATAAACACAGGCTGGAGTTGCAGCTCCCACAGTCACAAAAATCAAATAGAAATTCCACGTGCTGCCAGCCCTTTGCTTCTCAGCCCTCTGATACATGCACACATCCTCAGCCCCACTGTTTGCACTATCCTGTCCATGCTGTATAAAATTTCTCTTGCTGGTCAATAACCTGGATCAAAAATCTGGGTATTGCTTTTGCAATGTGGTTGTATTATAAAATACAATATTTTATAAAATCACCCCAAGACATTCTGACATTCCTTTTGGGAAAAACTTGTGTAAAAGAGCACCTGACCATCTGCTGGAGGAGTGCAGGTTATTCAGGCCTGGAAAGGTATTTGCCCTGTGAAGGCTGAGAAAGCAGCTTCCCCCCCTGAGTGCTGGGGGGAGCAGGGGGTGTCAGACCCTCACATCTGCCACCCTCGAGCACAGCTGTGAGCTGTTCAGGGAGAGCCATCCCTGCTGGCCCAGCTGCCCTCCCATTCACTGTCACTGAACAGGCAACTATTTCACAGTCCTTACTGGAACAATGGGACCTTTCAGGAATGAAATCAGATCTTGACTCTGATAGGAAGGCAGCTGGGAGACACATGAAAGCTTCTGCTCACTGTCTCTTCCTTGTCTCCCAAGGTTTGGATTCAAGGAATCGCAGTGAAACAGCCCCAGCCCCCTCAGAGGGGCCAGGGCTGCTGCAAAGGAGCCTCTAAAGGCACAGAGCCCTGCAGGAGGATTTGCAGCAGGCTGATAAACATCCACAGGGATGGACAGGGCAGGGGGTGACTGGAAACACATCATAGAATAGAAAAATAAATAGAGAGAACTTTGGATTTCGTTGCTTTTTGGATCCCTAAAGAAGACCCCCCTGCTTGTGGCTGTGAGCATCTCTCTCCTGTCCCACCCTTCTTTGATCTCCGGGTCCAGGTTTGGGTTTCCAGCTCTGGGCTCAGGAGCTCAGTCCCGTTCGTGACCCAAGGGAGGAGCTGCTGGATCCCAGCCCTGACTCCTTGCACTGCCTCTGACCATCAGCTCTTTGACCTGTTAGCCCATAAACCCCATTTCCCACCCTAGAGAGCTCACAGTTCCTCACACCAGGAAAATGAATGTCCCCTGCTCAAACATTTGTTTGAAATGGGTTGGAAAACTGTATTACAGTGAGTGATTTCAGTCTTTGTTCTGTCTGCTGAAGGCTCCATGCTGCCAGAAACACACAAACAAAACATTATTCCTGTTTACAGATGATACCAATCATTTTCTCCCTCAATAAGTATTGTACCTGGCACAGTGGAATCATGAGAAATGAAAATAATTTTTTTAATAATAAAAAATGAGCGGTGTTTGAATATTATTTACTTGCATTTGTTTTGAGAAAATGAAGACTGGATCAATAATTCACACACTTTCTGCTTTGAATGGGCAATTTCAGTATGACAAAAGGAATTACAGATCAAAAATGCCTTGAGGAAATAAAATAAAAATGTTAACAATAATTACAAGTTATATAACAGCATTTACTTATTGAGGAAAAAGGCAATCTCACTAACACAATGTTAAGTTAGTTAAAACAAATAAATCCATTTATAAAACACCAGGGATGCAAAAGCAATCATAGAGCTAATTCTACAAAAAGCATGGATGAAATAAGAGAAACTGATAGCAACAACTATAAATTAGAGAGTGAGTATTAGAAAGTGTGGGGAATTTGTAACAAAAACAAAAGGAAACAAGGAGCACTTATTACCTATAAAAAGTGTTGTTGTTCTGTGAGGTTTATACACAAAAAAGTTGTAGGACCTTCACTGGTGCATGATTTCTCTTCATGGGATTTGGGATCTGACTGAGAGGTGAAACTGGACAGACCAAAACATTTTATTTTCAATGAGAGGGCAGAAGGGTGATGTGAAAGTGAAATCCTTTCAATCTCTTATAAAAGAAACAAATCTCTTTAATCTGAGAAAACTGTTACAGACCATTTCCTTATAGCAGAGGAAAAAAATGTTCTTGGAAGATCTAAGTTATTGGGTTTTTTTTTTTTTTTTCAAAACCACAAACTTTCCAAAGTGCAGTGACTCCTGAACTTTTCAGCTTAACTCAGAGAGCAAAACTGCCTTTCCCAAGAGCACAACCTCGTGCCTTGCTTGCAGTGAGCTCCTCTGGCCCTGCCTGCTGTGCTGAACAAGACGTTGGTCAGGTTGTAACACACCATCTTCCCCTGTTTTATTGTGCTTGCAGCTTGTTGGGAGCTTTCCAAGAGTACCAGGCAAGGAAATGAAATCTTCATCCCAAGGAAAGGATCCCTTTCCAGAACTGTTAATCTTTCCTTATGACATATTTTGGAATACAAACATATCCAGAGGGGGTTTGCTCAGCAATGAGCTTGTTCATCAGAGTGATCAAATTGGGGCTGTTCCACTGGTACATATGTTAACAATAATTCAGACTTTTATTCTCCCTGTTTCACCACCACAGCTGCTCTTGGTTTTCCTGATGGCCCCGCCCAGGGACACTTGGAACACAAGCAGACACACGTATGTATTACAGGGAGTGATGCTTTACATTGTTATTAAATCTAGACTTCCCTTGGCATGCAACATTATCATAACAAACTCATGACTGCACAGTTTCTGTCACTGTATAAATTCCATTTCTGCTGCCATCAGCAGAATTAGAAACCAGATTTGGTTTCTACAGATCATTTCTGATTAATTTTTGCATTACAGGGACTGAAGGCAATTCCAGAGCCTCTGGATGGTCCAGATTTCAGCCATTTGCAGGTCTGTATCACCAGCACATTAGTGAAGCCATTTCAGGGTTCAAAAAAAAGAATTAAAAAGACAACAGAGACTGATTAAGTTTAATATTAAAGTGGCTTTTAAGTGATGAGTATTTTCTGAAAAAAAATCTGAAAAATTACAAACGACACAAAGAAGTAACACAGAGTGAAATTATTTGAGGTCTGGAGAAAATTGCTTTTGCTAAGATAATTGTTAGTCCAAGGATCTCATTTAATATCTCAAAAAGGTGATTGACAGGTGGCTTAAATGGATCATGGAAGATGGAAAGATATCACCTGACTCTTGAGCTTAGGAAGAAGCAAGGGCTTTAAGATGAAACCAGAAAAGTTCCAGATTTGAAACAGAATGTTTGGATGAAGCACCTCTTGCCCACAGAGAGACATTTCTCCCAAGGTGAGTGCTGAAATGCAGGTGGTTATTTTCTCTAATCTTTAACCTGCTCCTTGAGCCTGGCAGGGTCTCCTGCTGGGTGAGACCTTGGTTACAGTGAATAGTTCAGGATTCAGCACTGGACTGGTGGCTTCTCCTCATTTATCCAGGATTTCATTCCAACTTCCTCCCACTGCCATTTCCTCAGCTGAAATCCCTCAAGAAACATCCAAGGAGGGAAATCTCGTTTTTTTGTGTTCAGAAGGAGAAAGTCTCAAATGGGCCTTGTTTTCTGCCTGGGAAGGCAAAGAACTGGAACTCATGCCATGGCCAAACCCTCCTGAAGTGCTCTCCCTGGCCTTGTCACCAAACTTCTCACTCCCTGCTCCTTCCCTGTGGCATGTGTCTTCAAACAAGTGAAATGCACTCGTTTGCATCCAGGTGACACTGCCCCATCCCAAATGTCAACAGCTCAGGAAAGGAACCCAGGAATGAGGCAAGAGTGTCCCCTCTGCTGCTCTTCCTGGGATAACTGGGCTGTGCTCTGGGCTGTGGGAGCATTCACAGAGAGATGGACATGCCAAGGAGGGCCTTTTTCACTCCAAGCAATTCCACAAATCCTTGGGCAGTGCCCAGAAGGAAGCACAGAGCTGAGGGGAAGCTGTGCTGGGAGTCCTGTGTGTCTCATCTCAGCCTCTCTCCCTGTGCATTAAATAAAAGCACTGATTTAGCCCCAGATTGATTCTGCTTTGAACAGCTCCTCTCTTTGTCCCTGCCTTGGAGCTCATTAGATGTTGTTTGGCCTCGGTGTAATTGCTGCTGTCTGCTGACAGGGCACTTCTGCCAAGCAGATGGTTTTTATTTTGAGGCATGGCTATTTGATAAAACTGTTCTTAACCCATAAATAAAGGAGGAAGCTGTTGCAGGGGTTCTGTTCTTCCCATTAGCAATTGAGATAACTGGATAGAAAAAAAAGGTCATGGATTGAATTTGACATTTATGTAAAAGAAGCAGCACTCTGGGTTCATATTCCTGACAAGGAGGAACCAGCAGAATGGGGGTTTTGTTTGTTCCTTTGTTTAGTAGAAACTGGGTGCCCAGAAAGGTGCATTACTCCTGGTTTTCTGCAAATATTTACTCATTATTCCAAGGGAATGTTACTTCACCAAAACCTCTTCGCATGATGTACAGTAGAGCCTTTGGAGCCATGAATAACACTTAATTTTGTTTGGTTTGTTCCAACCATGATCCTCTCCAAATAAAAACGAATTGTGCACTTGACTTGTTGGCTGTGCATTTTCCTTAAGTCATCTTACAGAAAAGAATTCCAAGATGAGAGAAAATGAAAACTAATTTGACTTAGGAATGATAATTGCTTTGGAAAGGCAAAAGCTTATTGCCACAGACAGCGAGGAGGCAAAGACCTTGGAGTAGCCAGTAGGGCAGATTTTACAGATTTTACATTTTTCTTCACAAGACACAAGATTTTCCTAGGAGACCACCAGCAGCGGCATCCCAACCAGAGACCTTACTGACAGCAGTCTTATTATAAATAGATTTGGATTTCTAAAAACTATTCTCCCACAAATTAAATAATTTAACTTAAACCAAAATTAAAAATTAGTCTAAAAATATTTGCAAATGGTTGTCACTTGGAAAAAAGTACCCCTGAGGTTTCACAAAACTCCAAATATTCCCCAAATAATGTAATTGTTGCAATGAATTGTCTGTGCAATAAGCAACTGCTCAGCAGGAATTAGTGAGGTGCAGCATGGTGGAAAAAGTGGTTCCAAGCTCCCTTTTCACCCTTTTTTTACCTTTTACATCAGGACTGTAATTTCCTGATGCCACCTTGGGGAGGTTTTGGAGGTGCCCAGGAATGTTCCATGGCAGTGCCAGGCTGCTGCCCAGGCAGGTGATGTGATTCTGTGTGCTGCAGGTCCCTGGGGACAGTGACACCAGGGGAGGCAGGATCCAGGGTACAAGCACAGGGGCTGACAAATCCCAAGGAAAATTATCCAACAGCAACAGGACCTTTTCCTAGCACACACCTGAATGTGTGTGTGAATTTTTCCTTGCTCATCTTTCCACAAAGAACTATCAAATGCCATGGGGTGATCATAGGAATATTCAGGTTTAGGGTAAGATGAGCAGTTCCTGGCTTGGCAGTGACATCTTTTAGGCTGTGTAAGAACCATGCAGACAGTGAGATGGGCACAGGACTCTCACAGTGCTCCCCACACCCCTGTCATACTGATGAATGTGCTTCAGTCTTACCATTCCCAAAGGCCACCCAAAAATCTATCAGCCCAACATCAGTGTTTTCCACCTATAAATCAGATCTGCAAAATGACAAGTGACAAATGACCAGTTCTGCAATGAAATCTGATGAAAGGCTCTACCCTCCTTGCCCAGTTTCCTATTCATCAAGTATCTTCCTAATTAATTCTGACTTCAGTGTAAATCTCCAGCCCGTGCTTTGCAGAAAGTCAGAGCAGGTGATGATAAACTGGTCCTGTAGGTACTGATCTATAAATCTGAGTTTCAGAGGCACATTTGGCAAGGGATTAATTAATGTACAGTGGGTGCCACTCTGCAATGTCTGAGTATTGCAGGGACAGAGGCAGAACCACCCCTTCCAGTGAAGAAATCCTGAATATTAGTCTGAAGTCAGGAGCAGAGTTTGCTGAGTGAGATGGAAGCAAGTTCATTTGAAGTCCTTCCAGAATGATCTACATAAAGCATGCAGCCTGTCTAACAACATCTGAAGAGCTACAAAAACAGTCAATAGCTGCAACAGCTCTGAGACAGGAGTCCCACTGAGTCTGGACAAAATCATTACAAATGAGGAGAGCCATGTTTGTGGAGAGGGGAGGATGGAATTCATTAGAAGAGCAGCGACAGCTCATATTCCTGACAGGGAGGAACCAGCAGAATGGGGGTTTTGTTTGTTCCTTTGTTTATTAGAAAGATCTTACAGCAAAATAAACACTGAAAATTGAAAAATAGTTTACAGTGATGAACTCTGGTAAATCCAACTTCTTTTACAAGGGAATACCAAAGCAGATTTTAAACATTTGGCAGCTTATCAGGAGCCAGAGGAAGATTAACTATGTGAGTGAAAAATCAGGCTGAGAAACGAAAAACAGCTTTTCACAACGAAGGAAAGCCAAGAAGGAACAGAGTCTAAAAAGCATTTGGAAAGAAATGGTAAGATTATCACACTCTTAGGAAACAGACCCCTGAAGCAAGAGGAATTTGAATTCCTTTTGGAAGTGTGCAGGTATTTTTTAATGTAAGACTCAGGCTGTCTAACAGCACAGGCTCACTCAGAAACAATCACAGGTGTTGTGGTCCTGCCAGGGGTGCTGTGGCTGCTGCTCTGCACAGACAGCACACAGACATGGGGTGGTCTTCATAGAAGTCACCAAAATGGAATGCCTGGAGCTCCCAGATTCCCTGTTGGATTTGGCAGATCTCTGCTGAAGCTCCAAATGCTCTCCCTAGCTGGGCTGTGTCGTGCTCATGGTTCCTGGGGGTAGGAAGGGCTCCCTTCTGGGTGCAACAAAACACAGAACCCACTGCCACTTGATGTTATTAAAGAACAGCATGAAAAGTTTGTGTTTCCAGCTCAGTATTCAATTCCAAATACAACAAACATATCCCACTTCCTACATTCCCATGGAAATTCCAAAGCCTACAGACTCTTCACTTGTTTTTAAACATTCATGTTTGATGTTTAAAAGCTTTGCCTTCCCTTTCAGGGGTGGCTGATCCCTGCAGACCTCTCTCACTCTTTCCTAGAGCAGTTGGGATTTGCAAGTGGAGCTCACAACACACTTGGTGCTTTTAGCTCTGGATGGCTGCAGACACCAAACCACAGCACCGTGTCCCTGAGCCCGTGTGGTGGAACAGCTCTGAGAGTCCCAAGGATAAACAAAGGTTCCCAGGAAAACCTCCAACTTGCTGTGCTCCTTTTAAGGAATTTCTGATTTTCCAGTGCAGTTAGACGAGGCATTACACACATTTCAGACACACTTCTTCACATGGTAGAAAAACGAGAGAGAAGGGAAGGGGAGCCAAAACCTCTCTGACTTCTCTCTGGCTGATCTCAACCATAGGAATTCCCCAATCATGAAAACACTGGGCTCTAGCTGAGGAAATGCTGTTGATTAGGGGAAAAAGTTCCAGATGTTAAGTGAAAGCCATTTCAAGAGGAAGGGAAAGTGGAAGAGGGAGGAGGGGTGTGAGGTGACCCCACCCTCGCAGGGAGCACAGCAGGGTCTGGTACCCTCTCGGGGCTGGGGAGCAGCCAAGTGGGAGAAGCTCTCACACACTCCCTCAGTCTGTTCTTCCCCCTCCAGGCAGAAATTACAGCTCCAGTTTAACCCCATCCACTCTTTGTATCCTTTCTGATGGGCATTATTCGACAAAAAACATAAATAAATCAGAATTAAAGTTATGCAGGAAGAAAGAGAAGGACCAAATTTTCTTCACGATTTCTTCCACACGTCATTATTAGCACAGCATCCCTGACAGATCCAGAGATATCCCCAAAGGTTTGGAGAGAGTTAAAGTGGCAAAAGACACTGCAGCCAGAGTGAAGACAAATGTCTTAGTTCTTTGTGAAGTTAGTTAATGTGATTTAACTCTTTGTGTGCTTAGGAAAGCAGCCAAAGCAAACCAGCTGCTCATTTCTTTGGGCTGAACTAGCAGTGCTCACTGAGAACTCCTTGAGTCCTCACATCTGTACTTTACTGCCTAGCAGAATAATGCTGCTCCAAGCAGATAGTTAGGGAAAAGGAGGAAAAGAGCAAAGAATTGATCCCAGGTGCCTTCCTGGGACAGGGATAACTGAGCTTCACTGCAGCCCTGTGTGGGCAGTCTGTTCCTGTTTTCTAGAAAGTTAAAGGAAACTTAAGAAATCAAGCTCAGGAGTGGCAATGACTCGTTTCCACGATGAGACTGAAGAGTAAAAACAATGCACTGAGGGTGTTGTTCTATTGGAACCTCCACATTTTAATGCAAGACTGAGCCACAGTATTTTCCAGAAATCCAATCTGCACCTGTCACATCAGACTAAAACCAGGCCACTGAGAGATGCCCACTGAGAATCCTGGGAAAGGATTTCAGAGGAACTGTCCAGAACTGAGCTCAGCAGCTCCCTGGAGAACTTCCTGCAGGGAGGCAGAACGAGCTGGCAGAGGACATGGACAGGATGACCTAATAGGTTTTTTCCATCTCTGATGTCTGTGATTACGTAATTCCATCTTGATATGGGACCAGAGGAGTTGACAGTTACATCTGTAGTTTCTTTTAAAAAGTTATGGACTCTACCCATGGAACAGATCAAAAATTTAAGAGGAAAACATCACATGAGTATTAGGAATTGAGGGTGTGTATCAAATTTGGGTTACTAATACTTCTTAAAAGCCATAAATGGGAATGAAGAAGCAATGAAAGCAAAGATTGGTCTTGGTTTAGGATATGACCAGATAATTTTAAGCAGAAGGATGCTTATTATGTACAGTTTAGCTCTGCTACAAAGCCATGAATAAAGGGTTTGAAATTTTGTGTTTTCTTCAGCATATAAAAGAAAATGTCTCTTTCCAAAGCAGAAATCATGTCCAAAACTTCAGAACTTTTCTGCTCCTGCAGGTGTCCTTGTGTAACGTATTTTCTAAAGCATTTTTAAAATGAAAAATAATAAAAGCTCTAATGGTGCTTTCTTGGCTATGGAAATCAGAGCAGTTATGAAAAGCAATAAAGCAGCCTTTCTCTTTTAGCTGCCAACAACTCCAGAAACATGTTTGCTGGAACTCTGACCCCTTACATAGAAAACATTAAAACAACTGCAACTTGATACAATTAACTGGTATTAGATTCAAAGTTTGTGAGGCCAACTGGCTTTTATGATATATTTCTTGGTACTTACATACTAATGGAAGAACTCCAAACTTTTGAAAAATCTATTCCAGATAGGCTGACTGTTAACTTATTTTTTTAAAAGCAAATGCTTTAGCAACTGCTCATCCTGTCTGCAAAGAAGGGAGAGCAGAGACACAGAAATTTCTCCTGCTGTACACCCAAGGAGCTTTTCTATCTCATTCAGCCCTCCCTCAGAATCCATTAGCAATGGCAATATTTGAGGGGTTGTGGATAAAAATTTCACTGCACTTCTCAAAATGTCAGGGTTGTAACATTCCCTGGCTTAATGTTGAAGGAGGTAAATGAATCTCATTCTAAATCACAGATGGTTTGGGGTGGAAGGAACCTGAAGGATCATCCCCTGCCATGGCAGGGACACCTTCAACTATCCCAGGCTGCTCCAAACCCCATCCAGCCTGGCCTTGGGCACTGCCAGGGATCCAGGGACAGCCCCAGCTGCTCTGGGCACCTGTGCCAGGGCACACCCACCCTCACAGCCAGCAATGCCTTGCCAATATCCAACCTAAACCTCCTTTCTGTCAGTGGGAAGCCATTCCCCCTCAGCCTACTCTTGTAGATCAATCAGTCAATCAATCAATCAATCAATCAATCAATCAATCAATCAATCAATCAATCAATCAATTCTCAGCTGTGGCCTTTCTCTGTGATCCTCTCTCCTGTGGGACAGGACAAGGGGACATGGTCAGAGTGGCACCTGTGGCAGGGTGATGTCACAGAACTGGAGACAGCCCCAGAACTGTAACTCCTCTGTGTTCCTTCCACCTGGGTGAGGACACAAGAAACGGTGCAACAGCTCTGAGAGAAATATTTTTAAGACACTGCAGAGAGACAGAAAATCCTACAGCAGAGATCAATCAGTCTGTGATCCCCAAACTTCTTCCTGTGCAAATCTTTACTGAGACTGTAGGAGCTGCAGCTTTTGGTGCTGGTTCTGAATTACAAAAAGGCATTTCTAATGGAACTGTGAATCTGCAGGATGCCAAGAGAAACAATCCAACATCTCCTGAAACTCAGCTTTTCCTGCCTGCATGACGTGGTTCTTTGCTTCACTCTAAAAGGAGCAGAACACAGGGGATTTACTGTGCCCCTTATGGAAAATACCTGCCAGCTGCTCCATTTTGGGTGTGATTTATCCAGAGGAAAGTCCTGTTAAATATCTCTACACCATCTACAGGATAGAACTTGACCTACCATATATTCTGTGTATTCTGGAGAGAAAACCAAAGGTCACATTGTTTGTTCTCTGGTATTTTTACAGATAACAGATATTTAACTTTTTAATCTGTTTCTAATTGCAGAGTTGTTGTTTCTTTTGTTTGCCTGTGTGTTTGATAATTTATTTGTGGGCTTTTAAAAAGAGTATTAAAGCTCCTATAATTGTCAAGCAGGAAGAGAAAAAGAAATGAGGATGTCCATGATCAAATCTAAAACATTTCAAACCCTGAGAGAAATAAAACAGAATAGAATTCATGAACAAATTACTCCAGCTCTTTAAGTAATCAATTCCAATCACTATTAATAATACAACTTTTCCTTCAAAGAATTACTTTCACCTTATAAAGTCAAAGCTTGAAACCTCCTTAATCTTTAATAGAGCCTGCAACAATTACTACAGGCAGAGAGGACCCACAAATTGGAAGCCCCATGTGATTCTCTCCTTCTCCAACCAACTCTTCTGATGATCATAAATAACAGTAAAATTACCATAAAAATTAATAGTACTACAGTTAAAGAAAATCATTATGTAAAGGTTTATGAATTTTGCAGCCATTAATAGATATAAGTTAATGAGCCATAGGCCTTCCAGAATATGATATCAGATATTTTTCCACCAATGAAACTTTCAGAGTTCCAAATCCTTCAGAGGTCACCAACTTCAAAAATGGAACAGAGAGTTACTGTTTAATACTAATGTGAGTAAAAATGGAACAGAAGTATTAGGGCAAGCATCATCCATGGCAATTTGAAGAGTCTAAAAGAACAAGGTCAGGAAATCTACTGTGTCAACAACTTGGAATGAAGAAAGACAAAACTAAAATATCCAAGATGAATAAGTTGCATTTTGAACACTCTGTGCATTTTAAATTCACTCGTTCACATCATCATTTGATTGTTGAAAAACTCTTGGCAATTAAAAGAATTTGATTCTAGAAGGGAAAGCCTCAAGACTGTTCTGCAATGAATATGAGATTGTGGAAGAATGGCATTTAAAAAAATAATAAATCAATTTGAGATTCACTATTAAATGCAGGTGGTGAGAATCATACAAAGTAAACATAAAATGGTTTATATGTCCTACTTACCTTATTACACTTCATATTACAATTAAAAAATTCAGATCCCACACATTAAACATACTTACACATTCAAATTTTACATGTGCATTTTTTATGGTAAAACACAAAAGACAAAAGATAAAAATGGCTTCACTTTAAAGTGGGAGAAAAAAAACTAACCCACCAAAAAACCCACCCCACATGTCCCAAGAGTCAAGTTAAAGATTCAGAAGTCAGGGCTAGGAGGGAAAAGGAAGATAAATAATTTAGCACTAAGCATAACTAAAGCCTGTCAGTCTGCCAGCTTTAAGAGAAATAAAAAGGTTTACAAGGATTCTGAGAGTTTTTACAGAACCTCTGGGGGTTTGAAAAAATAAATCCAGAACAAGAAAAGAGTTTTGAAGTATTCTGCATAAACAGATTTTAAAGACACTGATTAGGCTGTGAGAATAATGGTAGGGAAAGATTCTTTAGTTGGGAATCAGGCTGCTCCCTGGGGTTTGCTCTCCTCCACCATCACCAGCTGCTCCATCCTGGATTCTCTGGGAGCTGGGAATGAGGAGCTTCCAGGAGACCAAACACTCCAGCATCACAAAGAGCAGGGATGAGCCCAGGTGTGGCAGCACAGGCACTGCACAGCAGAGAGACACAGCTACTGCTCTGCAGTGTAACCCTCCTCAAACTCCTGCAACCCTCCTCAAACTCCTGCAACCCCTGCTCAAACTCCTGCTCTGCAGTGTAACCCCTGCTCAAACTCCTGCTCTGCAGTGCAACCCCTGCTCAAACTCCTGCAACCCCTGCTCATACTCCTGCAACCCCTGCTCAAACTCCTGCAACCCTGCTCAATCTCCTGCTCTGCAGTGCAATCCCTGCTCAGATTCCTGCTCTGCAGGGCAAGCCCTGCTCAAACTCCTGCTCTGCAGTGCAATCCCTGATCAAACTCCTGCTCTGCAGTGCAAGCCCTGCTCAAACTCCTGCTCTGCAGTGTAACCCTGCTCAAACTCCTGCTCTGCAGTGCAACCCCTGCTCATACTCCTGCAATCCCTACTCAAACTCCTGCAACCCCTGCTCAAACTCCTGCTCTGCAGTGCAATCCCTGCTCAGATTCCTGCTCTGCAGGCAAGCCCTGCTCAAACTCCTGCTCTGCAGTGCAATCCCTGATCAAACTCCTGCTCTGCAGTGCAACCCCTGCTCAAACTCCTGCAACCCCTGCTCAAACTCCTGCAACCCTGCTCAAACTCCTGCTCTGCAGTGCAACCCCTGCTCAAACTCCTGCAACCCCTGCTCAAACTCCTGCAACCCCTGCTCAAACTCCTGCTCTGCAGTGTAACCCTGCTCAAACTCCTGCTCTGCAGTGCAACCCCTGCTCAAACTCCTGCTCTGCAGGGCAAGCCCTGCTCAAACTCCTGCAATCCCTACTCAAACTCCTGCAACCCCTGCTCAGACTCCTGCAACCCCTGCTCAAACTCCTGCAACCCCTGCTCAAACTCCTGCTCTGCAGTGTAACCCCTGCTCATACTCCTGCAATCCCTACTCAAACTCCTGCAACCCCTGCTCAGACTCCTGCAACCCCTGCTCAAACTCCTGCTCTGCAGTGCAACCCCTGCTCAAACTCCTGCTCTGCAGTGCAATCACTGCTCAGATTCCTGCTCTGCAGGGCAATCCCTCCTCAAACTCCTGCTCTGCAGTGCAACCCCTGCTCAATCTCCTGCTCTGCAGTGCAAGCCCTGCTAAAACTCCTGCTCTGCAGTGCAACCCCTGCTAAAACTCCAGCTCTGAGTGTGCCTGAGCTGAGCCATTCCTGGGCTGTGGCTCAACCCAGACAGTGAAGGACAGAAAAATCTCAGTAAGCCTCGGCCTCACTCTTTTATGGATGTGGCAGTGCAGGGGATGAAAGGGGAAATTTCACAGTATCCCTCCTACTTTCATTTTTTTCTTCTCTCTCTCTTTTTCTTTTTTCCCCAGGAAGAATCTCTAGCGAGGCCCCTTGAATTGCAGAAACCCAGGAGTTAAACTGCACAAGCTGCATGTAAAAATGTGAATTCCATCTCCTGCTCAGTTTTACTCCAAAGTGAGATGTAACCTTGTACTTCACTGCTCAGACAATGTTAACTGTAGGAGAATCACGGGAAGGAACCGAGTTCATTTAAGACATGAAGCAATTTTGAATTGCATTGATTACAGTGATCAGTCTATCACTTTAATGTCATCTCAGCTGACATTTATTAAAAAGACATACATGTGACAACCCATTGATCCTTAACACTGCAGCTGAGATAAAAAGTCTATTTGCAAAGGAAAATTACTTCTTTAATTAGAAAAGGAGTATCATTTTCTCTTTTCTTTGTTAGAACCTCAGCAGCCACGGATCCAATACAGCACAGGAGGGGCTGCACAACCTGGAATCTTCTTTGACTTAAGAATTTTCATAGTTAATCATTCAGAGTTGTGCAAATGAGCCCTGGAGGTGGGAAAGCAAACAGGTTTATTCCACCTGTGTGGGGGGACTCCAGCTCAGTGTTGCTTGGGAAGGGTCTCAAATGGAGTAAGGCAGAAAATAAAATATTGCCCAGACTTCCTACAATGAGTTAACTGTGGGTAGACATTTCACCTCTCCTAATGACCAACTCTTTGATGAAAAACAACCCAGAAAATTCTGCCATGGAATATGCTGTAGAAATGAATACTGACAGTGATTTAATGTATATAAAAAAATTAATCTCAGTCTACCAGATAAAATAATAAATGTCTGATACACTGTGAATGAAAAGCTGCTCTAGAAATTCCAGGAGCATTCTTTGGTGGTGAACAGAACTTTGAAGCCAAGTTATTTAGTCTGTGGATCTATAAAACCCTATTTTTAACATTGTTTTCTCTTTGTACAAACCCCAAATTACATATTTGGAAAATGTTACATTTCAAACCACGTCACTTTGAGTTCTAGGGTTGATCAGTCTGATTCTCTTTAGAGAATTGTCTTATTTCTAGAAATGATATTAATGATTTCCTATCTCTCAGAAATGCAGGGGCACCTCCACATTCTACAAATGTAGATTCCACTCCATCCACTCTTCTGTCAGTTGTATTTTATATTCTACTTGAAAGGCACGTAATTCAACAGATCTGGGTTTAATTTCATAACTTTACAGCATGAAAATCACAAGCTAATATTGAGGTGGACTAGAAAAGTAAATCTCCACATTCTTGTGTTTGTAGACCTTTTATATCAAGTGACATTAACTCTGGATATTGCTTTTTCTCCAGTAATTAAAATCAGAAAAAATCAATGCACTGCTTATTTCTTAGCTGAACACAGAGTCTATATGTCTGGCAAAAAATGTCCAGACTGAATGATTATTTACAACAAAACTCTCCAGATTCTTCAGATTCTTTTGTACAGTTTGTAACCTTTCAGATTTATTAAAATTGCTGCCTACAAATAAACTGACAGTAACTTTTCATCTACTCATAAAAATAACTTAATTAGATTGCTATTAGATATTTAATTGGCTTCACAATGTTGGTACAGTATCTGCCTATAAAACTTCAGATAATATTGCCTTAATTCATCTGAGTAAACTATCAATTCCCTTACAACAATAGACAAAAATCTGCACTCCTCTTTTAACTTTCCCCTGGGCACAGATTAAAACTTTCAGGTGGCAGATCTTTATTTTTCTATAAGCTGTCCAAATAGTTTAGAATTAGGAAAAAGTTTTCTGTTCAGGAGAGTGGAATGATTTGAGTCGAGTGATTTTTCTATCCTTGGTTGACAAAAAAAGAAATGATTCCTGGAAGCCTGGGACCACAGAACAGAACAACACCAAGAGCCTCAGTGCTCCAAACCCAGGACACAGTTGTGTACAGCAGGAATGTGTAAAGTGATGTACAGAAAGAATGACTTCCATGAAAAAATTAATGGATGGAATTCATACCTGCTCCAATTCCAGAGCCTTGTGTGGGATGATGCTAATATAATCTAATAATATCAGGATCAAAGATGAGTGGAATAAAACTTCCAATTTTAGATGCTCTTTATCTGCAGGTGTGAATGTATAATGAATTCTCACCACTGGCTCCTATTATAAATCCAATGATTTTGTACTCTGTGACAGCAGTTTCTACAATTTTCTTTTGGCACAACCTGCTTGGAAGATACGACAAACCCGCGGGGTGCCAAAACGCTTCTCTAAATGATCTACTTTGCAAGACAGCTTCCAAGTGTGACCCTGATGAATCTTATCAAACTCTTGGAATAGAATAAACATGAAGGAAAGAACCCACGTATCATTTATTTAAGTGGGTATTTCATTGGGTTTTTTTTTACATCCTACTGCACAGCCCTGCCAAAGGATTCATCCCAGCATTTGGAGCATTTTAAACCCAGGTTAAATAGAAAACCATTACTGGGTAGGATAGAATTGCACTGTGGCTATTTTTGAATCCTGCTGCCTCAGACAAATGCAATGAATCAGTTGATGTCACCTCAATTACTGTGTTAGCTCTAATCAAGGAATGCTCTTCCCATCCATTCTGTGTGGGGAACTCTCTGATCCAGGTGGCAGATTTTCCAGTGGACAAAGCCACCCTCTGGCAGTTTACAAGGGGCAGGCTTTGACAGAATAAGGCTGGATGACTCTTTTTAAATTGAATATCTGATCATTTGAATGCTACAGGAAGCATTTCATTGCCATTCGTAGTGACAGTTCAATGATTAATTGGGGAGAAGCATTTATGTGCAAAAGCTACACAAACATGGGGAGGGGAT
Organism: Serinus canaria; assembly: GCF_022539315.1. Classification (NCBI taxonomy): domain Eukaryota; kingdom Metazoa; phylum Chordata; class Aves; order Passeriformes; family Fringillidae; genus Serinus; species Serinus canaria. The sequence continues at coordinate 5,466,187 of NC_066334.1, read as the reverse complement.
CCTTACACATCTGCCAAAATACTGCTTGGAATGAAGGTAGATTCCAGTTTGCAACACAGATTTCCAAAGGCTTCTCATTTTTTCAGCTTAGCATGCCATGCCCTGCTGCAACCACCAAGGACTGGACAGTGAGGACCAGCAGGATGCACCAAGAGGGTTCCTGAGTACAGAGGTACAGGGAAAAGGGAGCATGCAGAGAGTGAACTGGGCTTGTTCCCTCCTCCACTCTTGGTCTAGGAACCCTTCCATGTGCTGTGTTCTATTTATTATTTCTGCATTGCATCAGGGGGGAAATATTCACACTGAGCCACGGGGATTAAAGACTGAAGCTCTAGAGAAGTCGGATCACATCCGTCATATCCAGCTGTTTTCAATTCCAACACCTCACACCTGCTTTTATTTATTATTCCTGGGCTAGACAAGACAGGGCACATTTTTCAGTCTTTACAAGCTTTCCTAGAAAAGACACAAATCAATCTATTCCTTCCCCTTTTGCCTCTGCAAGAGAACCTGACAGCAAACTGCTGACACTGAGCAGACCTGACCTACAGGAGCCACTCACAGCCTGAGGCTGGACAGCTCCCTCTCCTCTCCCAGCATGGGGACAATGGCCCAAAATGGAACAGAAACATCATCAATTACAGAAATCAGAGTCTGTGTGTCAGCACAGACTCTTAACCCCACTTATTCCCACAGATTTCAACTGCCTTGTCTTCCTCTTACACTGGAGATGGACCCAAGAGGTTTGGGTGGGGGTGAATGAACAAACTGATTCATGGAATACTTTAAGTAATGGCTTCTCCACTTGTACTCATTTTCAGCTTCCATTCCTGGAGCCTCTTTGCTGGCAATCCATCTGAATCACTTTCTGATTCTTTATCTGGAAATCACACTGCCTGAGCATCTGATTGTCCTTTTTATCAAGTACTTTTTCCAGAGAGGGGCTGACGAGCCCTTCCTTCTGCAACCCTCTCTCACGTCAAGGTTAGTCCTCCATTAGGATCTTTATAACTAACTGTTCAAGAGTAACAACCCAGACACATTTAAAATGCAAGCCAAATGTCCCAGGCCTCCTTTCCTTACTGCACAAACACTTCCACAAGTGCAGTTGTTCCTCTCACACATCTGGCACACCAGGTTATTATTTGATGGAGCAAACTCGTGTCTTGATTTCAATTCATCCACCTCATTATTGAATCAGCCAAGTATACAGAGAACCTTCCCACACCAAAGAAACAGGCCCTTAAGTTCTCAAAACATTTGACATTCTTGCATGAAATTTAGCACCGAAACACAAAGTATTATCATCTGTACTGAAATGTGTTAGGAGATGCTGAATACACTTGCTTTCAAAGGCAACTCTGCCACATTACTCATTAAAAAACCAAGGATATTCCATAACAAGAACAACTGTCACTCTGAATTCAAAACCAAACTGGTTCCCTAAAATTTGAAAGCCTGTAATAAAACATACCTATAGCTGCCATAACACTGATGTGCTGTAAATCCACCCAGTTTTGGGAAGAGCAATGCACACTCACCAGACAGACATCAAGGCAATTGCCCATGATACAATGTTAAAAAAAAAAAAAATAAAAAAAAGCTTGTACGTTTTGCAGGAGCATCAAGTCTCTATTCAAGTGTAAAAAAATTAATTGACTCCATCTGTATTGGCCTAATGACTGATTAAATGACTAATCACGGAAGTCTTAATTAAAATCATTTTTCTGTACAGAAGAGGATGGAGGGAGGAAGGCAATCATTAATGTGTTCTAATGTATGTCAGATTCCATTTGTGCCTTTTCCTAACAGCCACCAAATGAGTAATTACACACAAGGTCATTCTGTAAACTTTGTGCTCACATGCACTGATTGGATCTGGGTTCTGCACGGGGCTGCTGCTTCCCCATCACAGAGCAGGTAATTAATAGTGCTCAGCATTAATAATAAAGGAAGCTGACATTTCCTCTTCCATCACCAGCCCAGATTCACACACAACTTCCATCCACTGCTGCTGAAGTCCCACACCTCACACACTCCATCAGAATTCCACATTCTCCATGCACTGACAGGCTCCCCCATCACTCAGGGAAATTCCAGGAATTTTTCCTGCACGAATAAAATGACCAGGCAATTAAAAGAATCCTTTCCAAGTAAAGTAGAATGGCAGAAGGAAACTTATTTTAAGTTATATTTGCCAGCCACCTGACAACCTGATGCATAGTGACCTTTGCTATGGAATAATAACAAGCTGCTTCCACCTCAACAGCTGAGAAGAATCTATTAAAAAAAAATGTATTAAAATGTGTTATGGAATTAAAAAGTGCATCTTGAGACTGGATAAACCAACTTTCCACTGGCATGTAACCCTTACACAGCACCTATAGGTTTTTATGAATCATTGCATATAAAATAATAAAGTCCAAAGCACAAATTGTAACACAAAATATTTTGTTTGCTGAATGCTGTCCTGAAATTCTGGAAATTGTTATTTGCAGCCACAGCAAATCTTCAGCCACCAGCTGCAACAATTTTCCATATCCCAGATGACAATACATTATCATGTATAAAATAAGGGGGTTTATAAAATTAAAATCAAATGTTTTAATGGGGAAAAAAGAAATTTTTACAGCACCGTAACTTTTATCAACAAATGTCCAATTCTACAAACTTTACTTTCCTTCAAAATCCTGATTCAAACGTGCAGCACTGCTGTGAGCTGCAGGTGCAGAATTAAGGCCAAGTAAGTTCCACTCCTCCTAAAATAACTGAACCAACATTTAGTACTGACTAAGTTTCTCCAGCTACTGTTTTTCCTAACCAGAAGCATTCTGACCCACAACTCTGATGAGGAAGATCTCTGCAGAGCCACTGGAAATGAACAGGCAGCTCAGAGTGCCCAGCTGACTAAAAATAGGGCTCAGAATATGGAGGGAGAAGCTAAAGGGACAAAGAATATGAGAAGAATTTTAAATCATTACATGACTCTGTAATGTCCAATTACACTTCTAGCATGATTAAGCACTACCCTGTCAAAACCATTCAAAATCACTGAAGTCACAGAACAATGTAAGTAAAGCTACATCAAGCAGCTTCATCCAGATTTCAAGAAAATAAGATTTTCAACTGCTCTGAATTAATTATAACACAATCTTGACCCTACTTACCACATAAGAGAAGAAAACAAAAATATGTGACAACAACTCTCTGCTTGCAATAACTGTCAGTGTCACATATGAAAGAAGTTCATTTTACTAATAAAAGAAATGGAATTGAGTGATAGATTTAAAATTAAATTCAGCTATTCTATAAATGTCAATCAGAGTTTTAAGGTGGCTCTCAAGGCTTAAAACCAGCACTGAGACTCAAACGTGCCACTCTCTGGGCTTCTAGGGAATTAATAAGGCTCAGTTTCATCCTCCTTTGAAGACACATACATTCAAAACAACCACAAAATCCATCACCACCACACCAGAACTCTCCAAAATAAACAACATACAGATGGCACAGTAAATCTTTCAAAACCTGAAGGTATTTTTATGGAATAATTCAAGACAATCTGCACTACTCTGCTAATGCAAATGCAAACTTGCACAACTACCTAAATTACAGGGTGGTGTGCCATTCTTAATCTTCTCAGAAATGTAGGAGTTCCTGTTTCAATCATTTCTATTGTTTGAAATACACCTGGTGATAATGGAGTGGCTGCCACTGCAGGCAGAGAGCGACTTCTGGGTGAAGCTGATGAATACCTCAGTCCTTGCTGCTGGGTGCAAGTGATCAGCAGAGAGAGGGGAGCACCCAGGTGGGAAAGAGCTGGGAGGAGCCCGAGTGCCCTGTCCAAAATTCAGCACTCTGCTTTGTCTGTGTCCATTGATGTTTTAGGTGACTCCTGGTCTTTAATGGGGTAAAATATTTAAAAGTCAAGCATTTCAAGTGGTTCATTTCAGGGGCCTCTCAGGTAGATCCTCTCAGCACTCAGGGACAGACCCTTTCCATCACAGTGTGACAATCACAGCAATCCAAGCTGGATGAACAACACCCTTTGTACTTCTCCACGTTCTGGAAAGTACAAGAAATCTGATGCTCAAAGACAGTCCACAGAGGAGGATGGTGTCTTGGGAAGGCACCTCCAGCTATTCTAGATCCATAAATCTGGGAATTTGCAACTCTTTAGGCCTTGTATAGGTTCAGACCAAAGGGTTTGAATGCAGCAAGTGATGCCATTTAACGAAACCAACCCCAACAGTCTACACTCAACTGCCTGGTCACAGGGCAAAAATGAGGGACACAGTTGCTGCATGTGGTAAGTGAAGCTTTTTTGAGTGGGCTTTCACACTCAGTGGTTCGTGGAATCATGGAAGCCCAGAATGGTTTGGGTTGGAAGCCTGGAAAGTCCATCCAGTTCCATCCCCTGCCATCAGCAGAGATTCCTTCCACTTTTCCAGATTCCACACCTTGATTTCTCTGATTTGCCAGGGCACATTGTCCCTTCTCTTGTGACCTAAACACGACTTCTCATGCTGGTTAAAGGTGAGAAAACATCTTGTCTGTGACAGAGAAACTGCTGCAGCTCAGTGGGCCCAGCCTGCAGGCACTGGGATCACTGTCTGCCCATGGCAGCCAGTCCTGTTCTCATTATTGGATGCTTTGCTGTTGGCTGAACTAGTGGCAAAGCTGAAGAATGTCATCAGGGCAGGTCTGCTCAAGTATTTTTAGAGCCTGTAACCTATTCTACAGCAGAGAAATTCAAGCAAACACTGAAGAAGTTACCAGTGGCAGGCTGGAGTAAAAGTCACTTTCATCACAACCCAAATAATGGGCAAGTTAAACAATACCTTTCTCTGAACTGCTGCAACTTCCATCCATGTCAGAGGATTTCTATCTCCCTGCTCATTTTTTCAGCTAAGAAATGCAAATGAGCTCTGCCCTATTCTTCTGTTTGTTTTGTACAGTGAGCACAATTTCTGCCTGAACGTCCAACTGTATTTCCATCCTCTTTGTGTCACACAAACCTCATTTACCAGTCATTCTTCTCCACATGAAGAGATCTATAATGAGGAGTCTTTCTGTCATTGCCCTGCTCCTCTGAGTCAGGAATTTTCATTTCCCCCTAATACTTGCTGCTGTAGCTGCAATTTCATTTACTGTCATACCACAGCCTTAATGTGAGCACATCTGTGGCTGGAGCATGGAGAAGATTCAGGATTTCTCTCTGAGCTATCGATTAAACAGTTACAAGAAACCAGAGGGTTTATTTACCATGCTCCCACGTGGTACTGACAAAAAGGAAGGTTTATTCACTCTACTTGAAGTGACAGTTTATTCTTCCAGTTGCTTAATTCTCCCCTATCAAGCAGAAAGATGTTACCCTGGTGTTGTTTTCAACCAGCAAAATCTACAGCTCAGGTTAACTTCTGATCCATTAATACCACAAAGGCTCATTATATATTTTCCAGCCCAAATTCCATCCTAAATTTTCAATCAAGTCAAACTAATGGGTTATGATGGTGATTTGATTTGACTTTTTTTTTTTTTTTTTCTGGAGAGAAGGGATTCTCTGTGATCAAATAAACAATAATTTTAATATTAAATAAATAATCAATGAACATTGCCATAGTTCAAACCACTGTTGCAAAACTTGACCAACCTAATAAACAGAAAAGGTTTTCTTCTCTATGTAATTCTTTTCTTTTTAACTTTCTACGTCCTATGCTTTGCAATTTTGCAGGTTTGTTTTAACACACCAGTTCTCATGTGGTGAAGTTAGGTGTAATGGCAAGGTTAGATGGAATTACTCAAGTCTCATCAGAGCAGACTGTAAAACAGCTAAAAAAGGTTTTCTCACCTAAAAACCGTGTAAAATAGATTTGATGACAATTCTAAAGCTGTGGTGAAACCCTTTCCCCAACCTCCTTCATTTGAATGAAGGGGGGCAAAGCTCTACTAAATCAAGAAAAACACTTAAAACCCCCACCCAAGCACCAAAACCCTCAACACTAAAACCTCTCTCAAGTGAAGGACTGAAAAATGTCATTGCAAGCACAAGCCCAGCTCTAAGGCAGCAAGAGGAGTAAAACGTGGAGGGCAGTGTGACCCCCCAGTGCCCAGGGAACCAAAGCCTTGCCCTGGGGCCAGCAGCAGGGAGGGGAGGTGCCTTGTGGGGGGATAAATGTGCTTTGGGCAGGCAGCAGCCTCCAGCTGAGCAGCAGCAATGCTGGTTCACACATACCTGCTGCCTTCCCTCTTCTCCTGCGAGACTGTCATCTTCTCAGCTTTCTCAGCAGATATCCTGCCACTTGGCTTTTTGCCTCCTTTCTGCAGGGGGAAAAAAAAAAAAAAAAAGTATTTCTGTAGTGCTCCAGGGAAGTGCCAAAAATGGTGTAATTTATGATGTGCTAGTGTTTTCCTTTGCATTCTTAAGTTAAGAACAAATGCAAAATCATCAGCACTTGACTATGGTGGATTCTGATTTACATACATTAAGATTCTCTTGTGATTTCCTATTATTTATTTCTGTAAACAAAATTGGATCCTGGTCACTAAACTATCAGCATCCCCTGCAGTGTGAAGACAAAAGCCAGAATGTGCAACTCTACAGTCAAAAGAATTTGAAACCAGAAGTTGGAGCACTTTATCTGATCTGAGACTCTCATCTGCTCTTCCCTTTTGGAACATTCTTGCTGGGAGTGAAGTAAACAGCTCTCTATAAATAGTAAATAGTTATCTATACCTGAACTTTGGGAATTGGCACATCTTTCTTTTTCAGTTTGAATAATAGGATCTAGGCCTTTCCCCTAGAATTTTCCCAATACATCTTCAGTTATTTTCTGAGCAAGTTATTTTCTGGACTATTTCCTGGAGCTAAATGCATACACCACTGCTTTGCTCATTTTAGTGCATTGTATCCATGCAAACACAGTATTTTGCACTAAGGTTGGCACAGACAGAAGTGGAACAGCTTTTACTTTTCTTCCTTTCCTGAAATCTCTTCAGGATCCCACTGTAAGAAGTGCTACAAAGCCTGAGGAATTCTGTTGACAGAATTACACAAAATTGGTTTTTTTTTTCCCCCTTTCCACTCAGGTGTAACAGAACTGATTCCACCTTGCATGGTTTTTGTCACAGCCAACACAATTACAGAACACGGTGACCCCTCATGATAATTTTATACCAATACACCCTGCAGGAACCAGAATTTCCCTATTAATTAACTTCAGTTCCCTGTGAGACCTGCAGAGAGGCTGCTTTGGCCACGTCCTTAACGGGTGGGAACCTGCAGGAGCATTTCACAACACAAACCAGAAGCCAGGAGAATGTTTGATGGGTCATCCCCCACCCTGGCAGGAATGTCTGGTGTTGGAAAGCTGTTCTTCAATATGAATCCTTAACAGCACTGCTTGCCTCAGATTTTGTGGGGTAAATGGAAAGAAAGATCATGTTCTACTGCAATGCTTTATCTGAGCTAGAAGACCTTAAATAAGAACTTTGCAGTTGGCAGTGCTGCAGTTCCCTCCACAGCACCATAACTTTGTCATTATATGGTGTGATAAAAGTTAAGTCTTTGCCTCTGCAAGGACATTAAATAACATCTTTCTCCCCATTAGCTTTTGCTGTAGTAGCAGTATTTATTCTCTGGGCAATGAGTGAGAACCACACTCCTTACAGAATAACTCCAGGTTCTTAATGCACTAACAGTTTCAGAAAGGTTTCTGTGACACTAAATTTAATGTGGTTTTAATATTATTATATTATTAATTGATAGCTCTTGTGCCACACACTTTTAAAGGAAATGTTTAAGAGCCTCTTAAACATCAGTGAGGTGCTACATGTAGATAAAATTAATTTATTAAAAAAAAAAGAATTCTTCATGCCAATCTTTAGGTGAAATCATCTTGTAATAAGCAGCTGTTCAAAGAAAGGTGTTTAGCATCAATTGTTTTGAGGTCCTGACAGGATTTGCCATCAGTCCTCAAACCTTACACACCTCTAGAGATAGTTCTGTGGTCCCACATTACACTGCCCAGGACTTTCAAATGGAAGTGTCTTATGCTGAGCATGAAAATAAATTCCAGTTTCACATGCTTTCAAGTGAAGCTAAAGCATCCAAACCAGAGAATCATTCCTTAAATACCCCCTCATGTTAATTTTAATTACCACCATTATTACTTCCAGCAAGACAAGGCTCATGTGCCACCTTCGAGGGCCAAGTGCCAGCAGAATGACTCCTTCCATAACAACCCTTCAAGATAGGGCAGCCTGACCTCTCTGGGAGTGAAGTATCAATTAATTATCTTTTTACAGCCAATTCAATTACAGCACACTAATCACTTGTGTAGGACATCAAGCCAGAAGCTGAGGGTGGGTGGGTGGGGAGAGGAAGGAAAAAACATTGGCAGGGAAGGACCTTGAGTGAGGCTGATGGGGCAGGAACCCCACAGATGCAGCTGGAATGTTTGTTAACATCCCACAAAGAGTTATTATCTGTTTGTGGCAGAATAAATGCTGCAAAATCATCCTCATTTAACTGAAGGTTTTTAAAAAGAAAGAGTTATTGGTCCTAGGGGTAATAGACATTTCATTTAAAGGTGACCAGATACACTGCATTAGTCTTTAATGCAGGAGTCAATTCACCAAAGAGCTTTGTTCATTCAGGGGAAAAAAAAAAAGAAGATAAAAGATGATCTATTCAGCAGAAAGCAAAATAAATTTAATTTTTGTTAAATGAACTAGTTACCAAGGACTATTTCACTACTGTACTGATGCCAAAGAAAATTATCAAGTGTGATGTATCCCCAGTAATGCTCTCAGCAGAAGTGCAGGATAGAAGCAAACATGTTTTAATTTATGACCCCATTAGCATTGCTACAGAGGCCAAACTTCTGAGAGCATGAATAAACACGTTAGATGTGCAAACAACCCCCAAAGCTGACTCTGTTTCATTGATGGCATTGGCAAAATAAAACAGGGAGGTGGCTGTCCCTCCCTTCTCCCAGGTACCAAGGGACAGGACAAGAGGGAATGGCCTCAAGTTGCACCAGGGGAGGTTTGGAAAGATTAGGAGAAGTTCTCTGGGGCTGAGCAGGCAGCTGGATGGAGTTCCCATCCCTTGAAATGCTCAAAACACTGTGGCAGGTGAGGCCATGGTTTGGGGGTGAGCACAGTGGGGATGCTGGGCTCACTGCTGGTCTCAGTATTACCCAACCTCAACAATTCTGTGATTCTGTGATTTCAGCATGATTGTTCACTGCCTTTACACTTTTTAACACAATCCTTAGGAACTAAAGTTGAATTTGAGTGGTTTTAATTGAAAAAAATATTATATTACAACAAAGAATATGAGAATCTTCTATTTTTGACCCTAATTTTTCTTTTTTCTCTGTATAGTAACTTCAGCTCACTACAGATATTTTTTGTGAGAATGACTCTCATCCATATTAAAGCATTCTGTGGAAACAAAGACTTCACTCAGGGGGAGGGTTCATCAAACCCACTAAAATTATAATCATTTAATAAAAGTAATGACTAGTCTGTATTTAAAATATTTTCCCAGGCAGCACTTTAGCATATTGTGTATTCCAAACAAAGTGCTGTTGCATAATCATTAACTCTGCACCATGGAGATCTTATGAAGAAAATAATGAAGATTTTAGTAAAGTAAAGAATATTAAGTTTTCTTATGCATAGAAAACACACCCAAGTGCCCACAAAAATGGTAGGAGAGAGTTTTGCTGGAGTTCAGAGTAGCCACGAGGGTTTGAGATGTTGAAAGGAAAAGCAATATGTTATTTTATCCTGAGAAAAGCAGGGCTGGAAGGAAGCAATATGTCCAGTATCACTCAGAGGATCTGGGCTCAGAGCACAAAGGCTCTCTTTGCCATTCCCATGTCACATCCAGTGCATGATGATGTTTCACCAAGCAGCCTTCAGGAACCACCCCAGAAAAAATCCTGCAGACATCCAGACCCCCAGGGAAATGTTAAATAGACCCCAAGGCTGTTGAACCTGAGAGTCTGCCCTGTGCAGAGTGGTTTCCAACTGCAAGGATGGAAAGCTGTCTTAGCAATTAGAGGGAAAATGTCTCCAACTCCTTCCTTTATGGTCAATAGAATGTAAGGCTATCTTCAAATGCCGGATTTATTTTTTAAAAATGTTCTCAAATCCAGTTTGAAAAGAATTGTTTGAGACATCCAGGCTGCAGCCAGCAGACAATAACAGTCCTGCAATTACCAGCACCTGCATTCCAATTCAGTGGATTGACATTCCCGAGGGGCCGTGGCAGATTCCCTACTGACAACAATTAGCATCAAAATGTTCCCCAGTGTAAAGCTGTGGGTGGGAATTACAAAAGGTTAACAGACTAAATATAAAAATCTTTTTGAATATAAAATCAATGCGCTTTGTTACCAAAATCTGGGTACTGTAATTTAACCAAAATAGGGATTAGAGTTTCTGGCAATCTTCCATGTGTGTGAGCTTGGCTTTTCTTTAAGCAAAATGCTAAGCAGCCAATCTGAAAGTTTAAAACAAAACAAACCCAAGAGCCAAAGGAAAGCATTCTATAGTTTTGGTTTTTTTTTCATTTTCCTTAGCACCAAAAGGAACATCACTCCTATCAAGGCTCACAATGATCCTGTGACATGGTCAGACTCAAAATCCCAAATTATTTTAGTGCATGATTTAGAGAGGGATATGTGTCAAAAGTGGTAAAAAAAGTGGTCAAAATCAGCGAGAAGTTTCTTTACTCAATGAGTTCTAATAACACACAGTTTCCTCCAAAGGTCATCACTACATCACTATATCCATATTTTCAGAAGTGGCCTCTAATTCTCTGTAGCTTCCAGGGGCAATGAAAAAAAGTTAAATGTTTTTATAAAGCTTGGAACCACAGCTTTGCTTTATTTAGACTGAAGTTACAAGCAGAACAGATGAAAACAAACAAAAAAAGGTCATTAAAAGTACCACATCAAAACAGTGAATTTGATGAGAATATGGAATTGTAACAGATATCAGCAAGAAGGATGTTCAGGAAAAATACAGAGTTGATAAGTTTAAATTTATCTAGGTTGTCCTCTGTATTTTTAATTGAGAGGATAAGTGGCCATGCAGGAACTTTGGATCTAGATAAACTCAAAGTAAGAGCTTGTACACGAAAGCTGAATTCCTGTTGCCAACAAATAAATAATCTTTTATAAAAATTAGTTAACAAGTCCCAGAATAACAACGTGGGGGATTTCTCCTGGGCTGTGGAGGCTGCAGTAAAGCTGAGCAGGTACAAGATTTGTACATGAGAGGCTGACTCCAAATTGATGCCTCATTACACTGAGTTAACGTGGATGTGCTTGGCACATGCTGGGACCCCTCTTATCCCAATCAGTGCAGCAGCTCCTGCTCTCCTCACATCTCTGAGAGAATCAGCATGTTCAGGACCAGCCCAAGGATTCTAATTGCTAAATCAGCAAACATGTTAATCATCACTTTGTTGTGAAATGAGATTACAGATGTGCATGAGAGATTATAGAGGGGAATCTGACAAATTGATTTAGCTGCTATTTCAACACAGGGCTGCAAGGTGCTTTTGATAATTATATCTTTCTAGCTATAGTTCTTCAGGGCTCCCAGTGTGCAAACAGGTGTCTGAAAGGTAAAATACCATGTGAGGTAACCCTGATGTTTTACAAGAAACTAAACAAGAACCACACACACACACAGAGAGGGATCTGTATGTGCACATTCATACATATGTGTGGTGCATTGACCTGTCATGACAGAATCATGACAGAATCATTATCACTAATTATTTCAGAAATTGGGTAGAGAATAAATCACCTGCACAGACAGAGGGTTACCCAGGGTGTGCCTTACTCCACACACAAGCTTTGGATCTACATTGCCAAAGCCTCAGAGCAGTTGGAATGAAGTAGAGGAAGATGCAAAGTGGGAGGGACTGAAAGGGACACATTTAATTCCAACAGTAGAAAAACAATAATGGTTTCTGGTTTGGTTTTGCCACAATACAATTTCTGGTGTGGTCAAAAAGTAATTATGGAGAGAAGTAATTATGGATAGGGGTGGTAATTCTTATTTTACACCTATTACAGACAGGTCTGAGCTGCTCAGAGAACCAAAGTCATTGTGCCCTGGCCATGTGATTCTATGGGATCTCAGGTCCTGACACGTCTCCAGGGAGGTAAACGTGTACATTTAAATTCACAGAACTAATGTACACTAAGACTAATTTGTTCTTTCAAGCAGCCACCGTGTGGTGCTGAGAAATCCGTGGGAAGCAGTGCCTGGGGGAGGGCTGCATGCACAGCCATGAAATGCCTGACCCTGGGCTCCAGCAGGGTCTCATTATACCCAAATAAATGTCTTTCAGACCCTTAAGAGAACTCAAAGAGAAACTATTAAGAAAGTAAAGTTATTGTAGACACTTTAGATACCAAATTTACATATTGTTGCTAATGAAGAATTATTTCTTCCTAGAGCACATTAATTTACATGAGTCCAAGCCTTAGTATTTCTTTTTCCATGTCATATGTGGAGAAGTCAGGCTTCATTACTTTTGAAATATGGTAATTATTAAAGTGATGGCTTCATGCAAAATTCCAGACAAAATCATCAAACTTACAATAAATATCTATGGGCTAAAAGAAGCAGAACTGTTTGCTGAAATGCAGGCCAGATAAGAACAAATCTGGATAATAAAATAGAGGGGAAGCCTCCTAAGAGCTGCAGTTATTATATATATAATGACTGGATGTGGGTCTCAGTGCTCTGGGCTGGGTGACCAGGTGGGGACTGGTCACAGGTTGGACTCTCTGCTACTGGAGGTATTTTCCAACCTAAATGATTCTGTGATTCCCTTTGCCCTAACCCAGGAAAATGTATGAAATGTCAGATTAAAAATAATTGGATTCTGCAGAAATTCTTTATTTATCACTGCCTGCAGGAAAGAGGGGGTAGAATCAAAACCCTTTTTTCAGCAGAGTATTTGTCTGTAGTGGAAATTACATCAAAGTCTCTGATGATCCTCAGGCTAACTCGAGTGATGATGTCAAATTTTAGCACTGTGGGCTTTGGAGGAGATGCAGGAATCATGTCTGGGGGAGTGGCTTTGAAGCAGGCTCAGAGGGGCTGACACAAAATGGAAAATAAATCACGTCAAGGCTTGATCACACACACTCCAACGTCAGCAGTGAAAGTCCTGCTGACTTCAGACATGAGCAGGATCAGTTTTCTTCCCTAAAAGAAAAATCAGTAATTCTAAAAGAAAAAAAGAGTGCTCCCTAATTTGTTTAGAAATCCAGTGAGCAGGGTTGGGAATTTTGGCTTTGTTTTGAAACATAATTTCTTGCATTGCTGTTTCAATGGAAAGGACCCTCTAAAAAGCACAGTCTTACTTCTGAGATCAAATCCTCGTTTGAATAAGAAAAAAAATCATTCTTGCCACCCATGAAAAATGTTCCTGCTTGTTCACTGACAGCACCAACACACATGGACTGACCCATCACATTTTCTTTTAAGATATTCTCTCTGTTGGAAATTTGGAAATACAAGTGGTGAGTCAGTTGTTATGGTAACTATTTTTCTTTTTTTCTTTTTTTTTTTTTTAACTAACATATGACAGCCTGTGTGTCATCTGATGCTGTTCCTGAATTCAGTTACACACTCACTTTTGTCAAATAGTCTAAAAAAGGGCTTCTTGGACGAAGAAATAGTAGGGAGAAAACAGGATATTTTCCCCCATGCACATGGTTTTAAGCCATGAAACCACTGATTATGTGATTAAATTTATGCAGCCAGTCAACTCTTTCTAGTTCAGAGCTATGACATGATGACATAAAGAGTGGCTCTCGTTTGTCACCTTTTTTGCTAAACAAGCTGCTGACAATTCCACGAGCTCGACTCTTGGAAATCCAGTCGTGTTAGCCCTGTCTCCTGGTTAGCCAGTCATTTGAACATGGGCCTGTGTGAGTTATGATCTGCTTCACTGACCAGCTAAAATCATCTGTGGTTCCATCACCTCAGTGGGTTTGGTTTCCCACTCAAATCCAGTGTTAGTTATATACACTGACATGGCAAAATGTAATTGGTACTGGAATGCTCCCAGCTGTAAAAGAAAGAGGGGATCTGTTCAGTCCTAATGAACCTTCAGGAAAGAATCTCAGTTAGAGATTTAACTTTTAATGGAACTCAGTGGAGATAGTGGGTGGAGGATGAAAAACCATCCGATGCTGATAAATCTGAAAAAGACAGCAGAATACTTAAGGACAATACTTGGACCTAAAAACAGTAGGAGCCAAAACTTGAACTTTTTACAGCTCCCACCTCCCGAACAATGACCCAGTGATGTGTTTGAGTTGGCTCCACACCCCAGCTCCGTGCATTCCCAGCCCTGGTTTCAATTGAAAGCTTGTTACTCAGTCTTGTAAATTCCTGTAAATTTAAGACACATCGGACCAGAACATTCTTCAGTCCAGAAAAATGAAAAATATTTTTGCTGATGCAGCAGAAATGTGTTGATATGGGGCAAATGGAAACCAGAGGGATTACAGTGATCTGGACAAGCAGCAATATTGTGTCATTGCTATCAGTGCCTAGGAATTGTTTTCTTTATTACATTGTGATATCTCGTAATAACTTCAAGAATCTGGAGGAGAACATTCCTCACCATGCACGCATTGCTTCCATCAGTGTGGCAAACTGAAATAGTCAAGGGAAAATTGCTGCTCTAAGGCTGTTTAGCAATGGATCTCATCCTACTTCAAGCAGCCTTGGAAAATGATCAATAAATTAACAAAAAATGCAAAAGTACATTACAAATTGTAAGAAAAAGAGGAAAAAAGAAAAGAAAAAATCTAAAGAGCTGCAAGTGGAGGTCACTTGCTTGGCCAACACCATGAAACTACTAGAAATTAATTTGTAAGCATTAAGATGTGTTATTAAGTGGTGACAAAAGAGGTTTTCCCATCAAATAACATCAAAACCATCTTCCGTGGCCTTGGATTTCATTCTCTATTTGAAATATGAAAACCATCCATATTTAAACTATAGCTACACAGATATTATTACTAAACAGCAAAGCCTCTTGGAACTCTTTCACTGACAGTTCATCAATAGTGGATGAAACTGGATGATTCTCCATCACTGAATGATTATATCCATACCATGGGCAGTGGTGCGTGAATGCCTCGAGGATCTCATCATTTACCCATCAGCAGAGGTTTGTTCCCAAGGTATTTTGAGAGTTAGCCAACATTTCTCTCCAAAAGCAGAGATGAGAATACTCAGAAGGGAAATCAGTACAGCAATGCCCAGAGAAAAGATCTTTGAATAGAACTTTGTGTTCATTCTTCTTTTTTCTTTTTTCCTTCTCTCCTTTTCTTCAAGTCCCCCAGGTTCTTCCCCATTCCTTCTGCCCCCTCTGCCTCACTCACCTTCCAGTGCCAATTTTGCCAATGTCCCTGGCCAAAGTGAACCCAGTGATTAGTGAGCTCTGCAAAGCCCCAAAGTTTGCCTGCCATGAACACTCAGAAAGGACAAAACACAATCACATGCACAGTAACACCCCCGAGCAGTGACACCAACACCAGAAATAGTTGAGTGCCCGTAAGAACAGGATGACTCCAATCCCCAAAACAATCTTTAGCTCAGTGAACTATGCAAAACAACGGCTGGGTTTTGTTTTGAAGTCCTAATATTTAAAGCCAAACACATTTTCTACATTTTCTCTCCAATGTCATCTTTCCAAAAACACCAAACTGCCTCCTCCTAAAGTGCTCTTTTTCTGTTGCAACATATGGTGCCCCATCCAGAGAGTCACAAGATATTTTGTTTCTAATTGATTAAATTCATGAGTCACACACAGGATTTGCACAGAGGTTGCAAATCAACTGGCTGTTTTTCAGGGCTTCCACACAGTAATGCAGGTGGGACAGTCACCTCTGCAGCCACAGCTACCAAACACCTCCTCAGAAGCATCAAATTTGAAACTTAAAATCAAAGTAACCAAGTCTTCTGATTTTGTTTCATAGGCAGGAGGATCTTGTGGTGGGTTTTTTTTTTTTTTTTGTTTATTTTTTTGGGTTCCCTCCCCCCCTGCCCGCCCAAACTTGTGTAATGTACCCAGTGTCATGGTTTGGGAATTCCAGTGTTGCAAATCTCACAATATAAATAAACAGAACCTAAATCCACCACCTTTAGAACCTTCATAGCATTAGTCAAATCAGGTGTTTCTGAAGGAAAAGTGATTTCTTAGCACTCAACTTCTCACTGCTTGGAGTAGCAGTGCTAGAACTTGTTATCCCAGCACCAAAGTAATTCCCAGGTTAAAAGAGCCATTCAATCACCACGAATTACAGATCAGACAGAACATTAAATCAGGAAAAAAAATGAAACATTTCTGCCTCCACCATCTGCTTGAATAATTTGTAAAATGTGAAAATGGTTTTGCGTGGACATAAAAGCCTACATGCCTGAATATTCCTGTTTTTCCCTGAAAGTAGAACTCCCACAGTTTAAGATCCTGTAGCTGCTGTATTTATGGGACCATTTCACATGCCAAAGTTGTTACTGAAAGTATGTGAAGTGCTAGCACTGTTCCTGAATATCAGTGAAGGGTATAAAGTCTGGGGTCCAGATTGAAGTATTAGGCCCTATTTCATTCTTGGTAAATGAATTAGGACTGCAGAAATTATTAACTTGAACTCTTTTGATCTTACTGCACACCACTGTGTTTTGCCTGAATAAAATAACTGAGCAGAAACCCCAGGAGGGAAAGATTTCTCCTACAGAATGGAATCAATGTCAAAAAATTACTTTGTTTGTATTTATTATGAGGAATTCAGCACTCTGCTAAAAAAAGCCCCTGCCTGTTTGTATTACAAAGGCTGTTTCTTATACTCTCAAGGTATTTTACTGCAATGCAAAGATACTTTTTTATTTTTCAGTTAACCAGAAGGCTGAGCAGTCGACTAATCCATTATCTTTACTCACCATGCTGGCTGCTCGAAGCATCTCCTGCTCTACATTGGGTGTCAGACCCAGATTCTGGCTCTGTCTCCCTTAGGGAATGGCAAATCAGCCAGTGCAAATCCAGAATTGCTAATGACAGAAACAGGAGATTTCAGTTCCCAGTTTCCAGATGCAACATATGTCAAAAGATAGCTTATACACTCAGAGCCAGGGAGAGAAAACAGTTTTGACATTTTTGTTTGTTTGTGCTGATGGGTTTTAAATCTTAATTAAGTCCAAATATAAGGAAAAAATTCACCATGACATCCATTAGGTGCTCAGTATATTAAATTTGCAGCAGAGTTTCCAGCAGAAAACATACATAAAGCATCATATTGAGAACCACCTCTCCAACAACTTAAATCTATTAGGTTGTGTCAGACTGCAGATGGAGCTGACAAATGGGAATTTAGAATTTATTTAGGACTTCTTGTGTTTTCCAAGTCTTTTGAAATGCTGCACCATCTTAAAGCAGTGACTTTCCTAATAAACAAAGAATCAAGTTTCACAGCTTCAAAGAAATATTTCACTGTAGGGTCTATTTAAGCTGGTTCTGTACTTCAAATAATTATTGTAGAGTATTTACAATTCTGACATCAGCTATTATCCTTGACAAGGAAAAAAAGAACAACATTGCTATAAAATAGAGAGAGAAACTTAATGCTGGGTGAGATTTTTGAAACACATTTTGGTGAGCTTTAAAGGTTCCTGGCTTCTTAAAAGTACTGATCTATCCAGCAGTTTCCAGGGACTTAAATACTTCAGAGCATTAATACTTCAGAGTGGTGCAGGGCATGGGGAATGGGGGTTGTGGCCAGCCCATGATATTCCCTCTCTGGTGCTCCTCACATGTTCTCTGCTCCAGCAGGGCTCCTCCACAAGCCAGAATCCCATCAGGAGAACCAGAACCAGAACCAGAACCAGAACAAGAACCAGACCCAGACCCAGAACCAGAACCAGACCCAGAACCTGCTCCTGCTCCTGCTCCTGCCTGCCTGGGCTTCCCCTGGGCTGCATTTCCACCAGGACACCAAAGACCTGCTCCACACAGCTTCTTCCAACCTTCCAGAGGCTGCAGGAGGAAGATCTGCTTTGACACCTGGTGAACCTCCTTCCCCTCACCTCAGTCTCCAGAAGGTTGTTTTTGTTTTTTTCCCCCCCAGATCCTCTCTGCTGTGCAGTGGTAAAACAAACCTGTCTTCCCAGAGGGATGGAAAGAAGACACACACTCATTCCCTAAAAGGCAGTTTCTTCACAAGAGCCAAGCTATCTCTCTGCCTGAAATAATTATCTGGATGTTTAAACTGAAGTCCTGTGAATAACCTCAACTTCCACAAAAATGCATTTTAAAAAGATTAAAAGAAAACAATTAAGTTTTTGCAATAAACAGGAATATCATGCTTTCTTAATGCAGAATGTAAATGATTGCACTGCTGAGAAAAGGGAAAATTAAGTCTTCTAAGTACCCAATGAACAGGAGTGGAACAAATTTTCTCTCTTCAAATATATCCTTATAGTAATCTGAAGAGAATACTCCCATGATTGTGTAGCGATTTCTTCAAGACCTATTCAATTCCTTATTGTTCAGCTTACAGAGCCAGAAAAAAGGGCCTGTTAAAGTTAACATCTGCTAACTAATCATGGAACAGACCATCCCAACATTCCACAGGGTTTGAACATTGCTATGAATTTTGATTACTATCAACTTTGGCTGGATTAAAGCACTTTACTGTGAGACTTTTGAAACCTACAAAAACTTATTCCTTTAGAGGAAATGCTTCTAAAAAGAAACATTTTCATTCTTGATTCAGAACACATGACCTAGCATTGTAAGCATGTCTAGAATTAAAGGTAGAAATAAATCAATCTGGTGAACTATATTCCTCTGATTTTTTTTGTTAAATATTTCATTTTCAGAGTGTTAGCATTCCACAGTAGATTCTGACATGCAAATATTGTTTGGATGGGCTGCTGTATTGGTTCCTCTGTGTTCCATTCCATGTGTTTTGCTTGCCTGACACTGAGAGGATATTCTTATTTGCTGTATTCCCAATTTTGGGGATCATTTTCTTTGAGGTGATACACTCATATCTGAGTGAGGAAATCCAAGATGTACTTATGAGCACCTCTTGCCCAGCTGTGCTCTGGTTGGAGCTGTGTGCTGTGCAAAGAGAACCCTCCCCAGAAGTCAATTGGATTAGACAAGATTTCCATGAAGCCATGGATTCCATATCTCTGCATTAGGATAGGATTAATTTGTGCTCTATGCTTGACAAATTACAACCTGCTGAGCAATCCTTTACTGTTTCCAGTGTATAATGTGTAATTTACACTAACTGGGATTATTCTCTGACAAGCACACAAACCATGCATGCACACTCAGAGCTTGTTTTTTTCCCCACTTTTCCAACTTTTTGATTCCAAAGTACTTTCCTTTTAAAATTAAAAATCAACAATATTAAGAGCAAAGACCACTCTCTTATTGCAAGAAAAAAAAATCATTAGAAGAACATTGGACACCTCACTGTACTTCTGCATTTAACTGGAATGAAGCTCAGGAAAGGTCTCTGTCCCTCTTTCTCCAGAGAACCTTGTGTTCTGGGAGAGCTGAGCACTTAGAGGATGCCAAACACTCCAGTCAGATCATATCCATCAAAAGAGGGACAGCCAAAGCATTATGTCAGAGTCCTGTCAGGAGCTGGGAGCACAGTGAAGGGACGTCCCAGGCACTGAGCCTGTCACAGGTGTCACCACCACAATCAACCACAGCCTCCCGTCCATCCAACACGTCATTTCTCCCCTGCCCCTTGAACAGAAACACACATGGAACTTAAATTTCGACAACACCACAGCTAAATTATAAAGAAGGGATTATTTCAGCCAATTTTCAATAGCAAAGTGGGTGGTCCTCAAGACTTTTTATAAATACCCTTCCAACATTTGTGTGAAAAGTTGAATAGGAGACCACACAACAACCAAGGATTATGTGGCACTGCTCTAAAGGGGAAAGGGAGGAGAATCAAACATTTCTTGCCCAAGGTTTGTTACTGTGGGATACTATTATGTGAAGCCCTTCAGTTCATATAGAACATCGCATTAAATTACATGGCAAGAATGAATAACTGCTTTGTCACATACAGAATCACACATTATTTTGCTTTTTAAAGATTGTGAAAAGTGAAATAGTGTACCAAACTCCATTCCAAAAAGCTTTGGTTATTTAAATCCAGTCTGCATTTCACCCAAGATATTCCCTTTGCATAAAAGTTTAAAGGTTCCTAAGGCTGCAAAGCCAAATACCACAGAAGTTTAGGTATGGGCCAATTAAGTTTCCAGCAATGTTAAAACTGGACACGTAACTGTGCAGCTCAGCCTGACGTCATCATGAACATGTTGCCACCATTTTAATGACATTAACTGGCAGCACAGCCAGCCAGGACAGGAGAGGACATGGTCCGGAATACTGGTTTCAGTTCCTGCTGGGAGAAGAAAATGCAGGATTGTATACTGGGGGACAGTTCTGTTCCAAGATAAATGTAAAAATCATCTTGAAGCCCAGAGCTGGCACTGAAATTTTGTGTGAATTGTTCAGTATTATTGGAAGATTTTAGAGTCACAACTGAGATGGAAATAATCAGACAATGGTCAAAGTGCAGTCAAAAGTCCAGGTATGGGAAATAAAACAGCTCAGTAACAAACCTCACTGGTTTTATGTGGTACTAAATCCTGTTTAACCATCAGGCAACATTTCTCCAATCTCAGAGTGCATAAGGAACTAGAGAGTAAGAATATTTAAAATGTTAAATGATCATTCTCCTATTAAGTTGGATATTTGGCTTTTTATGTGATAACAGCAGAGGTACCAGAAGAAGGTCTCCTACAATTCTCAAATGTGTGTGAACCCAGCTGAAGCTCCAGATGGATTTAGTAGCCAAAGGGGTGGCTTGGTTTACACCTCTGGCAGTTACAGGTGTGCTGAAGATGACAACAAAGACAGGGCACTTCTTTAGAAACACACTCCTGAGACCACGTGCTCTGCTCTACCCTTGCCATCCCCCCACGGCAAGGATGCTTTCCTCAGCAGTTCCTCCAGAATAGCTGCACTGATGGTAATCCATGTACAAAATCATTGTAACTCATGTGTACAACATCTCTACAAGCAACAGCTCAAGTTCCAGGCTCCACTGGCAGCTCACAGCCTCCTCTGCTGTAGGGGAAGGACCTCCAAACAGCAGCCAGCCAGTGACACTCCTGGGTGGACAGAACAACTGGAAGATCTAGAAAAGACTCACTGTCACTGGAACTGCATCTAATTTATAATCTGAAATCCCAGGGGCTTTCATCTTGCATCATGCAATGGGATGCAGCCAAGTTCTGCCTCCTGCAGGGAGGGAAGAGGCCAGGGGATATAAAATATTCCACCTTTCCCAGAGCTTCCTTATCACTACCTGTGAAGCATTGTGCCTGCTTTCAATCACTTCTGCTGATTGCCTACTATTAATGTCACTCATTCTCTTAAGCAATTAAGCCACCTCTTTCTTAGATGTGCCTTTGTCTCTCCCTGGCACATTTCCTTGTCTAATCCTCTTTTCCAGATGGCATAAGGACGCGAGATAAGTGTTGCTAAAAGTTGCTTAGCAATGCAACACATGCAAGGTTTGGAAATGCTGACGTCCACACAAGCACTATCTCTACATCACACATTTCTGCAGAGAAACAAAGGCGTGAACACCCGCAGGGACACGGGGCCTCCAGGAAAAGAGCCACCAGTGCCCAAAGGGAGCAGGGAGAGGGAAAAAGGGAAAGCTCCAAGCTCCCAGTGATGGGATGAGTTAAACTGCAGGGGTTTGTTTGTGTTTGGTTTGGATTTTAAGGCAGAATTGGAAATTCTGCTTTAAACACATAAAAGCCCCTTGTGTTTTCTGTGATTCGGAGACAGGATGCCACAGACACAGAGCCACTGCAAGGGGCTGATAGAGACCAAACCAGAAATGGATGTGCCATCCCTGCAAGTGTCCAAGGCCAGGTGGGACAGAGCTTGGAGCACCCTGGCAGAGTGGAAGGTGTCCCTGCCTGTGGATGTCCCTGGATGGGCTTTAAGGTCCCTCCCAACCCAAACCAGTCTGGGATTCTGTGAAGAGTTCATGACAAACTGATAAAGGCAAAGCTGGTTATCATCAGTTTGGTATCAACCCTACAAATCCTCCTCTCCTAAGAATCACTGATAGGGAATTTATTCCTGCATCATGTAATTGTGGATTGTTTCTAAACTCCTCAGTAAATGTGTTTGTATGGAATTTATTTAAACTACAATTAAATGTTAGGGGTAATAAATAACATTTATTACACGAAGAGTAGTAATTTCACAGGATCATATTATCTTATTAATTCATTTCTGCAGCAGCCTACGAAAACAGGTTGGCATGACTCATTTTGTGCTTGAAAAACCTGAGATGTTACGAATTTATTCATCGTGGGGAACAACTTTGAAACAGCTAGTTCTGAGAAAACAACTGAACTGTAGTGAATTAACTACAGAAATTCACACCTAGCTTTACTCAGAGTAGTCTCTTACCACCCAGAATTTAGTGGTCCCCCCCAAAAGCCATTAAAATAGAGCTCAACACTTACTAGTGGGGAGATTCATTCATGGTTTTTAAATCAGGAATAGTTTTGTTTATCAAGATTTGTAATCAAGATTTGGGAAGTTTTATGGTGTCTTATTGCTCCCTCGCCCACAGCCTAATAATAACTAACTGAAATTGCAGAAATGTAAATAATTTGCAGTGAGCTGAGTGCTCTGAACGGGGAGCTGAGATGGATTCCTGCAGGTGAGGAAGCCCAGAAGGCCGGGCACCTGTTTGTGTGGCTAACAGGTGTGAGAGCCAGCAGGGCTTCCTCAGGAACCAGGACAAACCACACTCAGCCAAAGCACGCAGGGAAACGGCCACGGGGACAGCACGGAACCAGAGAGGAGGGAGCACAGGGAGGAAACATCTTTATGGCAAAAAAAATGAGTGTTTTCCTTCATGAACCTCTGCAAACTTCATCCATGTGTTGTTTCCTTTCATCCTCAAACCTGTGCACATAAAAATGCATGAATACCACAGGCCACCACAGGTCACTGGGGGCTTTATTGAATTATTTTTAATTATTTTCATTATTTTTAAAACCAGTTTTCAGAGACTCTGCTCCATGTTCCTTATTACTCAGTTATAGTTGCACCTCTTCAATTTTATAGAATGCAAAACTGGTTTTACTGTTAAAAGGGAGATAAATCAAAGTTGTTTGCTATTATTAATCTCCTCTGTTGATAGTTGTAATTATCGTTTGTTTAGTGGACATTTAATCGACCTGAATCTCAGTAGATTCCCAGACTGCAGCGTGCTGTTAACTGACAGCATCCACTCACTAAAGAGATTATCACTTGCCAAGGATTGATCTAAAAATCTGGCCCTGACACTGCTGCAGCTGAAACTGAGATTAAACATTCATGCCAATATTCAATCCATCCTATAGCCCACAGAAGTAATGCTGGGATATCTTAGAGCTTGAAATATTATACACAATACATAATTTTTAATATTATTATTATATATATATATATATATATACACACATAAGCTATGCTATGTAAATATAGACAATATATTTATACTATAATATACTTCTATTAGAATATAAGTGTATTATATTATGAATATATTTATATTAATATATATAATATATATTTATTTCTAACCTATTTATTATATGTATGAAATAACTATGCTCAAATTCTTGCATACTATAAATGCTAAATCAATAGGTTTTTCAGAAGTGTCAGGACAATTTTTTTTTGAGCATGAATTGAATGTAAACTTTAGTACTAAACCCTGGAGCCACGGAGCCTGAAGAATTTACTGATTCAGCCCCAAAAGAGATGCTGGAGAGACGCCCAGTGGTGCCCAAAGGCGGTACAGAAACTCTGAACAGCCTCGGGGCAGCGAATCCAGGGAAAATAAATTATCATGGCCAGGGTTGGTGTATCGGTGTTTCTGTTCCACGGGAACAAACGCATCTCAGCACGGGTAGGGATGTTTGTGTCACCTCTTTTTCCACGTAACGAGTATTTCTTGTCTACTCCTACTGATTTGGATCCCTAAGGTTTCACGTTCTCATTTAATAAAATAGATAGAACTCGTTAAAACTTTAAATCATTCAACAGCTTCGGCCTCAGCCCGTGAGGGGGCTCCGCTCGGTTCGGTTCGGTTTGACTCGGGCTCGACTCGGCCAATCTCGGTACACTTCGGTTCGGGCTCGGTTCGGCTCGGGCTCGATTCGGCCAATCTCGGTACACTTCGGTTCGGGCTCGGTTCGGCTCGGGCTCGATTCGGCCAATCTCGGTACACTTCGGTTCGGGCTCGATTCGGCTCGGGCTCGATTCGGCCCATCTCGGTAGAGCTCGGCTCCGCCTCGGCTGAGTTCGGCTGTACTCGGTTCGGCCACACCCTCGGCCCCGCCTTCCCACCCGATGCCGTCTCGTCATTGGCCCGGCGTCCACGCCCGCCCCAGCAGCTGCTTCTATTGGCTGAGCTAGACAGAGGGGCGGGGCCTAGCGCCCCCCTCAGGGTAGCAGGGCGGGCCCGTTCAGCGGTGCGCGCCCCGTCCTGTCCTGCGCTCGATCCGCGCTGGTACCACCCGATCCCGCCCCGCCTCACAGGCCATACACACCCACACCTCCCGCCTCTCCACCAGTACCGCCCTCCCACTCCCCGTGTCCCCTCAAGGAACGCGCACGCCTCCCGCCGCCCCGCCCGGCGCCGCGGCTCCTCCCTTTCCACTGGGGCCAATAGCGGGGCAGCACCGGGGCTGTGCCCCGCCCCTGAACCCCGGAAGCGGAAGTAGGTCCCGGTGCTGCCGCCATATTGGTGTGTGGAGGGGCGGGAGCGGAAGGCAGGACCGGCCCGGTGGCCTGTGAGTACCGGGACCGACCGGGGCCGGAGCGGGGTGGGACCGGGAGCGGGCACTGCGCCGCCGGACCGCCGGGCGTGGCGCTGACACCCCCGAGCGGGCGGGGGCCTGGAGTGAGCGGCCCCTCCGGGAGCGCGGTGGCTGCTGCGGGCTCGGCGCTCCGGCCGCGGCCTCCCGGGGCTCGGTTCCCCCTTTGCCGGCCCCGCCCTGCTCCGCCCCGTGCCGAGGCAGTGCAGTCCCGTTCATTGTACCCGGGGCTGAGCGGCGCCCGGGCAAGGGGAAGTCCCCGCTTGCGGACACAAGCGAGAAGCGCAGGTGCTGCTCGGCTGCTGTGGCAATGGATAAAATTAAACGCTGCCTTTTTTTAGTGTGAAAAACCAGTCTGAGCGACCAATGGGATGTTTCCCCGTGGTTGTCCGTTCACCCAGTTCGTAATAAATCACCTTAGTGCGTTGCTCTCCAAAGACAGTTCCTCTGTGAGATAAGGTAACCTGAATGAGTAATGTGTTTTTGCTAGTTACCTGCTTCATTTATATTTTAAATTTAAGAAAAGCCTGTATTATGAGCAGAGTTGTGCTCTGATTCTATACCTCTCTGTGATGATGTGAGGATATTCTAACTGCCGGAGGTTCTGCTTTTCAGAACTCAGCGATCAGTGCTGTTTGTAATGAAATTACCATAACAATTGCGGTAAAAGCGTAATTGTTCAGGCCGTACCTTCGCTTACGTGGTGATTTCAGCGGAGAAAACTGCTGTAATACGGTTTTGTTTTAGGAGCAGCATCAGTTCTGCTGGTACAAACGATTCCCTCGTTGGTTGTGTTAATCTGTGTGTGTGTGATTGTGCCTGGTTGTGTTCAGCTCTGTGTTTGTCTGGTTGTGTTAATTTCTGTGTGTGTCCCTGGTTGTGTTCACCTCTGTGTGTGTGTCCCTGGTTGTGTTCACCTCTGTGTGTGTGTCCCTGGTTGCGTTCACCTCTGTGTGTGTGTGTGTCTGGTGTGGCTGCAGGGCAGTCACAGCTCCTTGTGCTGGGCACTGAATCTGATGTTCCCCTTCAAGACAGATGGAGAGAGGCTTTTCCCAAGGGCCTGGAGTGACAGCACAAGGGGGAGTGGCTTAAAACTTCCAGAGGGCAGGGTTAGATGGGATATTGGGATGGAATTCTTCCCTGTAGGTTGGTGGGGCCCTGGCACAGGGTGCCCAGAGCAGCTGTGGCTGCCCCTGGATCCCTGGAAGTGTCCCAGGCCAGGTTGGATGGGCGTTGGAGCTCCCTGGGATACTGGAAGGTGTCCCTGCCCATGGCAGGAGTGGAATGGGATGATCTTTAAGGTCCCTCCCAGCCCAAATCATTCTATGGTTCCTTGATTATGAAAGAGAAATTGCAACTGTCTAGGTTTAATCATTCCCTTAAACCAACACAAGCCAGTGTTCTTAGCTGTGAGCTGCCCTCAGAGCAGTGCCAAGCACTCCTGCCTTTGATAATTGTTCATTACAGGTGTTCCTCCAGCAGAGTTTAATGTGATGAGAAATACAACCTTAAATTCTAGTCTGGGTCTTGTGGTTAAACTGAGCCCCAGAGAGGTTTCTCCTCAGTAGAACTGTTGTATTTCTTGGTTTGCTTTGGGAGAACTGTGTGCCTGATAAAAATCATACATAATCACACATAATGCAATATTTTCCACCAAGCATGATCCCTGCTCCAGCATGAAGCCTTCAGTAGCCTCACACACAGGGTAACATTTACAAAATTGTCTTGTAAGTGCTGTGAATGTATCTGTAGAATTAATTTTGACACTATGAGAGTTTTCATTGGTCTCTGATAAATTATTCTGTGATTCGAATTAGTTGAATAACTTTTTGTTACAGCTTTACACTTCAGGGTATTAAAAAATACCCCAAAATAAAGCACCAAATGATGCTCAGCTGAGAATGCAGAACAATTTCTGTCCTGCAGAAAGGGGGGAGAAGAATAATTATTTCTTTTTGCCTGTAGTGGAAAAGTGTGTATATTGTATGACTTTCTACTCAGTTCTTTTCTTTTAGCTTGAATCAAAGTGGACTCAGCTCTTGAAGCCTCCTAATGAGTCCCCTTAGCTTTTGAAGTGTAACAGGGCTCCTTTTTTCCTACTTTCTAATTATTCCACAGGATGTAATTTTCAGA
This sequence comes from Serinus canaria, assembly GCF_022539315.1. Lineage (NCBI taxonomy): Eukaryota > Metazoa > Chordata > Aves > Passeriformes > Fringillidae > Serinus > Serinus canaria. The sequence goes on along the minus strand of NC_066334.1, from coordinate 5,439,058 downwards.
TGTTTACAGAAAAAATGCACAGCTTTAAGGTTTTGTGCCTCCTCAGATTGTCCTTGATCTTAAATTTTCTGCAGCAGTCTGTCAGTCTGTATTGCAGCATCTAAGACAATTTACTTTTTTTTTCCTTTTAATTGATGAATGTTTCATACAGATTTGTTATCCTCTGAGGCTCTTGAGTAACTCCCAGTATCCCAGAGTTACACAGTCCCTCCCACAGAGGAGGTTTCCAGGAAGTAATGCCAGGGGTTGCTCTTGGTGATGTGGCAAAATATTTCTGCTTAGGATCCACTTTATTTGGCTTCTATCTCAAAGTGAGCTGTAAAACTCACTGATAAGAAAAATAAAGCTCTTCAATTGGTAGCAGAGGCATGGACTGAAAAATAATTCCCTTGGGTAATTTTTTATTTGAGTTCAGGCTCTTGGCCCTTTGACTGTACAGTTTTGCTCTTGTATAAAATTCTTCTGTCACTGCTCAGCTCTTGGTGTTGAAGAGACAGAGAAACTCATTGAATGACTCCAGCATGGGCAGCACTTGGGTTTGGTGCTCTGGCAGAGTCTGAAACCACTGGTGTGCAGAGTTCTGAGTTTATTTCTTCACTAGTTATTCAGGATTTAAAATCCTAAGCAGCTTTTTTTTTTTAAAAATCTACTTCCTGTGGTTTTGTTCTTTGCCTCTGGAGCCTGAGGTGGCAGGAGGGAGGTGCTGCCATGAGTTCATGTCTCACTGCTCAGGGCTTGTACCTCAGCCTGTCCCTTAGCAAGGTGACAATGTCCAACTGGGCTGGTCCTGAGTTTCCTTCTGGGCTTCTTTATTTCCTTCCCCAAAACACACTGGATCCCATTTTGCCTTTGTAAAATACCCTGTTCCTTGCTTTCTTGGACAAGGAACTTTCATTCATTTTGGCATAAATGTCCTCTCTTTTAAAATATTCAGAATAATTTGTTTCACACAGTACAAGCCAGAAGGATGTTGTGTGTAGATGCTGGTTCAGACAATGTGCTTTAAACCTCCCTGAGCTTGGATTTTGGATTTCAATGTTCCCTTGTCCCATGTTTTGTTTCCACAGCCACCATGTCAGAAGGGGACAGCATTGGGGAGTCTGTGCATGGAAAACCTTCCGTGGTCTATAGATTTTTCTCAAGACTTGGACAGGTTGGTGTTGTGCAGGATTTTTCTGACTCCTTTAGAATCAGATCTCACTGCAGCTTCTTGAGCTCACTCCTTGTTGACTGGATTATTGAAAAGCTAAAATCTATACAAAAAAAATTATTTTGAAGCCTTTTAAAATAGATAAACATCTATAATAAATGGCTTAGTGGAATATTTAATGGGCATGTGTGACATTGCACTGTGAAAATATGTTGTTACTGTCAGAAGTGAGGAGCGAGTTCAGATTTAGCTTCAAATTCATCTTAAGGGAAGCAACTTGCATAAAATACAGAAAATTTAAATTGCTTTACAATGCCCTAAGCATTAGGGATTTTTTTTTGCCTTTGTAATAATGTAGAAGCTTTGAGTACAGTTGTGTGTAATTTATTTGTAGTAAAGAATGCAAGTGTTTCATGTTACTCTCCTTCCTAAAATACTCCTCCCAAATGCTTTCTTTTGCCCATACTACCCTGAAATAACCTTTATCTGTTGTGCATCAAGTATTTCACAGTATTTATTATTTCCTGTGCACTTTGTGTGTCCTCCAGATCTACCAGTCCTGGTTAGACAAATCCACCCCCTACACTGCAGTGCGATGGATTGTAACGCTGGGGCTGAGCTTTATCTACATGATTAGAGTTTATTTACTGCAGGTGAGAGAACTGCATTGGATGCTGAAATAGTTCCAGATACTGTTGCTGGTCTGATTTGGATTCTAGGAGTGTTTTTGAAGTGTGCTGTTACTTCAGAATCGGTGTGGTATCGTGCAGCAGGAGGGAGATTGTGGAGTCTGAAGAGAGAACACATCCTGTGGGTGTGGAAGTTGCTGATCCAGAGAGAAAAATGTGTGACCACTTGAGGATATTCATCTGATGGCAATCTGAAATCACAAAATAAATCTCTGGGATCTGTTGTAATTAAGCTTTTGCTTTTCTATTAAAGCTGTATAACAACATGCTCAGAGCCAGGGGTTCCTTTCTGTCATGAAAACCATGAGGAATGGCTTTGTCAGCATTTCTCTCCCTGCAGGCAGGGCAGACTATTCCCCACTGATCAGATATTTCTGATTGTTCCATGCTTGTTTCAGATGCTCCATGCCAGTCTGCAGTTCAGAACTTGGGAACTGTTATTCCCAGAAACTGAAGATTACAGAATGTGAACCCTTTACAGGTCATAGTAGTAGGAACATCTCAGACTCTGAGGGATGCAAAGATGATTTAAAAAAGGGTTGGTTTTATGCTTTTTTTTTATTTTTGAGGTCCACATCCTGAACGCAAAGAACCTGGATGCTAGACCATGGTTTCATGTTGAATCTGTCACTGCATGAGAGATTTGCTCTCCTGTCATTTTCTAAAACTTGTTTTGATCATTGAGAATTGATATTTTTACAAGCCCAGAAACCTTTCAGTTAATATGGGGACATAGAAAAGCTTCTCAAGGAAGCACAAAACCCAGCTTGTTTAATCTTGTTAAAAAATCAGTATCAGAGCATGGTTTTCAGGAGGATTTTACCGTGGTCTGTTCCTCCCTGTGCAGGGTTGGTACATTGTGACATATGCCTTGGGAATCTACCACCTCAACCTCTTCATAGCTTTCCTGTCGCCAAAGGTAGACCCCTCTCTAATGGAAGATTCAGGTATGAGGAAAAGTTCCTTTTTACCATCATTTGAAACTTGGTCAAATTTCCAGCTCCTTTTGTCTGATACTGTGATGTAAAGATAATGCAGTTTTAGCACTACATTGTATTTTTGAGACCTGAAACAAATCTATACAACTTAAGAGTTGCTATGAAATTTGTCCTTTTTCATGGGACTTGGATATATTCCATATTGTACTAGTTTTCTGTGTTTTAAAAGGAGGTTTATGAGACTTTAGCTCTCCCCATAGAAACTCAAGTGGCCTGGCATTCCTAGTCCCTATTTTCTTTAAAGAAATCTGTGTTAAGCTTATCTTTAGAAATCTGTGGGAACTTAGATTAAACCAGCAACTCTAAACTGGGATTTAGGTGTGACAATGGAAATTGGGTGTGGTTTTGTTTTGTGATTTAAAAACTGGAGTCTGAATAGTGTAAAAAACTGCTGTGAGGAGGTTTGTGGTTTGGTTTCTTTTCTGTTATTTTTAGATGATGGTCCTTCCTTACCTACAAGGCAAAATGAAGAATTTCGGCCTTTCATTAGAAGGCTCCCAGAATTCAAATTCTGGTGAGTGGATCCATCTGCCTCTGTTCTGTTTTTGAAAAATAGAAATATCTGCATGACATTAATGGTAACTGGGCTTGAAGGATTAATTGTTACTATTATTTTTCAGGCATTCTGCCACTAAAGGAATCCTGGTTGCTATGGCTTGTACATTCTTTGAGGCTTTCAATGTTCCTGTGTTTTGGCCAATCCTTGTGATGTACTTCATTATGCTATTTTGTATCACTATGAAGAGGCAAATCAAGGTAATTTGGCAAGAGCAGAGAATTTGTGATGTCAGGATTTACAGCATTGCTCCAAACTGGCCATCCAGTGGAGCCCTTCAGGGGTTCGATGTGCTGCACACACTTATTTTACTGGAGGAACTTCAATAACTAATACTTGAACATTAATTGTGGGGCGTGTTTTACAAAACTTTATTCTTGTTTCCAAAAGGTTTTGACTTTGGAGTGCAGTGTCAGGGTTTTGTGCAGGTTCTTATCCACTTCCTGTGGCTATTTTGGATGCAGAGGTGTTGAACCATCTCTGGTGGGTGAAAAGGGAAGTTCTCACAAGGTGGTGTGAGGAACTAGAAGGGGGAAAGGGAAAGAACATAAGCAAGTGATTCAGAACATTTTAACAAATTACTTATGGTTTGTTAGCATTAAAAAAAAATTAATTTTTTTCTTAGATAGTCAGAATTTTGGTCATGTACTGTGACTCAAAGTGCTAAATTAAAGTTGAAAGGGTAGTAAATAATTAGTACCTCTGGGCTCTCCTGAGTTTCCCATGGTTCCCCAATCAGTAATCTTCACTGCAGTGTACAATTTGTTGGGTAACCCAAAACCTGAGATTTATATACTGCTCTCATACTCCTATTTAGATTTAAACTGCTGTAGGGTTAGCTACTTCATTACCTTTACTAAGAACTCTCTGGAGGACTCAGTAATTTACAGTGTGTAGTAGAAACCATTTTTTCTAAATACTACATATCTTTCTTGTCTCAACAACTGCTGTTTTCTCTTTGCAGCACATGATAAAGTACAGATATATACCCTTCACACATGGCAAGAGGAAATACAAAGGGAAGGAGGATGTGGGGAAGACCTTTGCTAGCTAGGAAGAAGCAATCAACCTGTTGACCAATTCTACTGCTCACTAAAGGAACGATTTTGAGCCATTGTAACAATGCCTTTTTTCTTCATAAAAGTGATTAACAGAGTGGTGACAAAGCAGTTGAATTTTCATTTTACGAGGATCTTGCTATTTTTATCTGAAATATCAGATTCTCAAGGAAACTGGCATTCTAACCAAATTGCATTGAGTTTTTTCTCTTTTGTAAGAAGTTGGAGGAACTTTTGATAATCCCATGGATTTGGGATAATGTATTTCTTTCAAGATCCATTGCACTGGAGAGGTTAATGGCCCAGAGTTGGATATTTTTACATAGTTCTCCTGCTCAACATCACCCTGAAGTGCTGTGCACATCTGTGGAGGAAAGTGTAAGCTGGCACACGTGATGCTGTTTTCTGCTTCATGGCCGTGTGCTGTTTTCATAGAAAAATTCAGTAGACCTAAATTAGATGCAGAACTTCAGCCAGTTTCCTAAATGCATGGTATTACTGAGTTATAACCAAACAAGTATAGATAGGAATAAGAAATTACTAAATTATGGGGTTTGCAGTAGGGCAAAAATACTCATTTAGCTTCTAAAGCAACTCGTTTGTGTTGGGTTTTAATGCCAGTTTCACTGTTCCATCTCCCAGCAGATGCTAAAATTTGGCTCTTTCTGATGACTCAGAACTTTGTTCAAACTCTATCACAATTTCCTTTGAGGACCTGGAATTATAAAAATATATATTTTAATTGTTATTGGTTGGAGTTTCTTTCATACGTAATGGTTTCTTCAATAATTGAAGTTGGCTTCATGCAGCCCCACAGGATGTACCCAAACTGGCCAGAACAGACAGTCATGGGGGTTTTAACACAGATTTTCTTTTTTTTATGGGGGGGAAAAAATGAGAGATAAATGACCTGCATGTAAACTTTTTCATGTGATACAACTGCAGTTTTATTAAGTGACTTTTTAATTCCAAAATTTATTAAAAGACAGTGTTCCCCTTTACTTGTTCTCTATCTTTATATACATCTCTTGATCTAACACTATTTATGACTCCTTTCCAATAATGGTAGCCCTCACTTTCCCTTCATGCAATGCCTTTTCCAGCTCCTCAGGGAGCATTCACTTGAGTTAAGCACATTTTAGAACCCCATTTTTAATGTGGTCAGGAGCTCCATCAGAAGAGACAGAAGGGTAGAAGCAAAACCAGCTTTATTCTGTCACACAGGAATGTAGTGCCACCTTGCACAGGCAGTTCCAGTTTGATAAAGCCTTTTCTTGGACCAACCCAAGCCTGAGGACGAGTATGAGGAGACAGAAGAGGTTTCCTTTACATTTGGTAGTGCCGTAGGTAGATCAGCTTCTGAGGATGGAACTTCTCTCTGCACAGTGGACACTCTGCCTACAGAAAGAAAAGGGAGTAGATAGACATAGTGAATAGGTGTACTCAAAAAAATCTGAATAGAACTGCTTAGCTACTTTTAGAAAATAATTTTTCAGTCCCAACTGTGGTACAAGCTCCCTTGAGCCCAGTGTCAAGTACTGACCTCACCTATGTCACTGTCACTGTATTGACACAGCTCCATAGGTGCTGGTCAGCTGTGGGTGCTGACCCAGGGTGTCAGCAGCCAGGCTGGGGTCACCCTGCAGTGTGGCTGTGCAGTGTACTCACCCTGGTGCTGCACCAGGCAGTGATGCACTCCCAGCAGAAGAGGTGCCCACAGGGGGTGGCTGTGCTGTGCCTCCTCTCCTCCAGGCACAGCGTGCAGCGCGACTGGCGCCCGGCCGCCTCCTGGCTCCTGCTTCTAATTAACACAGGCACAGGGGGTTAATTGCACTCACCCTGCTCAGCAGAAATACTGGGTAACACATCCTGAGGTAAAACCTCTGCTCAAGTATCAACCCTATTCGTGAAGGTCTCAAAAACACCAAAGCATGAAGTCCAAGACAGGCATGAAACAGCCTTTCATTAATTAATGAAATATTACATCAGACTGTAACCTAAATTGGGGTATCACTCCTGTGCTGTCCCTGTTCATGACAGCTGTGACATTCCCACCTCTTTCCTAGGAATTAAGAACCACCTCTTTCTTACTTCTGGTGGGTGAGGTTGCGGTGCAGCCTCCACTCCTGCCTCGCTCTCTGCTTCTGTTTGAAGCTGTACATCTGAACTCCAATGGTCAGCAGAAGGTGGAAGAGGGAAATTATTCCAAGAAACTTGTAACTTGATCTGATACTCTGATCTTCTCCTTGCAGTCCTCCAAAATGCAGCTAGAGAATTCACAGAGAGATGTTTTGTTACTGTGGTATTAGGAAACTGTTTCTCCTCTCCCCATCTGCAATAAACTTGATTTGGGATTCTCATAATGTCAAAAAATGGACATTTTAGGATTTCTGAGCCAGCTGTCTCTCAGGAGTTGTAACCACCTTCAGTCAGGCCGGACTTAGCTGCTGTCTGCCCATAAAAATTGCAGTTTTAATTAATTTGGTTTTCTTATGAATCTCTGAGCAAACAAACACCTATTTCCTGCACTGATGCTGGGAATTGTTGAGAACTCTTTCATCCCTACACATTTCTGATGTTTTTTTGTAAAGATACAAAATTATCTTCATATAGAAAAGTGCTACCTAAATGTATACTGGGTGTTGTTCAAAACAGTATTTCCCCTGGATTTATCAAGTCACCTCTCACTTCCAGTGTGTTTGTGGCTGACAGACTGAAGTTACACATTATTGACTTGTGACACCACATTGATATTTATTACCTGTAACCTCCTGACTGCAGGGACTCATCACCCCCCACATAAAGCAAAACCTTCCCTCTCACCCCTCTGCTCTGCCACAACAGCCAAATTCCTCATCCCTTTTATACATACAGCACCCTAGAAGAGGTCAAAATTCTGCAGTCACATCTTGAACCAAAACCACTTACATATGAGATGCCTGTGACCCTTTTGGACAGGTGATAGAAGGTGCCCTGGATGTAGAACACCGCCAGGTGGAGCCGGTGCAGCAGGGGGATGGATTGTTTAAGGACATCCACCACCTGGGAGGCTCTTTTCTTCTGCTGCTCACTGAGCTCCCCAACCTGCCTCCGAATCCAGCTGCGAATGAAGCTCCTGCTGGGGAAGCCAAGTGCTGGGGGGTTCTCTGGGCTCCTGGACTCCTCAGCCTCCATCTGCAGCTCGTGCTGCAGGTGCAGCAGTGCCTTTTCCAGGCAGTAGGGCACCACGGTGTGCAGGGAAATGAAGAGGGCCCGACGAAGGAAAGAAGGCACCTTCTTCTTGCTCGGGTCAACCTGAATGATGTTCACATACTCTTCTCCCAGAGTCTGATAACCTAAACAATGTGTGACAGAAAACAGGGTGAGAGGGAAACTGCGGGGTCATTCTGGGTGTGCTGAGCAGTGGGGACAGGGTGTTCAGGCTTTGGAATTTGGAAATAGTTTTGTTTTTTTTTTTTTTTTTTTTTTTTGTTGAATTAAGATGCATTATCTGCAGTTTTAGGCTTGAAGCAGGGATACTTTTCGTGGTGTCATCTATTCCTGCTTTTAAAAAATTGCTTTTAGAAGAACATCTATCTGTGTTAATAAAGTGTGTTTGAACCCAACCCCGACAATTTCGTGCTTTCATATTTACCAGAAGGCATTTATCCAAACCAAACCAACCCCCAGGCTGGAAAGAACTGCTCTTGGGCAGTCTCAGGTGGTGAGCAGCAGCACAGCAGCCGCAGCACTGGCTCCAGAGCTTTCAGATGTTGGCAGAAATGATAAAAAGCGATAAATGACGGAGAATGTTACCTGACAGCGTGGTGAGCACGAAATAAGCCACATCGGAGAGCAGCTCCACCTCCCTCCTCCACGCCAGCCACGGCCGGGCACCTGCGGGACGGGGGCGCGGCTGTCACTGCACCAGAGCCGTGCTGGGCCGAGCCCTCCCGGGGAATTCCTCCCGGGGAATTCCTCCCGGTCCCCTCCGACCCCCATCCAGAGCCGCTGTGCCGGCGGATCCCGGAACATCCGCGAGGGCTCGGCGTGGATCCAACCCCCCCGCAGGCATTACCCGCCAGCCCCCGCAGCGCCGCGCCGGCCCCGCTGCGCAGGCCGGCCCGGTAGAGCTCGTCCTTCTGCCCGCAGCGCACCAGCCGCGCCGGGCCCGCCGCCGCCGCCATGGCGGGCGGAGGGACACGGGGCCTCAGGGGGCGGCGCGGCTCCGGCAGCGGCGGAGAACCCGCCGGCCGCGCAGGGATATCTCGTCAGTGAGGGGCGGGAAAAGGGGCGGGGAGCGTGAGGGGACGGGAACGCCTCCCCTACCCTGAGGGGGAGAAAAGGGCGGGGAAAGGGGCGGGACGAGTGGGAAAAGGGTGGGAAAAGTGGGAAAAGGGTGGGAAAAAGGGCGGATAGAGTGGGAAGAGGGTCGGAAAAAGTGCCTTGAGGGGCGGGAATGGGAGGGAAGGGAAGGAAAAGGGGTGGGAAAAGGGGCGGGAAGGGGCAGGAAAAGGGGCGGGAAGAGCGCGAGGGGAGGGAAGGGCTGTGAGGGGTGGGAAAAGAGGCGAGGAAACGGACAGAGAGGGCGGGAAAAGGGGAGGGAAAAGGGGAGGGAAAAGGAACGGGAAGGAGCGCCGCGATCGCGGCTGAGGTGCTAAGATCGGTAAAAGTTTGGTCTAGGATGTCTCAGAACACAGTTCACACGGAACCCACCGAATCACCGCTCCCCAGGCAGATGCACTCCGCAACCTTGTGCAAATTCTCCGGCCCTTCCTAATTTTTTTTGGCTTTTTTTTTTTGTTGTTGTTGTTTTGTTTTGTTTTGTTTTTTGTTGTTGTTTTGTTTGTTTTTTTCGTTGTTCAATTAAGCATCCTGGTGCCATCCACTATCTGCAGTTTTATGCTTAAAGCAGGGATGCTCTTCATGGTGTCATCTATTCCTGCTTTTAAAAAAATGGGGATAATTCAGAAGGAAGGTGCGTTCCTTTCCTACCACTGCTTTTTTGACAGCTGCGATTGCCTCCGTGCATCCCTTCAAAGACGAGCTCTTTCTATGAGGAAATAGAACAAGCTGTTCTTTGTTTGCTGCCGAGCTCTACACGAGGCAAACAACAAACACAACCTCCACACAGCAAAGCTACAAACACATCAACATGTCAGTGCATCCTTCTCCAAAATCCCGGTATCAGTCGGATAAACCTCTACGTGTGTGTGTATTTATATATATTGACACTCTGAGGTCTGGTACATTCATTTTTGCCAAAACACCTTTTTTTTTCGTAGCGGGTTTTAGTGTAGCATGGTATAAATTCTAGTTTTGCAGCACACTAAAGTGAAGAGACAGTTAAACAGTTCCACGTTTAATTAATTCATTTGACAAAACTACTTTAATTGAAATTAAAGTAGGTGTTTTCCTGAAGAATTTACAGATTGATATGACAGGAACTCACTGGAAAGTTTTGGGAGAGCAGGAGCTTGGTGGGTTTTTTCTTTCTTTTTACTGAGAAGCAAAGAAAGACTCCCTGTGGCCAAACATAACCACAAATAAACTGAATATTTGTAATCCTTTCAGTAGCCTATTAGTGCACAGATCATGGCATCAAAGTTCTAATTAAACTGCACCAGAAGTTGTACGTGATAAGTAAAGCTGTGATGAATCTTACAGATAAGCAAAACATTCTTAATCCCTCCCTCCCTGCTCCAGGCGCTGCTCAATTTTTATTTGTTAGGGTGTGTCGCGTCAATGGAATCGCGGATTGTTCCCTCTGTAAAATCAATGGAATTAGGGGGAAAAAATTGGCACAATTTCCCGCCGTTCAACAGTAGGGGACGCACCTGCATAAGGAAATGTCCCACGCGAAGTGGGGTCTGGAATGGGACATTTTCACGCTTCAATCTATTAAATAACCAACTCGAAGCTGCCACCTAAAATTACAGAATTTTAAAATTATATAGAATTAAAACCGACTGGCCAATCCTTGGATCATTTCTTTCAGGATTCCAATCCAGTCTCTCATGTTTTGATTTTTGTTTAAAGGCAGAACTGGGTGTATCTCTCATGTCCAACATGTCAATTGTTAAGAAAAATACCAAACATATTTCTTGCCCTTTTGCTGAAGTGGGTCAATGTGATTTTCTTATTTTAGGGGTCAAGAAACCAAAGAGGAGCTTGAGAGGGGTTTTTTGTTTGTTTGTTTGGTTGGTTGGTTGGTTTTTTTTTTCCCAAAGCTGAAATCCTGACTAATGACCACTCAATTATTAGATTGGAAACCATTTATAAAGCTGAAGGTCGGACTTTGCCAACAAGTGCTAAAACATTTGAAGTGTGTAAGTTCTGTGTATATGGCCGTTTTGACTTATTATGTGGATTTTATCATATTCTAAAAGTTATTTTGTGATGTTTTGAAGGGTGGGGGTCCTGCCAGTGTATTTTGAACTGAGGAGGTGCAGCATGACAAGTAACCTTCCCATTTTGTGATATGCTTTCATACATATATTCGTACATAGATATAAACACACACATACATAAAATGTTGGCTGTTACACTATGATCTGCCAGGAAAATCTGATTCTTCTCTGTATTCTGATTGATACTGGTGACTTCAGAAAAGCACCATTATCTCTTAAAACGTCATTGCTGTGGTTTTGTTTACGTTTTTGGGAGCCAAGTTTCTGATTTCCATGCCATGCTTCTTGCTTTTCCTTCCAACAGACCTGACAGGGGAACGAGCTGCTTCGCTGACGTTACCACAAGGAAGTCCAAAATGTAAAAAACCCTCGGTGCTCAGCAATGATTAACTTTTCCTCCCACAGGCTACTTGTCTGTGCATCATAAAATCTGATTTTGTCTCTGCAGACCTGTTAGGAGACACGAGGTTCGGAGCGCAGCTTTCAAGCAGGGCACCGGGCAGATGTTTCAGTTTCCAACCTGAAGAACAGGTTCTGCGGATGCCGAAGGAACGAGACGCCTGTTCGGCGTTGTTACCACCCTCCGATTCCCTTTGCCTCCTCCCACTTTGAACTTGTTACCCTGGAGCTGAACTGTTTGAACAGGGGCTGTAAAGCTGCTTTGTGATCAGAGAGCTCAGAGCCCTCAACATGTGAAAGCGGGGCGGGATTTCGCTGCAGACTCCGCCGGTCCCTCCTCTCTCCTCCCGGTTTTGTCCCGGGTATGAAGGTTGGACGCTCCGCGCACAGGAGCCGGGACAGCCCGTCTGCACTGCCCGGCCCGGGGAGACAAAGGTGTGTGCGGCGTTTGCTTTGCTACTTTCTCTTCCAGCCATCATTGTGGTGTACTTTTAACACTTTTGCTCTCTCTTGGGTGTTAGAAACAAAGTTAGAATACGCTATCCCAGCAGCGTGCGCAGCCTTATAGCTGTATCAGAATTTGCTGCTACTTTTGCTCTTCTTTTTGAAGGAAGAGGGAAAATGGAACGAGCATCATGTCTAATGCTTGTTTTATTTTATCATGCTTTGTCTTGTTCATGAAAATGTTCAGGAACCTTGGAGTTCTGCTAGTCCTAAATGTTTAGATTCTCTGAGCTTGTAGGGATGAAGCAAACCGCATTAGACTTTTCCAACTGGACAACTGCTTTTTTTAAATGAAAGACTACAGCATTCATTCTGAACTGATAACCTGAGCCTTGAGCTTTCCCAGGTGTATGGAGCCAAAATTAAAACTGACTTGGATAAGAGAAGTTGGATGTAAAATAAACTTCAGGTATTTAAATAAAATACCAGTTTAGCAACAGAACGTGGCTGATTCTGTGACTGAACAGCCAAGTCGTAACTTGGGAGTAAAGATATGCACATGAAAAGGTATACAAGTTTTTATTTTTGAAAATTTTTAATTAAAAAAATAACTCATTCTTTTGGGCTATAGAGAAATAATTTTCAGTTCTTTCCTGGCATAGAAATGTGGGTAATGATTGCAGAGATGTGGCAAATCATAAGGATGGCTGGATTGCTGGGGCTGTGTGTGCTCCAAATGCCTGAGGCTTCAGGGTTCAGATGTAGGTCTTAAATATACCCTGAATCCTCAGGGTGATAATTTCCAGAATCATGTTCTGTTTCGTGGTAGAGATATGTTGCCTGTTATAAAATAAAGCAGAAGTAGAGTAAGAGTCACTGCAAACTGTGGTTGGTTTGAGGTAGGAAATTGATGCCATGTTCAGAATGGAGCTCAAAGTTAACTTATTGTTTCAAGGAATGTGGTGAAAGTTTTGTCTACTGGGAGAGTTTTTCTGTCCTTACTGAGGGTGGGGAGAATTCCTTTTTGCCCAGTGAGATTGGTGTGAGAAAGTGTTCAAGTGAGGGGAGGTCAGTGAGTGCCGAGGACGCTGAGTTATCTGCATGTGGGCAAGGCTGAGTGGTGTCAGAGTCACTGTGTTCTGATGGCCTCAGGACTGCTGTGGGGACAGGGAGAAATGTTAACTTGGCTCTGAGCTCTTCAGCAGGAGCACTGCTTGTTACAGGCTCTCTGCTTTGGGCACCAAGGGTTTATTACAGAGAGCACAGGTCCATGGCCAGATGCAGAAATATTTGTCATGGCAGAGCTGTTAACTGGGGATTTTTATTCAATAAGCAATATTTCACCAGAACTGCCTCTTTCTATAATATAAACCTGTATAACTGAATCTTGAAACACTCAGGGCTCACTGAATCTTATATTTAATGACTCTGTTGGCAAGATGAGCTCCTATAATGCAGTGTATTTTGATTAGTCTCAGCCAAAGAACAAATTTATTCTGGCTTTGCAAAAAGGATGATAACATTCCAGTTTATAGCCAAGCTCCTTCTACATTGTCTGAAAAGGCTTTTGTTTTCATTCATCATTTCTGTAATTTTTCTGAATTAAAAGCTACTCCATACTTAAAGTGGCTGAAAATATTTTAGTGAATGCTCCTGCAGGAATTACAGAACAATAAAATGTATGGTGTGCAAGGCTTTTCTAAATTCCTGTACTCGTAATTTCAAAACAACACAGTCTCACTTTGGTTTTGAAATAAATGGTACAAAGCCCTCAGTTTCTAGATATAACTCAAAGGGGACAACATGCTTGTGAATATCACTGGAATTTGTTCTTGTTAATTTGTCCAGAGTGAGAAAATTACTGTATAAATGAATTTGAGTGGGTTAGAGGTTGAGGCTGAAGAGATTTTTCAGCAAAGTAATCTTGCAGTAACTAAGGATTATTTGAATTTACTGCAATACAATTTTCATGCACCCAGATATCTCAGTTCTACATTAGTTATCTTTAAAATGACCCACTTCTTCCCATGATAAACTTAAATTGATCTGATCTTAATATTGAAATAGATTCTCCAGTGTTATGCTTGAATCTTCTTTCTCTTCCACTGTCTTGACCTCATTTGAGTTCACCTCTGCTTCCATTGTTCCCTCTGGCCTCGCTGGATGATGGCAAACCTTGTGTCCATCCCTTGTGACAATTCCTGGTGGCAGCTGGGACATGAGCAGTAGGTACTGGCCATGCATCCAGGCTCAGCTGGGGGAGAAGGAAAGCCCTGCATGCCATGAGCCAAGCCCTGTTCCGAGGGTTCAGCTGTCCATGGCCACTGTGTGCAACTCCTCAGCCCAGTTTTTGCTGCAAGCCTCTGAAATTCTGGTCTCCACATTACTGCTTAGGGCACAGACTCTAAATCTGTGGGGAATTTCCAACCTTTTGATTCATTGTTTAATCTGCCTTCATTTTGTGGGGGTGGAGCAGTTCCCCTCAGCACAGAGTCATTGGACAGGTACCTGCACACTGCAGGCTGTGACAAACCTTCACACATGCTGAGACAAAGTCCTCAGCTTCCTTCCTGCTCTTTGCTCTCTGGCAGACTGCACATGAGACTGTGCAGTCCTGAGAGAAATGTTGGGTGCAGACATCAAGACAAGCATAACCTGAGTGAGGATTTCAGATGCATTTGCATCACAAATACAGCGTGAAACTTGAGAGACTGATTTTGGTGTATCTGGTTCTGATCTTGGCCCGCATTTTTCATTGTTCATCACAGCCTCACTTGTTTCCATTGAATTAGGGAATGGCTCTTGTAGGATCTTCTGACATCTTAAGAGTTGTTGAGGAGCTCTGGATTGCCTCAGACATGGCAAGGGAGATCAGGTGGGAAGGTGAGGGATCTTTCCATGTTAGCATTCCTGGGAGAGATTGAAAGTGCTGCACAAGCTCTGTAGTTCCCATTCCCTGAGGTGTTTGCCAAGGGCTGTTAGGCAGAAACTTACAGCAGCACTTTTTGTGTTCAGTCTGGTGTTCAGAGGATGTCTCCTCTCAGCTCTCCTAGCGGGATTAGTTACTGCAAGATAACTTAAAAAAAGCTCCTCCCTGCCTCTTCTCCCCTTCAACATAACCCCCCTCACCACCCCTACAGCTTGTTATTCCAGATTTCCTACTGCCCTTAGATGCTGGAACAGATTCTCTGGAAGTTTTCTCAGCTCTTAACTGAAAACATGTAATTTGTGTTTTATTTAATAATAATAATAATAATAAAAAACCCCAAACACCAAAACAACAACAACAACAAAAAACAACTAAGGAATGGAGCCTGGGGAAAAAATGGCAGCTGCAATTGAGGTGCCTGGAAGAAGTTTTGTAGCCTGCAGAGGAGAACCTCAAAAACACAACTTTGAGATGAGTTATAATGGCATTATTTAGTGGGATTGCTGCAAGGACTATGTGAAATATTTTCTATTTAAACAACTTAACAGGTTTTTGTCTCCTACACTATAAAGTGACCTATCCCATTTCTTCCCCTCCTGTGAGTTTAGACTGAGATGAGGTTATTGAAGTAATGTTATTTATTGACTAACCAGGTACTAAAGTCCATGATAAGGTGGAGAGCAAAGCAGAGCTGTACTTTGATATTTATTGGATCAGGCCTTAAAAACTTGCTGCCTTGTAATTCCCATGTGTGCACGTCACTGCTCTGTGTTTGACAAAAAAAGGGTGGATTGAGTGGTTCCCAGACCTATTCCTGCTAATGGAGAAGGAGACTCATAATTTAAGAAATTGGTTTGGATATTTGGCAAAAACAAAAAAACCCAAAAAAACTCCAGTGTTTTCTTGAAGTTGCCAAGCACAAGCTTGTTTTTCTTGTTTGCAATATTCTCTTAGTGTCTGTCTGCCTGTGCTTGGGCTCTTGTGTTTGGCCCATCCTCAGGAGAAAGCTGATGTTTACCACTGACTTGTGAAAGGTGACAAGTTGCCACCTTTTCTCTAATTCCCCCAGCACAAATTAATCCTTAATATCTAAGAGATTCATCAATGCAGCACTAAGCTGATGTACAGAATTAAAGCAGTTTGATTAAAGACATTATTCTTAAAAGAAATTCCTGCTCATTTACATGAAATTGAAGAAAAACCTTTTTTAAAAAAATCAGACTTCTGGAGAGTGACCAAGACTGCCAGCAGCACAATTGACAGCATGAACAGAATTGGAATTATAGATCTGATTACCAGTGGCATTGGAGCCCATCGTCTAGCTCTCCTCAGTATGACTCACAAATTCCCAAGTGCAGCAGAACCTTTTCCAGCAGTCCTCACTTTCCGTCTGTCTCCTAACAAGGAGATCTTCCTCCCTCATTTCTTCTCTGAGGCTTTTTGTTTTTTGTGGTCTAGAGTATGAAACTTTCATTTTCAAAGTTCTTTTGAGCCAAGCTATTGGATGAGATGTAGAACTTTGCTTAATTAGTTCCTTTTGCCTCCTAATAGAAACTGCCCGTTCTCCCTTGCTAGTACAAAATGCAAATTTTCTTCAGAAGCAAGAGGCTGCTGTGTTTCCATTGTCACTTCAGACAGGTCTGGGAACTGGCTGGTGACAAGGAGTGATGGTGAAACCAAGAGGGGTTTTGGCAATTCAGGATAAATAGGGCAGAGGATTACAAACAAGTCTATCCCTATAGAGAAAAATTGTTACAATTTTCACATTTTGTTTCATAAAGTGAATGCTAAAGTCGTATGACATGGTTCATACAAACCTGAAATAAATAATTTGGATTTAATAATGTCTGCTTACTTGCATAAGGAATTTTCAGTTACATCATTCAACAAAAATGCAGGGCTCCTGCATGTGCAGCTCCAGCTCAGGCTGTAAGGGGCGGGTGAGGAAAAGCTGACAAACGTTAAGTGCTCCTTTTAAGTGGGATGTTCTGGGTGAAGGTGAACACAGAAAGGAACCCTGATGTCCCCTTGTGCCTTTTCTGCACTTTCTCCTTTTTAACCCAGCTCTTTGCCACGGGACTCGGTGGCACGCGGGTGCTGTGAGTGTGCCCGGTCCCTTGGGAAGAAGAATGCGGGATCACACCCTAAGGTGTGGGCTCAGCCCTTGTTCCACGGGGCTGGAGCAGCCTCCTCTCCTCCGGAGCAGCCCTGGCTGTGCACTGGCGTGCCTGGGCGTGCAGGTTATCTCCGTGCAATTCCTGCTGAATGGAGCTGCATTCCTTCAAATGAGCAGCGTGTCAGAGGCAACCACACTGCAGCTTAAAAGCAAATCCCAGCTCTCACATTTAAATTCTTTAAAGTATTATTTTTTCCCTCCCATTTGATGGCGCTTTGATCTTTTATCCATTGATCTGCTTCCTGATCAAACTCTTCAGGTTTAAGTGATGGCTTGGTTTTTGTGTGTTTCATCCATGGTATCGGTGTATCTGTCCTGGGAGGATATCAGAGCTTGTCTGAGCTCTGTGGAAGCCACACAAAACCTCCCTGAACAAAAGCAGGTCTTGTGGGGTTAAGCTTTAAATACTACAGTGATATAAAAATGGCTGGAGAATTGTTAATGGTGTACACAGCTTTTATTGTCTGTAAGTGATACAGATCCTGCCTCTAGGGTTTTAAGTCCTTTTTTTCAAGGGAATACAGAACCTCACACAATAATCTTAGGCAGGGCTCTTAGCCTGAGCAGACAGTTTAAATCTTGTTCATGTGGTCTGAACAGATAGAGTTGCTCTCTTTTGGCTGTTTGATGTGTTCCCTGTTCTCAGAGCCACCGTGGTTCCTACTGTAACAGAGGTGAGGTATTTCCAGAGAGTGCAACTGATATTTTCCATCACACAACCTTCACAACAAATTTTCCAGGAAAGCCAACTGAGCTTCTTTCATTTACTTTATTAGGAAATCTGGCCCCTGAATGTTGTTCTGAGATACCAATCTGTATTTTTAGGGATTCATTGTGTACTTTTCCATTGGCTGTGTAGGATTTGTGGAGATTGGTTTGGGAAGAGAGGCTTGGCTTTTATTTTTTATCAACACAGGTATGCTGAAGAGAGGGAGGGGAGGAAGGGAACTCTGAGGACCTGTAGGAAGCTGTAAAAGGTGGGACTGAGTGCAGGAAGAACATTTTTTGCACGGAAAGTGAAGACATTCAGAGATCAGCTGCCTCAAAGTAGCTTCACTTTCAGATCATAACAAAGCATAAAGAACACGAATTTGACATAACTCAAGACAATAAAATATTTAATGAGCCACATCAATGTAAAGCTCAGCTGCTTTCACTGAGCTCAGCTGCTCTGGCACCATCAGGAGCACCCGTGCCCATTCAGTCTTCCTCGCCCTCATGGTCATGTTCTTTGGTGTCTAATTAGTCACACTGATTGAACTTCCTCCAAAGGAAATGGCCTTTCAAATAAGCCCTGAAGCAAAGAGGTGAGAGAGTCAGCAGAGTAACTACCCACCAGTTCAGCTTTCTGCAAAGGAAATGGGCTGATCTTGTCTTGATGTTAGAACAGTTCCATCTGTCCTGGGAGCCTGTGATCCCTGGATTGATCCCAGGGTTAAACATTCACTGCACAGGTACCAGAAATGGCACTTTGTGGCTAATGGCTAGAAAATTATGGTCAGGAGTGGCCCAGATGACCAAAGCAGATGATGACTGAGGCAGTGCCTGTCATCTGCAGAAGTATCTGCCCAGAACATGCAATTGAGCAGCTTCAGAAATGCTGCTGGGTGCAGTTTTGGCTTTTTCTCTGGACAAGTTGATTTAAATCCTGACATACCTTCTAACATCTACTTTAGGTTCCATTCTAAATAAAACAAGTCAGCTTTTTATATGTAAGTGTATTTTTGATATTGATTCAAGGATTAACCTAAAGGAAAAAAACCCCATTTATTTTTAGACACATAAAATGAATACATGAAATGTATTAAATGAATACATGGAAGTGTATGAATTGATTTTGCTCAGTCTAAAGCAGAATGCTAGCTCTGTATGCTTTTACCTAATTATGTATATGCCAGGGCATAATGAAGAGAGACAATTACAGAGACAAGCATGTAGAAGAATGAATATGTGGGGGGCACAGGATGTATCTTTGATAATCTATTATCTTCCTCCCCTCTCAATCCAGTCAGCTTTTGAATCTGCCCTAAGTTTATAATTTGGGTGTTGGTTACTCCAGCTGTGCTCTGTAATGAAGATATCCTTTGCCAAATGAATGTCACTCTCTGAGATGTCCATAACAATTGCAGAGCCACAGGATGCCCTGTGAGACATTTCCCTTTTAAATGTGGAAACAAATGATTGTAATGCTGCTGATTTTTTACAGGATAATTATTGCCAAGCACTGCTGTCCCCTAGATGAAGTTGCCATGCATTTGGCTCCACATAAGGGTGTTACTTCACTGTGATGCTCCCTCTGAACAGAGGAGTTTTTAACAGCATGAGAATGGAAAAGGTGGGGCTTGGTGAAAAGATAATGGCAGGGAGGAAGTGACTTCCCAAAGAAGCTGCATGAGGGACCAAAGACAAGGAGAGAGGTACAGCTTCAAACAGGCAGATGCTCTAGCAGGGCATTCTCTTACTCATTTTTTGCTACCAATGTCTCAAACCCCCTCCTCTATTTCTAATCACTGTCATTTATAGTGAGCTTCATTGCCCTCTCCCTTTAAAATAATGTCAAACTGGATCTGTGCTTTCACAACAAAACATGTTAGGGCAATGCTTCAGAGCTCAGCTTGTAATTACAAACTGAAGGAGACTCCCAGAGATTCAAACAGTTACCGGCACTAGGTAGGATCCCAGGTTTCTGTCTGGTGTGATTGCTGGTTTGGAGGGAGCCTTCTCTGACCCTCTTCCTCTGAGGAAGGTATCCACTGAGAGTTTTGGAAAGGTGAGTCTTCTGTATCCAGTGGGCAGAAGATGGGTAAGAAAAGGGAAAGGGAATGCCAGACAATGCCGGAGATACAGGATGGAGACAGCTGACAACAGGTAAGAGGAGCAAAGAGCTTCAAGGGTTGGAGGTGGAGGTGGACGAGGGAGCCATCGTCAGGCAGAGTCCTTTGGGAATGCACCCAATGCATTCACTTGCTGTGCAGAGTGACTGAGCTAAGTGAGTATGTACATATTACAACTCTGTGTGTCTGTGGGTATAAATTAATTAACCCCAGCATGAGTACTTTGGCTTCTGGAGAAGCTGCTGCTGGCAGAAAGGGAGCTTTGTCTGTGGAAAATCCTGGGGTGAGGGAAGGAAGAGTCGGTGCCTTCTGCCTGCTGAGGTCAGTGCATTGCACATCACCTAAGTATGTTCCTGTGGTGAATATCTCACAGTTAAAGTAACTTCTGCTGTTTAAAAAAAATGTCTTCTCCAGGGTATCCACATGCAAGAAACACTGGGAAAATCCACGGAATGTTTGTAACTCCTGTGCTCCTGGGAAGGGCCCTCAAGACTGTCAAGACTGAGCTCCGTGGTTCTTTCTCCACACTGATACTGCAAATCCTGTTGTTCAATGAGTGGAATATGTGGCAAAAGAATTAAACCAGGACAGTCTCCTGAATGTGGAATTGCAGGGAAGGCACTCACTGGCACTTCCAAAGCAAGCAAGGCAGCAACATCCTGAAATTGTTGCTTTTTCTCGGATATTTTCATTGCTTGACTGAAACTTTCTGCAGATATCTGCACTGAAGAGCTTTGTTTGACTTGGAGCAAGCTGTTGCTAGGCTGCTCTGAAAGCTTGAGATGGCTCTGACTTCTCCAAAATCTCTAGCAGGGGATTTGACACAAAGAGAAGAATCCATTCTCCATGAGGGAAACTGCTGCCATTTCCTCTCTGCAAACATCCTCTCAGTAGGTGAGTGGAAGGTGTCATCCTTTCATCTCATAGTTTGGTATTGAAAATGCACTCTTTTCTTCTTCTCCAAATTCACTTTTATTGTATTGATATTTCATATGGGACAGCTAATTTTCCTTAAATTTGAGGGAACTGTGCTTGTATATTCCTCAGTCCCTTTTTCTGTGTAGTTGGTATTGAGACTAAAGTTTGGGTAAAATGTATTTAAAAATCCCCAAATCAACCATTGCCCTGCACACTGAGGATAACTTTGAATCAATCTGTCTTCTGTCCTTGCTTGTGCAGTCTGTGAGATTTCAGTTTTGTGAACAGACCTTCATGTGCAGGATTTGTAAAACTTGTAAAAAAATGTAGATGAGTATCCTGGGATGAGACTGTCAAGAGATTGCAACTTTTTTCCTTGATCCTTTCCAGTGCTTCTGGAAAATGTTTCTTGAAGTTGATGAGGCTGGGATTTATAGTGCCTCAGGTTGTGGCTCTGTGCCATGGAGTTGTCTGAACTGAGCTGGGAGATGCAGAGCTCAAAGAATGACTATTGTTGGCTGTTGCTCTTTTTTTCAGTGTTGACAGCTTGCACAGGGGAAAATGAGCTCTTCTCTTAGGAAGCTCTGGTGATTACAGATGTGATTGTGCACATCAAGTGCAGACTGGAGATTGGGTAGGAGGGAGGGAATTGTGTAACTGATGTCTGTGGCAGATGAATTAGTGCTATGGGAGACATCTGAGGGAGGAGGGCCTGGGTTTTTTTGCATTTAAAATAAATAATAAAAAGATTATTTAGCTTAATATTTAAATCAAAACTTCATTTATTCAACACAGGACTCATTTGCTTGAAATGCATTTAATTCACTGCCTACAATCATGAAGTAGACAGCACTCAAAGTTTTGGCTGGGTTTTCACAGGACCTAATTTTGTAATTTTGATTAAATATCCAGCAATTGTGAGATCAATTTCACTTTTTGTTGGCTTACAATTTGTGCTGATAAGTATATTTTTTACTAGCTGAATATATTTATATTGCAGGTGTACTAAAAATAGCCTGTCAGTGAAATAATTAATCCATGATGGATTGTCATTATCCTAGCTCTTATCTTTCTTACACATTTACTGGTGCTGCTTTTCCTGGTAGAGCCATCAAGCCATTATCATATTCTCATTGTGCTTCTTATATTGATTTGCAAGGAGTTTTAAAAAGTAAAGAGCAGAAATTCAGATGTGAAATGGGTGTATTGCATCATTTGTATGTTCTGGCTCCACAGAAGTGAGGTGATCTATTCCAGTCATGGCTCTATCACACAAACTGACTGTTAGGGAACTCGTTTTTTATTTGTAGGGTGATGACTCTGGATGTGCATGACACATTCCTGTACGTGAAGCTCTGTCAGTGTGCAAACCCAGGACAAAGTGCAAAGAAAAGGCAGAAATAGCTGGAGGGAGAGCAAGTCTGCATTGTGCACTTCCAGCATTCCAATGCAAGTGGGTCTGGACCTAAACAAAAGCTGCTCTGGGCTCAGGAATCCTTTTGCAGGCTGGTTCAGAACACCCACTTGAGCCTGGCCTGGACTCCCTCTTTAACTCTTTCCATGGCTCTGTTGAAATGCAGCTCTGATGTGGTTTTGCCTCTGCACTGTGACAGACCCTGAGCCACCTGCACAGGCAGAGTGACAGTGACAGTGCTGAGCTGCCTGGAGCAGCCTGTGCCTTCAGAAATTACATTTCAGCTTTGTCAGGCCAGCCTGCCAAGTGCAACGCTTCTCCTTTCATGTTTGGGTGAGTTTATCTGCCAGAAAACTTAGGAAAGGACTGAGCTGGAGTTAAACCACTGGTTGCAATTACTCCATGAAGTTAATTAAGTGCCCCTCAAGTGATCTTTTGGCCCCACAGTATCAGTTACCCACAATCTCCTGTGCTTATTCATCTTCAGTGGCTTGGAACTCCTGGCACTCTTGTGCAGCTTTCTGGTGTTTCATCAACTGAGACACTTTTTTTCAAAACCTGTTGCTTTTTTGCAGTAAAATCTCCACTTTTTTGTGTAGGCTGTGCATGGATAAGGAAGCAGATTGCTATGTAAAAAGGAAATCTGAGTGGAATGCAATTAACTTTTACATAATTTGCTTACATATAATGTCATTAGTCCTTATTACAGCTGCATTGGGAGAGTCCAAAATCAAGGAGGGATATGGCAAATTCAGTAATCCTCTATTTTTCAAATATGCTCTGGCATGTCTAGACTCACTTTTCTCTTGTAATCTGATGAAAGAGTGCTGTGCACAGACATGCAAAATCCTGTTTGCTGAGATATGTGGTACATCAGATTAGCATGGAGAAGCACTTGAGCTGGCCTTCAGCTGGGGCTCCAACATCTGCCTGGCTGTGAGCAGCTGCTGTCATGGCAGGGCTTGGGCTGGGGCATCTCCAGAGCTCCCTTCAACCCAAACCACTCCGTGGCACAAGCTGAGCTCAAGGACAGACAGGCAGATGATATTTTGTGAATTGGCACCAGTTGTCTGACAGGAACTTCAATTAGAGTTACATTTCTGTGAAACTGCCCAGTTTCACTGGTTTTTCAGCTAAAAATTAAATGTGACCTGATGCTGCAGTTCTGCTTGTTCTGCATGCACAGGGCAGTGAGGGAAGGATGGGACCTGGTTTGGGTTTGGGTTTTGTTGGTGCAGTTTGAATCCATCTGAACACGCTGTTATCCCTGTAATGACTGAGCTCAAACATGGCATTCTCCTCAGTTTGGTGTGGCACAGACAGTGGTGCCACACAGTTGTGACACCAAATCCTGAAGGTTTTGCACAGTGTCAGCTGAGGGTTATGTTTTCAACACCTTTTTTCCTTTCTGAATGGAGGACAAGGCTGTAGTGTAAGGAACACTGAGAGCTGCTGTTTGTCCTCCCTTTTGCTGCAGAGGCAGAAATGCACAAGTGAGGTTTGCAGAATGCACAATTGTTTCCTTTGTTGGCAGTGTCAGTTTATACAAATTTATGTTAATGTGTGCACAGACTGTTGTAATGAAGATATGAACCTAAGGACACAATACTGGACTGCTCAGCAGACCCAGATTCTAGTTCTGATTCTGTTACTGCCTTCTTGTTTGGCTCTTTTTGTAATTTCATTTTATCCTTATCCTGTCTCTTATTCTGATTATAAATGGGAACTGCTGATCCTGCACAACAGACACTTCTCAGTCATGTTTAGGTCTTTTTTACATGTTCTGAAATACAAATAATAATAATATCCAACCTCAGCAATTCAGCATTGAAATAAATCACTCTGGTAAGATCTAGAGAGTGGCAATGGTGGGTGCTGATATCAGCTGCTTGGGAACTATTCTGCAACATGCAATCTGTAGACCACAAAGGATTCTGAGCCCTGGAGGATTTTAATCTTGGGTGGTGGTGGCCTGGAGTAGATCTGAGGACTGATGGAACAGTGAAACTGAATCAGTTTTCATTTTGTGAAAAAGGCTGGTTTTGGACATCCAGGATCATGTAGAATTCTTTAATACTGGTCAAGTCTTAGAAGGAAAATTGTTTCAAAGCATTCAGTCTTTGAGAATTCTTATATTGCATAAAGAGATGACAAAATTATAAGAAAGTGTCCCTTTGTGTGAAGCAGAGTGCATTGAAAGGGTGAGGAAGTGTCTTGGGGTCACTGCAGGCAGAGGTAACCTTGGCCGGGGCTTGGCACCCAAGGGCAGCTCTCAGCTCTGTCCATTCATTCACACTTCATAGATCATTCTCCTGCACCTGGTGGAGGGCAGGGATGTGGGAATGATGTGTGGCACAAGGCACCTGGAGGATGTCTGGCTGCTCACTGCCAGCAAAGGGCTGAGCAGGAGGCTCAGGCTCAGGAGCCCAGGATGAACCACTGAGCCCAGGTCCTTGAACTTCATTATGACTCTAATACTGCTTAAGTGTCTTGTCTTTCAGCTGATGTGACTCACATTCCTTTTTCCTGTCTTTGAGGAATGTATATTTATTTCCTCAATGATTTCAATTTCAAACAAGTGACCATTTCAAACCTTACCATTTAGCCCATAGAGATTCAACAGGTAATGAAAATCTCTATGGCTCTTTCTAGATTAATTTCTTAGATTTTTTGGTTGGGATTTTTGTTTGCCTGTGTTTTTGGTAAAGTGCATTGTAATGTAGTTTTTGGAGGCTCTGTGCCAAGATGCCTAAAGGTGTTTAGTCTCCTAACTCCTGCTCAGGCTCAGACATTCCTGCTGCAATCTCTTGGAAGGCAGGAGCCTAAATACCAATGAATTGACACCTGCTATGGAGCAGGAGGAATCTGCTTTGCCTCCAGCTCACACAGCCTCTGCCCTTGGTAGTGATTTTGTTTTAAAATCAGGAAATACCAATAACCACCTGTCTTTGTCTCAGTGGATGTTTGTTAGGATAAAGGTTGTAAATGTGACACGAAAAGCAATGGGCACCACAAAGGTGCTTCTGACAGAGCTCTGCTTTATTGCTCCTTCTCCATGGTCCACAGGAATATTGCAGTCTGGCCTCACCTTTCTTTGCTCTGTGCTAGTGAATCATGGGGCTGTAATAAAAAGGGCAGCGTTACCTGGATACTCAATTTATGTAGCAGCTCTCCTTTTCCTGTAAAAGTTAACTGGGGAAAAGGAGATAAAAGGCACTGACTGAACTCTGTTGCAGAATCAGTGGTTTTATTTCTGGACTAGAAACTGAATCACCTGAATGTTACCATCTGTTTCTTCTTTCTTCTCCTCTGTCCCCTCAAGTGTTCCTGCCCTATCTGATGTATCTCTTTCTGCCTGTGAGGATTTTGGACGTGTGTAGTGGAAAAGGTACAAATCCAGCAGAACAAACAGCGCCGTGCGCGCCCCATCCCCGACTGAGGCCACGGCGAATGCCGTGGGCTGTATCGCGGTTGCCATCTGCTGGGTGAGCAGTCTCACAGCCTCCATCCTGCCAGAACCCAGCGCTGGCACTTTCAGCCGCCTCAGAACCACCCGAGTGCCGCTGCTCCTGGAGCTTTTGTAGCTGGCATCCCTTGGGGGTTGTTAACCAGGGTAACTACTGCTTGGAACCGCTGCTCCTTGCCGGGCAGAGGGAAAGTTCGTGATAGGTGTACCTGGTAGCAGGGAAGTTACCCTGGTTTGATCCCAGTAACAGTGGAATAGGTAAAAATCATGCTCAGTCAGATGGTTAGAGTAAGTGCAGCATGTTTAGAGGTAGTAAACCAACTTCTGGATTGACTGAACTAGTGCTGGAACAATTAAAAACCAGGTCTTTATAATGCTGTGAGAGGAAAAATCTGTTTCTTTCATTCATTCATATGAGTGCTCAGCCTGTGTGCTGTCAGAGATGGGAGGGGTGGAAATCCAATATTGTTTAACAAAGTGCAACGATATTGGCATTATCTGTGGGAAGTTCTGGAGATGCTGCCATTAGCTGTGAATAATCCTGTCAGTCAAAGCCACTCACAGGGATGCTGCTCTGAGGCTCTGTAAACAAGAGCTGAGTCTCTCCCTCTTACACTTTCTCACAAGCAAATTATTTGTATCTGCTGATAGTTCTGGTAAACTTAATCCCCCTGAAAGCCACCAAAAGCAGGTACAGCCAAGTGACTGCTAGCCTGTGTGTCTTACAGCATGGCTGGCTTTGGTTAGCATTTGGAGTTTGGCAAATTGTGCTTTAAAATCATGGCTGTGATACTGTGAACCTCCCTGGTTTTTGGTATTTCTCACCTCCCCAAACGTTTCAATGCCCTTCATCTCCAAGCAGTTTTCTATTTATCTTCACATCAGAATCTTATCTGTCAGTTTGATCTGAGGTTAAATGCTTCATCAGAGAGAGGAATGCTTTGTTTCTTAAGAGAACAAATAACTCCAGTTGTCTTCTGAAGCAAACCATAGTGGTTTTCTACAGTTTCAAACTATGAGGAACCACTTGATGTGTGTCTGCTGCCATCTCCCAGGCAAATCCAGGATCCTTCAGCTGCACTGCTGACTCTATAGAGAAGGAATGAGAATATTCTTGAAGTCATGATCTCAGAATACAAACATGAGTTAAACCTGAGTAGCCACTGTGGAGAGAGGCTGTTCTATTATGCTGAAAATGCTCTGCACACAATAAAAGAGATGTGAACAGTTTAGAGAAGAGTGAGTGAGATTGTTTCTGACAATATCAGAACCACTGATATTTCCCTGAAGTAATAATCTTTTTCCCTGCTGAAATGCTGAAGTTCCAGGCAATTGGCTCAGTGAGGAAAACAAAAGATTTTAAACCTGTTTAGAGACTATTCTAATCCCCTTAACTGGTGTCTCTCTCACTGAACTGAAAGGGGGGATGTTGATTCCTAGGAGGCCAGCAGGATTTGTGACTGGATCAAAGGAAGACAAGCTGAGGTTGTGTCACAGTGAATGAACTGTGTGTTGACATAGGCAGGAACTTAGAATGTGTGAGACCAGCAGTGAAAGTCAGAGGAAAGTTATTCCAAGTGGGTGCTCCAGCACCAGGCAAGTCTTTGGGATAGTGGCAGATACAGGAGCTGGGTTGCTGTCAAGATAATGCTCAAAAATCAAGAAATGAAGCTTAGTGAGAGTTCAAAATGCTCATTTGCTAGAATTAAGTATGAAAATAGAAATATGTTGGAAGCACTAGCATTCAGATCCATGATTGCAGAACAGGTTTTGTCCTCATTTACCAGCAGAAAAAAAGGAAGAGATGGACTACAAAGTGCTGTTTGAAGTAGGGGGGAAGAAAGGTTTGTGCTTAATCCTGCATGCTGTTCTCTGGAGGAAAATGGTTAGTGTGGAAAATCTAGTTAATTTGACTCATTTTTCTCATAGAGCTCTAAGTAAAAATTTGCATCAGAGAAGTTTTACTGTGGGCAGGGATTAAAAAGTTAAAACTCTCTCAAGAGATGCAAATATCTACAGAGTTTTATATATACATACATACATATATTCATGTATTTATATTTATGTAATAGCTCTCCCAGGAAAACACTAAACTTGGGGAAACCTTTGCAGACCTGGTTGAATGTGGAACTGGATATGGGGTGGTGTTACTGAACTATATTTCTTTTTTAGAACAGGTGGTTGAGAAAGTGAAGCAAGATCATTTGCTGTTACCAAACTGAAAATTCACTGCAGAGGAATGAACAGGATTCTGTTCTTTACCTTGAAAATGAAAGTGTTTGAGGATGGTGGTATACACAGGTGCATCCACATTTCATTCTTCTAGCAGCAGTGAATTTGTTTCATTGCAAATAATTCTGTTCAGTTTTGGATATTCAGGGTTAGAGGTGTTAAATGCTTTACCTGAAGAAGCAGCAAGCATTAGTTGGTGGAGAATAAATCCCTGTTAGAGACCTCTTTAAGTTTTAGAAGCTGCAGGGACTGAGGAACGAATTTGTGACCCTTAGTCCCTCTGGCATAATTGAACAGGGGCACCTCCTGTTGTTGTAGGAGATCATGGCTGTGGTGGTGTCTGACTGGACTTCCCAGTTAAGCAGTGGGAGAGAAAAGCAGAGGAAACCTTAAAAGAAGCAACATGAGCATTTAACAGCTGTCAGAGAGTCCCCTGTTGCCTTAGAGGAGCAGACATTTCAGTGTCAACTGACACGAGATACACAGGAAGGAGCTGTCAGTCAGCAAAGAGTTAATTGTTCCAGCAAAAAGTAGTTTAGATCAAATCCTACCTCTCCTCTCTCCCCCGCTTCCTCGGTGTTGTGGAGAGGAATGGAGCTTGTACATCACCAAACTGACAGTGATTCCTCAGTGCCTGAGCTAATAAACGGGATGAAATTCAAACTGCCTTCTCACACAGACACAGACTTGCAGAAGAGGGAGCAAGACGGAGGGAAAATGCAGAGTATTTTTACTTCCTAACATAGGAAATTGAGAAAAACCCTCTTATCTCTACAAGATGATGGATTTAGGAAGCCCATCGCAGAAACACAGTAGGTAGATTTATTCTTTTTACCTCATCCACTAGAATTTGTGCTAGAAGATAAATTGTACTTGTGCTTATGGGCTCAGTTGTTGTTCAGTAGTACTTTCATAACATCACATTACTCTTCCTTTTCCTCACTTGCTCAGAAATATTCAGCCATTTGACCCTGTTTGTTAGAGGATAATATTTTTTAGATCTTATCAGCTCACTGTCATTTCAAAAGATCTTTTGTCTTTAAGAAGCCATGTTTATTAATTATGACCATAGTATCTAGATAAATACAAAGACTGCTAAGTAAATGAAAATCTATTCCACTTACAGCAAATGAAACATGTATTGCTTCAGAGAAACCATAATGCCAAGGACAGAGCAATTCCCAATTCTCTGAATGAATGTTTACTCCAGAGCAGTTTCAGTAGCTGTAGACATTGCATCTGAGTGTGCCTTGCAAAGTTTACTGATGGAGGAAGGGAAGGATGGCTCTTAAACAACGGAAACTCCACCACAATGCACTGTGCTAAACTCTGCCCATCATTTCTCAGTGTCATTACTCACTGCTGTGTGTATAAAATGATTTCTGCTGGCACACAGAGCTGACGTTGCTGCATTCTCTCAGTGATTTTACAGGAGTTCTGCTGGTGTAGACTATGCTGACCAGGTTGGATTTTGCAGTCATCTTACCATTACCTGTGGTGCAGAGTTCATTAAAGCCATTCCCATGTGCACTCTCAGATGGTTCTGCAGTGCTGTGTGCTCCTGGGGCTCTGTACACACGTTTGTCAGCTGCGTGTCTCGTGGCAAAGTGTGTTTGTGCAGAGGGGGCTGTTCCTGGCATCTGTGTCTGCTGGAGGACCACACTACAGCATCTCTAATGATGGTTGTAACACTTCAGGTACCCTGGGTGATGAGCCATTTGGAGGAGATAATTAATCAAGTAAATGACTGACAAGTAAATTACAATCAGCACTCGGAATGCATCTCTGTTAGAGGCACCTGCAGGCATTCAGGTGCTGTGCAAGCCAGGTCCTCTGTTCTATTCTGCATTTTCCTTCTCTCTGTGGGCTTTATATAACCTTCCCCACTCATCTCACATGCATTTGCACAGTCCTACTGAGATGATTAATCCTCAGCTGGAAGAGTTTTTTAATAGTACAAGAACCAGATTTTAGACTCAAGCTTCTTACAGACAGGTGTAGGGATAAAGTCTGGATTCTCTGCACAGCGAATCGTGGTTGTGACGTCCTGTAAATGTGGCTGTGAGATCAGACAGACTTTGCCAATACCTATCCCCAGAGGATCTCTGAGTTCTTCACAGTCTGGTTCAGAGCCTGATTTGCTTTCCTGCTCTGAGTTCAGGTGGCTGGACAGGGTGTGCTCTGAGCAGTTTGCTGTTTGCTTCTCAGTCAAAGCTGTGAACTGACTGCAAGTGCCACACAAGATGTGCAGATTTCCTACCTTGGTCAGAATAAAGTTTTAAGCAATAATAAAATTTAGAGTTATGAGGGAGTTGTGAAGATTCTGTGCTTTGTTTTTGTTGTGAAAGGTGCAGCATAAGTGGGTAATTTAGGGACAAGAGACAATGCAGTGACAGACTGTGCCATTCATTTTTATAGTGGAGAAATAGCTTTTCTATCAGTCTCCAGCCCCTGAAGAGGTGATGGATGAGCTGCACTTGTAGAAGTGAGGAGGCTCGGTCAATCCCTGGATGACACTGCCTGGGTTGGCACAGCTTTTCGTGTCTAAGACTTGTCGTTCACGCAGTGCACTGTGCACTGAATTCTTGTGCCCATCAGCCCGCTCGGATACTTGCAGGTCTGTTCGCAGTTTCAGTGAGGATGGACAGCCGGCGGGTGTGCTGCTCTCAGTGTCCCCTGGTGCCCTGGGCAGGGGCTGTGCTGCTCGGGCTGATGCAGCTCTGCCCGCCCGGACGGGAGCGCTTCCCGTGCGGCGGAGCGCGCTCCGTGCGCCCGCAGCGCATCCCGGCGGCACCGAGCGGTACCCGCGGGCTGGGGAGGCACTGTCCCCTCCCGAGCGCCGCCTCCGAGCCTCACCGAGCGGTACCCGCGGGCTGGGGAGGCACTGTCCCCTCCCGAGCGCCGCCTCCGAGCCGCACCGAGCGGTACCCGCGGGCTGGGGAGGCACTGTCCCCTCCTGAGCGCCGCCTCCGAGCCGCACCGAGCGGTACCCGCGGGCTGGGGAGGCACTGTCCCCTCCCGAGCGCCGCCTCCGAGGCCGCACCGAGCGGTACCCGCGGGCTGGGGAGGCACTGTCCCCTCCCGAGCGCCGCCTCCGAGGCCGCACCGAGCGGTACCCGCGGGCTGGGGAGGCACTGTCCCCTCCCGAGCGCCGCCTCCGAGGCCGCACCGAGCGCTCTTTCCAGCTGGGGCTGCTAAGCACACGGTCATGTTTCCAGCTTGAGAGCCAGCAGCGCTTGGTCCCAGCTTGCAGTTCTGGAGCATGTGATGCACAAGCTTACTATAAACGTAGAAACTTCTTCAGCAGCCATTCTTCACCTTTTCTCTTATTTGCAGGCTTTGTATTTTCAAATGGCATCTGTTCCCCTGACTGAGAACTCTGTTAGTGAGAATTAACAGTGTATTTCTGGTGAGAATTATCAATTCACTTGTGACCTTCACTCCCAGTTCAGACTGACACCAGATAGCAAAGACCTTTGATACCCCTGTGCTTCTGGCAAGATTTTCATTTGGTGTTTCGTTCTTTCCCCGTGTTTCTGGGCCAGCTTTCATGCCATGCCCCTGCTGTTCAGCCATTCATGTTCATAAGGTGCTAGTTCTAACCCTCTTAAAAAAGAAAACCCAGCTGAGGTCAAGCCTGGCAGTACAGCTTTGATGCTTGCTGCTGTAGCAGAGAATTCAAAGTTTAGTCCCCCACAGCTCTCTCCCCTCAGAGCAGTCTCTTCATTTATTCATACATTATTAACTGGTGATTTGAGTAACAGATGTGTATGGGGGGGCATCCATAATTTATTACAAGGATGAACAAACCCTGGCCTGTGGACAGTGAGGACAGGCTGAGCTCCCTGCTCTGGTGGGGGCAGGGGTTTCCCTTAAGGGGAGACAAGAAGGTTTCATGCACCTTTGGTCACCTTACACCTTTGGAGTAAGATCAGCTTTGAGGGAAAATTCTGATCCTGGAAATTTCCAAGGGCTGCCCTCTGAGAGGGCAGAGCAAAGATAAAGTGGGTGCAGGGTGTCACTAAGAACACTGAAGCTGCTGCTTGCAGGGTAATTTTTTGCTGCTCACACTGGCTAATCAGATAAACTGAGTTCTGTGCTTTCATTTAATCAGTGCAAACAGCTAAAAAGGGTGACTGTGATTGTAATTTAGCAGTGACAGGCAGAGATATGTGCAGAGAATTGACTTGCAGCAAGCTCCTGTGCTAAGGCAGGACCTGCAGCACCTCTGCTGTTTGTAGGAGAGCCCTGGGATGTGACAAGGCCTTGACTGGTGTCTCTTGCACCCTCTGATTTTCTCTGCTGGATTTTGGGTCAGGTTTATGTGATTTTTCTGTCTCCAGGCAGGAAAGTTTATCTTTTAACTGCAAGAATCAGGTTGAGAAAAATTTTGTACTAACCATCTTAACTAGAGGTGCCTTGTGCAGCTTGAATGAAATCCCTTACTTTGGCTCTGTGGGGTTTCACCAAATGGGAAATGCTTTGTAGAATAGAATTTTTTTAGATTTATTTCTCGTGTCAGATTAAAAAGATAAAATATTTCACTGCAGGTTCAAATAAACCTATTTTGTCAGTTTTAGAACAAAAAGTGCATATTTTTTCATTGTTTTAAACCATCTCATGTCATCCTATCTCATCTCATCTCATCTCATTTAAATCTATATATATCTAATCTATACTACATGCTGCCAGGTACATCTAATCTGTAATATATATATATAAATAACATACACTATATACTATCTCATGTGCTTTTTAAGCCAGTAACTATTTTGATGAACCAAAACATGTTGATTCAAAATACACTAATTATTTTGGGAACTTTCCTTTGTGGAAATCCTGAAGCCTTCCCATTTTTTTTCACAATTTTCTGCTGTAACACTGCACGCTGATGCTTCCAATACCTGAAAGAAATCTAAGCATATATAGTTGTCCTAAGACATGAACTGTGACTTGTTAATAGCAGCAGAATAAATATATTTGCTAAAAGAAGAAAAGGGACTTTTGGAACAAACCCTTCTGGTCCCATATGTTTTAATTCTGCCTGTGCCAGTCTGCATTTGTGTCATGGCTGAGTCTTTGGTTCCTTCACAAGGTGATCCAAAGGAAGACTTTGGCATCCTTAGTGGTTCTTGGAAAGAAACTTGAGTTTTATTCTTGAGTCTCTTCCATTTCTAACTTCAAGCCCATCTGTGAAAGCCCAGTATTCTGGGTTAGGATTTTTCAGCACAGGTCTGGTATAATATTCTGTTATTTCTGTGCAGAACAAATGGCAATGGAGGCATTGAAGGAACTGAGGCACAGTCAGTTCTGTCACTGTTGGGTTTTATTAATAAACAGCAAAGACCAAAATGTTACTTTTCATGGTGTTCTCATGGCAGTGTGTGTGTTAAAACCAACATGCCTGTACAACTCAGCCCTGGAACTGGAGCAACCCTGGCTCTATCCACACACAATATGGCACAGCAGCTCCTGCAGCAGGCTCTGCAAGGAATGCTTACATCCCAGACTGGAGAAGGACACGACACATCCCCTGAGCAGGGCATTACCTGCTACCTGAGCCCCAAAAACCACAGCTGAGGGCAGAAAAGCAGTGAGCAGGGAATGGCAGCCCCCCCAGAGGCTGTGTGAGAGCCCAGCAGGAGTGACCTGGAACAGGGAACGAGTCTGTGGCTCCATGGACTGGCTCCTGGGGATGACAGGGCACAAGGATGCAATTCCATTTACAATAAAATGGACCAGGTGTTTTGTAACAGTCTCTAAGTGACAGCTGGGAGAAGGGGGATGAAAAGGAAGGTAGGTGAACTAGCTCGCAGGTATGAAACAGAGCTCAGGATTTTAGCTGTGTAACGCAGTTTAAATTCCACATCTCTCTGCATCTTGCAGAGAAACCTAATTTTTTTAAATCTCCACAGGCTTCTCGGAGACAGAAGATGCTAATTTTAGAAATGTGGCAGCTCGTCTTCTTCCCCACCCCCTTCCATTTGCTGCCAGAATGCTTAACAATCCAGTAAACAAGCTGTAGGAAAAAGGGGAATAACCTCAAGAGCTGAGGTTGGTGTGGGTCCCTTGTCCATGGCATTTTTGGGGAAGGATTTGCCCCCTGCCCGTGGGTCTTGAGTTTGAAACCGATTTAAAAATAGCAGAGTAACAGCTGAAGTGACGGTGAAAAGAAGTATTTAAAGGTGCAGTAATCGTGGCTGGCAGGCCCTTTGCTGACCTGATTAATTCTGCACCAGTACTCAGGATAGTCTAAATTAAAGCATTGCATAAGGAGAGTGCTGGGAAGTAAAGGAGCAAGCCTGAAAATTTCATGTGGAACTCGGATATCTCATTTCTGGTTCCTCTACACCCCGAAAAGCTGACACAGAAATATCATGTATCTGCTATGGGAGTTTGTTCTAATTACAAAATACAAAGTGAACTACAAAAAGGTCTGGTTTGAGATACTTTTCTACTGTACAGAAAGGTTCCTCTTAATGAGTACCCAGAGTCCTAATTAGTGCAGATAGTGCCTGATAATTTCCACACTCTATACCCATCCTCTTGTGTTGCTGCATCTTCATCCTCTGCTTCAATCTCGTGTGGGCAAACAAAGTTTGGACAATGTTTATCCAAACACAAATGTATTAGGGTTGCAACCCTAATTATTTAATTATCAGGCCTTAGAGTGCAAAATGTTTTGTCCTCGTTTTGGCAACAGGTGGAGTGATCTGAGTGTTAAAACTTTTTTATTTAGGAACTTCTGATGCAAAGCACCCAAAATTCCTTTGGCTTAAAAAGACCCAGCACTTCTCCACTATTATTATGCAAGTCTTTTATTGTACCTGCTCTTGTGGGCACTTGAAGCTGTGTGTGCATAAATAGATGGGAAAATGTTTAAAATTAGGCATTAATTGCTGCTTCTGAGCATCTGTATGACTAGAGGTTTTATGTTAGACCTACACAAGACACACTTGTGTGTTCAGTCTAGAAAATCTGCTATTTTTAAAGTAGGAAATGTGAGGCAGTGAAGTGTTCATTGCATTTGGAACACGTGGATAATAAATCTGCTTAAATTTAACATGCATCATAATTTCAAACACCCTCAAGTGCCTGGAAAGTTTAACAAAGCATGAATGCCTCATCTACTGTGTGCCTCACAGAGCAATGCATTTATCTTTTCCAATTTATTTGGGACAATGGAGCAGAGTGCAGCCCAGCTCTTTTCTATGGATACAAGCATATGTGTCTTCTATTACTAATTAGTAATCAATTCCACCCCACCGTGCGTTTTTCATGGCTCAACTGTCTGAGAACTGTGTCTGTGCTCAGAAATCCATGTCACAGTTGTGACTGAATGAATTGCAAGTTTTGATTTTGGGAGAGAATTAGCTCAGGAGATTTTGTCATATGTGTCAGAGTGCTGTCTGCTGAAAAATGAAATGATTAATTTATTTCTTGGCTCCATTCCTGTCTTGGGTATCTCATCTCTTGTCCTCAGCACACACCAAAGATGAGATTTACCCTGAAGCAGGTTATTATCTGTTCACAGGGACAATCAATGTAGTTCAGGCAGCCATGATTCTCCTCTGGTTGTGGTTGTTTTGTGCCTTTTGCACAGCTCTCCCACAGTGCTGACACCGGATTCTCAGAGGCTGCAGAGCTGTGCAGACAATGGGCTGCAGGCTGGAATATGTCACAAGCAGTAACAGGAGCAGGAGCAGGGAGCTGTGAGCAGGCTCCCTCCACTACCAACAGCAGAACCATGGGATAAAGCAACTGTGCAGGGCTGCACTCAAGCAAGAATATTAAATGCATTTCTATTTTTAAGGGGAGAAAAAAGATTGCGTGGAGAAACAAAGGGATCTGAGGTAATTGAACATGAATCTTTGTGAACTGTGTCTCTGTTGCTTGGATGCATCTGGGATAACCAGA
Source organism: Serinus canaria (assembly GCF_022539315.1). NCBI lineage: Eukaryota > Metazoa > Chordata > Aves > Passeriformes > Fringillidae > Serinus > Serinus canaria. Next base: position 5,403,489 of record NC_066334.1, on the reverse strand, counting down.
CTCACTGGAGTAACTGAGGTGTAGCACCTCCCTGGAGGAGTTGACAAAACGAAGTAGAAGAGACAGGGAAGGTGTTGTGAGGGAGGAACTAGAGGGAAGGGAAATGATCTCCAGGATCATACTTCCAACACAACTCCTTGTAGGACACTGGAAGATCTCCTGCCCTAAGGTGTCCAGCTCCCAGCTGTTTGCCTGCCAGCTCTGGCTGGGCAGAATTCCTGCAGTTGGGAAACTGCTCTGGCTGCAGGCAGACCCACACAGCCACTCTGCAAGGCAGCTTACACTGCTGCCTGTGGGCTGCTTGCAGCTTGTCAGATATTCCATGACACCACAATGAGAGCAATTGTGCAGCAAGATCTAACACAGAGTTCGACTTTTCAGTTATAAACCTTGGAGGGACAAAGAGGAGCAGCAAGCCAAGGGATTTTTATGTTTTCCTTTTAGTGATCTGAAAAGAAGTAGCAGGAATTCCAGCAGCAAACACATCTGTCTGCAGCTGTCACTGCAGCTCCTCCAGATTTTATCACCTGCACACAGTATAACCACTTACTGAAGTGTTTTTGTCTAAACAAAGCAGTCCAGCCAATGATCTTTCCCTCATTTTCAGATTGTTAGTCAGAAGTTCGAAAACACATTGAAAACTTGTTTATAAAACTGCAGGAAATAGAAGTGCTGCAGAGAGGCTCGAGGTGTGTGTGGGGCTGGGGTTGTGGTGCTGTATGCTGTTCTTGTCACTGGAGTGGTTGAAAACTCAGCTCTAGTTCAGTCTGGTTGGTAGCTGAGCTTTACTTCTGAAGGCTTTCTAAGACCCCAAGATCTATTTGGAACTGGTTTTGCCTTCTTTCATTACTGCCTTTCCCCCTTCTCTGCTAGACATGAGCATCTTCCCATCTTATGTAACACAGATTTTCTTGGAAGAATGTGTGTTCCCTGTAAACCTCAAACAGCCAAGATGATTTATAGGTCTATAAGAAAATAGGCCACCAAAACACTTCAGTTCTTCCAAACTCCAAATCAGAAAAAGATCTAAGACAGAAATAATAGAGATTGTAAATGTTGTTTATTCTGAAACTGTGTGGTGAAAAAAAATCAGGTTAAACCAGCTTAGTTCAACCAGCTTTGTCAGTGTTCTCTTTCCTTCTGGTGCTCAGTGGAAGTTTGGGAGAAGGGGGATGAAAGGGAGAGCCAAAGGAATGGTTGATACCTCTGAGAGCCAAAGGAATGGTGGATACCTCTGAGAGCCAAAGGAATGGTGGATACCTCTGAGAGCCAAAGGAATGGGTGGTAGCTCTGTGTTACAAACAGACTGGTGAGCCCCCAGGGAGGTGAGCTGGTCACTGGCAGGGGGTTTCAGGAGCAGGTACAGTTTGGCTGTGAAGTTTTGATTCCTGTCCTGCTGTCACACATGTGGCAGGATGGGAGCCTGTAGCACTGCACATGTGAGGGACATTGCCTTTATTCCTCTGCCTGAGGAGGAGCAGAAGGCAATGGACAGCACACAGCACCACAGTGTCTGATTTTATTACAGAAAGAGTCACAAAACTTATTTATGCAAAGCATCTCCTTGGTATTTACAGCACATTCAACACCAGTCAGTTTGCCCTCTATTTGTGTTGACAATGGAGAAGTTATTACTTTCAAGCTGTGAGAGTTTTGATAGCAGCCTTCAAGTCAATTGTTGTTTTAGTTGAACAGACTGTTGGTGGTTGTTTTTACTGTTTCTATCCCACCAAGATAATTTTATTTGGAGAAATCTGTCTTGTATACAGTATGCTGGGCCTCTTCACCTTTTCTCTGCAGAAAATACATGGGAAGGTATCAAGGGGACCTCGGGAGAATTTCAAATTACAAAGACAAAACTATTGCTGCAGTAGATTGTGCAATCCCATGGCATCATCTGATGCAGGGCTGGAAATTGATCATCCTACTGGATGTTGAATTTTTTGTTGACCCAGGATTAAATGTATGGAAGGATCTTAGAGTTTTCTAATCTGATAGTGTTTGTCTTGGTTACTGTCTGTAAACATTTTGCAATAAAATCTTAATTTGAAACTTCCCAACTCTTCATATGTTAAGAGAATGGTGATTTTGTTCTATGTCTTGCCACCTGCTGTTCTCTTCTGTGGTAAAGTACATTGGTAACTATGGGAACAAAAACTTAAGAACAGACACCCACATGTGTTGAAGTTGATTTATAGAAGGTCTTGAAGTGATGCCACGGCTTGTGAGAGATGGAACTCTCTGGATGGAGTTTAATGGCTTTCAATGAGAGCTCAGTGTTTGACTTTCAGAAGTTATTTAGAACGTCCCTGATGTTGTGGATGTTCCATTCTCCACTTAACCATTGTGGATGTTCCATTCCCCACTTAACCGTGGTGTGATGTGGTGGTGCTGCATTTCCCAGCTGCCTCATTCAGTCCCCAGCAGGGCTAACACTCCTCCCCTGTGCTGGGCAATGAGATCTCTGTTATTTCTGTCAGGAAACAGGTCTTAGAATGTGATAAAATGTGGCAGCTGGAGCCTTGGGATGAAGGATGTATGTGTAGGTGAATGTGTAGATAAATTATAATGTAGCTGTGCCATCAGCTTGGGTGCCTTGTGCTGTTTCTCTGGAAGTGCCCTGTTCCTTTCCAGGCAGCCAGGATGGGGCTGTGGCCCTGGGGTAGCTCAGGATCCTGTGTGGGCAGTGCAGCCACACAGCAAGGGCAGATCTTTGTCAGGGCATGGCTCAGCTCCCCAACCAGGGTCAGCTGCTCAGTGGCAACACCCTGGGCTTCCTCTGCATATCCTGGAAAGAAGGAATAGAGAGAAGTCCTGGCCCCTTTTAGTCCCTTCTTAGGACTTTAAACCTTTGTGAAGTGACAGCAGCACACCACAAGTCACTCTTCTGCTCTGTTTGGTAGAGCTGGAGAGCTGGGAATGGAGGATGAAGGAATTAGGGCATGCTATGCTTTGTGTAATACGGAACTGACAACGGGGTAGGTTTGCTCCATGCCAGCACTGTGCTCTCCAAACTGGAGTGCTGGTGACCTTTCCCAGCCACATGTGAGTTTCTGCTATGAATCAGAATCCACAAATCCAGATAAAAGTTTGTCATTGATTTCAAGAGTCAGCAGACTGTCTTTGCACAGAGAAATTTCCTGGTTTAGACTAGACATTACTTGGAATAAGAGAATCTTTTAATGTAAAATGCTTTGGTCTCGATGATAGCACAGTCTGTGTTCTCTTTATTTCAAAAAATTTGCATGTGTTGTGAAGGCATTCAAATGTTTCTCTGACGTTTGTTCTGTGACCCTGTTCTAACTGCACAGCAAAAAACTCCCAGAGAAACAAAACATTTCATTTTATGAAATTGATGTCATACAGTAATTAGGTACTGATCCTGAATCCCTAATAGTCTCAGATGGGAGTATATTTTTCTTCTAAAGAAAGCATAGCCTGGTGAAGCAACAAGCTTTCCTCAATTTGATGGGGTAATTAGTGAATTAGTTGATCATCCTTAGCTGTAATCTTTAAATTTGCTCTGTCTTGATCAGGTTGTGAGGAATAGGTGGTGTTGAATGGGAGCTTTGTCTCCAGCAGTGAATTGAGCCCTCCCTGCAGTGGGAAGATTTCCTGCCATGGGATTCTCCAGGGAAGTTGTCTGACAGGCACTTTCTGGGCCTCAGCACTTGCCCATCTTCTCCCTTCTGATATGAGATGAGATTTGTTGATAACCTGCACTTGCCAACAGGAAATAAGAACAGAAAGGAGAGTTACTTTTAGGATAAAGCTGGCACATTGTGTGCAGTGCTCACCCTGATAAACCTGTGTTAAAGCCCAGTGGCTGCAAGAGGAACTGCCCAAATGTAACGTGGTGTAAATACAGGAGGCCCCAGAGGCTCCTGCACAAAGTGCTCCTCAAGTGCTTCTGGAGGGGTTGCTCAGGAGATGGGACCTCAGGGGACACAGCTAGTGCTGAAAGCCACTAAGCAAAGAGGATAATGTTTTATGGAAAGTAAACTTGAGCCAAGTCCTGGAGCCATTCCTTAGATGGCAATGACCATGGGATTTGTGCCGAAATGAAAACTGCAGAGGGTTTTGTCAGATCTCGCAAAGATCTTGATCTTTCTGCCATAGTGACTGATATCTAAAATGCAAAGTTGATGTAGGATGGAAACAGCAGGAGAATCCAGCTGCAGGAGCTGGGAATATGAAGGAGAGTCAGCATTCCCAGTGTGGAGAGCCTGAGTGGGGTGGGAGAAAGTGACTTTGAGCATTCCACAGCACCTCGTGGGCTGAAGTGGGTCAGGATGGGGAGGTTCAAGGCAAGAGGGCAACACCAACAGCACAACCAGATTGGCTTCAGCTCCTGCAGTCGGGGGGGAGAGGATCCAGAGCAGCACTGCTGAAGGACCTGTGTGGGGTCACTGCCTGCATGGCAGGAATGCCCTGGGTGTTGGGCAGGATGCTGGGATCCTGCCTACCCTGCCCCCCCAGCAGCAGATTGCTTTCCTAGAGGGGATTCTAACTTTTCCCAATCCTTTATCATTCATGTTTAATTAGATTTCAAGTCCTCAAAGGAACAAATTGTTTTATTCTGTGTATTTCAGTGGCATTTAGGAGGGGCAGCTATTCCTGGTCGGAGTTTTAGGCAGCACCCTCATACCAAGATGCTGAAATTCTTCTCCAGGATTTAGACAGAACTCAAAGGTCTGTGTCTGTCTTCTCCTGCACTGTGCTTTGGGACACAGGCTACAATAATGTGCATGGTTTCCTAGCCATATCCCATTAATCCTGCATTAATATTTCCTTGCAAGTTAAAAAGGTGGGAAATTTGTCATCTTTGCCAAGAAAAGGAGTTAGAAAGGAGTCCAAAAAGAACAGCTTGCCTATTTTTATCAGTAGCTGTAGACTTGCTTTCTAAACTCAAGCAAGTCTGGGAGGATCCCATAACAATGTGTAGGATGCTGAATGGACACAGGGGAGGCATTAACATGAAAAAGAGGTTGGTTTTTTTCCCCTTCCTAAATGAAGTAGCACCTCACTGATGTTTTCTGCCTACTGCAACACATCCCAGAGGAATTAAAAGTGAATTATCCTCTGTGCTTTTTTGCTGACATCCACAAGTTTTCCCCTCAGTTCTTTTCCAAAGGAGTAAAGCAAAAACCATCCCCACGTCCTGCCTGGGAGCAGGGAGGCAAAGAGTTAAGGAACAGTTATCCCAGGTGGCTGAACACTTGAGTTGCAGGGAAAGGCTGGGAACATTCATTGAGCTCCTGCACTGGCTTCTACCTGGCAGCAGCTCCTGCTGCACCCCTGCACAGGGAATAAAGGATGAGCCTGCTCAGAGCACAGGCAGCAGGCATCCCCAGGAGCCCTCGGATGCTGCAGTGAAACCACGGGCACTGCTCCTCTCCTCATTCTTTACAAGAGTCCTTTGAAAGATCAGGGATGTGCATATGGTCTTTGCTGCTTCCTCTGGTGTTTTTACTTGAATCTCTCACTGGAATATGGATGATGCAAGCACAATTAAATGCCTCAGTCCTGAAAAAGGTAAGGGGAAAAAATGTTTATTTTAACCCCCTTTCTGAGGGAAATTCGTTTTACTGGGAAGTGTAGTTGACAAAGCTTCCTTGGTCACTTCTTTTCTGTTATTCAAACTTAAATGCTTTAAACAAATACAGCAGGTTCTTAAGGGAGCTTTTGCTGCACCTTTGCCTCCTACTATCACTAAAGCTTAAATAATAAATGTATCTCTAATGGCTGTTTCCTCCTGCATAAAGTGTGCAACGAAGGAGTGCACCAGGTATGTTCATGTTCCTTTTCTGCTTGCTTCACTCGCTGCTGTCACCATAAGAAAGGCTTTCTATTTTTAACCTGAGACCTTCTGCTACCCACATTAGAAGAGAGAAAAGAGACTCTAGTACTGTTGTGAGTCAGCTGTATTGTTTTAATTTTTTAAAACAGGTGATTTGCTACTCATTAGCTGTAGTTTCTTTACACCCATCCAACAAGAAGAGTGCACAGAATCAGTTGGGGTTGAAGTTTTCCCTGGTGGGATTAAACCAGGGGTGAAGTCAGGGAAGTGCCTCGAGCTGGGAAAACTGTGCTGCAGTGTCCTGCATGCTGAACTTGGAGCTCATCCCTCCTGTACTGATGGCTGATGAATCTATGAACTCAAGACCAATTCTCAAAAGCCCAATTTTTATTTTTAAAAGCTTTATTTCCTCCTTGATTTACTCAGGAAAAGCCCAGAGAGAGAAACCCTTCCCTGTGATGTAAATTAATTGACTCCAGTGCCTGGCTGCTTGTCTGTATGCATTCTGTATTTTATGCCTGTTAGGCTTGTGGTTTTACAGGAGTTATGCAACAAGTAAAGGAGGATGTCTTGGGTTCTGTGTGCTCAAAAAAGCTGCTCTGGACACTGGTCTCACACCTTGGTGTCTTTGGGAAGGCAGAGCAGTATCCCTCACTCAACTAATCAATGCTTAGTGCCTGTTCCTCAATCCCCTTTGAAGGAAGCAATCTTTAAAGTTCTCTCTTCTTTTCTAAAAGTCATTTCTAGATGAAAACTTTACCAAAGTGGAAAAATGCTTGGCTCTAACTTGGTGTTTGGCTGTCAGAAGCAAACCTCATACCTGTGAGCTCTGGTTTGGCTTTGCCTTGTCTTTGTTATTAAAATACCAAAAATAAGCTCCAGCAATGCCATTCACTGAGAAAAGGACAACAGGTAACTCAGGTGTGGCTGTAGCTGTGCAGTCACTCATCACTGCAGCAAATACTGCTCCAGAAACTGAAGAAGTATGTGGATGTGAGAATTACAGCAAATTGACTTTAAAGGGTTCCATTCTAGAGCAGAACTGTAATTAAAAAAGGAAGAAGTGACCATAGAACATCACATAGGAAAAAAAAAAGCTTCAGTTGTACATAGAATTGTCATTGTTTTTTCCATACTTTTATGACCATTTTGGAAATTATTTTGTTTATTGATGAAATAATTATAAAATCCAAGAATACTTCTAGACTGCAACAGATTTAATGAATCTGAGAAGTATTCAAACAATTCAGGTAAATAATGAGAGAGTCTCCATGTGCATCACAACAACAGGCAAATGTTAACCAATTTCCTTGGAGATTTGTTAAGGATGAAGCAGAGATAATGAGATGCATTTGGGCATTGTCAATATTTATTTAAAAAGCAAAAAAGCAGACTTTAATACTTGGCATAAGAATTTATTTACCTGTACCATATTGCTGGCATAGAGGCTGGAGATTTGGGAGCATGGAAGCTTTAAATGAACAATGTGCCAAAGAGGGAGAAACTATTTTCTAGAAGCAAGAACTTTTTTTGTTACAAGGAAAGAAGGTGGTTTTCTTAAATCTTCAGAATATGTAAATCCTCAAGTTTTGGATTGAGTTGGCTGAAGTGGTACATTTATCATAGAAACTTGGAATGCTTTGGGTTGGAAGGGACCTAAAATATTGGGTTTTTTTCATCCCCCTGCCATGGCAGGAACACGTTCCACTATCCCAGGGTGCTCCAAGCCCTGTCCAGCCTGGCCTTGGACACTTCAGGGATGCAGGGGCAGCCACAGCTGCTCTGGGCACCCTGTGCCAGGACCTCCTCACCCTCCCTGTGCCAGGACCTCCCCACCCTCCCAATTCCATCCCAGTATCCCATCTCACCCTGCCCTCTGGCAGTGGAGAGCCGTACCACACGTTTAATGATTGCATTTTCTAACAGAAGTGTTTCAGGACAGAAAACCAGAATAGTTTGGTTTTGAAAATGTCACAATGGGACAGCCTGAGTATTCCTGATCCAGTTATTGTTCTCTAAAAATGCACCAGGGTGCATTTGTACTTTAAACAGACAAGCTCCTCAGGGAAGGTGTGATGGAGCAGGAGTTGTGCCACCCTAAGTCCTTTTGGCTTCTTCTTACTGGGCTCAGCTTCCAACTTCTGAAAGCAGGAATGAGGGAGAGGGGCTCTCACCTGAGGAGAGCCTGGAGAACACCCAGCTAGCAGTTACTCAGCTTGATTCCTTGCTTGCAGTAGGAAGATGCTGAGGTTGAGATTGAATCTGTTTGTGATTTATCCTGCTTGGTGTTTCTGCCAGATGGTGTCCTTCTAAGCCAGGGAGTGGAAACACCTGGAAAACAAATGGGCTGACTGAAAAGAGCAGAGCTGCATGGGCAGGGCTTCCATGGGCTGAAGCACAGGCAGGGTTCCATGAAGGTTCTTTTTGAGGGTTCCATTTCTTGCTGTCACCAGCAGCATTAAAAGGAAATTCTCCTCCTCCCTAAAGGGATTCTCTTCCTACTTAGATATAAAAGCAGTCATGAAGCCAGTAATTCCCCAGCGTATGGAAGCTTCCAGAAGCCTTCATACGATGGTCTGTTCAAACATTCCTAGTGAGAGGCACCAGCATCCAGGCTCTCAACGCTCTGGGGTTCCACTGACTTGCCACTCTCCTTTTTTAAGGGGTTCTGGCTGACTAGAGGCTGAGGAGTCATTGCTGATGATCCAGAATATTCCTTGTTCCCTGTAATTTTGAAATGTTCAGCTATCAGTAAAGAAACAACTGATACTGTCAGTGCTATTGGGAGGAGACTGGGAGGAGACTTCCTAAGAGAAGCATCTTGTCTGGGGAAATCCTTCAAAAACCTGACAGCTGGCAAACATCTTCCAGTGGAACAGCTGATGGGATGTGGCTGCAGAAGTTCAGCCTCCCAGGAACAGCATTTGCACAATGTCTCTCATTGGGGAAGATCAATACTCAGGTGTTCTCTGGTTCTCCAGCATCACTGCTCCTGATTTTGCCTTTTACTGAAGGTGTTGTTTCTGCTGGTCTAACCCTCAAGTAGAGATGGTTTCCAGATGCCTCATCTTCAACTTGATTTAAAAAAAAATTAAAAATAGAGAAACATTGCAAAGAAAATGTCATGTTAATGCTAAGTGCACAACTTCAAATTAACTGGTAGCATACGTGCAGATTGCTGATTCACATCCCTTCTGTCCCTGACAATCGTTTGTGGGGGGAATGTGAATCCAGTCCAGCTAAATGGGAAAGCTTTCCCACTTCAGGGAATTACAGAGGGATGAACTATATTGGCCTCTGCAGGTCTAAAGACATTATGTGGCAGAGAGCAACTAAATTTTTGGCATGATGTGATCTGACATGGAGTGAATGTGGACCTGCCAGTACTGAACAAAGTCCAGAACCTCTGTTAAATGTGGCTCTCTATAAAATATTTTCCTGAAAGCCCATTTTTCCAGTTCAGCCAGCGAGCTGACACTTTTGTCAGCCTTCAAATGCCTGCTTATCTTCTGGCTCCAAGCCCTGGGGAGAAATGAATCTGTCAGGATGCTTTGTTTTGAGCTGAGGTGGATATTGGAGGCCACAGCAAAAGACAGAAACAGATTTCCTGTAAGAGCTCAGGAGCAATTACTTTACTTCCTGCACATTTACCTGAGCCCTACTGAATCCAGGACCAAATGAAATTGGGCAATCAGCTGTGAGACTGCAGCCCCTGAGCTTGCTGGGGGCTCCAGCTCAGCACTCTGCACTCTCTGTGCTGCTTTCTGCTGGTAATCTTCCCCTCTGGGATTGCAGCAGGTGGTTCCTGCTCAAAGGAAACCACAATTATGGTCATCTTTCAAGCTTCCAGAAGGACCCGCCATTGGTTTCTGAGATTTACAGATGCTGGGTTCTGTTGAGTGATAAGTTTTTGATAAGTTAAGGGAAATTTAAAGAACAGCCTCATAAGGCTGTCTCTTAGATGTCACAGAAGCTGAGAAAAGCACTGAATGAAGACAGAGACTGAGTTATTCCTAGAGCCATTGCAGCTCCTTTTTTCCCCCATCTTTCATGAGACTGGTCTATATTTGAAGAAATAGGGAGTCTGTCACATATTTCAAAATGTACATGGCTCAAAAGGAAGGTCTGGAACAGTTCTCAGTTTATACAGATAGAATACATTAAAATTCATCCCAAATACAGAAGTAAAATTTGTGAGTTAAAATCACTTTTTAGTGATGCATTTCAGTATTAGGTCTTTCAACCTGTCTTGCATTCCTGTGCCCATTTTTCCTTGGATTCTTGAGTTCTTAGAGGGGTTTTCCTAGAAGGAGTGATCATATTGATGGATTGCTTTTGTCCCAACCTGCCTTAATCTCCCTCTCTGTGTTTATGCCCCATGGCCCTGAACAGATGGTCAAGCACTGAAAGACCTTTAAATGTAAAGGGTTTATGATCTTACTTCAATTAAGTGTGTAGGGACATTTTCTTATACAAGTTGGTGGTTGGAGACAAGGTGACCTTAGAGCACCATTTGTAGTCTTAAAACCTTCATTTTTTGCTTACATTTTTCTACAACTGACAAAATTTGTTTGTCACAGCTTTGGAAGAAAAAGACTTCAGCAGCTCAAATCACAAAGCCTGTTCTCAATTAAAATAATTGCATCATTTTTTTCCAGATGAGCCCAAGAAAACTAAACATCATGGCAGGAGGCAGAATAATTGTCATTAAATTAGTGCTGTTGTTGCTAATGGGTCCCCTTTCCACAAACACTCCTTCAGGTGAATGAAGTAATTTAAAGGATTTCACAACTGGTTCATTTTAATAATGGGACTTTCGAAACAGTTTTGGGGAGTTCATGGTTGTGGTTGCCTCAAGCAGCTGTGCCAGGGTTTGCCCACTGTGAATTCCATCAGGGAAAGGAGCTCCAGGAAAATGTGATGTTACAGCCTCTGCCAGTGGAATTGCCAGTGGATGGATGCTGAAGGCAGGTGGATTTCAGACAAGCTCAAAAACTTGCTGAGTATGTTCTGAGCCAGTGCACAAATGTTTCACTTGGAGGCCTGGTGGGTGAGGCACAGGGGCCATGGAATAACCTGAATTCCACTTGATCTGGGCAAGATGTGCAGTGTTAATCTCCAGGGGGGATTACTGTGCTTAGAGGTGCTGCCAGATGGTGGGGCAGGCTCTGCCCGTGCCCATGGCAGAGGGTGGAGCTGGGCTAGAATTAGGGAAAAGGCAGCTTAGGCACAGTTGGGATAAGGTTGTGGCCCCAGAGCAGGTGCTCTGCCCTTTCTGAGCCAAAACCATCTGAAAGTGATCGATTTAGACAATTCTTGATAGAACTAATACAGAAGGTTTTAGCTGAAAGACAAAAATAGAAAATGTAACAGTGAATGTCTTTTTTCCATCAGCATCTGCTCCCCAAATCCCTCTTCTTGGGAAGAGCCCACACTAAAAACAGTGGGCAGATGTTGCATGCAGACACAGCTGTGCAAAAGCAGAGTGCATTGGGAGCACAAAGACTCCAGCAGAGAGAAGAAAACTGCAGCTGAGCTGGCTGGTCTGGCTGCCCAGTTCATGCTGCTTTAGCCCTCTGGGAAGCAGCATTTCTGGGGGAAAGGGAAGAAACAAAAATCACATGTTTAAAAGAAGTGAATGAGCATCCTCCACCTTTGGTTCATCAAGTCCAGTCATCTGCTGCTTGAGTTTGTGCCCATGGATGTGGGGTTTTGGACCTTTACCATAACTGAGAATATTCCTGACTTATTTTAGTGATGTGCACTTCAGTGAGATGTTTTTGCTTTTGGTATTTCAGAAACATCTTTGCATTTAGTGCTTCAGAAGGTGGTAACAGGCTGGCTAACTCCTGTGAAGATCTTGGGCTGGGGTAGCTAAGACGTAGCTGTAAATAGAATTTCTGCAATTTTTACAGGGTTTTTTGACTGGTGAAAGTGCAACAGGGAGGGTAAAAGTGAGAAAGAGGTGTGCCAGAAGGCACTGATTTCTTCTGCTTCCTCCTTGTATTTTATGACTGTGTTGTTGTTACTAATTTTCTTGTGATCCTACAGCCATTAGGAGCAAGATTTCCCTGGGTGGGAAGTGGGAAATGGGAGAAGCTGCATCCAGGTTCTTCTGTGTATCACTAACAGCTGCCCATGAACAGCTCAGAGTTTCAGAATCAGCCTCCTGTGACGAGGTCAGTTTGTTAATCTGGTAAACTGGGTCTGTAGTGTGTCCATGCAAAGGTAAAGGGACTGCAGGGCTGGGAAGGCACAGGTCTAATCCTGGAGGATTTGCAGGTCAAACACATTGCCAGCTCTGTAACGTTTCATGTCTTTGGCAGTCAGGATATTGAAATTTCTACTTCTGGTTTTTCTACTTTGAGGTCTGCAGCTGTTTCCTTTTGTATTACATAACTGTTCACCCTTTTCCCATCCCTCAGCAGTCAAGTGAATCCCTCCCTCCTGAAGGATTGCATTAATGATAAACCCATTTGTCTCAGGAGGATCTCCATCCTGTTCCCTTTTCTCCATCTTCCAAACCATATGTGTGTTGTGCTCCTGTGTCTTCCTCAAGATGTTCTTTCTGTGGGATGGAGTCTGGCTCCTCTGGCACTCTCCAAGTGACTTTCTTCCACTGCAAGACTTTGACATTCCAGCATTGTTCGAGTGTTCTCAGTTCCATTTTTAGCTAAGCCACAGGCCAGCCTGCAGACTCAGACAATGTTGGTTTTAAAATCTATTTCGTGGTGTGAAGAGCCTTTGTTACACTCAGACAATAAAACGTTCCTGAAGTGCTGTGGGAAGAAGTCTTTAATCTCCCCGTTGGGTCAGGTGAGCAAGATTGCTCTGAGGATGTCAAGAGAGGCAAGAATAGAAACCCATTTCAGTAGGCTTAGATCCTAAGTCCTCAGCTCAGTGTGCTTAAGAGTTGGGAGAGAGATTGTGTCCAATTTAACCCTTTGTTATTCCCTGCTGCTTTTCCACACTGTTATCCAGCATAATAAATGGAGGAGCTTTCTAAAAGATTTTATTTTTCTCTGTTTCCATGAGGATTTTCTTAGGAGGCCTGAAGGGGTGTGTGGATAGTCAACTGAAATAATTTAAATTAACCTTCTCTGTGTGCTCTTAGGATTAAAAATCTAACTTTAACTTGAATATTGTAATAGCTCTTTTCCAGTGCTATAAATCACTGGCATTTCTCTCTACTCAAATAAAACCAAATCCATATTTGAAGCCCTGCATTTGCAGAATTCTAATTATGAACCATGAAACCAATATCTTGAGCAATGCTGCAGTGGGAGTTACATTTCCCTCTTCTCCTCCCTTCCCCTTGTCCCCGGGTTGATAACACAAAAATGGTGAATGCAGACTCTGGGATGTCCTGGCAGAACTGATATTTGAATTTTGAAGGGAGTACCTTTAACATTCTGTGCCAGCCACTGATTCTGTAGCATGCACACCCTGGAAAACTGCAAGGAAACCTGATTAGTACTGCAAGAGGGGAAAATAGGAGCTAAACAGCTGCAATACTTTTGGTTTATTGCCTTAACTCTGTTTCCTTGTAATTGAGAGCCTCAAAGCTCTCTCTCCTTCCCTGTGAGGAACAGCAGAGACATTCTCACCATTTAAGGTGTTTCTAAAGCATGGACATTACACAAAGATGCTTCTGGGTTTATTTGAGGAATTCAGAGAAGCAGGTGATAGAGAAGACAATGAAACTCACAGGTCCCAGCTCTCGTCCTGGCCCAGGCTTCATGTGAAGAAAGGATTAGGATCTTTAGAACAAGGTTTCCTTTGTTCTCCCCTTCAGGGCAGAGTTTTCTGTGGGATGCACAGATCCTTCTGAGCATTTTACAGGAGTTGCTCTTTCCCTGATGACAGTTTGCAGTCATCTCACTAAATTGCTCTTGAAAGATGCCTTAGGAGGGTGGAAGGCTGTGGTTGAAATGTTTGAATAAATAGTGGCAAGATTGTACATAGCATCACTGCTTCCTGTGGTGCAGACCCAGTTTGGTTCTAGTTTGGAATTAATCTGTGGTTAAACTCTGAGTCAAGCCCAGTATAAGAACTCTGGGCATTGGTGGTGAAATAAACAACTTGTAATTGAGAGTGAATCATCTCCAGAATTAACTACTCCAAAGCTTTTTTCAAACTGTGAAAGGAAGAGTAGGAAGCACTTAATGAATGTGTTTTTAAATGGGCAATTTGTGTTTAGCTCATCAGGGTAGAAGCATATGAGGCTCCTTGTACAGATCACAGATGGCAAGAGAGATTGTCTATTGTACTTAAAACTTAATGTAGCTTAAGTGGTTGTGAAAACCTAAGTGACAGATTTCTGTATTTGGACTTCAAGGGGTGCATTTCAAATGGAATGAGGGAGTGACTTAGTGCTTTTTAAAAATTCATCCTCACCTGCTTTTATCTGTCAGTCCTGGAGCCCCCTCAGTGCTCCTGGTTCTGGTGCAGCAGCTCTGGGCACAGGACCTGCCTGGTTGTGCCCTGAGCAAGATCTCCTGTGGCTGTGTCAGCCTGCAAAGACATTCCTAAATAAAGTGTGAGGTGGAAAGGTACTGGGGGAAAAGGAGAAGAAAGAAGAAGAGAAGAAGATGAAGAAGAGAAGCAGAAGAAGAATGCACTTATTTCACTTATTTGAAACCTTTTTTTTTTCAGTTGTAACGTGTCACCTAAATCCCTTGACAGGATAGGGCAGGAGCACAGCTTTAGGATTAGTGCCTGTGATGGATTTAGGATTTGAAGCAAACATGTGTTGCTGTGTTTCCATCGTATCTAGTTGTTGCTGCCTAGAGAGAAATATTCTTTCTTTTATCAGAAATGCCCATTAAAATAGTGAGGAGAACCTTCAGAGAAGAGAAGAAAACCATCACAATGATATTTTGAAGAGCTGTATGAGAAGAAAATGTGATTATTCTTTTTTTTTCCAGCCCTGGAAAGAGACTGAAGAGCTTATGCACCTGGGCAGATCCACAGTGAAAGGCAAGGGTGGCTCAGGAGGGCAGAGAGGGGAATGGATTGTGCTGTTAACTGTGCATTATTTACTGCAGGGGATGGTGGTGGTTGGCTTTGAAGAGCAGGTAGAGCCCCTGAAAGAGTGGGACTTGCAAATCTGTTTGTAACCAAAGAAGGGAAAGGGTTTTCTCCTTGTGGGAATCGCTGTCAGGAGGAGGAAGTGGTGGAGGAGCCAACAACTATAAATTGCTGTAATGTCTTGATGATGCCAAGCAGTTGGGAAAGTACCAAAGGAAAAAGAAAATCAGCAGGAGGAAAAGAATATCATCAGGAGGCCTTGCTGTCCAGAAATGGTTTCATCCACCTGCCAAATTGCCTCATGCTCCATCATGTGTCTTCTTTAAAATCTTGAACTGAAGCCCACCCAATCCTCCAAAGCAGTCACAGGTACATCACAATAAAAAGGATTTTATTGGGATTTTAATGTTCTGAATCTGGATTGTGAAAGAAGCTTAATTTAGCTAAGAAACTTTTCTGAAACAACCTGAAAAATACCTGAAAAATACCAGTGGATTTTGGAAATCAATGGCTATTTTCTATTTTTCTAATAACATTTTTATTCTGCTACATGGAGAATGTGTACTACAAAATTTTGATACCTCCTAAGGCCATCAGTTCTTGTTTCCAGTCCAGCTCAGATATGGATATCTCAAAATCTCCCTTGCTTCAAAACAAGTTCTCAGTGGCTCGTCTGGCTGAAGACTTTTTCTGGGTTGGTGGCAGCATCGTCGCCTCTCCGAGATGGAAAATTGGCCACTTTGGTAAGATGCTGAGCCCCTGCATTCAATGAAATGGTGACACCTTTAAATCTTTCATGTTGAAATCTTAGGCAGTGGCACCTTTGTGTAGCAGCAGCGTGGGGAGCAGAAAAGAAGGAAGGAGGAGGCAGCCCTGGTCTGATGTTAGCGCAGTTCTTTTGTCTTCAGCAAGCCCCCACTTACAATTTCATGATTGGTTTATGTTCCTCAGGACAAGCTAGAGCAAAGTTGTACATTTTGACACTTGCTGACCCTTTTAAGTATTCTGTTGCACAGACTTTGTCTCCTTCTCCTTACCCCCAGCACGACAGTTTTGCTATCTGCCAGCACTGTACACCTCAACTCTCTCATTTTATTTGTAGTTCAGAGTTTTAAAAATGAGCATTTGGAAGTATCTCTGCTGCCTTCATCCACACCAGGTGACTGGGCTGTTTAAAGGCTGTTTTCTGAATACAGACACACAAAACCCTCAAGCTTCACTGGCTCTGTGAGAAGGATCCCCTTTGGGTGCTTACAGCAGCCTTTCGTTTAAATAGCTAATAAACCCAGCCAGCCTAATTAGAGATGGCCAGAGAAAACAGCTGTTCTAGTCAAAGCACTTTAATAACAATCTTCTTGGGCCACTTCTGCATGGCCAGTGAGGAAATCTGCAGCCTGGCCAGAACCACCCATGCCCCTGGAGCACTTTTCTGTCCTGTTTGTCCGTCAGCTTCATCGATCAAAGATTTTTTTTAGCAAGAAAGTTGGACAGAGACATTGCTCAGCAAGTACTGGGAATTTTTGCAGAGGAGAAACACCATCCTCCTCTGCTTCTGCATTTCCCTGGATGCTGGTGGCTGATGGAGGCATGGAGAGCTGACAGCCCGACCTCAAATCAAGCCCCTAATTTCCACAGGATTAAGAACATCTCTTCTCCCATTAACACCTCATTTATTAGGGGTGGTGTGCTTTAAGAATGGGTTCAATCTTCCATCATCTCTTGTACACAGTAAACACTGTCCCAACCATTGCTGGCAGAATTATAGAGAAATGTTCTTTTCAAAGACACTTCCAGATTTGTTTTGGCCAATGAGCAGAGCAGGAGAAGTCCTGGACTTCAGTGAAGCTTGAGCCACTGAGAGCCAGCAAGGGGGACAAAGCTGTGCTGGGAATAAGGTGGTTGGTTTAAAAGGTGAGAGGGATCTGTTCATTAGGCTGGAGGGATGCAAAATGAAACAAATGAAGATTAATTGGTTTGGATGTGATCTTGTTTTTAGCTGGATCCAATGGAGTGATGTGAGTGAGCCTGGTGTACCTGGGCCAGGAGCACCACAGCCAGTTCTTAGGCAGGAATGGTAAAATATCTTCTGGGCTGTTCAGCTGGACAGAATTCCCAACACACTCTGCTAGATATATGATGTATTTGGATATATTACATATTTTATATCATTATATTGATTTTTAAAAACGATTTTATGCCTCCTGTCTAGAAAGAAAGTGATATTCCTGGCAGGAATAGTTGGAGCCAGCTCTTTGGTTTATGTATTGATGAGACACTTACAGCTGTGGAACCATTTCCAGTGAGACTTTAAAAAAATGGGGCAGTGATTCTGTCTTCAATGGATTGGCAGTGCTGAATGTGTGACAAGTGTGGGAGTCCTCTGTGTGTGTGGGGGAAAGCTGTTTTGGTTTGGTGATATTTTAAGGGGATATTTTCTTGCCCTTGTGGTGCACGTGTACTGGGGGGGTTTCTCTGGGCTCACAAACATCTTCGAGAGAGAAATGAGCTGCTGGAATCTGCTCTCCTCTCCTGATGTTGTTTAGGAGAGGCACACAATTAGGATTCATCCCTCCAGGATCTGCTCCTGGGGCAGAACTCAGCAGAGGGGTTTGATACTCCCTGCTCTCTGTCCCGAAGGGGACAAAGGTGTGTGACACAACCTGGGGCTGCCTTCAGCCCAGGGCTGGGAATCTTTTGACAAAGCTGGTCCATGTACAAAAATACTCAATGACTCAATCTCCTGACTTCTTTTCATCCCCACATGCTAAAATACTCCCACTCCTTCACATATTTATATCAAACTCAGAGATTCCTTAAAGACAATAATGCTACTGAACCATAAATAATTAATTTGCAGACAACACTAGAACATCTTGCTAACAATAGGAATTATATCAGTCTTTTCCCCCCTTGTTTCAGGACAAATTGTAGGGTTTATGGTTTGTGTAGTTTTGCTATTTATTGTTACTTTAACACTTTGTATAGTAAATATGAATGTTATTAAGAAGCATGAGAAATCACTGTGAGTCTTTTTGCTGCATCAGTCCCGTGTGGAACTGGGTGTTCCACGTTTCTATTCCCTGCTCTGCTCTGCTCTGACAGTGCTCTGTGCTGCAGTATACAGAGATCCATCTTCTCTCCACAATTTTTTTTTTGTTCAGATGCAAATTGAGGCAACTCATTAGATCAGATGAGAGCTGAACATAAGCTGAATTCTGAGGAAAAAAAGGAACTAATGAAGTGAAAAACAGAAAAGCTGTAATTCAGCCTTAATTGAAGATAGTTAAGAGCCATTTCTTCAAAAACCTGATTCATTGCAAGACTGGGGGATTTTTATCTGAAGTATAGGAATGAATCCTTAAAGAAGGAATGTGAACAATGGCAAGGAGAAGCAGTTCTACTTCTCAGCAGTGTGCCCTTTTCACTTACATGCTGGGAAAGACTTCAGGGAAAAAACCATTTCATTTTCTGTTTGATAGAAGTACCACTAGGATTTCTTTTTTCTTTCTTTTCTTTATGTTTCCCAGTCTCTGTAGTGTTCCAAACATTCAGTCCCAGAAGGGAGGGGGTGTGTGTGAGTGCCACATACAGGGACAGCTGTGGAGGTGTCCCTGCTCCATGTCCTGGCCCTTGCCTGGTGTCCCCAGCAAACACCTCTGCGTTCCCTTTGGGGTTTTCCTTCCCCCTGCAATGCCAGGATCCACAAAAGCTGCTCTCCCACAGGAAGGGAGGGATTTCTTGTGCCCTCCTTTCCCTGTGTCACCAGCCCCAAAAGATGGCAGCACTGAAATATTGGGGCTGGGCATGGATCACCCCAGCTCGGTCCAGAGGAGCTGGAACTGCAGCAGGCAGTTCTGAGGGGCTCAGGGGGACTTTGGGGAGAAATCCTGCAACAAAATAAACAGCAGGATGGAAAAAGCCATCCAAGGATGCTTATTAAAATTTTAACAGCAAGGAACATGTTCCTGCTTCATGCAAAAGTAAAGTAGATGTGTGCTGCAAAAAGTGTGGTTTTATTTTGGTGCTTCTTCATTATCTTCTGCTTTGTATCAGGTGGGATCTTTGATACTTTTCCCATTTCTACTCTTCTGATTTCTTCCAATAAGATTATTTACTGCTATAATTCCCAAAGAGGAAGTTGGAAATTTAATGTGATTTTGAAGTGTGTGTGATTACAGTTCAGAGAAGTTCTTTTATTAGCTATTTTGACCGAATATTCTTTTTTCAAAAACCCTATGAGCCTTGTGAAATTAAAATAACCTCAAGCTTCCCATAATTATTATTTCAGTAAATCTGAGAAATATTTCTCTTCTTCTGAATCAGAATGAAAGCAGATATTGAAAAGATTGAGTGTCTGGGAGAGGGCTGGGCTGAGTTTGGATCTGATGTTGCAGTGGATGTTTCTGGCACAGCTCTTGCCTTTATGGTGATTCCTGCTGAATATTGATTTTCTCTAAAGGTATCTGTGCCTGAAGACAAGGGTCCAGCTTTAAGAAGTAAAATGTTACACAAGGGATTATCTTGCTCTCAATTCCACACCTTCTCTCCATGAATATTTTATTAACATGGACAATGAACTCTACAGAATTGTGCCTTCAAATTAAAATTTTCTTGTACCATAGAGGTCTGCTTTCAAATGAATCTATTTTGCTGAACCTTTTCCAGAGTGAATTAATTGACTTTATCTGAACATGAGCTCTAAAGCACAGGGACATCAAAGCCTTTTCCCATTTCTTTTTACTTACCTTGCTTTTGCTTTTGCCTGAGAGGTGGACTTGAATCACTCCAAAAAGTTGTGTTGGTGTTGATGCATTTTGGAACACATGGAATCAGTGTTTTCATTTGGACATTGTTTCATCTTTAATCTTGATGGCAGAAGATTGATAAGAGAAAGCTGACCTCAGAATCTCCTTGCATTTATTTCTGAATTAGACTGTGTATTGCATGTATTAATTTTCATTCTTCAATCCAGAATCTCAGTAGTAATTTTCACTTCTCATCTCTAGGGCTGAAAGAAAAAAAAAGAATGTTGAACACAGTAATAGTTTTAATTTTACTTAAACAGCTCAGGCAGAAAGTCAGAGGAAAATCAGGTCACAGGCTCTGCTCTGTCATCAGGGGAAATAAATGGGAGACTTGGCAGAAAATGTGAGTCTGCATTTATTCCTGGGACAGAGCCAGCCGCTCACAGTTGGATTGAAGTTGTTGAGCTCTTGCAGCAGCTGGATTTCAGAAAGCCCCAACCTGGTTCCCAGGGGCTTCCAGTGCCAGAGCCCTGGTTTGGCAGCAGCTCCCCAGGAAAGGGCAGGATCAGGCCCTTGCAGGGAGCTTCTCCCAACACTCGTGGCTTTTAAGGCTGCACTGTCTGGGATTCTGCCAAACCCACAGGAGTGGAGCAGCTCCTGAGGCCAAGTACAACACAGGTGAGAGGCTTCCTGCTAGGAAAATGGGGGTTTGGGGGATTTGGGAGATGAAAAATTTGTGAGGTTCTTGCTAAGCAAATCTATAGGATCAGTGACTTAATCCATAGAAGCAGTGGGACCTTGCTGGCAAGGATTCCAGTTTCCAGGTGAAATTTCACCCTGTGTCCAGCACAAGGTTTACATGTTGTAGGAGCTCAGATTTGAGATGGTCTTGAGAAAGGCACATACATTGTGCTGGTCCCATCATAGGATCATTTTTTATAAATCAATATGGGAATGAAAACTTTCACATTTCCAGGTAAGTCCACAGTCACCAAGAATCTTCCTGACTTTTTGATCTCAACACCTGACCTCACACCTGGTGTAAAACAGGCACTACGTTAACCCTTCTCCTTTGACTTGAACTGTTCATTTGGCAGCTGCTTGATGTGTTTTCATCCTGCAAAGGCAATTCCAAAGGGAGCAAGGTCTGGCTCACTGCTCTCTCTTTATTCCCCTCTCAGTGGAAAGATGTATGAGCTCCATGCAGGCGGGCACCCAGATGATCAAACTCCGAGGGGGCTCCAAGGGGCTGGTCCGCTTCTACTACTTGGATGACCACAGGTCCTGCATTCGCTGGAGACCCTCCCGGAAGAATGAGAAAGCCAAAAGTGAGTGTCAGCCACAGAACCTCCCCCTCTGTCCCCCCTGGGGCCTTGTAAACAAAGGAGAATGAAGGGTCTGGCCCAATGAGAGATGTTGTGTAGCAGCCTGGGGTTTCGATGGTGGATGGTGTTACCTATTTCCCAAGAAGCATCTCCTGTGGAAAAGCTTATTGGGGAATAGGTAACACCATCCACTATCTTGGGTGAGCATTCAGGGAAAGCAGTCAGGTCCACACAGCACACTCACCACAGCTAGCTCAGCAAAGAGAGGCAGAAGGGCCTTTTGTATGATAAATTCCAGTGAAGGTTTACTCCAGCATGCTGAAGGGAAATCAGGGGACAAAAGACAGAAGCATGTGCTGTGCACAGATTTAAGTTTGGGGTCAGTGGCCAACGACCTGAGGGAACAGGGGTTGTGCAAAGGGCAGCAACCTGTAGGGGCAGTGAGGGATGAATAATTGGGGTGGGCAGGGTCAACTGGCCAATGGGGGAAGCAATCTACATTAGATTGGCAATAGTGCTGCAGAGCACCTTGGGCTGAATCCTCTCTTTCCGCCTAGGAGGGGAAAACTCTGTGGTACCTGCTTCTAAGGCAAGGCCCTGGGGGTTTGCTGAAGGGTTCAAAGGATTGTACTTGACTTTAAAGGGCAGTAAAGGATTTTATGATGGGTTGTTTATGAAGCTGAAGGTGCTGTGGTTGGCCATGCAAGTTGCAGGGTGCTGTAAACGGGTTGGAAGCAACCCCTGTGTGAAGTGGGGCTTTGCAGGTGAGGTCTGGGCTCTCCCTCTCTGGGATGTCCCTGGGCATGCTCACAGCCATTTCTGAGCTGCTCCTGTGTCCCTGCAGTTTCCATCGACTCCATCCAGGAGGTGTGTGAGGGGAAGCAGTCGGAGATCTTCCAGCGCTACGCCGACGGCAGCTTCGACCCCAACTGCTGCTTCAGCATCTACTACGGGGACCACATGGAGTCCCTGGACCTGGTGTCCTCCAGTGCTGAGGAGGCACGGACCTGGATCACGGGGCTGAAGTACCTGATGGCAGGCATCAGTGACGAGGACAGCCTCTCCAAACGCCAAAGGACCAGAGACCAATATCCTTCCTGTGCTGCCTGGGAGCTTTCCCAGCAGTGGGAGAAGCTCAGGATTCCTTACAGTATTTGTTTTGCTACAAGTAAGCACGAGGCTCAGAGCTTCAGAGCAGTTCCCACTGTACTCCCTGTTTCCAGAGACAGAGTTCCTGAAGAGGATTGTTCTGGAGATGGAGATGACTGACTGCAGTGGACTGAAAAACACATTCTTCAGTCTCACTCCCAGTGTAAAACCATCCATTTAATTGGATGTAACACTGAGATTCACTCAGAAGTTGTTGTCAAATAGGCACAGAGCACATGTGGCATGTTGAGCACAGCATGCCTAGAAGCTGTTACTGAACTAACATGAGGAGAGTTAGATATTAGCTTGACCTTTCATTCCCAGTCTCATTTGCAGGGTTTCCTAATGTGAAAAAAAAATCATATATCCATGATGTTCAGTAATATCCTTCAATATTCCGTGCTGTTCCTTAACTCCTGTTCAATGTGGTTGAAGCAGACATTTGATGAGGCAGATAAAAACGGGGATGGCAGTCTGAGTATTAGTGAAGTGCTCCAGCTCATGCACAAACTGAATGTGAACCTACCCCGACAGAAAGTCAAGCAAATGTTTAAGGTAAGAATTTATTTTTTTTTTCCTGAAAAAGCAAGGATTTAACACGAAATCCAGTAGGAGAGATAGCAAATACTTCAGCAGCTGGTTTGTTTCCACTCTACTGGGAGATACTACACAGTCCATTTGGTAAATTGGAAAGAGCTCCAGAAACACGTCACAGATAAATTGGTATGCACAGAAAAATGCAACACACCAGGTACCTTCTGGTGTTACATAACATGAAAACACACAGTTCCAAGATTGCTTTTTTGCAAAATCTTTTTCACCAGAAACCCAGTCATGTTTCCTCCTCCAATTATGTTCTCTCTAACAAATATTATCAAAGTAAAGTCTCTGGTACTAATAAAATACCCAGCATGCAAACTCCTGTAGCTGTCAGATTTTTGCACTGCTGAGAGCTGTTTGTTTGACGTTGGGTTCTGCTGACCTTGGCCCAATTTAGTGAGCAACAATGGAGATGTGCAGCTTTTGTTATCACAAAGTCCCTGCAGGGACCAGCAAGCCTTTATGTGAAATCCCTGATGGTTTTTTCTTTACTTGTAAAATTAGTATTCTTCCAGATCTTATTAATTTATGGCCATGGATTTAACAGATATCCTCCCAAATCCTGGATATAAAATTAATTTCAGGATGACTTGGGCTCCAATGATCTTCTGAAGGTGTGAGTGGGTAATTCTGCCAGACACACACATATTGTTGGAGGGGAACTTGCCTTCACTTGATTGCCGTAGACAGAAGAAATCCTTCAGCAGGGTTCCCTGTGGAACAATTAAAACCTTCAAAGTTGTTTTTGGCATGGATGTATCCACGGGAGAGGTTCAAAGCTGTGCAGGGAATTCCTGTGACAAGGCTGATAGATCAGTCACTTCTAGCAGCCACGTCACACAGCTTCAACCTGCACTGAATTCCAGTGCTTCACTCTCATGCAGGGGTTTGTTCATTTAAAATTGGTGCAGGCAGTTGGGTTGTGACTGTCTGGTTGCTGTGTGCTGCAGGAGGCTGACACAGATGACAACCAGGGCACGCTGGACTTTGAGGAGTTCTGTGCCTTCTACAAGATGATGTCGACGCGGCGCGATCTGTACCTGCTGATGCTCACCTACAGCAACCACAAGGACTACCTGGACACAGATGACCTGAAACGCTTCTTGGAGACTGAGCAGAAGGTAGGCCCAAGCCAGGAGCAGGATTGCAGCTGCAGGCCTTCCTGCTTGCCACTGGGAAGGAATTCCCTTTTAAAAGGAGTGGGGACTTGGATGCTGTGCATGGGAAAAAGAGACAGATGGCTCTGGATTTTCATTTAGGACTGTTTCTTGAATCTTCTTGCTCTCACTACCTTTTAGCCCTGTAGGCTCTTTTGATGAGGCCCTAAACATAATCTCTAAAATTGCTTTCTTTTTTCCTGTGTTCCCCTTGAACAATCCCATCAGAACCTGTCTGTTCTCAGTATTCAGTACCTTGGAGCAAAGCTGGTGATCCTGGCTCTGCTTGTGACCGAGTGCACAGCCCATGATGAAACTCTGAATTACTCTGTCACACTATCTCACTGTGTAAACTGGAAGATTATCTTTCAAAGAGCAGTTGAGAGGATGATTAATGTATAGGAGAGTTTTTGAAACACGTTGTAGTACCTAAGGAATTTTCTCAGAGTGATTTAATTCCAGTGCTGCAGGAACAAGTCCTTTGACTTTTCTTTGCCCTTTTCCTCTCATGGTCTCCTCTGGAGCTTCATGCCTCTAAGCCATAAATGTCCATGATTTTCAGTCATTGTCCATGAAAGGAATGAATAAAAATCCACCTCTCTTCATTTATCTTAGAAAGTGGGGTGTGTTTCCATTTCATTGGTCAATTGATCCTCCAAATGGTGACGGGAAAATGAACACTCACCACAGGACAGAAATCAACTCAGCTATTTATTTACTGACATGGCCAAATCCTGCCTGGGGGAATTCTCTCCCTTGCCACCCTTTCTCATACAACATGGACAGGGAAAACACCTTTACTCCATTCCAGGAAAACCTGGTGTTCCAGAGCTTCATCATTTGAACCCAGTATCATCGATGTTCAAATCCAGAGTTAGAGGGTTTTGTCTTCTTCTTTTACTTTTATTTATTAGGTTTTAAATTACCCCCAGAAAAGGCATTGATCTTGTAGCAGATGTGCTGGTGGTTTCATTTTCCCCCAGGCAAAGATTCTGTGTTGCCAAATTGATGTCACTTTATTGCACTCTGTGTTTTCATATACAGCAGCTAATAGAAAGGATTTGCTGGACCATTCAGGACAGGAATGTTAAATAATACCAGGATAATAAAGAACACATCAGCAGTTAAGAGCAGGAGTATTAATTGTGATAAAATTAAGTTACTAAAACACTGCATTATGTAAAGAAAGTTACAGCTCAGCATGAATAACCCTGGTGTCATAAATGACAACATTTACAGACAAATATTTCCCTTTGTACTCTTTTCTTTTTCGGTTGAGAATGCAGAGCAACCTTGAAGTTAGCAGATTTCCTGAGAACATTATGTCCTGTTTCTCTGTTTCCCTGCTACTAACAGATTTTTCTGTCTGCTGCATAAAGATGAGCCATTTCCTTGTTTTATTTTAAAGTGAAAAAACCCTTTGATAATGCAAAGTAATCCTCTAATCCTACAAGAGAAGAAATCCCATTGGTTTGTGGCAAAGCTCGTTCTGTTTGGACGCTCTGTGGTGCCTAACAACAGATCTGACCTACAAAGCAGAACTCTGTCATCAGGCAGCTGCCAATAGCACAGAAACTTTTCACAGAGAGCTCCACTTCTGATCTGACCTGACACTGATTGACAGGAGTGAGAATCCCTCTGGGGAACTGGAAATCCTCAGTCCCACCGTGGATAATCTGCCCAGTTGTTGGACTGGAGATGGAGAGAAGCTGTGATAAATAGTTAACACTGCATTTCTGCTGCTTTTCCAGATGACAAATGTGACTAAAGAACATTGCCTGGAAATCATCAGCAAGTTTGAGCCATGCCCAGAGAACAAGAAGGAGGGAGCCCTGGGAATTGATGGTAAGCTGGCTGGTGCAGCTTTTGTGGGGAAAAGGGAACTGGCTCAATGCTCAGGAGAATATTGCTGCTGCTTGCAGAATAGAGAGATGTAGAATTTTGTCATGTTGGATAAAGTGTTTCCAGTCTTTTTGCCTTTTTATAAAATATCTACCATTTAGTGAGAAACCTAAAAAACCCAGAATATCTTTGGAGGAGTTTTGAAAGGTACATATCAGGATGAAGCAGCAGTCATTGAAAGTCAGCTGGAACTGGAGGTGTCTCTATTTGTGCTTTTGGAAAATACACTTGAATTTAGTTGCATCATTCCTGCAGGTATTTTTGGAAATCATTTAAATCTTAATGTAAGAGGAGTGATGTGATCCAGAGTAAATGTCTGAGTGGGATGATAGATGGAATTGGTCCTGCCTTCCTGACCTTTGCTGCAGAACCTTCTCTCTAAATATACCAATGCTGTACCACCAGGCTGGTAGCTGTTATTTTGGGGGCTGACTGTAAGTCCTTTCCCCTAAATAGTAAATCTTCAGCCAGATTTATTGACCCCAAGAAGGGAGAACATTCCTGAGGAATTTGTTTCTGTGCAGAAGTTCTTGGATGTTTAGAAAATCAGTCTTGTCCATTTCTGTGGGTGTGTTGTCATCCTGAAAAGTGGCAGAACAGAAGTTGTTTGGTTTCCTGCAGGAAGAAGTGGGTAGTTTCTGGTACAGTGTGTAAGGTGGTTGCTTAGGATGGGTCAAGGTCTATTCTACTTCCAGACTAGATTTTCAATTTATTTTAAAGCTTATGCTAATGCCAGTGAGGGAGCAGATGACATTCTTTTCATTTTCTGGTCTTTACAGAGAGTTGCAGTCACATAAATAATGAATAAGCAAGTTCATTATCTTGCCTTCCTCATACCTAAAAAAGTAAAGAGTAGGCTTTTCAAAGTATTGTAAGTTTCCACAGAGAAAAACAATAACAACAACAACAACAAAATCTTTACAATTGCTTTGCCTCAGAATGGATGATAAAAAAATCAGAGAATTTATGGGTTAGGATAAGAGAGAGTCCAGCATGGTGACATTCTGCTGGTGTCTGCTCCTGATCAGAGGGAAGGAGAAGGTGAGGTCCTTTGGAGACAACTGGAAAAAGCTTTGTGATCTTAACCCCTCCAGTAACTTGCTGCAAGTGCAGCAGAACAGAGCAGACCTGATCTAGAGCTTAATCAATGCAGGACATTTCTGGCAGCATCCAAACAGAGGTGACTGAGGAGCTGGCAGGGGCACACTGCTGGGCTGGTGCTGCCAAAGAGCTGCTTAAAAATCCTAAACCTGTGTCTGCATGTACATCATGTGTGAACACGTGTGCACACACACACACACAGGGGAGGTTTTCCTCTCTTGTCTGTGTGGAGCTGAGATTTGAGATGCCTCCTGCCTCCCAGCAAACAAGTCCAGGGCTGCCCTGGGGACTGAAATGCAGCAGCCGTGGAAGCTGAAGCTGCCTGTTCATTCCTCAGGTTGGTACAGCCCAGACAGGACCATCCTGCCCACACCTGGCTGCACCTCAATGGTGGTGAAATAACTGCAGTGTTCTTTGTCCTTTCCTATTCATTCATGTGCCTTTCCTCAGCTGTGCTGGCTTTTGTCATGGAGCCCCTTGGGCTGGTCTGTGACAATGGGCTCATTCACAGTCTCCAAAGAAACCCTTTGTCTGCTGATCAAAGTGCCACCGTGCCAGGGCACCTTCCTGAGTGTGACCACTGCAGTCCTGTGGGACTCACTGCCACCAGCACCTTCCTTCTTTCCTCCTTGCAGGACTGATAAATCCAATTAGTGTGAACTCATTACAGCCATCATGCCATCATATTTTAACAAGAGCTTAAAGCAAACAATGGTGCTGCTGCAGCAGCTGCCCTCCCAGTGCTGGGTGGAATTAATCTTGCAGCAGCTGATTGGTTTGCAGGAGGAGCTGATTACCTGTCACCAGTGGCTGGCTCTGTGTTTGCTGACACACTCTGTGCTCCATCCATTTGCCCCAGTGGCTGCTCTGCCTTGGTTCATCTTTTGTTTTCCTGACTCTGTCACTGAAGTGCTCCCTGATCATGGTGTGTGCTCCAAGAGATTCAATATCCAGCTGGGCTGAGTTGAAAATACAGTTGAGTGGAATTCCCTGGCACTGTGTCCCAGTGTTGTTCAAAATATTTTGGCTGCTGTTTGTGTTTATCAGCTCTTTTCCTTTAATAAAGCTTTCATCAACACCAAATGCGTGGCCTAGAAGGACCATCACAAAGGTGACATTTTCTCTTGTCACAGTCAAAGTGTGTTAAGACCTTTGGAAGCCTGGCAGGATTTTTACAGGGGCACTGATTCATTTATGGAATGAGTGAAATGTCAGGAGAATTGGAAGTCTTGAAGCAGAAACCTGCTGACCAAAGGCATCATTGCTGTCAGCAAAGCCAGGGTGTGAATGGGAGTCTGAGTCTTTCCTTGGTGGTGAAAGAAAAACCTTTGGGGGAGATCTGAAGTGGAAGTTACAGTGTTTTGTGTCGGTCTGAATTGTGAAAGTGGCTGTGATGTGTGCACAAATGTCTGCTGGAGGTCTGAGAGCAGCAATTTCACACAAAGATTAAATCATAACTTGCTAAAACTTTGCTTCTGAACAAGAGAAGTGATTGCAATACCCAGAGGGCCCAGGTGATGATGCCTGCAGGATTTACAAGCATCCCACTGCTCTGGAAAATAAATTCTTCTGGTAGCATCCCTGAAAGCCCCACAGATAATTGAAATTTCAGTGTCTGAGTGAACTTTAGTCTCTGAGGTGACATGAGTGCAGGACTGCAGAGCTCCCCACTCCACAGGTTTGTGGTGTCATATCCAAATTAGAGAGTGCAGCTTGTGCAAGCCAAAGTGAGCTGTCATTATTTTGGGAAAACAGAGAAAGAGGAGAGTACCTCCTGTTGGGCCATCAAAAACTGTCTCTACACAGCCCAAAACTGTAGATCTTACAGGATTTCACTGAGGAGCAGCTCCAGGATATGACTGCAGATCTCTGGAGGCTTTTACATGCCATGTGACCCAATGTCCTAGCAGAATCTTTTGACACAAGTTATAAGTAATTTGGATTAAATAGACATATTTTTCTCAGGAGAGGCAGAGCAGGAAAATGTACAAAGCAATGAGAAAAGCAATAATAGCACTTGGTCATGGTGACAGTTTGGGTGTTTTGATGCTATTTCTTTATCTTAAATGTGCTGGTGAATATAGGGATGCATTTTAGGCTGGTTTCAGGAAGGTTACAGCAATAAAAAGGATGAAACTGTTAATAATGTGAATGAAACATTCTTGAAAGTGTTGTTTGTTGACAGGTTTCACCAATTACATGCGGAGTCCATCGGGGGACATCTTCAACCCAGAACATTACCAAGTGAACCAGGACATGAGCTACCCCCTGAGTCACTATTTCATTACCTCTTCACACAACACCTACCTCATGGGAGATCAGCTGATGTCCCAGTCCAGGGTGGACATGTATGCATGGGTGCTACAGTCTGGCTGTCGCTGTGTGGAAGGTAAAGAGCAAAAAGGAGCTCCCAGTGGGCTCTCTAGTCTTGTTTCTCCTCTCTGAAGAAAGATTTGTGACTTCTGCAGAAGGTCTGGTAGCTGGGGAGAGGAAAAAGCCTGGGAAAATGGTGTTTTCCTTTCATAAAGAACAACAAAAGAATGTGATAGAATGGACAAGTTTTCTTGGGCAGGATAATGGGACAGACATTTGAGGAGTGGTGGTGTTGGTAGTGAGGAAAAAACCTGTAAAACTCCTGTTGTAGAGAGGATGCTGGTGCTGGGCAGAGTGCACTGGTGCTTGTCCTGACCAGCCAAGTGTGTGACAACCAGACTGGCAAATATGGCAGAGTTCCTGCCACACCTGAGAGGAAAGTGGGTATTTCTGCTCAGGGAAGTATTCTGTGAAGTGGTGACAGTCTCTGCAGTGACCAGGAGACCTTTTTGTGCAATCCCTTCTTGTGCTGCCTGTTTGAGACATTGCCTCTTTCATAATCATCTTTAATGCTCTGGCCATCAAAGTGTTTGCACAGTTTTTCAGAAGGTAAATATGGTTTGTTTTAGGTTGGATGGTGGATGTGCCATTGGGTGCTTCAGAGGAGTAAAACATTTCCATGGAAATATGATCACTGACAAGTATAAAATCAGGCAAAATCCAGGCTGGGCTAGGGATGGGCAGGTCTTGGCTTGGCCTGTGAGCAGCCTGGCTGAGAGTCTCTGCTTTCCTTTTCAGGTTCAGCAGGAGCACAATGAAAGCAATGCTCTGCTCTGTCACCTCTCTCCTGTCATGAAGTCCTCAGCACTTTTTAAAAGATTTCTTTGCTTGGGGCTCTCTCAGACAGTGGGAACAGGTCCTGGTCCCTGGTCCCAGCACGAGGCCACGTTCAGGAAGCTCCTTCCCAGGAAGGATGCTCAGCACAGAGAGGAGGGAGTGCAGGGTGGGAATGAACCTGGGCCCTGCTCTGGGGACACGGCTGGCTGGGCTGCTGAAGGGAATTTCAGGGTTTTATTGTCCCCCACAGAGGGTGGCCCAGGTGTTCCTGCTCTGATGGTGTCACTGTTTGTGTCCTACAGTTGACTGCTGGGACGGGCCGGATGGGGAACCGATTGTCCACCATGGATACACCTTGACTTCCAAAATCCTCTTCAAAGATGTGATTGAAACTATCAACAAATATGCCTTTATCAAGAATGAGTATGTATCCAGCCTGCCAACCTTTGAGTCTCAGGGCTGTGAATGGGAGTGTTCCCTGGCACCCTTGTACATCCCTGACCTGTTCCAGAATTCCAGACAGAATTTGGAGTTGTTTTCTGGGGGAAATCCTTCAGATCCTTCACCAAGGCAAAGCTGAGTAGGGACATTCTGCACAGAGGTGTGGAGCTGGCTTTATTGAGCTTGTACAACACCTGAGGAACAACAGGTCTTGCCAGTGAATGTTTTTAGTGAAGGGCTGGCAGTTAAATCACTTTGTCTCTCTGGATGTGCACTCTGGTGCTGTCAAGGTTACACCTGGGTGCTCCAGGGATAGGAAACAAGTCAGGGAATAAAGAATCCAAAGACAGAGTAGCCTGATCGTGGACAAAGCAGTGTCCATCAGAAAGAAGTTATTTTCCCTACAGGGACATTGCTCAGAAAATCAGCATTATTCATGGGATGTTTCATATACCTTGGCAGTTGCTGTTCTCCTCCTCCACACAGTCAAAATGTGTGTGCCAAGCTTTGGTTTTTTTAAAATAGAAATTACTTTATTGCTGTAAAAATTTTCCAGTAGCTCCCCCAAAGCAGCCTATCTGCCTTTACAAATAGAGCTAAACTTGCACTAAATTTGCAGACCAGGTAAACTTCTTGTGAGCCTGATTCTTTTTGCAGTTTGCCTGAAGTCATGATAAATAAATCAAAGGCAGCACTTCTGAAATAGTTCAGCTTTTAAACCTTTTTAAAAAGGGTAACTGGGTCATCACCAACTGGGAAAGTTTGGTCCTGGGGTGGCTCAAATCCTGATGAGGAGCTAATGAAGGCCAGGTGTCAGGACAGAAATAATTGATTTTTAATGAATGAATCCCTGATAGTTTGATCCTGCAAAACTCCTTTATAGACTGGCTGTTGTGCTGATTTTAAAAAAGCATCCTCTCTAAGGAGAAATCCATCTTCAGTGTGGTTTTACTGGCAGTGACCACACTGGAGGAGATGCTCCTCAAGTCTTCTCTCCAACCAGGCATTGTTGTTCCTTGGCCTTGGCCTGGATAATCCACAGTAAAAGTAAAACCAGAAACAACATTTGCTGTCTTTGCAGAAGAGGCTTTTTCTGCAGGTTGATCTGTGTGACCCTGCTCTGCTGTTAGTGGGAAATCCTTCATGGTGTAGAAGCCAAGTTTGCAGCTGATGCTTTCTCTCTCTGCAGGTACCCTGTGATCCTGTCCATTGAGAACCACTGCAGCATCGTGCAGCAGAAGAAGATGGCTCAGTACCTTACAGAAATCCTGGGAGACAAACTGGATCTGTCTTCTGTGCACAGCGATGACTCCACAAAGCTCCCTTCACCAGCAAGTCTTAAAGGGAAGATCCTGGTTAAGGTAAACTTCATGTGTCCTTCCCCTCCTCTTGTTTGTGGTGATGATTTCTGCCTGCTTATCACTGTACCCTAACTCAAAACACTTTACAAAAAGCAGATCTTAGGAAACTGCTACTTAAAGTTCATAAAAAATATCTTCTCAGTCAGTAAGAACCTGGAAAGAACATGCTTTGAATAATTTGGGGTTTTTTTAGAATATGTCATAGCAAGAGCTGCATGCTCCCCTGCCTCTGTAATAAATTTATCTTCTAGGGCAAGAAACTTCCAGCCAACATCAGCGATGATGCAGAGGAAGGAGAAGTTTCTGATGAGGACAGTGCTGATGAGATTGATGATGACTGTAAGCTAATGAATGGAGATGTAAGTGAAGTGACTGTAAAAGTCTGCCAAGGCTTCCCATCCCAGTGGGAGGAAACCTTGTAGGAGCTCTCTGGATTTTGGGTGTGCTCTGATCTTTGGGGTTCATCACAAGTGGTTCAGGCTCTAAACCTTCATGGGGGCAGATTCACAAAAATGCACAGGAAGCAGCACCTGCTCTATTCTAAACTCTATTCAAGTTTAGAATATTAAAGGGTAATATCTCATGATTCTTCAGTGTATCACAGTAAAATGCAAAAAAAAGAGAAGAAAATATTCTGTTTACATCAAATTCTGGTCATTTTTACAGAGCATCCCTTTGCTTTGCTGAATGCTGGGCTTGATTGATTTTTACTGTAAGAAAAATCTCTGCTGGCTGCAATCTGAAAATCCCTTATTTTATTTCATCTTTTTTTTAAAGTTCTATTTTTTTGTCACTTTAATCTTTTGGCAAATTCCACTGCACCTTGCAGAAACAATACAAAACACAGCAAAACCATTTAATGACATAAACCAGATTGCCTTGGAGAGAGTTTGCATTCTCAGTCCTCTCTCCCTCAGGCTATTTCCTCATTTTGTATTATGGATCTGATCTTTTTCATCTAAAAGAGAAACTTCTTTGTGAATAAGACTACCAAAGGAGAAAAAGAATTTCTTTGCTTTTTGGAAGTTATTACATGCTAGCAAATCACTTTTCAGTATTTTACAGCACCATCTTTGTTATTAACAGTTCACCCTGCTGAGATTTACTGATGCTTTGAATCTGAGATTTGCTACACCTGGTTTGCTTTCCAAAATGAAATTTTGAAGAGTTCAGAAAATCAGAGTTTGTTTCATGACAAATGTAACTGGGAATTCTTGGGGCCTACAGAGAGAACACAATCTGTCACCCCTTAAAAAACCTGAGTGGAAAAGAAACCCCTTGATTTTTATTTTTAGCTTTATTTCCCCACTTCCCCACATGGGCCATGGTGCACACAGAGCAGGGAACAGGAGTTCTCTGGCATTTTGCCTTTGATCTGCTGAAAAGAGGATTCTAAAGCATCTCCCATCCATCCCACCCAACAGATCTTGCACCTACTGCAGCTGCAGAGTCAGCCTGGACGTGGCATGGGACTCACATGATGCTTTCTTCATCATTTGTTTAATGATTTCATGTTTTCTTTGCAGGCATCTGCTAACAGGAAAAGAGTGGAGAATATAGCAAAGAAAAAACTCGACTCACTGATAAAAGAATCCAAAATCCGTGACTGTGAAGATCCAAACAATTTTACAGTTTCCACTCTACCATCCTCAGGAAAGGCTGGGCTGAAGTCTGATAGCAAGAAGGTGAATTTGTGTTTAATTGTACTTGTGTTCCATTAGTTTACTAAATATATCTTATATTGACTTCAGATCATAGCTGAATTCATGCAGTTAATGATGGTGCCAGGTGAACATCACTGTCAGATACACAAACTATTTATCTTGCTCACACAGCAATTGGAGCATGAAATGTACTCTGAAATGACTTTTCAACAGAAAGAATTTGATTTTCCATGATAAAACCTGCTTTTGAATGTTGGGCTCTTTTTGTTCCTCAGTTCTCTATGTTCTATGCATTTTCAATAGATTTTAATTATATATTAACTCTAATTTATAAAAATGCACTCAGCCCACAGACTACACTTCATGAAGTTGAGGTATTTTCATTTTAGGCTTTGTAACAAGCCACAAAAACTTTGGGAGGATTGTTCCATGCAGATGAAAAGCAGTGGGGATCTGCCAACAATAAGCAGGTCTAATAACCAGGGATTAAAACTAAACTAGGGATGAGAACTAAAAAAATGAGAAATAAAAACTAAAATGAGAACTAAAAACCCCAAAATGTTCTGTGGGGTGAGTTTTGATGTGTTTTAAACCCAGTGCTTGACATGATGTATCAGAGAGTTCTTGTGAGAGCCCCAAGGCCAAGGCTTGCCAAAGCCTTTAGCAGAGATGTTACCCAGAATAGCCAGCTCCAAAACCCCCTCCTGTTTGTGCTGCTCTCCAGAGATGTCTGAGCACTCTGTCTGAGCTCCTGTGTTTGTTCTTCTCTCTTTGGTTGCTTCAGAGCAAACTTGAGGATGATGCAGAGTCTGGGGAAGATTTCAGTGCCAGCAAAAGGCAGAGCAGGTCACTGATGGGCAGCTTCTCCAAACGCAAGGTGAGCCCCTGCCAAGGTGAGATCTGCACCAGAGCTTGGATTCTTGGAGGGATTTTTATTTTTGCATGCAGGGGAGAGGAATTTCATAACTGCAACATCTGCAGCACCTCGCTCTGAGGCTGTTCACTGAGCAGACAGGCTGGGGAGCTGCTTATCATTGAGCATAACAGCACAGGTTCAATCTACATGGAGGTCTGAGGGCGTCCAAGATCTAACTGAGAACCACAAAAATTAATTTACACCTTTTATCTGAGGATCTGGGCTTCCTTTGTAACAAGGCTCAGACCTTGGGCTGAGTTTTCCCCATGTGCAAATTTTGCTGCAGAGCTGAGTGTTATGAAAGCTGTCATTTCCCATTTTCTCCAAGTAACACACTCATTGGCATAACAAAGCAGAATTGTAGCCAGCTGCTCAAACTTTGATCACACAGTTATGATATTGTGCTTTTATTTCCTTCTGGCACAGAAAAAAGGAAGCAAATTGAAAAAGGCATCAAGTCTGGAAGAGGGTGAAGATGATTCGGACTCTCAAGGGAATTTAGCCAGGAGCTCTGTACATTACAGCAGGTTTGTTCAATGGTTGGACAGCTTTGTTGCTAAAACATGCCTGCAGAAATGCACCCACTAAATAGGTTTGCTTCTGGTCTGGATGCCAGTTTGTTGGTGGCTCCAGTGGGGAGAGGTCAATGTCTGCCACGAAATCACCAGAATGATCCCTTGGTGCTGTTCAGATTCATTATCAAAGCAGAGAGGACCTTTTATGCATTTTGAGCTCTTACTGTCTCATCCATTTCTTTACCCTGATTTATTTTTAAATATGAAAGATAACATTTGCCCCTCAATTGGTGGGAAGTTAATTTGTTTTGTTAATTTGTAGGGTAAGCCGACAGAAGAAGACAATGAAGCTGTCCAGGGCCCTGTCTGACCTGGTGAAATACACAAAGTCTGTTGGCATCCATGATGTTGAAACTGAAAGTAAGCTGAACTAAAAGTTTGGTGAAAATAATTGCTACACAAAAAAATGGAAAGGCTTATGTTCTTACATATCTTTTCATTAAAAGACTTCTTAATGAAGAATCAGGTCATCATCATATTCAGCTTCCCTTTCCCAACCATAACTGCTCCAGTGAGCAGAGTGTCTGCTGTAATTTAGGGAAAACAGAGCTCCCTCTGAGTGGCATGCACTGAAATGATGCTTGATAGCTAAAAAGGAACTAATGCTATGTACTTTTGAAAGCTTTATCTAGATAATAAATAAATGAATAAGGAGATTACCTCTAATCTCCTCTGCAGTCTCTTCCAGCTGGCAGGTTTCATCTTTCAGTGAAACCAAAGCCCACCAGATCCTGCAGCAGAAGCCAGCACAGTACCTGCGTTTCAACCAGCACCAGCTGTCCCGCATCTACCCCTCCTCCTACAGGGTGGACTCCAGCAACTACAACCCCCAGCCCTTCTGGAATGCTGGCTGCCAACTTGGTGAGCCGAAAGGAAACTTCTTTGGGGTTTTTGTTTGGTTTATTTTGGGAGGGATGTTGTGGGAAATGGATTCGTAGAGAATTCTATCCATGGAATAGGACAGATGTTGTTGAGAGGGAAATGGAACTAGAAATCAGTTTTAAAGGATGGCCTTGCAAATGAGACTGGATACTTTAGAGAAATAGAACTGTGAAAGATGCATAGTTGTAAGACTTACAAGGGGTAATTTTAGATGATTTGCTTTAAAACATTTATAACGTAGTGTAACAGAAGCTGATAGGCCAGGAAATGCTTATAATGTAATTAGGAAATAGTTCTTCTGATTGTGATGGTGTGAATTATAACACCTGTATTGTCTCACCCTTCACATGAGACTAAAAACAGAACAAAAGTTTTTCAAGCACCTCTCAGCTGCCCCATCTCTGGGTCAAAAAAGAGCTTAATTCCACAGGATGTTTGAATAGGAGCACTGGAATCACCCCTAAGGACACTCTGAGCACTCTGCTTATCCAGCTTTGCTGACCATGGAGTCCTCCTTGTTACTGTCCCTGGATTGATTACCTTGAACATGGGTCTTACATGCAAGGAATTGTCTGGGAAATGGAAATAAATGAACTTCTCAAGTGCAAGAGGGCTTCAGAGTTCATCTCTTCTGGAGAGCTTCTCTCCCTGAAGCTGTAATACAAGAGAATAATCTTCCTTAAGATATCTGATCTTTTTTGCATATAAGCAGTCAAATTTGAATCTGATTTTTTTTTTTAATAGTTGCACTAAACTACCAGTCAGAGGGGAGAATGCTGCAACTGAACCGGGCCAAATTCAGTGCCAATGGGAACTGTGGCTATGTGCTCAAACCAAACTGCATGTGTCAAGGTAAGGAAAAGCAGCAAAACCAGTGGAACACTGCTTGCAGCACAGGACTGAGTGTGAGGATTGGTACAGTTTGTTTAAAGATTCATTTCTGATGCCAGAAGGTGTCTGTAATTAAAGTCACTTTCACATGATGGGATTCTCCATTCTTGCAGGTGTCTTTAACCCAAATTCTGAAGACCCACTGCCTGGTCAACTGAAGAAACAGCTGGTTCTAAGAATTATCAGTGGTCAACAACTCCCCAAACCACGTGATTCCATGCTGGGAGACAGAGGAGAGGTATGGGACAGCTGTGATTGTTATTTTGTGATGCAGAGGGTTTATTTCCTCACTGGCTGGGCCAAGGATGAGGAGTTCACATCCTTCAGTTACTTGTCAGGAGACACAGACCATGAATAAATTAGGTCATGAACATCCTTCATCTTCAGATGTTTGGGGTTTTTTTTACTTTTAAGCATCACAGCAGTGCTTTGATGGTTTTCCTCAATTGCCAGCACAGTATTTCCAGAAGGAGCAAAAACAAAAAGGAAGAGAGACCTTATCAATTTAATAATCCTCTCCACAAGGCTCAGGACCAATAATTAACCAGACATTCATGTCCTGTGCCCATGCTGTCAAAGCCATTTGCTTGGGCTTCATCTTTGTCACTCCTTCTTTTCAATATTTGTTGCTTTTTGTTTTTCAGATCATAGATCCTTTTGTTGAAGTAGAAGTTATAGGCTTACCTGTTGATTGCTTCAAAGAACAAACCAGAGTAGTTGATGATAATGGTAAGTTTGTCTGAGATTTAGGGTTTTTATGGTTGAAACATCCTCCTTCAGGCAGGTTTTTTCATAAAAATAAGAGTAGATAAGATTTGGTGCCTATTACGACAAAACACTGAAAATTGGATTTCAGCATTTTTAATGTTAATTAAACTTGGATTTTGACTTGTTTGATTGAGTTGGTATAAGTATGCTGAAAGCCTTGGTATGGAACAAACCATTTGTTTTCTCATTATGTGTGAGAGAGGGGTGTTTTGAGCTTGCTGTGGTCAAAAGGCAGGCTGGCCAAACCCCCCGCTGGAAGCAGGGCCAGATTCAGGCAAGAGCCAGCTCTGTTCCTAGTGGGAACACTGGATTTTCCAAGAACAATCAATCAGTCAGGAAAACCAGAATGACACCACAGCTTAGGCAGACTTGGAGTTTGTTGTGAATGAGATTCCTAAAGGCTGATTCCCCCTTTGGAAGGTTTTAACCCCATGTGGGAGGAGACCTTGGTGTTCACAGTGCACATGCCAGAGATCGCCCTGATCCGGTTCCTGGTGTGGGACCACGACCCCATCGGGAGGGATTTCATCGGGC
Source organism: Serinus canaria (assembly GCF_022539315.1). Lineage (NCBI taxonomy): Eukaryota > Metazoa > Chordata > Aves > Passeriformes > Fringillidae > Serinus > Serinus canaria. Next base: position 5,365,498 of record NC_066334.1, on the reverse strand, counting down.
AGAGGACAATAGCCTTCAGCAGCATGATGCCAGGTAAGAGAAAGAGTCATCCCAAAGTTATGGGCTGGGATTGTTCCCAGGAAAAATGAAAATTAATGTATCTGCTGCAGAAATTTCTAGTTAGAACAAGAGGCTGGAGTTTGGGCCCTGAGTTCTGTGCCTTAGCTCCTGACTGATAAGGTGATGAAGGCTAAATCAATTAGCTCTAGATTTTTGGGACTAGATTTTGAAAAAATGGGTAAGACTGTTAAGCAGGGTGGGTAAATACTGTGGGTTTTAAATACTTTACTCCTTTAGTGCTTTGTCCTCTCTTTCTTGACACCAGTTTTTGAAATAATTCTAGGGTTTTGCTTGGTTTTATGACTATGAGTAGTGGTTTAACACAGAACAGAAAGTTTCCTATTCTAATGATGGGATCCAGGCCATTAAATGCCATTTTCTGTCAGTTTCCTCTCTCTGTTTTCAGTTCACTCTTCTTTCACATTGAAACTTCTTGTGTGTGTATTTTTCTTTCCTTTCAAAGTCAAGAAAAAAGTTTGTCTTTAGGATTAAAAAAACCCCATCCAGTCTCACTAAACTGACCTTGGATGAAAAGTTTGCAGCCTCAATAATGAACTCAAAGTCCAGAGGAGAGAATGTGGTCAGGTTGAAACCATGGCTTGACAGCAGCAATAACAGAGCCTGGATGAAAGAGGACAGGGCTGTTTTATGAGATGATGACAAAAAATGGGGGGTGAAGTTTGCAGGTGGTGTGGCTCAGGTACACCTGAGTGTGGCAAGGTGATGCTCAAGCCTGGATCCAAGGTGATGCTCAAGGACCTGTGCCAGCTCTGCTCCCTCTCTTTCAGGTTACAGACACGTGTACCTGGAGGGCATAGAAGAGGCTTCCATCTTCGTGCATGTGGCTATAAATGACATCTGTGGTAAGGTGAGTGTCTCTGTGCTGTGCAACACCCCCACAGGAGCTGCCAGCATCTCGTATCCCACCAGGGAAGCTCAGTGGGTGAAGGTCCAGGCTGACATTTTGGTTGACTTGGAATAAAATTGATCTCTGTGCTTGTCATGGTAGCTTGAGATTTTTCTGAATATCCATGGAGATCAAGGCAAATTGTAGGGAAAGTTGTAAAAGAGATTCTTGCAGTGCCTTTTTGAGGAAGCCATAGGGGAAGGTTATTTCCTTGCAGCACACACATTTGTATAAATGATGTGATTGTGAGTGCACCTTGCTGAACCAAAGTTACACACCTTAACCCTGAGCACTTGCTCCCTGCAAAGCTGATGCTTTAAAGGCTCTGCCTGATGTTTCAGCATTTTAAATTTAATTAAATTCTTCAAGCTTATTGGCTTTGGATTTTTTGCCATAATAACTCTTAAAATGCAGAAGAGAAGTGATGCAGGTAATAGCTGGACATATTTACACTCCTTGTCTGTTATTAAGGGTGTGTTTGCTTCACACACAGGAAATAACTCTCAGTGTGCCACATCTCAATTTCCACAGGTAATTGCCACCTTTTCCAGAGGTAAAGCCCTAATTTCAGACTTGTTCTAGGCCAGATAAAAAAGGGGCAGCTCCTGTCCTCTGAGTGCAGTGTTCTGTGCTGTTAATTCCAGTGAAATCAGGTCCAAAGCTCCTTGCAGGATCTGTTTGTCCTGCAGCAGTGAGGTGCAACATCAGCATTGTGATAGCAGGAGGAAGGAAAACTTCTCTTCCTCCTTTGTTTTCTCATTTTTCTTCTTTAATTTCAAAATCAGACTTACAAAAAACCTACTCAAGTACGAGTAAGACATCAGCAGTGTTCAGGGCTGTTAATGCTGATGGAATCAGGTCCAAAGCTCCTTGCAGGATCCCAGTTTGTCCCGCAGCAGTGAGATGCAATATCAGCATCAGGACAGCAGGAGGAGGCATCCAGCGGGCTGGGAATGCCCAGGTCCTCCTCCAGAGGGAAATTCGAGCAATCCTGAACCGGAAAACAGCTTGTTTGGACTTTAATCATCTCTTAGTTATTTAACTCAGCTCCCGAGTCGCTGCCCTTGCCAGCGGTGTTTAATGGAGGGGCCAATGCTCCTCCTCTTCATCAGTGAAATATTTTCACTTCCAACCTCCTTTAGCAAATTCTCTCTGTTTAGCCTTAATTCCCTGGCCTTTCATAATTACTTGATCTTACTAACTTCTTCATGAGTGACTGGCTGTGACAGTTTGCAGATGGGTAAATGCCCATTTCAACTTTGGCAGTTTTTTGGGACTTAGATTTTTCTTGGTGTTCCCTGATTGCTTCTCATTGTCACTGCAGTCTCTCTGGGCTTGCTGGTGTTAGGGAGTGATTCTGTGCACTGACAAAATACAAGGATTTGGAAGGAAAGTCTGTATGTGTTGTGGTTCTGGTTCTGGGGTTTTGTTCGTTTTTTTTAATTTATATTTTTTAATAAAAACTACTGAAAATGTGGAACAAATATTAAACGTCCCTTTCTGGTTTGGTCTGTCTGAATCTTTTTTTGCTTTGATTTTTAATTAACAGACTGCTGTCCAAATTAGAATTTTTTCTTTTCTCCTTTCTTAATTATGGATAGAAAAATCACCCCAGTTATCAGTTTTCAGGTTTTGTTTTTACCCATTCTTTATTAATTGGTTTTACCCATTCTTTATTAATTGATTTTACCCATTCTTTATTAATCCAGAGATTTGAATGCAAACATTTACATTCTGGAACTTTTTTATAAATGGAGATATTCCACCTGCTCAGTAGCTTGGTATTACTAAAACAGTCTTAGGTGAAAGAAAATAATCTTAATTTATGTGTGAAATCCCTTTCAGACTGCTCTGTTTCCTGGAAAGGCTTTTCATTGTTTCTGTCTCTTCTGTGCTCTGCTGATGTACTGCAGAATTTCTTGTGGTTTTTCTAGATGTGCCTATCTCTGAGCTCCTCCCTCACTGTTACTCTGCCTTTACTCTGTCTGTTTGTGATTTCAGTGGGCTTCTCTATGTCAAAAAAGTCTCCTTTTAGAAGCAGAGCGTTTTTAGACGCCTTGAAGGTACCCCTCCTGTCCCAGGGAGGTGCAGACACCACCACACACCTGCATGCCTTCAGCTGGTGGCTTCATTAGCATCAACCTTTCCTTGGCAGCATTTTTGAGCTCTCCAACTCATGGAACATGGGCTGTGACATTTGGCTGGGTCACCCCTGTGGGGTCACTGACAGCCACAGAGCCCTCCCTGTGTGAAGCAGATCCAGGATAAAGGTCCTGCCTCTCTCCCCCTTCTCTGAGCCTCTCCCTCCCCTGCCTTTCCTCTGGAGGGCTGCAATTCAAACTCCTTCTTTCACACAGAAAAGAATCATTTGCTAAATTGGGGGAAAGCCTCTTGTGCTCTTTTTCAAGTCTGCTTTCCAGAGTGAAGCAGCCCTGTAAAAGCTGGGCTGGAAGCTGAAAGCACAATGTCCTGGATCTCCCTCAAAACTGCTCTCCTTTATTTTTTTCCTTCTTTTAAAACCTTTTTTCCCCCCCAAGTTAACCAAATCTGCCTTTGTGTTCTTGAATCACTCCCTTGATTCAAGCAACAGTGTCCAGCTTAACAAAGCTGCAGCAAACAAGCCAGAATGACACCTTGGGCCCTGCACTGCGTGCCACCCATTCCATCAGTGCTTCCCCTTTCTTTTTGGTGGATATTATTTGTCTGTGTTGTTTGTATGACAATTTTTTTCTGGGTTTTGCAAATATTTGTATTGTCTGATTTTTATAGCAATAAATTCATGTACTTGCCAACTTGTCTCCCAGTAATGCAAGCAAGACTGTTCAATAGTCTGGCTCTCACAGAAGATTTTCCAATATTTAATGTCTGCCTTACATGGAAAAAAATCAAACCCTACTATCTTTATCTTATCCTAAAGGTAATTTTTGATAATGCCCTACTCACACTGGAAATTGGCACGTGATAACTAAACTTCAGTCAATTCTAATTGAATAAATATTGTACAAAAAAATAATATTGTGAACACTTTTACTGGCCCTTGTGTCAGCCAAATAAACCTTGGTCCCACATGGCAGCTTGGGCAGGACACTCGGGGTAAAAGCAGCCAACATCTGCATTAAGTCCTGCACAGCAGCACTGGAAATGCACAAGCAGGCACTCAGATATTTATTTTAGGGTGAAAGACTGTTGTAATTTAAATGAGACCCTTCTGTGCCATTGTTTGGCACTGCAGAAATGTGACCTCATGTGACATCAGAGTGCCAGAGCGTGGCTGCTGGTCAGGTTCTGTCACGGGCTTCTTAAAATGCACTTCAGTCATGATCCACCCTGGCTTTATCCATCCTGGATGCTACAGCTGCTCAAAAGTCTGATCCAACTGGGAAATAAAGAGAGCAAAGGGGGAGGAGTAGATGAAAAGAGAAATACTTTTCTGTGCCTGAAGTGATCTCTGTGCAAAGCAAGCCAGCGCTGACTCAGGCATCAGCCTGGGCTTGGAAAGTTGGCAAGTACAGCTGGAATGTTTGCAGGAATGCTGGACCTCTGTTTCATTGAGATGTAAATCAGTTGTATGGTGGTGGGAGATTTATGCTGGTGAATTTGTGTGTTTAATGCTTAAATAACTCCTGAAGGCTGTGGAGAACTGTGATGTGACACTGACTAACCTCCCTTGTTTGTGGTGTGTTTCCTCAGTGCTGAACACATACACCAGTGTCTTGGGATAAGTGTTGTATGGTAGGAAAAATTACCAAAATGTAATCACACAGGTAGAAATTGAAATACTCAATGATCTTTGGTGGGTGTATAGTTAGCTGCTATTCATGACAGTGCTCAATTCAATTCGAGTGTAGATCTCCTTTATGTTGGAAAAATATCCTATTTTATGGTCAGTGTTTATTTCCCAGCAGTTCCTAGAAAACGCATTTACAGCAGGAATTTTAAATACATCTGCTTTGGGTGAAACTGAGAAACTCTTCAGCTTTCACAAGGAAAACCTTGTAGACAGAAGTATTTCCTTTTTTTTTTTTTTTTGTCTTTTCAATAGCTCTAATGTTTATGTAGATGTTGTAAGTAATTACATGCTAGAAAGAAAATGATGACAAATACAGAGATAAGTGTGGCTGGAAAATGTTATCTAAAAACATAGCTGAGAAAAAAAGAAGATGTGTTATTTTGCAAGGCTGCTGTTAGTGATTTTTTTTTTTTTTCATTTTTAATGCCTGTCCTATTTCTGGGTTAGTTCTCATGCTGATGGTAGGAGTATAGCAGGAGACTGTGTGTGAATGATATTTGTTCATGAGTTCCTGTGCTAAGAGGAACAGCCTTGCATTTTTATTTTTATATTATTTTTATTTTTCTATTTTTTATTCTTTTCTTATTTCTTTTGCAGGCCAAACAAGCTCTAGGTCTAAAAGGGCTGTTTCTCAGAAATCCAAAGCAGGCCTCTCTGGACAGTCATGCTGCTGGGCAGCTCCATCGCAAACATTCCTTTAGCAGCCACATCCTGAGACGGACGGCCAGTGCACCCACCAAGAGCCAGAAGAAGAACAAGAAGGGCTTTCCAGAAATTGCTTTTGACACAAAGGACAGCAGCTCTGCAGGGGCTGGAGAAGGGAGGGAAGTGGAAGCTGCCTCCCAGCCTCGCTTTGTGCAAGAGCCAGAAAGCGCTTCCCCGTCCCCAGCTCCCCGAGACGGTGCCGCTGGGGAGGCACCTGGCAGGGGCTTGAAAGGTAAGGCCCAGGGCTGTCCCCAGGGGCCAGGGCAGAGCTGTGCCCACCCCGGGGCTCCCTTCAGCGAGCCCTTGCCCAGGGCACACAGGGTGAGGCTGCAGGAGCCCCAGGGCGAGAAGCCGAGCGTCTTCGCCCGCTGTGCCATCAACAGCTCGGGCAGGATCGGAGTGGCCACCAACTGCATGAAATGCATGGTTGGCTCCAAAGAGAGCCCTGACCCTGAGGGGCCCTGGAGCGACCACCCCGGCAGGTCCATTGTGGCCAGAGAGCCCCTGCAGGCTGGGCAGGGCAGCAGTGCAGAGGAGAGGGTAGAGCTGCACACCTGGGTGGTCAGAGGGCAGCCCAGGCCACTCTCAGATTTGCAGCCTTGCAGCAGCCCTGGAACTGCAGGGGACCTGAGGAGGAGCAGCCAGGCTTTGGTGAGCCCAGGGAAGACGAGTGGTGACTCTAAGTGCCACGGGCTAAAGGCTCCTCCCCGGCAGCGCTGGCAGTGCCACTCAGGTGCCAAGTATGGAAGCACTGTCAACTTGGTTGCAGCCAGCAATGGCTCTGTGTCCTCCAACTCCAGCAGTCTAGAAAGCCTTGGAAGCCCAGAATTCCCCAAGCACTGGTCTGAACCTTCTCGAAGGCAAGTGGGCACCCTCCAGAGGGAAATGAACGCCTTGTTCGTTCAAAAATTGGAGGAAATTCGAAGTAAATCCCCTATATTCTTTACTGGTAAGACCAGATTTTCTTCACCCTTCTCCACTGTAGATCACATCATTGTCTCAGCTTCTGCATAGCATCCTTACTTAGAAGCTCCTCTATGTTGTTTGGCTGTCAAGAGGTTTTTTTTTTGGTTTTTTTTTTTAATTTTGGCAATGACAGAAGAAAAAATTCTTCATAAATATTTTTATTTTCTTTTTTGTAGACGTGTCTGGTTTAGCTTAGTCCTTGCCATGCCTAGTTAACCATCTGCAGTAGTGACACTGTCCATAAATGTTGGGGTTGTTTGTTCAGGGCTTTTTGTTTCCTTGATTTTCGTAGTGAATGTGGTATGATACTAAGTAAATTTGAAGATCCAAACCAGAGCATTAAGTGAGATTGAATATGGAAAACCCACATCCACAAACAATATTTCCATTATCAGCCTTTGTGTTCCACTGAGGGATAACCCCATCAGGAATGCTGTCTAATGTGCTTTCTGATAACAATAAACCCATTCCCTCCTCAAAGATCTTGCTGTCAGTCCAGGAATTACTGGATGGATTTCCCTGCTCTCTTCAGGAGACGTATTTTATAAACACAGCAACCCATTCTGCTCCTAAATGTGTCTGCAGACATTTCTGCTGTGCTGTGATCTTCATGGCCTGGGGGCAGAGGGTGTGATCTGCTGCTCCTGGCATCAGCCAGGCTGGGGCACTCCTGCCATTCCCCACTGCCACCCAAAATGTGCCCAAAACTTAGAAAGTTCCTAAAGCTGCAGCATCCTGTGGTTGTTTCAAACTGGGAATGTGTGGCTGCACCTGTACCATGAGCTGGGGGTTTGTAGAGATGGGAAATCAAAGCAGAGGCAAACAAAGGAAATCTTTTAGTAAGAAAAATGGCATTTTTCCTCCTGATTTGGCAGGAATGGGATAAAGGAAAGAGATTTTGATAAGAATTTTCTGCTTCACAGAACTGTAAGGAGAAAGGAGGAAATGCAGCTTTTGGCTGTGACTGCAAGAGCTCCTCTTCAAATCCCTCACCCTCCTTGTTAATTGTCCCAGAAATCTGGACACTGATGATTGCATGCTCAGGAACAGTGAAGGGATTGTGGTGCTTTTCCTAAGATGTAATCCCTTTCTTAATAACAGATTCTGACTGCCCACCTATAATGGGCTTTTTTGAAAGCCTCACACAGAAATTTGAGATATTTTATTTATTTGACCAATTTCATCTGGTTGGGTGTCTGAAATTTACCTTCTGTTTTTAAATAGCATTTATTTTAAAGCATATTTTTCCAATATCAGCTTCAGGCTCTTAGGGAAATACCAGGACAATGGGAGGGGTGAAATTTGCTGGTTCCCGTGACTTGCAGTTAATCCAAAGCAGCAGAACTCTTTCTATGCCTAAATTATTGGCATTGGGCTTTTCACAAACTCTGAGTACTGTGACATAGGAAACCATTTCCCATTATCAGTGCCAGCTCCCCTGCCAGCCCCCCAAGTCACTAAACAAATATTGGGATATGCTTGAAATTTGATTAAATCCATCTGACTTCCCAAGCATGGAATCAGCAAACCCTTCAAATGGTGAAATGGTGCCTTGGCCTGGCTGCTGCTGGTCCAGTGACAGCCCCTCTGTTTGCACAAACAGCTCCCTTTCCCAAACTCCTGCAAGGCCCTGCCTTGGGCCAGGAAACCAGGGAAACCAGCTCCATGGCTGCACTTGGGAATTGGCATTCTGCTGGGGGAAGTGCCCTGGGATAAGGCAGGAAACTATAGCTGGCCCTTTATTATATAGTAAATCAATCTATTTAATAACCATTATTTCTATAATATAAATATATAGACAACAATTAAAATACATACAGCAATAAAATATAAACAACAATACAAATAAATACAATAAAAACTATAAATATATAAATACAAACATAAATAGATCTATTTATCAAAATTATGATAATATATAATATAAATACATTTAATAATATTTTAGTAATATTTATTATTACGATAGCTGGCCCAGCATTACACGTTCCAGTGATTTCCCTTCCCAGTGTGCCCCAGTCTGTGCTGCTGGATGGGCAGAAGGAGAATTTATAAATCTGATCAGCTCTGGGCCCTTCCTGACACTCCTGCAGGCACTGAGAGTCTGGAATGTTGGAGCTGGGGTATGGAATGTTGGAGCTGGGGTATGGAATGTTGGATTTGGGCTATGGAATGTTGGAGCTGGGTTATGGGCACAGGTGCCTGATTCCTTTCCAGCACTCCCAGCTAATGCAGGTCAGGGCAGAGCTGTTCCCACCCCTGAGTTCTGCACTGGGCTGGGAATCCTGGTATTCCCTGGGCAGGTTCTGGGAGTGATGTTTCCCATTCGGAGAGGGCTTTGGAGGAGTCCAGAGTCCTCTGAGCAACCTGGAAGGTGTCCTTGCCTATGTCAGGGTCCTTGAAACTTGATTTTTCGGGTCCTTTCCATCACAAACCACTCTGTGATTCCATGATTCTGTGATTCCATTCCTCTGTTCAGTGGAGTGTGTTCCTTCAACATTAACAAATATTTTGATTTAAAAAAAAAAAAAAGGAAAAAAGAACTTAATATCTGTCCATGTGTGGATTCCATTGAGTGGTCTGGTTGGTCAGAAATTCTTAGGATCCTACAACCATGTGTGAATATTCCTGTATGTCTCCTTTCCCTCCCTCAGCACTAATTTATCCTGTTCTCTGCACCTGCCTTCCCTACATTAATTGGATTTTTCCTCTGTTCTGTCCTATTATTCTACATGCACACACTCTCTCTCTAGTTAAGAACTGAAAGGACAAGCAAGTCAAAGGTAATGTCTGCTGAGTGTCCCTGATTTCAGCCCTTGTTGCCTCTAGTCCTGGTTTTCCCCTGTTTGCTGCCCTGTAATTACCTGCTCCTGTGCCCTTGAGGCTGTGATCTGGCTTGCTGGTGCTTTGTTAGTTCTGGAATGCATGTCTGCACTGTGCTTTGGAGATTTGGGAAATCATCTCTTTGGCATGATTGCTTTGGCTCCTGGGGTGCAGGTGATAAACATTGCAGAGGATGGAGCATTTTCTCCAGGTAATTGGTGGCTGGAGTGATTCTCCAGGGCTGCACTCACAGCCTGCTGTTCATGACCCATCTGTCTGCAGAGGTTTTTTTTTGAAGTAGAAATTACCAAGTTTTTTTAGGAAGAACAAAGTCTGTTTAAAGCTTTTGTTTTGTTTTTAAAAGTCCCATTGCCAACATTCCACTGTCTGCAGATCATTTGTAATCTGCTCCACAAGTCCTGTGCTGCTTCTCTTCTGAGTGGTTGGTCACTGGGATCACATCTGCTGGTCAAACTGGTGTTTGATCATTGTACATGCTCTGCTTGTGCTCTGATACCCTGACCTGTTGAGTGCTGGGAGGAAGGAAAACTGAAATTCAAGTGGTGCTGGATGGTGGAGGAAGAAAAGCTGGTTTACAAAAGGGGTCACAAAGGGCAAAAATTGCTGGGTACTGTTGTTGTTTGAGAAGAAAACCAGAACAGTCACATGGTGCTGCTGTGCATGGACTGAGATTTCTTGAAGCAACAGGGCTTTGTGCAGCTAAAACTCAATGTGCAAAATGTTTTGCTGCCTTTGGCCAGGCATTTGAAATCTCAAGTTATTTTAAAAATCATTATTAACATGGACAACTTGTGCCTTGAGAACAGTGGTAATACATAAGGAATGAATCTTAGCTCAGCTGTAACTTGTAAGAGATAACTAACCCTGTATCTCTGTTTTTCTTGTTTCTTTCTTTTTCTTTTCATGCCTCCCAAGCAGATGTCTGCCACTTCTCCATGCAGAGGTCAGTCACTTCTTTATGCAGCCTAGAAACGATCACAGAAGAGCCTGTCCTTGCCACTGAGAGCCATGAGTGCAGCCTTCTCTTCCCCCTGCCCGTTACCCCTTACAGTGACTCTGAGGAAGGATCTGGCTCTGACCATTCCACCGAAGCTCCATCAGAGGGAAGCAGCACACCCAACCAGCCTCAAGAGCCCCGATCCTCCAGAAAACAAGGAACAATTCTGGCTGCAGAAGACCGAGGCCGGGATGTCCCAAGAGCAGCTGACACGGGTTTGGTAGCCCCAGAGGATGAGAGGACAAGAGTGGCAGGATGTCCCACAGAAGGAAATGGCTGGACACAGTGCAGTGAGGCTGAGGAGCAGGGTGGATCAGCAGCACATCCCCAAAAGGCCAGGCTGGTAGAGGCAGCAGATCACAGTGCTGGCCAACCTGTAGGAAACTGCCAGAAGCAAAACCAACCAGGTCAGGTATTAGCAGACACGAAAAGCACCTCTGTATGCAAAGGGCAAAACCTGGGTGCAGCAGCTGTTCCACCCCAGCAAAGCAGTGTCAGTAACAGCCCCCAGGCAGATTGTCCCCAGAAAGCCTGGGCTGCACAGGCTCTCCCTGTCTCTGTTTCCCAGACGAGCTCTTACACGTTGGCAAGAAGGGCAAAGAGTGAAGGACTGAAGATGTCAGACTCCTCATCCTTAATAAGAATCCCGAGCAGCCAGTCTCCAGCAGCTGAAGTGTACTTTGATGCCACTGTCAATGACCGGATCTGGAGCAAGCTGGACTGTGCCAGCCACCGTGACAGCATGTCCTCCTCGTCCAGCATGTCCTCCAACGACACCGTCATCGACCTCTCCCTCCCCAGCCTGGCCCGCAAAAGCCTCCCAGACCTGGGCATCCGCCAGGACAGCCTGGAGCCCCTGGCCATCAGGAAGGGCATGCGCCCGCGCTCCGCCACCACCTGCAGCAACGAGCTGCCAATGGTCAGCAAGAGCAAGTCCAACCCCAACCTGAGGTCTGGCCAGCTGCCGGCTGACGAGCTGTGCCCCCGGCCCCTGGCCAGGAGCCCTCGGGACGCCTTCTCGTCCATTCCTAGAAGGCACACCTGGAGCAGGCTCTACATGGAGAGTCTCAGGCAGTCCTCTAACAAATCCAAAGCGCATGACACGGTCGGGAATAACCAGGCAAAGTCCAAAAGCCTCGGGGACCTTACCTCTGACGACATCGTGTGCACTTTTGAAAGCAAATACCGCAGCATCAGCAGGAGCTTCGTCACCCGCTCCATGCGGGAGCAGCGCCGCTCCTCGAGCCTGCGGCCCTCGGCCAAATCCCGGGACGAACTGACGGAGCAGCTGAAGAAGCTGACGGCCTTCCAGCAGGAAAACGACATCACGTCCCCCATCAGGCTGGAGCCCAGCGAGTCGGAGGAGGAGGGCGAGAGCGTGGGGCTGCTGCGCCGCTCGTCCTCGCGCAGCCAGAGCCGCGTGCGCTACATCGCCAACAGGGCGCGGCAGGCCCAGGAGAGGCAGCGCCTGCAGGGCCGGGCACAGCTCGGGGGCAGCCCCATCGAGGAGAGGGGCAACCCCGAGGGTGCCTGCAGCGTGGGCAGGGCCGGCTGCACCGACCCCGCTGCCCACACGGCCCTGGCGGCCTCGCCCAAAGCGCAGCCCGAGTGCGCGGCCGACACCGAGGTGTTCTTCATGCTCAAACTGTGACCCTGGCGGCGCTGGGCGCTGCTGGCACTCCTGTCACAGCAAAACCCGAGAGGCCCAAAATGTCCTGTATTCCTGGCCTTCCCCTGAGCCAAGGGTGCTTGGTACCACGACTCCAAAGGAACTGACGAGGATTCATTTTTAATTGCGCTTTGCCCAGCCTCCCATCAGGCCTCCTTTGTGTGTGGCCACTTCTCGCGTTTGCGGTTTGCTCTTGGTCTTTGCTAATTTCAATGATTCTTCTGACAACGGTAACCTTGATGTGTAATGGCTACATGTGATGCTAACGACAGCTAAGGTGAATTTTTCTTTTACAAATCACGGATCCATGTAAGGACGCTGGACTTAAAATCACATTTATTTTCTGGAAGAGTTTGAGGCCTCTGAGGGTGTGAATTAATAATGTAGTAGATACAGTCCATCTTCCATCGTGGACCTGCTTATTTCAGTGAAAATCCATATTTTCTCTTTGAAGAAAAGCTCTCTTGTTCCAAAGCAATGCTTTTATAAACTCAGCCTGTTTATATATCTATATATATATATATATAAATATCTATATATATACACCTGTGTGTATGCAAAGATATATCTGCACATGTTTGTACACATGCACACCCTGAACCTGAACTGTGACTGCTCCTTGTCTCAAGGCATTGTCTGAGGGAATTGAGACAGGAGAGAGAAGGGAATGGCTAAAAATAGAAATATCTTCTGACTTTACTTCAGAAATGGCTACGAAGCATGTTAGTCTTTTCTTGAAACAGCACTGTCCCTTCTTACGGTATTTTAACAATGCTGCTGTACATAGCACTTTTTGGATGAATTTTACTATTTCTGTATTGCACTGCCATGCAAAATTTTCAATGATATGTTTAAAAAAAAAAAAGAGATATTTAATTTTTTTAGATGGACATATTTAGAATTAAATAACAACTTAACAGAGTAATAATTTTTCCTCCCCCCTTTTTTTTACTTTTTATTTTTAGGGATGTTGTCATGTGTCCCCCCAGTCCCCAGTTATGATGTCATTTATTATAGATGTACATTTTATCAGTGATGGAGAAGAATGTTTACTGAGATGCATTTTAAAGAGAAACAGAGGTTTAATTTTATTTCAGGCTGCATAGAGTCCCTATTATTGAGAGGATATTTTGCCTTTGTAATGATTCTTTTGTGTATATTGCAAAATTTAAGAATTTGTTTGTAAAACCACCTTACACTACTAAAATAAACATATTTAACCTCCCAGCTGGTGACTCTTCAGCTGTACCACAACACTGGGGTTGTTTGTGATACACAAACATGGTGTATCAAAATCTGCTTTGTTTTTCAGCTTCCTTTGTGGATAACATTCAATTTTACTCTTTTTCAGAGGGGCAGCCAGCACAGAGCCACTCAGATTTTCTCAGGTCCTCCAGAACCTGTGAAAGGATTGGCAGAGACTGACACTGTGTGGTGTTAGACACAGCACAGGGCTGGGGCAGGATGAAAACTCTGGGGCAACTGGTGGAGTTAGTAGCCAAACAGACAGAAGGAGTGATCCATCCTGGAGCAGCTGCACAAGTAACACAGATGGCCCTGTTTCAGCACTGAGGGGGTTTAAAGTCTGGCTGAAAATGCTGCAGCTCAGTTTTGCTCTTCACCTGTCACTTGACTGAAAAATCACTTCTATTCCTGTCCCAGCAAAGTGCACAGTGAAAGTGCATTTTGCTTCCTTCCCACTCCTCCTGGAAGGGTTGTCACTTGTGGAGCTGGGAAGGGGCTCTTGGTTCTCATTTTAGAATCACTTGGCCACAAAAATTTAAATTCTGAGATACCAAAACAGTAACAAAATTTAAACTCTGAGATAGCAAAATGTAAGGCTGACTGTGTTATCACCATAACACAGCCATGGGGCTGGAGGGGTTAAATTTCTGATTAAATCTTTTCAAATGCTCTCCAGCATGTTTGGTCTGAAAATATTCCCTGAGTTTTCCAGGCTGGCTCAGATGTGCCCAGCTTGTCTGCAGGACTCAGATCCCAGGGCAGCTTTGTGCAGCAGAGCTTTGGGATGTGCACTGGGGTGACCCCCCAGCATCACTGCAGGCTCTGAAGGGAGGGAGGTGAGGCTGCAGCAGAACGTGGGATCTGCCAAGAGGAGCCTCCCATTGTGTCCCAGCACAAAGCAAATTTCATTAACATTCTCTGGGGGAAAAATCACTCATGTAAATACTTTAATTTCGGGCTGAAAAGCTGCAGGGAGTCGCTGCTTTTGTAACTTTAATGCTTTTGCAGCTTTAATGTCAAGTACATGCAACTTGACAGCTTTGGAAAGTTAATGCTTGAAAGGCCTATTTGTGTCTTCTCAAGGACTGAGTCTCACAATCAGAATATTTTCATCTTTAATTGATTAAGCAACACTTGTTAAATGAATGCACCTCACAGGAGGCAGCATCATGGAGCACTTTAAAACATTTACCTTCGTTCAGAATTTTAACCAACAGTGTCTGGATTTAAATCATTAGGGTACATGTGACATTTGCCCTCTTGCTTCCAAATTAATAGCAAATTTTTGCAGCTTGTTTTGTGGCACTATCTAAGACTGACCTTTCATCATGTATTTTTTTTATTCCTATGAGTGTAATTCATTCCAGCATCTAAGAATTATTTGGAATTTAAGTCAGCAGAAGGTCACGGTTTTGCTCTTCATTCTTCTGCTCTTCCTGTGCATCCTGAGACTCCAGGAAACACAGGATGGGCATTTAGGTTCATTAAATGGTAAGATCTGAAATCCAGAGTCTCCAGATCACGAGCAGTGACCTGGACATGGCTGGGTGTGGGATTTATGGTCTGTGTTCCTCCAGCTTGGCCTTCACCAGCACTGCTAATGAACATTCAATTGTGTCCTTCAAAGCTGATTTTGTCTGTGTGATCAACAGGCAGGAAAACGGACACAGCTGCTGGGGACAGCTCCAAAGGGAGGAATTTTACAGCAACACCACAGGACAGTGAGAGAATTCCATGAGTCCTGATGCAGCACCCAGCTCTTCCAGAGGCTCTCCTTTGGTGAGGTCTCCTCCTTCCCCGAAGGTGTCCCCTGGTCCAGCTGGCACGTTTAGAGCCACTCCTCCTCCTCCTCCTCGTCCTCCTCCTCCTCCTCCTCTCCCGGGTATTTAACCCAGCACGGGATGCCCAAACCTGCGGGATCCTCCCTCCTGTGCCGGGCATCCCGAGCAGCTCCCGCACGGACGGACGGACAGACAGACAGACGGCCCAAGGGAGTCGCTGTAAGTGACAATCTGCCCTCAGTTCGTGCTCTGCTTCTGGCAAAGGGCAAAGCCTGCTGCCACCGGCTCCTTCCTGGCTTTTTAACCCACATTCGCACCCTGCCTGTGCTTTTAGACGAGCTGCGTGTTTAACACCTTTCTGTTCAAGGGGATGCCAGCAATTCCAGCTCTGGTCACTTTGGGCACCACTTGAAACACAGGTACCAAATTGGAAGGGAAAAGGAACAGGAATTTAGAGGCTAAACCTACCAGGAAAAGCACAGCTCCTCCCTGGCTCAGCCTGAAGGCTGCTGCTTCTTTTGTATATTTTTTTCCCCTGGTTGATGCAGCTGCTCAGTTTTTGTGCTGCTCTGGCAACAGCCAAGGGCAGCAGCTACTTTGTCTAAAATGCAGTTGTAGGATAAAGTCAGTGTTCATTGGTTTTTTCAGCTTTTAGAGAGATGGGGCAACTGAGAAGCATTTGAAAAGTTTTTATTCCATTATCAGTCTCTTGTGAGACACAAGAGATGTAAAACTCAACACCATTCCATCAGAAGCCAACCTATTTCCTGGTGACAATACAATGCATCTTTCCCAGCTCCAATTCTCTAAAATATCTGGTCTTTTTGCAAGGCCATAGTTGGAAACTTGTTGAAATTTGTCTCTAGTTCAATCTCAATCTCAACAATGTCATCTCCATTCCTAAATCAGCACACCTTGTTTCAGTATTTTCATACAGATGTACAAGGCTGTAAAAGTTTTCTCTCAGGTTTTGAGAATTCTTTTCAAATCCATTTCCCCAAGTGTTGGCTGATGTGCAGCTCAGATCTCAGCCCTCTCCTCTGGGATCCTTTCACAAGGATCAACATTTCCCCATTTGGCAGAATGTTTTAACAGCAGCAACAGCAAAATCAGCATTGAAATTTAACCTGGACAGAACCTTCTGTGGAGGTTTTCATTATTTCTCTCATTAGGAAAAATGAATGAGGGAAAGTGCTGAGCTGGAATGCTGAGTTTTCATAGGAGGCAGGATTGGGGAAATTTCCTAAAAGCTGGTGAGGTAAGATCCCTAAATCCAGTGTTTTCTGAGCATCAGTCAGCCACAAGTAATGCCATGGGTAGTGTATTTTTGCCTACACACTCTCATAAATAATAAGTTTTCTTGGGCATTTTTAATTTATTTTTTATCATTTCTGGTGGAATGGTGTCCTGTACCTTGCTGGACAGCAAATACCATTTAAAATATTGCTGCTGCTTCCTCTCCTGCCCCTTCCCTGGGGGAAAACCCACAGGGACAGAACCAGCAGTGGGTAAATGCCCTTTTTTAGCTTTGTCACCTCCTTTTTGCTGCAGTGGGGACTTCACCAGAGCCTTTCTTTGGTGTTTGTTCTGGCTGAGCTCAGCAGTGACTGTTTTCAGCTGGAGACTTCATTTGGAATTGTGGCTCTACAGAAAAAGGAGCAGAAAATCCAGGACAAAGTGATCTCACCCAGTGATGGGGAACTGTGGAACCAGGTTTAACTGCTTGCCTTTCACCTCCAGCAGGAAGGTTCCTGTAGAGCAGCAGGAATTTCTGCTCCCATGGATAAATCCCTTCACTTCACAGTCTGTGTGCTCACAGCCCTGCTGCTCCTGAGGGAATCAAGCCAGGCAGGTGAGGAAAAGGATCCAGAAATGTTGCCTGCACCCAAACCTGGTTTTGTTCTTCTTTAGATCATTCATTCCTTCAGTTTGTACCTGCCACTGCTTGCAGGATTTTGTCCTAATCTCAGAATTTGCTTTCAAATGAATTATTAAAAAAATTCCCCAGGGCTCACCTGGTGGCTGGGACTTGGTGAGTGCTGTCCCCAAGTGCCTTTGATGTCCCCAAGTGCCTTTGATGTCCCCAAGTGTCTTTGCTGCTACAGCTGAAAGCCAGATGACAGAGGTTGGGGAAGATGAAAGAAGCCAAGGAAAAGGGGTGGGTTTAGCTGTGGTTATTGTGGTTAAAGCTGCACTTCTGGGAGATGATGGTCCCTTGAGGATGGGGGTAAAACTGAGGGCAGGTGGCCAGTCCTGAGCAGTGCCAGGAGCCTTTTCCCCAGGAGCCTTTTCCCCAGGAGCCTCCCTTTGGAAGGCTGGGCAAGCTCAGGGTAGCAGGAGCAGAGAAAAAGCTGATTTTTTTTTACAGCCACACTCTCTTCCTGCAACCACCAACCCATGGGGAAGGGAGGGATGAGCCCTTCTCTTTGTCCTGTGCTGCTGCAGCCTCCCAGGAGGATTCCCAGGAGGATTCCCAGGATTTCCAGGAGGATTCCAGCAGAATCCTCGATGCTGGGCACTGTCACTGCCATGACCTGGGGTTGGTGCTGCAGCCCCATCGCCCCTGGGCCTTTCAGGAGGGCTCACAAAGGGGCTTTGAGCTGGGAGCTGGAGCCCTCAGAAGGCTCTGCTGCCTTCCAAGGAACCCCACGGGGCCTCCAAAAGCTGCTGCTGGCTTTAAAGGGTTTCTAAAGGGAGACAAGAGAACTCCTTTGTGGAGATTTCCAGCCCCCATGGAGAACTGTAGTGGAGAGGGAAAAAACAGGTTTTGTTTTACAATAATGTGGAGTTCAGCACAAGGCCAGAAAATGCAACCCCAAAGAAGGAAAAATAAATACATAATGAATGAATATGCTGTTATATTTAGAGAAAAACTCACAGCTTTTGCTTGAAAGAAGTGAAAGCATCCTGCATTTTTTAGTTTATCTTGAAGGATTTTTGGCTTTTGTGCTGTGAATTCTCTGAGTCCAAGGAACAATGCTAAGCAGATTCTAGAAGAATCATCCTGGGCAATTAGTAAGCAATATCTTGACAAAATTGTGGTTTTAATTCTGCATCTCAGATGCAGAACCTGCCAGCAGTAGGGGAAAGGAGGAGTAAGAAAAATCAGTGTCAGGGAAGTGGGTGGTGAGGAACTTTGGGTTCTCCTCAGGGGAAGATGGGCTTGGCAGGAAAGGGGGAAGGTCTGGGCTGTGTGAGGAAGAGGAGCTGGTGCTGCCCCTCCTCAGGGATGGACTGGCTGTGCAGGAGTCCCCCAGAGGGTGAGGGACATAAGTGACATCATTAAGTGACATCAGGACCTCCTGCAGCCCCTCTCTGCTGCCTCTGCCTTCTTCTGTGCCTGGGGGCGGAAACAAAGGGAGGTTGGGAGTTGAGGGTGGCTGTCCTGATGATTTCAGTGCCCTGTGAAATGAGGAGCTGTGAATACAAGCCCCACACAAACCTGATTCTGTTGTGTTTTTCCAGGAGCTGGGAGGAATGATGATGCTGTGAGTAAGGTATGTCTGAGTTCATTAGTGCAGAGCCACTAACGAAGGCGTGGGGCAGATGATTTTACATATTTAATTCAGAAACAGTGATCAGAATGTGAAAGGTTTTCATCTTTGAGGAGTTATTATTTCAAATACACCATGGCTGTATTATTTCATGGCTGGCTGTGTCTCTGTGCTGTTTTCCTTTGGTTTTGTGAGGTTTTTTTTGGACTGAATTTTTTATCCAGAGCTCAGAATTCAGTTGTGCCCCAGGGAAGAACCTGCCAGTAGCCCTTGTCTTCATGGCTGGTAGAGCTGGGGAACTTGTGATCACAGCTTTCCACTCAAAGCTCATCCCTCAAACCCTTCCATTGCACAGAGAGAATTAATCCAAGATCCTCTGGCTCCTGGAAGGACTGAGGTTTCTTTTGCATGTTCTGTACTGCATATTTATATATAATTATACATTCACACACACACAGATACAGATCCTCTCTCTCTGTCTAGAAAAATCACCCTGTAATTTCCAATAAGCAGACACATTTCAGACCAGCAAACCTCACAGAACCTGACACTTCACTAGAAAAACTCCAATTGCCCTGCAGTGCCTTTGATGAGGAATACTCTCGAGTGGGTGACTGTAAAATTGGAAGTTGCATCTTCAACTCACAGAAATGAATCCACTTTTCCTCTCCTCCTCCTCCTCCTCCTCTCAGGTTTCCAACTGTTCTGCGTCTCCTGCAATTGCTCTCTAATGAGACCTTAATTGGCTGCTAATTCTTTTGTCTGCAGCAGGAATTGGTCTCTTGGGAAGGCTGCACACCCCCCCCGAGGATGTGCAGCAACATTTGCAGCGATTTTTGTTTGCACCAGGCAGCGAAGTGATCCCCGGGCTGTGATTTATTCATTAGTCAGGAGACAGCAGCAGCCACTGCAGCTTTAGGGCTGGTTTGACCCCCTGCACCCCCCAGGTGACCCCAAAGCAGGGCCCAGCCTGGTGGGGCCATGCTGGCACTTTGAATTTCTGCTTTGCAGGGCACAGACCCACGGGGAGCAGGAGAGGGACTCCCAACCCTGACTGTCACAACCATCCTGGTAAGGCCTGACAGGACAGGGAGCAGCTGGAGCCTGATTTGATTTCTTTTCCTGATGTGCAGGGGGTGTGGGCTGGCTGTGGCAGCGATGTCCCTGCTCCTGGCAGGGTTTGGGGGGCTGGCTCAGGGCTGTGGAGGTGCCAGCTGTCTGCAGTGGGCACAGGGGGGATTTGGGGGGCTGTGTCAGTGCTCTGGGGGGGGCACCCAGCTCTCTCTGCTGGGCTCAGTCCCCTGAGTGTTTGGGAGCATGTAAAGGTCACACAGGGACAAACCCAGGGATAAAACCTCCCAAATGCATCACCAGGGAGAAGCTGCAGCAGGGAATTTTCTGATCCCCAAATGCATCACCAGGGAGAAGCTGCAGCAGGGAATTTTCTGATCCCCAAATGCATCACCAGGGGCTCCAGACAAGCAGCAGAAGCTGCAGCAGGGAATTTTCTGATCCTGTTGTGTGCCTCACCTCAGGCTTTGATGGGCCAAAATGAAAATATTTGGCTTTTAGGCTGAGAAGAGATTTTTTCACTCATTCCTGTGGTGCCTGCAGGATGCAGCTGCCCTGGGGGTGGTTCATGAATCCAGGGAATATCTTCCCAGCCTGGAAACAAGGAATTTTATTGATATCAACGTTTCCTGGGATTCCCCCCTCCCAGAATTCCCAACTTTTTTTTTTTTGGGCTAATTCCCTTTTTACCACCCAAAACTGCAGCAGGAGCCCAACTGCACTAAAGGGGGGGGTTGGGAATTTTTGGGAATTGCAAGAATTTTGGGAATACTGGAATTTTTTTGGGGGGCTGTGATGAGTACACCCCCAGTTTGAGACAGCCCTGGGAACTTCCATAGATTTCACATCTCAAAAATCCCCCAAACCCTAAAAAATCCTTCCTCAGCTCTGCCGGAATTCTGGGAAACTTCAGGAATTTGGGAATTTTGGGGGGGGGGAGAAATCCTGGAAAATATTGATGGCGATAAAATATTTTAAAAAAGAGGGAAAAAAGGAAAAAAGGAAAAAAAAAATGGAAAAAAGGGGGGAAAAGGGGAAAAAAGGGAAAAAAAAGAAAAAAAGGGGAAAAAAGGGGGAAAAAAGGGGGAAAAAAGGGAAAAAAGGGAAAAAAGGAAATAAAAGGGAAAAAAGGGAAAAAGGGAAAAAAAAGAAAAAAAGGGGGAAAAAAGGAAATAAAAGGGAAAAAAAGGGGAAAAAAGGGGGAAGAAAGGGAAAAAAGGAAAAAAAAAGGGGAAACAAGGAAATACAAGAAAAAAAAAGAAAAAGGGGAAAAGGAAAAAACAGGGGAAACAAGGAATACAAGAAAACAAAAAGAAAAAGAGAAAAAGGAAAAAAAAAAGGGAAAAAAGGGGAAAAAAGGAAAAAAAAAAGAAAAAAAAAAAAAGAAAGAAAAATAAAATATAAAAAACCCGTGGTGAGGAATACCAGGGCGGGTTTACCAAGGCCGGGTTTAACCCCCCTGGGCTGAGCTGGCTGTGTGTCCCTCCCTGCCAGGAGGATCCCTACGTGATGGTGAGGGGAGCAGAGCTGGAGGGATACTGCATGGAGCTGCTGGCTGCCCTGGCCGGGATGCTGCGCTTCCAGTACCGCGTGCGGGTGGTGGCAGACGGCCAGTACGGGGCTGTGGCTGCCGGGGGCAACTGGAGCGGCATGATCGGGGAGATCCTCCGCAGGGTAAGGGCAGCCCCTCCCCGGCACCTGCGGGCATTACTGGAAATATTCATGTGGAGCTAATACCCATAGCCAGCTGGGATTTATTGGAAATATTCATATTGAGCTAGTACCCATAGCCAGCTGGGATTTATTGGAATATTCATATTGAGCTAGTACCCATAGCCAGCTGGGATTTATTGGAAATATTCATATTGAGCTAGTGCCCATAGCCAGCTGGGATTTATTGAAATATTCATGTTGAGCTAGTACTCATAGCCAGCTGGGATTTATTGGAAATATTCATATTGAGCTAGTGCCCATAGCCAGCTGGGATTTATTGGAATATTCATGTTGAGCTAGTACCCATAGCCAGCTGTGATTTATTGGAATATTCATATTGAGCTAGTACCCATAGCCAGCTGTGATTTATTGAAATATTCATGTTGAGCTAGTACCCATAGCCAGCTGTGATTTATTGAATATTCATATTGAGCTAGTACCCATAGCCAGCTGGGATTTATTGGAATATTCATATTGAGCTAGTACCCATAGCCAGCTGTGATTTATTGAAATATTCATATTGAGCTAGTACCCATAGCCAGCTGGGATTTATTGGAAATATTCATATTGATATAATACCCATATCCAACTGTGTTTTATTGAAAATGTGGATATTGATCTAGTACTGATATCCAACTATGATTTACTGGAAAAATGGATATCGATCTAGTACTCATATCCAACTGTGATTTATTGAAAATGTGGATATTGATCTAGTACTGATATCCAACTGTGATTTATTGAAATATTAATATTGATCTAGTACCGATATCCAACTGTGATTTATTAAAAATATGGATATTGGTCTAGTACCCATATCCAAGTGTGATGGACAAATACTCTCTGACAGTTTAGAGTTAGAAAGTTGTGGGTTATTGTGGGTTAGCTCCCAAATACACACTGCAATTTACAGATGATTACAGAGTTCTTTTATGTATAAAAGTATTAATTTATAGGTGGTTACAGAGTCCTTTCATCTGTACAAGTATGGAATACCCAAAAATACAAATACATATTCATGGCTTTGGTACATCCCGTTCCCAATATGGATGTTGATCTACTACTGATATCCAACTGTGATTTATTAAAAATATGGATATTGGTCTAGTACCGATATCCAACCGTGATGGACAAAAACTCTCTGACAGTTGAAAGTTATTAAGTGTTCATTGTGGGATAGCTCCCAAATACACACTGCAATTTACAGGTGATCACAGAGCCCTTTTAGCCGTGCAAGTATTAATTTACAGATGATTACAGAGTCCTTTTATCTATAAGTACATAAGAAAATATAGGAGTATCTAGAAGTATATAAGAGCATTGAATACCCCAAATACAAATACATATTTATTGGAAAC
The DNA here is from genome assembly GCF_022539315.1 of Serinus canaria. NCBI lineage: Eukaryota > Metazoa > Chordata > Aves > Passeriformes > Fringillidae > Serinus > Serinus canaria. Next base: position 5,342,898 of record NC_066334.1, on the reverse strand, counting down.
CTGTCCTGTTCCTTGGGGGTCACATCCCAAGGCTGTTGACCTGGAGATGTGGTGCCATTTCTGTGGGACTCTTTAAAATGAGAGGGTTTTGGGAAAGCTGCCAAAGGCAGGCTTTAGAGCCAGTAGAACTGGGATTAGAGCTGAGCTGTACCTGGAAGATTTGTCAGGAGAAAACATTTATAAGAAGTAGAAAAGTGAGGACAAATAGAATAATGGTTTGTGTATGAAGCCTTGTCTAAAATAACTCTCTAAGTAACAAAAAAGTTTATCTAGTAAAATATTAGGAAGTTCTGAGCTTAGTAATGGAGCTCTGCAGTAATGGAGCACCCGCCCACTGGGCCAGGGAAGCACCTGCTTGAGGGACAGAAATGTTTGAGGGACAGAAATGTTCCCTGGGCTGGGGGCTGATTGTTTTTCATCTCCTTGGCAGGAAGCTGACATGGCAGTGGCTCCACTGACTGTCACCTCAGCCAGGGAGGAGGTGGTGTCCTTCACCACACCCTTCCTGCAGACCGGGATTGGGATCCTGCTCCGCAAGGACACGGCCTCCCAGGACATGTCCTTCTTCCACTTCCTGTCCCCTTTCAGCAAGGAGACCTGGACAGCTCTTTTATTTGCTTACCTGCTCACCTGCTTCTGCCTCTTCCTTGTGGCCAGGTACAAATGCATTTCTTTCACAGATTGTGTTCGAGTCAGTGCCTTTCTCACCTGGGAGGAGCTCCCAGGTCCCAGGGAGCCTTTGGCTCTGAGGAACCTCCTGTTCAGCTCTAGCACAAGGGCTAGGAAAGCTTAAACCCTGCCAGACTAAGCCAGCATTATGAGTGGGATCTCCCCGTGAGGAACACCAGATATCTGGATGGGGATTATTTTTATTTTTTTCCCTCTGAATGTCTGGTTTTTTTCCTGTCATTTTCCCACAGACTGAGCCCCTGTGAATGGAACGAGCCAAAGAATGAGGAGAACCACTTCACCTTCCTGAACAGCCTCTGGTTTGGAGCAGGAGCATTGGCCCTGCAAGGTGAGCTGGGAGGATGGTGATGGTGCACCCAGCTCCTGCTGTGACCCTGGGGTGAAAAGGTGTCCGAGCAGGGACACTTGGAGCTCTGAACCAGTTTGGGAAGGTGTGAGTACAGACCTGCTGGGCTTGTCCAGGTGACTGACTCCAGCTGGGGAACATTTTCTGCTCTGGGTAAGCACTGCTTGGGGCAATGCCCAGCTGAGCATGGCAGGAGGAGCTGTTTGGGCAGCTTGGTGCCACTGCTGCTGCTCCAGCCCTGCCCAGAGCAGCACAGAGGGACCCTCCAGGCTCAGGCTCTGTGTAGCTGCAGCAGGGTCTGCAGTTGCCTTTATTTAAAGGGCAGTCTGTAACTCAGGCTGGTGGACCTGCACTTCTGGTGTGTCTCTGGCCCCAGGTCCCCTCCTGTGTGATTTATGGTGCTTTATTGGTTCCCTGTGGTGCAGGTGCCACCCCCAGGCCCCAGGCATTCTCGGTGAGGGTCATTGCTGTGGTCTGGTGGCTCTTCACCCTGGCCCTGCTGGCCGCCTACATCGCCAACTTCACGGCCCTGCTGAGCTCGGGCAGCGAGCAGCTCCCCATCCAGACCTTCGAGGACCTGGTCAAGCAGAGGAACCTGGAGTTTGGGACACTGGAGGGCTCCTCGACCTTCTACTACTTCAAGGTGCAGAGAATCTCCCTGAGCACTGCTGAGCTGGGGCTGTCCCACAGCTCAGGCCTTGTAACCCCTACAGCACCCTTGTCACTGCTGACTCCCTCGGTTTTCCTGGCATACTTCAAATAATATTATTTATTATTGTTTATTATTATTGATTATTGTTCTGTTCAGCCCTTCCTCCACCTCTCCTCACAGGAAAGCAGGCGCAGAATTCTTATTTTGATTCTGAATTCTCCTTTAAAAAATCTCTCTACCCTTCAGGTAGAGAGGTACACTCTACCCAAGTGTACCTCGGGCAGCAGGTGCCATCTGTGACACTTGTACCCCTGTGTGATGCTTGTCCCCTATGTTGGGGACAGTCTGTGCTTGCAGGGGTTCACACATGGTTTAAGTGCTCTTCTTCTCCAAACTGTTTCACAACCCTTGCACATACAAGCAGATTTTTCCTTTTTTTGGTGCTTGTCTCACCCTTGAGTTTGACACTTGGATTTTTTGACACTTGGGTTTGACGTTTGACTTTGACACTTGGATTTCTGGGCTGCAGAACTCCAAGAACCCCATCCACCAGATGATCTACGAGTACATGGAAAAGAGGAGGGAGCACGTGCTGGTCAAGACCTACCAGGAGGCCGTGCAGCGCGTGATGGACTCCAACTACGCCTTCATCGGCGAGTCCATCTCGCAGGACCTGGCGGCCGCCCGCCACTGCAACCTCATCAGGGCCCCCGAGGTCATTGGGGCCCGTGGCTTCGGCATTGCCACCAGCCAGGGTGAGTCCTGTCCCCTCTGCTGCCCTGCTCCTCCCTGGGACAGCCACGGGCCAGAGCCAGCACTGCTGTCAGGGTGACCAGCCTGAGAGCGCTGCAGGGCGGGGTCACTGCTCTCTGGGGAATTAACACTGCCTTTCACTTTGGATTCTAATCCACAAATATTCATCTCCTGGTGGCCTTGGCCCCAGGAATGCAGAGCAGGGGACAGTCTGCTCATGCTCTTCCCAAAGCACCTTTGCTCTGCCCTTATCCCTCCTGTGTAACCACCCCTCTGTGGCCAGGGCAGGGTCATTGTTAGCCAGGAAAAGCCTTTGGCAGGCGGGGCTGTGTTCAGTGGCACCTCTGGCCCCTTTAGCAATGTTTAACTAAACCATGGCTGGGGGCTCTCCCACCCTCCTCTCTCTCCTCTCCTGCTGCCCAGCCTCCCCCTGGACCAAGCCCCTGTCCATCGCCGTGCTCAAGCTGCGCGAGTCGGGCGACCTGGACTACCTGAGGAACAAATGGTGGGAGAGCAGCTGCCTGCGCCAGAGCCAGGAGCGCTGGGGGCCCCTGGAGCCCCCGGCCCTGGGGGGGCTCTTCCTCACCCTGGGCATCGGCCTCGCCCTCGGCATCCTCGCTGCCCTGGCCGAGCTCTCCAGCAGCAGCCGCCGCGCGGCCGCGCACGCCAAGGTGGGCCCTGGCTCCTGCTCTGAGCCCCATCCTGCATCTCTGTGTCCCTCCTGGCTCCTGCTCTGAGCCCCATCCTGCACCCCTGTGTCCCTCCTTCCACCAAGGTGGGCCCTGGCTCCTGCTCTGAGCCCCATCCTGCATCTCTGTGTCCCTCCTTCCTCCAAGGTGGGCCCTGGCTCCTGCTCTGAGCCCCATCCTGCACCCCTGTGTCCCTCCTGGCTCCTGCTTTGAGCCCCATCCTGCACCCCTGTGTCCCTCCTGGCTCCTGCTCTGAGCTCCATCCTGCATCCCTGTGTCCCTCCTTCCTCCAAGGTGGGCCCTGGCTCCTGCTCCAAGCCCCATCCTGCATCCCTGTGTCCCTCCTGGCTCCTGCTCCAAGCCCCATCCTGCACCCCTGTGTCCCTCCTGGCTCCTGCCCCAGGTCCTGTCCTGCCCCCTGTGTCCCTCCTGGCTCCTGCTTCAAGCCCCATCCTGCACCCCTGTGTCCCTCCTGGCTCCTGCTCCAGGTCCTGTCCTGCCCCCTGTGTCCCTCCTTTCCCCAAGGTGGGTCCCAGCTCCTGTCCTGTCTCCCCCCCTCCCTCCTGCACCAGCATTTCCACCCTGACCTTGGTTTTTTGAGGAAAGCTGTGCGAGGGGTGAGGGGAGGCTGTGCAGTTCAAGTGCCAAAATTTCACAGCTTGGCCTGTGGGATGGGTTTGCAGCCTGAACAGTATCAATATAATATATAGAAATAAAATAAACCCCTAGCATCCCTTCCCACCCACCCCCCTCCAAAAAAAAAAAAAAAAAAAATCACTAACATTCCCTGAAATCCCAAGGCAGCCAAACTGCATTCCACTGCCCTGGGTGTTAGAGAGGACAATAAATGAGCCTAAATGAGTTCATTCCCAGTGGTGGCTGTTCTTTAGTCATTAGGCAAGGAAAACACACTGCACCAATGCCCCTTGGTGCTCCTGCTCTCCAGCCCTCCCAATGTGCACATAGAAAAGATGGATCCACACAACAACCACCCACAGCCTCTCTCCCCCTTTCTCTTTCAGAAATCTTGCTGCTCTGTTTTCACAGAAGAAATCTGCACTCGTCTACGCATAAAAGGAGCTGCCAGGCAAAGCCAGGAGACGTCAGGGAAGGCAAATGCTTGAGGAGTTTTTGCTGTGTTAGGGTTGTGCCACGTCCTAGGAGCTGTATCAGTGTAGGAAGATGTTTTTCTGCTAGCCTAGAGTGTTAGTTTGCTAATTACACACACACACACAGCACTTCTGGAGTGGTGGTGGAGCTGCAGACACAGGGAAATGAAGTGGCTTGGAAGAATTTAAATTGCTAAGGGCTTGAGTGGAACGGTGACAAATGGATAAAGTGGAGCAGAGCTGGCCAGGATGGTGGATCCCTGGTTAGGTTTGAAGTTCACCCTGTAAGTCCATGAAGGCCTGGAGGAGGAAGTGACTGGGGACAGGTTAATGTGAAGCCTCTGCTACTAATTGCTGTGTGAGGAACAGTCCTGGAACATTAAAGCTCTTGTCTGTCTCATCATCAGGAGCAGCAGCTTAAGCATTGCAGCTCTAAACAGCCTCACCCTGCCCTGCCTGAGCAGGAGGGGCTGCTCCCTGGGAAGGCAATTCCTGGATCAGAGCTGACAGTGCTGCTGTGTAACCCCAGACAGGCCTTCCCTGCACCCCACACCCCAAAAAGGGAGCCCCTGCCACCACGGTGAGCTAAGAAATGCCAGGCAGGGCTTGTCCTTTGTCCCTTCCCAGCACAGGATAAGGGCCACTGTGGGGGGACAGAGAATGTTTTGTTCTTGTTGCCCAAGAATTGAAGATTGACAGTGGAAATCCATCAGTGCCAGAGCAGGGAAGGGGTGTGAGGATGAGTCAATCACAGCAGAGCCCCAGCTCCCCTGCAAGGGGAGATGTGAGGGTGTTTTGCATCACGCTCCTGCTCCCAAATAATGCTGAAGTTCAGGGGAACAGTTTTCTCAGCTGCATGTTAAACACCTTCCTCATTAAGCTGTTTCCCTTTCAGAGCTCGGATGACTGAGGCATTTAAGTGTTAGGGCAAATTGGTGGTGAAATCACTCCATTTATGAACTGCACAGCTGAAGGAGGGAAAAAACAAATTGGGTTCCTTGGGAATGGCTGTAATTGCCCTGCAGGAACAAAGCCACCAATCCTTGTCAGTCCCAGCAGGGAGAACTGAAGGCAACACAAACCAAGGGGGCTCAGGCTGGGAACTTCTGGGTGATCCTGAATCCAGCACTGCACATTCCCTGGGAGGGGAACTTAGGGAGACCCAGCTTCCAGCTGCTGTGAAGGAATTCAGTGCAGCTGCAGGACTCCCTCCCTTGTCCCTCCTGCTAATGGGAATAAACAAGGGGTTAGGAATTCCAGGTGTTGGGAAACCAGGGCTGGTCCTTAACTCAGACTGCAACAACCCTGGCTCAGTCACAGCCTGAGCAACGTTTGTGGGGTGAGAAGGTGGATCAGCCCTTCCATCAGCTGAGCTGCACAGAGCAGGAGAGATTTAGGTAAGTCTAAAAGCTGAAAATGCAACATCAGAAAATGCAACAACAGGTTCACTTAGCACTTAAAAACTGTTTGGTAGGTGCTGTGTCACTGCTGGCAGAGTAGGCAGAGATGTATAAAAAAGGTTTCATTGACATTTAAATATATTTCTATATGAATGTCTCACAGAACAAAAAAATAAAGTCTTTTCATCACAAATACTGCAGCATTAAAATAAACACTTACCAAAATAAACAATGAGTGATATACATATATATATTTGAGTGTGTAGACTATAGAGTGAATCATATTGTCGCTTTTTAAGTCACAAAAGCACAATATAAATACGGAATTTCCTGTGAACTCTTGTCCCTGTTGTAATAAAAATACATTCTTTACAGTTAAAGTAAAACTAGTGCAAGTCCGTGGGCCGTGCCAGCTCCATCATTTACAGGGCACTTCGTACTTGAAGATGACACTGAAGATTTTGCCCCCGAGGCGGTCGGCGAGCCACGAGTTCTTGATGACGGCCAGCTTGAGGCTCTCACACCTGAGCACGGCGTAGTAGTTGGTGTGGATGGCCCTGCCCATGCCCTCGATGACCACCAGGTCCGTCTGCCGCTCCCGCACCAGCACGGCCAGGCCCTGGTCCAGGCGGCTGCAACACAGCGCAGTCAGAGCGGCCACAGCACGGCCAGAGCACGGCCACACTTCAGCTCCATCTGCGGCCACAGCACGGCCAGAGCACGGCCAGAGCACGGCTCCATCTGCGGCCACAGCACGGCCAGAGCACGGCTCCATCTGCGGCCACAGCTCAGCCACACCTCAGCTCCATCTGCAGCCACACCACAGCCACCTCTCGGCCACCACTACAGCCACACTTTGGTCACACCCCAGCTCCAACTGTAGCCCCACCATGGCCACACCTCAGCTCCATCTGCAGCCACACCATGGCCACACTGTGGCCACCACTGCGGTCACCCGTCAGCCACCACTACAGCCACACTTTAGTCACAGCCCAGCTCCACCTGCAGCCTCACTGCAGCCACACCTCAGCTCTACCTGCAGCCACACTGCAGCCACACCTTAGCCCAACCTGAAGCCACACCTTAGCCCAACCTGCAGCCACACCATGGCCACACCACAGCCACCCCTCGGCCACCAGTGCAGCCACACTTTGGTCAAACCTGCAGCCACACCTTAGCTCCATCTACAGCCTCACCACAGCCTCACTATGGCCACACCTGCAGCCACACCACAGCCACACCTGCAGCTGCACCCCAGAGCTGCCCACTGGGATTCTGCATGGACTTACTGGTGCCCACAAACAGTGGCACCTGAAAGCCAAGGGGATCAATTCAAATGTTGTTTAAATGTAGCCAAGTTGGGATTTTGATACAGCTAAATTCTGTCTCCAATAGAGGAACTGATCAGAAGAGGTTAAACAAGGTGAAATGGTGCTTCTGTCCCAGGGGGTTTTGGCCACCTGCAGTATCTGACACCAGCCATAACCACAGCTCCTCACCCAGCTGTGCCCAGAACACAGACACCTCACCAAGGGCTGTAAGGCCTGAGCAGTGACAGTCTGTAAACCCACACTAAGCAACTCCTGATGGGTGTGCAGAAGTGATTCCCAATGGGAAGGGTGCCTGGGATGCTCCACAGCCAAACCTCTGACCATCCTGCAGCTGAGGCACACAAACCACACAGAGGGGCTTTGCCCACGTACCTCAGATCCAGGCACGGAGAGCTGGAGCCCGTCTGAACCAACAGCAGCTTCTCATCCCTCAGTGCAGAGCTGTTTAAAAAGACAAAAATATTAAACAGCTGCTTCAGCAGGGCCTTACACATCTGGGAATAAGCCAGAGAAGCAGGAATATCAAACCCTCTTTTATAAAGGGGTTTTTGCTGCAGGGACTTCACCAGGAAACACAATGTTTCCTTGAGCATCCTCTCCTGGGGACACTCTGTGTGTGATATACATGGATTTGCCTCTATTAACACAGAAAATTCCTGGCAGAGCAGCTGGAGTGCTTGTCAGGGGAAGACACAATACGAAATATAACTATGGGCGTGCCAGAAAGACCCAATTTCTAAATTTTTCACTTTAACGAAAGCAAATGCTCTGCCTTGGGCTGAGGCTGCAGTTACAGATGAACAGTGAAAGGCAAAGCCAGGCTGTGGCCAGGATCTGCTGTCCCCAGGGAGGGGTGACAGAGGTGCTGCTTACTGGATCACGGGGTCCATGGCCGCGATGCGCTCGGTCACGATCAGGGACTCGCTGTAGGTGACGTCGTTGAGGGCAGGGCCAGAGTTACAGGCCAAAATCACCTGGGGGAAGGTGCCAGGAGAGGTCACACAGTCAGGCTCTGGCATTCCAGGTGCTTGGATCATTCCCAGTTTGGCAGAGGAGTGTCCTGCTGGTGGGCAGTGACACCAAAACTCCAGAGGAATTGGCAAGGAAAAGCACTCACCTCTGTCCCTCTAGAAAGGAGCTCTCGGACAAAAGGAAAGACTCCTAAAATTATGTCTATCCCACTGTTATCTGCGAAAATTAAGGCACATTTATGAGGGGGACCCTCCTGCAAGAGAAAACCAATGCATTCAGGATGGAGCACCACTCACCTCAGGGCAGTTTGTTATTCACAGCTACTCCTCCACAGCCCCACATTTTGTACCCTGGAACACCTGAGCTTGGGGTCTGGACTGCAGTAAACTCCCAGCACACACCAGTGACAAACAGGAGGAATGGGGGCTCCCTGATGGTGGGTTTAAAACAGTTCCTGTTTTAAAACACCCCTCAAGTTCCTGTGCTGTGTTTGAGACAGGGCTCTCAAACTCCAGCAACAAAACCTGCACCTGCCAACTCAAGCCAGGCCTAACTCCAGAGTCAGGCTTTGATCCTGGACGCGCTGGGTGACAGCTGGACCTACCTTGGAGGGTGTTTTAAGCCAGCCTGGTGCTGGCTGAACAGCATTCCCTTCTGCCAGGAAAGGGCAGCATGGACTGTGGGGGCAGTGACATCCTAAAATGAAAAGATAGTGCCTATTCTCCATTAACCTCTTCATTTGTTCTCAACCTGGTGTTATGAAACTTAGTTCACTCCAGTTCAGACCAACAGAAGAACTGAAAAATGCTTAATTCCTAATAAAAACTGACAGGACAGTGCCTGCAGTTCCCTAATTATCCCTGTTACACAAGATTAGCTGGTGCTTTGTTTTAGGATGGAGCATGTAATGATTTGCTATAGTCTGCTCATCCCAACCTCTAGGCTGCCATTTTCAACAGAGAGATTTACACAAAGACACAAAAGCTTTTTAATTAATCTTAATTAAATGGTAAAAGAGATCACATGGGAATAAAGAAAAAAAAAGCTGTCCTAATTGGTAAGTTCATTACTTCAGCAAGCTCCTACATCAATGCCAGTTTTAGCTTGGCTACTCAGGGGGAGGAACAACTCAAACACTACATTTGGCCCCAGGGTTTTAAATTCAGGGGTCTGGGGGTATGGAAATAAGAGCCCTGATAAGGAGGGGAGGCTCTGGAGCAGCTGGGCTCCAGTGGGAATTCAGCTGGGGAAGTAACCACATTTTAGACTAATCCCTTTATGGTGAATTACTGGGATTTGTTTTGGGCTGTCTGAAGAGAGTTGTGTTCAAACCCCAGATTAGCAGGGTGGTTTGGTGATTAAGGTGGTTAATTAGTGGGTTCAGGGCCACCCAGGGTCATACCTTCAGTCGCTCCAGCCACTGGCTGTAGGAATCTTCCAACCAGGGACGTTCTGTGGCACAGACAGAGCAGGGTCAGCATTTCTTATCAGCAGCCACTAACTCTTATCAGCAGTCATTCTGCACATGGTACAAGCAGGAGGCTCATGCTGCACTCACTGAAGCATTTGAGCTCAGGTTTCCAATGTTTAATGTGTAGGCTGGCAGAGTTCCTGAGCCCTCTGTTATGGGAATGGCTCCAGGACAGGAGGCCTGAAGTGGAATTTTCACACTAAAGCTGTGGAGAGGTGAGAGCTGGGTGTGGACCCCCCAGGACACTGTTCCCTGGCAGGGACACCACAGTGAGTGACCATCTCTGTGTTTAAGGAGAGAGTGTGCAGGTTTAACTCCTTTGGAGCACTACCCAAACTCTGGGTCTGCATTTAAATAACCCTAACAAGCCCTAATGATTCTCTGTCACCTGGGTCCCAGAGCCCCACAAACATTCCCACTCCATTCCCTCATTAACATCCACCCACCAGCAGGGATCTCCCCTTACCTTGGAGCTTTGACTTGGCTTCTTCAAACCCAAACTGTGGCTCAGACTCCAGAACACTGGGACAGGAGAGAGACAAAGGGCACAGTTCAACACCTCCACCTCACATCAGTGGAATTCAAACATTTCTTTAGCTGGGGCCCAGCAATTTTACTGCACTGCTTAAACTGGGAGTGTCTGTGGGTCCCAGGACTGGGAAAAGTATTTTTTAATCATGTTAAAAACAAAAGGCTCATCAGGACATTAAATCAGAGTTCTGATGCTAAAACAGCCTCAGCAATGTACAGATATTTGCAGACAGCAGGCTACAGGAAAAAAGACATTTTTGGGTCTGCAAACCACCATGAAATGTCATGACTTAAACCAGCTGCAGGCTGTAACAGTGGGGAGGGGGAGATTGAGGAATTTTTGAGGAATTTTTTACATTCTGTAGCTTAAAGGGTGCTGTTAAAGGATGTAACACCTACTCTGAGACTGCCTTTGCTCCCCAGTCAAAGACATTCCCTGCCAGAAGTCCTTTCACCAGTGCAAACTGCCTCTCCTCCCAGTCCAGGGAATCCAGGGACTCGATCACACTCTGGAAACACTTTAGGGCTATTCCATTTTCTTTCTGCTTTACCTGTAAGACACACAGGAAACATTGCATTTTCACACCAACATTTCTCACCCAGCTTTGTCTGTCTCAGTCCCAAGGCCACTTTTAAGCATCTCCTCCGTGTTCATGGCCTCTCATGGACCAACCAATTATTGCTGTCAGTGCTTAGGACCAAGGAAACTTTCCTAGATTCTCACAAAAAGTGTCATGAGTGCCAGGATGTGATCTATAACCCAAGAATTACTGCTCTTAGCAAGTTAGAGGTGCAACAGATCTTGAGCAGACTGGGACATAGCTCTTGGGCAAGAATGTGGACACAAAAAACCTCATGGCAGTAAAATGATGCATCAACCCCAGGAAACCACCACCAGCAGTCCCACACAATATGAAGGGTGTTTATTTTTTTCTTTTGCATCATCCCAAATTCTCAGCAGCTCTGAGGTTTTTTTCTCTTCTCTGGCTCCAGTAAGATCAGTGTTACAGGGTGAGCTCTCTTAGAAAATGTAAAATGATTCTGGGTACCAAAATCTTGTCTTGGCAGTAACTTTTCTGAATTACAAGAAGCAAACATGAGCAAAAGCCACCTCCCATGTGTTTTAGCCCTTTCCCAGAGTGAAGGCACCACCTGACAGTGCAGCCAGGGAGAATCTCTCTGTATTTTGCAGAAATATGTCAACAGTCAGGAAAAGAGCCTTGGATCAGCCACTAGCACTGTTGTTATTTATATGTCACACAAACAATGGACATACAGAAAGTTGTTTTTTGAGAAATAATGACTCCAATGTCCTCTCCCCAGTCATTTCATGTCACAGAACAAAGCACAGAGAGAAAACAGCTGCACAGGGGTAATGAATGTTTTCAAGAGCAGGAAGTTGTGCATTGTGTCCTCTCCAACCCAGTGCTGAGAACCTCACAAGGGACAAAAGCAGCCACAGAGGAGTGCATCAGAGCAGTGTCAGCCTGGTGACACTGTCTGGTGACAGCCACCACACCCAGCTCAGGAGCACCACGATGGCTTCTCAGGGCTGTCAGGCAACTGAAGCTGGTGATATTTTGGTTATCATTATGCCCACCAGGAGCCTGTTGAGGTGAAGGGTTTATGTCCCCCTCCCCAGGGCTGTTTCTGCTCCCAGCCAGTGCAGGAACTGGTTCCTCATCTCTCCCTTCTGAACCATCCATCACCTGTGCAGTTTCAGTGTTGGAAAAGTATCTTGAACTCACCTTGGAATAGGGATCTGGAAAACTGAACTCGTTCAAACAGTGTTCCCTTGTATCCAAGAGACTTCTGACTGTTAAGGTACCATAAGCACTTTAAAAAGGGAGAAGGGGGGAAAAAAACCAAATCAATTACTTCAAACAGAAAAAGTTATTTTTTCTCTCTGTTTCCTCTGGAAATCACAGCCCCTCACATGAGCACTGAAGCTGAAAGTCACAGGTGCTAAACCCTGGCTTTACAATAAGATTATTGAATCTACAATTATTTATTGCAGATTCAATAATAAATCTACAATAGGATTATTTAAATACAGGAAGGGAGAATGTCCAGAATTAACTTGCTGCTATTTTTAATAACCACATACAAATTTTTAATTACAATTTTTCTGCCAAGATAGAATTTCTCTGCTCAACTCCAACAGGTGAAATCCAAAATCTCTGTGCAGAGGATCTGATGTTTGGCACATCTGAGCCTTCAGCCTACTTGGCTTTGTTTGCTCTGCTCCCCAACCTGGTTAGCTTCTGGTGGGCTTCCACTGCACAACAGAAGCAGCAAGTGGGAAAATCAAACCACTCACAAGGGCTGCTGCCTGAGTGTCTGGAGCTTGTTCCAGTATTTCTGGCGGAATTTCTCAGCTCTCTCCTGTGCATCCACAGAGTCTGGCTGGCTGGCTGCAGCTCGCTTTGCCACCTGGCAGAGAAAAGAGGCAACGCTTTTGGAGTTACCAAATTAACTCTTCCTCCTGTAATTGGTGTGAAGTTCAGTCTGAGCAATAACCCCTCCATCTGCCTCCCTGTTCTGTGCCTGCAGCCTGGCTGCTCCCTCCCACACAGCACCTCCCAGCCTCCCTTCATTCCAAACAGTAAATAACAATTTTAATGGCTCTTTTCATCCCAAAAGAGTTAAAGTTTGTTTTCCAGACTGCACTTTCAGAAATTAAGCACAAGTTCTAACTACTTAGAGGAGAAAAAAATAACAATGCACATACAGTAAAGGAGAAGCAGGCAGAAATTTCATGGTGCACATCGACCCCTTGTGTTCTCTTTGTGTTTACTCCAGTGAACTGCCTGAATCATCTTCAGTGCAGAAAAAAGTAATTTGTGTCAGGTTCAATTGTTCCCTTCCCATGCACAAGTGTCTGTGAGGCAGCAGGACTGCTCCCAGAGGAGGAACAACCCAAGGATCTCTGGCCTTTGGTTGTGTAACTGTCCTGCTTGCAGCTCTGTACAGAGAGGTCCAAGTGCCATTAAAGACAGAAAATGCTTTGAAAACACCTTTCAGGAGATTAAAAAAAAGCACCACAGAAGAACATTTCTGCCTTTGAAGAGACCAAGCCCCTCCTTAAGGGACTGGGACAGGTGCCTTTGTCACAGGGAAAGAGGGACTGCACTTCCAGAGGGGTGCCAGCAGGAACATTTCCCAGGACAAACACTCTGCTCCACAGATTTGTTTCCTAAATACCTGTGTCACTGACACAGGACTGTTCTGTGACACTTACCCCATCCAGTGCCTCCTCAAAGCAGGTGAGCCAGTATTTTCTGGCCATGGCATCATCTGTGAGGTCAACAGTGTCTGGGATATAGGTGGAGGGGTCTTTCAGCAGTGGCAGGTTAACAAGTGGTCTCTCCAATCTGTCCATTTCCAGCATGTCAAACTAGGGGAGAAATGAAAGAGATGGATTAGAACTCACTCAGAAGTTCATTCACAATTAATTAAATTAGCACAAGGGCTGCAGAAGTCCAGGGATGGTTAAGACTGACAGATTTGCAGACAATTATAGGTTATCATAAATAATCCAGTTCCCTCTGTGGATTATTTTATCCATGCCCCCTCTAAAGACAGAAATTATCCAGTGTGAAAATAACCCACAGTGGAATCAGAATTGCTCTACTGTCAGTGACTTTAAGGGACTGGGCTTGTGCTCTTCTGTCCAATCTTGTATTTTTCTTCTCACAGGAAGCAAATTAACACTGCTTAAAGATGGTTGACTAAGAAAATCCAAATTCTGAGGTATTTCAGCTGCAGCAAAAGGGAGAGAGAGACAAACACTCCCCCCACTTTGGCAAAGGAGAGCAAGCCAAAGTAGCAGCCAGTCTGTTTCATGAAACATTCCATCCAACACCACACAGGACACGAGACAACACCACACCAGACACCAGACTGGGCACTTCTCTGGGAAGCAGGAGCCTCAAGGGCAAGCAGCAACCAGCTGGAGAATAATCCCCAATGTCCAGGCCAGCACTGCTAAGAGAACACACACAGGGCTAGGAAAGACAGCACATACTGTACCACTCCGTGTTCTCTGCAGGGGGGAAACATCAGGGGATGTGCTCATGAGCCCAGAACTCCCAGCATAATTCTCTCCCCAGCTGTACTGGTTTGGATCTAGAAAAGAGAAAGACACAGACACACATAATCTGAAAATAAAACTGAGAATACTCCTGTGAGTGAGTCTAGAGCCAGCATCCCTCTGAGCAGCTGCTGCACTACACAAGCCAGCTCCCCTTGTCTTCAAAAGCAAACAGAATTTTTCCCTCTAACCCCCAAAAGAGATGTTTCAACCACTCAATGAATTACCTGCTCCAAGGAGCTTCAACCTGAATGAGACAAGAGATAATTTAAGTTCAAAAATCATTATTTTAACCCCATTTCCTTATCGTTAATCAGCATGCCTCCAAAGCACTACCACTGAGCATTTATTTCTAAATCTAGATCCATTATTAACAAAAGAGTATTACAGAACTCCCAAAGCACAATGTAAGCTTCAGAGAAATATTAAAGTTATTTCCAGATTTGCTTTATTTGAGGAAAATGTAATGAGCTCAGATGTGCAGTACATGCTGCAGAAGCAATGTCTTTAATTCTTCAGTAGCTGGTTCTTTGCCCATCTCTATCAAATGGGCAGGAAAGGGATTCCACATCCATTTTTTGGAGGTGTGTTTGATACTTGCTGAGCTAAGTACCATCAGCAGCCTGTGGCTGTGCCACTGTAACCAGTGTACTGCCTGCCTTGCCAGTACACCAACAGGGGAAAAGGAAAACTAAACAGGCAGAATTCCACCAAAGCACCCTGGATCCAAGGGATCTGGACAGAAGGGTCTCCTCTGTGAGGCTTTTCATTCTCAGACAAACAGTCTGGAGATGCTGGTCTTCCTCAGTACATTAAAGGAATTCAGAAGTGGCCTCTTAAAGAGGGGGAGGGTCTCCAAACCCACATTTCTCCAGCTGCATTTAGAGCTGTGACTGCTCTTTGTAGAAATGCAGAGAGGAGAAGAGCCCAGTCCTGCTGCCTTCTCAAAGGTGAGCAGGAAATCCAGTGAGAAATTAAGATGTCCCTGCCAGAATGTATAAAACCAAAGCCCAGCATCTGTGTTTATTAGTGCCAAATGGATTTATTTAGGCAACAGCTTACATGCAGCCTCTTAAGAGAAACTTGGACAGTACACTGACATTTCAGAACACAGCATATACAGAACAGAGCAGTGCTGTACTTACTGTCTTGTTCAGCTCCTTTTAAAAATGCCCCAATGGCTCCCAGGTAGCCTTCATGTCTCAGGAACAATGCCTGAACCTCTCCCTGCCACAATATGAAACATTGCAATTGGATGGTCCCTGAGGGCTAACAGGCACTTCTTTGTCACTAGTTTCACACTTTAATTTAATAGAAACAACTAGAAGATGGTAATAGTCATTTGTGCTACATTCTCACACATTCAGCAACTTTTAATGGTGCTTCTGGAACAGCTCAGGGAGGAACTGCTCACACACATCATTCCCCAGTTATCACACAGCTGGAAAACACCCATGCACCAGCAGTGTGTGCTCTATGGCCTTCCCTGGAAAGCACCACTGCATCATTCCATGAATATTCAACTCCTCTTGCTTCAACAGGCTGCAAATGCAAGGGCATGGGATTGCCAAGGTGAGTGTGTGCCACTGCAGCCAGCAACACCTTTGGGACACTGCTCCTTGTCTTTATTTCACTGCACTGCTCTTCAACACCACACAGACACTGGGCATTACCCACAGGCAGGCATTCCCCCATCCAAATAATCCAATTCTTAATGCAAAATACAGGGATGCTGGGGAGGAGAAACCTCCATCCTCACAGCAGGGCCCCTCAGCTTTCCCAGGCTGGGTGAGACCTTTCCAAGGAATTCAGCAGTGACAGTGGGGACAGCTCACCCTGAGGGCAGCTACAGGGAAACAGCAGCTCCAGCTCACAGGGAGATTTGGATCTGAATCCCTGGCCAAGTGTCTCTTACAACAACCTAAAGCTGCAGTTTTGCAATAGCTTTCTTGGAACAGGAAGGGACAACAATGATGAAATAAAGAGGGAAAAGGCAGCACACAGGAGTCTCTTGCATGAAGCACTGAGATGAGAAAAAATTGGTGTCATCTTCTCTATAAAATTCCCAAAGTGCAGGACTAATCCACCTGTAACAACCATTAACCAGCTTGTGGATTGGACCTTTCTCCTAGTCAACAATCTTCAGTATTTTCCACAGCTTCAAAACCTGCAAAGAACTTCAGCTGGGTTGATCTGAGGTTTGATTTTCTCTTTAGTAACAAAACCCCACTGATGCCAACTGTCTCAGAACAACCCCACACTGCATGGCCTGGGGGTGGAAAGATGCAAATCAGCAAGAGGAATTGAATAATGATGGTGACTATCTAAGAACACAGTGGAAAACTCATTACTTGGAGCTACAAGACAGACTGTCAATCAAAAAATAATAATAAAAAGAGAGAGAGGGAGGTAGGGAGAGAGAAAAAAGGCCAGACACAACTCGCAGACATTTCACACTGATTTCACCCCTCCCACAACACATCCCTGCCTTACCTACCTAAGGAGCAGCACTCTAAGCTTACTTCATGTGCAAATTCATTATTAAGGTATCCCAAGAGCCTAGGAAAACACCTAAAATGTGACTTTGCTGCAGGGAAGCCTGTGTTTCCCGTACCTTGGAGAAGAAGTTGATGCTGTAGGTGATTGTGCGCATGGTGACGGGGTGGCCCCGGATAAAAAACCCTCCAAAATAGATTTTATCCAGGTTGTGCAGTTTGGCATGCAGGCAGGCCAGCTGGCCAATGTCATTGCTGATCATGTGGAGCAAACTTTTGGCCATATCTTCTTTGGAAAACTCTGGAAGGCAAGGAAGAGTAAAGCAAATGACACACAGAGTGAGGAAGCTCCAGAGGACTCTGCTGCTTTTCTAACTGAACCTGCAGCTGGGGAAAGAAAAATCCAAGATTGGAGGAGTTTTCCTGATGTGTGGAGAAGAAAAAGCCTCACATATATAATGTACTTCTAACAAGGAGGAGTGTGATTTGATTAAAGATATCAGGAAAATAAGCCTATGTGAAACATTTCTTGAAAAGAAACTTCTGGATGGCAGGAATCCATTTCTTCTCTCTAGGAACCACGGGTGAGGGTTCATCCATCCCTCTTGGCCTGAGATGCACTGCAAATATTTCACTAAGACACTGCAAATTGTAACAAATCACTGACAAAGGGCCTTTCTGGAGCCCAGAAAGCCACATCTTTTTCCCACAGGAATGAATTAACCCCAGGCTAACCAGACAGCTATTTTTTAATTTTCCCTTGGCTTAGGCAATCCCAAACTGAAAATTTAAATGTCTGCTTATAAAGCAGTACTGCATAATACTTTACATCAATATTGTGCAAGCAAAACACAAGATGATGAAAGAAGCTGGAGATTATTTTCAGCTCTACTTGTCAGATCAGTATAAAGTTGATTCCCAAGAGCCAGAGGAGATGTTTGGGTAGATCTTTTTTATCTCAGTACCTTTGTCTGCTGTGGTGGACTTCCCAAAGCTGCTGGCAATGAGATTCCCACTGAGCCCCAGGGTCTGGTAGGCACCTCCATACACATCCTTCACCAGCATGTCCACGTTGGTGTGCTGGCCCTTTGAGGCCAGCTGCAGCAACTCATCAAATTTCTGAGGGTGAGAAGCACAGTTAGCACAGCTGACCTGAGCCAGAGCTCTGCAACATCTTCACTGATCAAAACCAGACTTAGAATTAGCCCTGCCAGGCAAAGACAGGCTATTTCTAATTACAAGGATGTATCCAGAGTGATCAAACACACAGATCTTCAGTGGAGCTCCTTTAAAGATGAAAAGCACAATCAACCTTTCTTACTTGTAGATATTTTGTTGAATTTCCCCTGAAAACTAGGGTGGGTCAGCACATATAAAACAGTCAGAGGCCTCGTGGCATCCCTTATCTTGGAATTCAGAAACAAGGAACTAAGAGGAAACAGAATTTTGTCTTCCTGGAGCACAATAAAAGAGAAGTTTGAGAAAAAGTCTCAGTGTGCCTTTCCTGTGCCTGAAATTAAACTTGCAGGCAAGCTCCATTATGCCAATCCTTAATTTATAACCCTGTTAACCTGAATTTCTTCTACAAAACCAAGCGAGAATTAAGAGCAGGCACTGTCATGTTCTGAGATTTCTTCTTTAGGAGCACCAAACCAAAAGCCCAGGCCAGGCTGTGCCCTCCCTTTGACATTTTCTTATCTGGTGCATTTGTAACTCGAGCTTTTCCTACACTGCTGACATTTAGGACACTCCTTTACGCCAGGTGGCTCTTTGGGAAGCCCAGCATGATGTCAGAGCAGGACTAAGTCAGGCCTTGCTCATCAGCCCAGGATTTAAACTTGAATTGGCAACCAAGGAACCAACCATGAGGCAAAATTTCTCCTCTCAGCTCCCAGACATTTTGCAGCAATTCTGTGCTCCCTGCTTTCTTCTGCAGATAGTACTGCAGGAACTGGGCTGGCATTTTAAGTTAAAAAGAGAATAAAAAATGACTTTGAGGAGGTTCTTGTCCATCACTTGCCCTTGAGCCCCAAGCAAGATTGCTTTTGGTCACAATAAGCACCTTCTAATTCTTGTCCCTATATTCCACCAGTATCTTTTTTTTCATGTAAAACTTTCTTTTATGCATCAGAAGTGTCAAAAATACAAACACAAGTGCAGGACTCAGCCTTGTTACCTAACATTCCAACATTTCAGGCTTCCTCCCAGCATTTAATTTAATCCCAACCCCCTTGAAGAGACACTTGGGTACCTTTGTTTTGGTGAGCAGAGCTCCCAGACCCCAGAAGGTTCCACCTCCAATTGAGCTGCCCCCAATCCATTCAAATTTGTCTTCTGATTCTACCTGTGAGTCAAAAAGGGCAGATTTATTTAGAAAGTCCTTTTATAAGGTTGAACATAGATTTAAATATCAGAGTGTGCAGGGTTTTGGAAGAGTGGAATCAGTGGAGATGGAATCCTCCCACTGTGGAAGTGGCAGGGGAGAAGGGCACATTGCACATGCACCACAAGCAGTTTTGGAAATCTTTGTATTTAATTCTTGGCAAATAATGGCTAAATATGGACATTAAACTTGGACTCTTCAACAGTGTGACAAAACAAACAAAAATCACTTTGATCTGACAGCCTTTGTCCTCATTAGGTAATCACTTCTCTAAACATCAAATTAAATGTAATTTAAAAAAATTAGTGAATAGAAAAGCATTCACAACTCTGCAATTAATTCACTTCTAAAAAGGCACAGTTTCGTTTTTAAACCTTGCATTACCCAAGAAGAAACAAGTACAAATCTGAACTAGGAAGAGGTTTCAGATCAAATCTCCAGCAGAGCATTTTGGCCACCACTCACCTTCACTATGGAGACCCCTGAGCCAATGTTCACCAGCAAATAAGGGAAAATGTTGGGGTGGTTGGTCTGGAACCGGAATTCTGTGTCTGAATCCTTCTGGTAAGCAAACACCTCGTGGGGGATGTTCCTCAGCACAAAGTTGCAGCCCTTAATTAAGCAGGTCATTACATCTTCCTTATCAACTCTGAGGGGGAGGAAAAAGCCCGAAATAAATGTCCCAGCCCTGCTGATAAGGCAGTTTGATTTTGGAGCAGGAGTTTGCACAGACTTGGCAGAGGGGAATTTTCACACCACCTGGCACAAGCTCAGCTCTCTGGAAACATGAAATCTCCATCTGCACATGGTCTGGGGCTCCCTTCCCATGGCAGAAGTGCAGGCTGGAGTTCTGTTACACAGTAACTTTAATCATGTTGTCATTAAAAATAATCCTGTTTGCTTGTTTACACTGCTCTTTTCCTGCCCTGCTCCTTTCATGGTCTGTGCACCCCTGCCACAAAGTAGGTCAGGAGGCTTAGCTGGAAATTAACCTCAAAAAACAATTTCCCAACATGGAATAATTGTCTGTTGCTCTTCCCCTGGCTCCTAATAAAGCACAAAAGGACCCCTCGACATTTCAGCACTTGTTTATGACAGATTCAAGGGGCTGGGAGGAGCCTACAAGTGGGATTAGCAAACACAGAAAAAGAGATTTCTCACAAGAGCAGCAGGATTCCCAACAGGATATCCCCAGTGTGGAGTCTGGGAATGGGATACAAAACTTAGAGAAGGTGATTGGTAAGTCAGCTAACACACACTGACTTCTCTGAACCTCTGTGTGTCTGTACTGTTGTTGATTTATGGAAATTCTTACAGGAAACATCCTGAGGCTTGCTGGAAACACATAAACAAGGCACAAACTCATCTCAACTACTACAGAATGATTTGGGTGTTCCACGGTGGAGAAGCAGCTCTGGTTTGGAGCTGGAGAAAAACTGAGTGTGTCAGAACCAAATAAAAACCTAAACCAGGTGCACCAGGTGAGATAAGAGGGGAAAGTGCCTCCTTATCTTGATCAATTGATCTTTAGTAACAGCCAATGAGGTACTAAAGGGGGCTGGTGTGAAACAGCAGATAACAGAGCCCAGCTTATCAGGAGAAACACTTAATATGCAAAGACAGTCTAAAAGATGAGCACAGGCCCTCAGGGGTTGAGGAATCTCCTACACAGATCACAGCAGGAGAGGTGCTTGAATATTGTGGTAAATAAATGTTTTCTTACAGCATAGAAAGTGTGAATTTATAGGCACCAAACTGTGGCTGTGATGGTTTTTGTCTCTGTATTGATAAGACAGCCTTTGATGACATCTAGGCATGTTTCAGTGTCAACTTTTTAGTATTTGGTGTTTGATAATGGTATTTGAACAGTAAATTTATGAGGTTATCATTCATTGTTCTGCTGCAAGCCTTTGCATGAAGTTTAGGTAGGAGCTGTACAGCAAATGACTGTCACATGAATTACCTCTGAGCATGCCCAGGAAAATGACAAAAGCTTTTGGAGTAGGTGTAAGTTAATTCTTCATAACAGAAAAAGCAGTTCCACTTACTTCAACCCCAGTTTCTTCTCAATAAGGTCTTTGAATTTATAGGCACCACCACCTGTGGCTTTGATGACTTTTGTCTCTGTATTGACAAGATGGTCTTTGATGAAATCTAGGCAGGTTTCAATGTAAGTGTTTTCAAATTTGATGAAGTGAAGTCGAGCTGTAATCTCCTCCTGAACAGATATTTCATACAAGGGTTCATTGTCTATGTCCTTCAAAAGAGAAAAGGATTTCTTAGAGAACATTCTTGCAGAAGCAAGGTTAAATGCTGAACTACTGAACATCAATACTTGTGCTTTTCTTGCCCTTGAAACTGTGTTAATGCCATTAAACAGAACACCTCAAGCTATGCCAAAGAAGAATAGAGTTTCACAGCTCTTAATTCTCCTTAAGCTGAGATAATCAATTCTCCCATGCAGCTGACATGCAGGAAATCCCTCTGCATGAGGAAACTTAGGTCTGCACAAGAGCAAGGTTTTTTTACAGAAGTTACTCTATTTTCCACACTTATTGTCTGGAAAATAAACATTTCAAACAGTACCTGGCAATACAAACACTTCCCAAAAAGTTTTATATAAACAAGTTACGAGATGTGCTTGGATACAATTTCTGTTCTAGCCAGTCCAGAACCTCACTCCTGTGAGTCAATCCCATGCAGCTGATCCCTGATGGAATTCTCACCTTTCCAGAATGATCAAAGGATCTCACTCTTGCCACTTTGTGCTGTACAGTTGAGTAATAAGCCAGCTTGGTTAATGAACCTCCTGTTCATAAAGAGATGACAAGTTATGATTAATGCCTCACCTTGGAGCAAACAACAGAACTTGTGTTTATGTCAGCTCTTGGTTCTCCAGGTTTCCTCAGGTAAAGCCAGAAAAAATTAATGGAAATGTAGAAAGAATCCTTTGTTGAGGATTCTTGGCCTGGTTAACCCCCAGAGCATCACAGAAGGGAAAAGCTCCATAAATTCAGTTTGTGCCTGACTGATGTGGGATGAAGATGAGCAGGAAATTCTTAATTAGCCAGGCCAGTACATGTACTGCTGGTATTCACCTTGTTTGGGAACTTGATGAAACCCCCCAAATCTGTACCAGGATTTTCTCAGCTGGTTTGCCACCACTGAGCAATGCCCCCCATGTGCACAGAGTGTTTCAGCAGCCACACCTAAATAATATTCTTACCCTGCTTTTAGGGACAAGTCTGTAAACTCATGGCTGGTTAGAAAATGACCCTCTGTACTGGGTAATTATTTTGCAAGACTGGTCTTGGCTTTGGGGTAAAGAATGCTCAGAGTGATGTTTCTCAAGCACACAGAAGTGGAGATGTTAGCAATGTGCAAGTCTGAGCAGAGCAGCCTCATCATCCCCTTCAGGCCTCCAGTCTGCTCATGGCAATAAAACTTTCAACTCTCCCCTTGACACAGAATTCAACCCCTTGCCCTGTCCTTGCATCTGACCTGCAAAAGTGGATTTCTGGGGTTACACTGAACAGCTTCAATGTTTTCCACCACAGTGCTCCAGGTCTGAGGGTAACTGTGATCCACTACTGGGCTAACATTAAAGTCCTGAAAGTGAATAAAAACCTGGCAATGTTAGATCCTAAACAACTGGCTAAATTCAGTGGCACTGCACTCTGCTGCCTAATGAAAACCAAGAAACGAAGCATCAGAGGTCAAAGACACTGTCAGCTCTTCCACAGTGCTCAAACATTTTTGTTAGGAAAGTATTTGCAGCCTGTAGGAGAAAAACAGGCAGCTTACTCCAGGAAAACTTAAGTGAGGTCAACATAGAGTGACCATGGACAGACAGAGTAACAAAAGCAATAAAAGTTCCCTGACCTTGGATCTGATTTCACTGTCCCAGGCAGTGCTTTGAAGTTTCTGGTAAACAAAACCCACGGTCTGTTCTGCTAAAAGGTGAGGCCTTGCACAGTTTTTATGGGGACGTTTCCCTCCACAGCTCCAAACAGAGGCTCAGTGTTGGAGTGTCACATTCTTAACACCGACAATGACACAGGTGCTGCAGGAATCCACCACCAGACCCACGGGATGCAGAGCCATGCTTTGTGCATTATCCCCTTGCTCTCCCAGTTTATAAAGACTTAAATCCATTCAGAACACCAGCTGAGACATGTAACCAGGTTTTATAACTAATCCCAGGACTCTAATTCCGAGCTGACCCGCACAAAGGGCCAGCTCCAGCTGTTATTTTCCCAGGCGTGCAACCAGCAGCTCCCCAGGGGCTGAAGTGACACGACAACATTTTTTACTATGGTGCAGGTTTTCTTCCCACTGTCCCTGAGTCCCCAGCACACAGAGCAGTGTTCACCTGAGCAGTAATACTTTGCTTTTCTTTTCCCTGGCTTTTCTCCTGAAAAGTTCCGCTGATGCCGAAACCGTAAAAGGGAAGGGAAATGTGTGAAAAGGCACTTGGGGCTTAGTGTGTCCGCAGAGCCACTGCTGATCCCTGCACGGGAGGAACGGGGAGCAGGCTGAGCCTGCTGCACAGTTCCTGGCTGTCACCTGCTGTGTGTCACCCTGTCCCGCGTGTCACCCTGTCCCGTGTGTCACCCTGTCCCGTGTGTCACCCTGTCCCGTGTGTCACCCTGTCCGCCGGGGAAATCGCCCATGTCGGCTGCTGGGGTGTAGGCAGGGGGCAGCGGGTGGTTTTGGGGGTGACTGAGGCAGCAGTGACAGACCCCGACACACGGCAAGCCCCGCAGCCGCTCTGTCCCGCCCGGGCAGTGCCACAGCCGCCGTCACCGGCTCTTTTTGTTTCTTCCAGGCCGGTTTTGGGAGCCGGAGGAGCGCCCGCAGCATCCCGCGGGCCGCGGCCTGGGCCGGGGGGCGGCTGAGGGGCTCCGCACACGGGCCTGGCGCACTGGGGCAGGGCCCGGCGCGCTCTGCGGGGGTGCAGCCGATGCCCCCCAGCCCCGCCGCCTCCCCGCCGGTCCGGTAGAACCCTCCGGGCTCTCCCCCGTCCCCCCTTGGTGGCCAAGGGCAGCCCCGACAGGGCAGCCCCGACCGGGCCACCCCGCCCGGCTCCCCGCGGCCCGTTACCCGCGCGGGGCCCGCCGGGACCTGTAGTTCCGCCCCTAGCCCGCGCTGCGCCTGTACCCACCGGCGGAACTACAACTCCCGTCGTGCTCCACGCCGCCCCCCATATCGCGCAACCCGCTGGGAGCTGTAGTGAGCCCGCGCTCACCCGCGCTGGCCCGCGCGTCGCGGGAGACTACACTTCCCAGGCTGCCCCGCGCGCGCCCGGCCCGGCCCCCCCCGCGGGCCCCCCCAGCGGGGCCGGAGCCGCCGCCCGTTCCCCACCGCCGCCCCTTCCCCGCAGGCCTCCCCCGCCCGGTTACCGATGTCTATGGCGAAGCGCTTGGCGTTCTCCAGGTTGCGGAAGATCTCGTCGGGCGGGAGGGTGATGCTCTTGTCCAGGCTGCCGTGACCGCTGCCGCGCCCGCCCCGCTCCGCCATTTTGAACGCGACCCGCTCCCTCCCTCACCCCGGCCTCATCGACATGCAA
Organism: Serinus canaria; assembly: GCF_022539315.1. Lineage (NCBI taxonomy): Eukaryota > Metazoa > Chordata > Aves > Passeriformes > Fringillidae > Serinus > Serinus canaria. Next base: position 5,318,414 of record NC_066334.1, on the reverse strand, counting down.
ATGTATGCGCATAAATCTGCATGCGAACGAGAGGAGGCGCGGGGAATCAGGCGGGGAGAGAGCGCCGGCCCCGCCCACCAGCAGGGGGCGTGGCCTGAGGGAAGGAGCCTGAGGGACTCCGCGGTGAGGGGGGCGCAGAGACCCGGGGGGAACGGGGGGACAGCTCGGGGGGAACGGGGGGACAGCCCGGGGAGGGGTCGGTGACACCCCGGGGGGAACGGGGGGACAGCCCCGGGAGGGGTCGGTGACACACCGGGGGGAAGGGGGGGACAGCCCGGGGAGGGGTCGGTGACACCCCGGGGGGAACGGGGGGATACTCAGGGGAAGGGTCGGTGAGCGCCCTGAGGGAATGAGGGGACAGCCCGGGGAGGGGTCGGTGAGACCCGGGGTGGGGTATTGGAGGGGGGGAATGGGAAGAGAGACCCCCGGGGAGGGCAGAGAGATCCCCGAGGAAAACTGGGGGGGAACTGGCGATGAGACCCCCGGGAGGAGCTGGGGAGGAGGGGAGAGACCCCCCCCAGGGAGGGCAGAGAAACCCCCAGGAGGGAATCAGGGGGAATGGGCAGAGAGACCCCCGGAGGAGCTGGGGGATCCCCGGTAGCTCACGGGGGTCCGGGACCCCGATCCACCCCCACAGCCACGGAGCAGCCCCATGAGTGTCCCCTGTAGCCAAACTCCTGAATTTCAACCCCCCGAGTGTTTCCAAGGCATTTGTTACCCCGACACACCCTCAGGAATGTGAATTTGTGCCTTGGAACATTTTATCTCTTAATTAAAAGTGCTTTCTGTGTTTGATGTCCCTGCCTGTTGCAAGGGGTTGGAGTTAAGTGATATTTAAGGTCCCTCCCAACCAAACCCTTCCATGATTTTTTTCACCCCTGCAGTGACCTTTCTTGGCTCTGAATTCCCAGAGAATTGGCTGCTTGGGTGTGCTGTTATTTTTGTCTCACACTGAGAGAGCTGGGGGTTGATATTCCCGAGCTATGGAGAACAGCATTGCAGAGGTCCCAATGGGAAATTCGGTGTTAAATGTGAATATCTCTGCTTCTCTGGAATCTGTCTCATGTCAGTTGACCACAGGGAAACCAGCTGTAAAAACTACTTATAAAAAGAATCACTTTGGGTTGATTAAGCATATTTTTATTTATTTTTGACCTTTAAAAGTTTCTGCAACTTCTGATACTCAAGATAACTCTGGCACAGGTCATACATTGGTGCAGCTTGCACAGAACACATCATAACATCCTCCAAGGACAGTAACAAATTCCCATTTTCCCCTGGCAAAAGGGTACCAGAAATTAAATATAATTTATACATCTGCCTTTCATGAAAGACTTAGATAAATATTTCTTGTATAATGGACAGCACAGCTGTAACTTTCAGTCCTATAAGGACACAAAAACGATCTCCTGCCTTTACAAAAGGCACACACGCATCCTGAACCTCACAAACAGCCCTGGCTTGTGAGCAAGACATCCCGAGGAATTTCCTCTACGTAGTTTGGGACATGGTTTAACCATCCTCAGAGCGTGCTCAGTACAGACTATAAATATTATAGATTATAAATACTACAGACTATAAATATTATAGATTATAATTGTTATAGAACCCCTCGTGGCACCGTGGGAAGGCCAGACTCCCAAATGTGTCCAGTGAGACACATTCCAGGTGGGAGGAAAAGGGAAGAGGATTTTTGGGAATTCTGACCGTCCCAGAGGTGACAGCTTTCCCAGCAGAGGTACAGGGACAACCTCGCAGAGGCTGAGAACAGCCGAGCCCTCCCAGCAGGAGGATCCGGCTGACATTCCCTCAGAACAACTCTCTCTCCACGCGGTGGGATGGCTGCAGTCCTTCGGGGAGAAGGGGAGCTCGCACCCGTGCGGAGCAGTGACCTGCTCAGAAAAGGGGAAACATTCTTCCCTACTCGTGAGAGGAGCGGGGGCGACTTGGACAGCAAGTCATGGGCTCCTCTGGAAAACGGGAAACGTCCAGAAAATCGCGGAATCGGGAAATGCCGGTGCCTCCCGAGGCTTCGGCATCGCTTCGGCGCTGGAGGGAGAGGCAGAGTCCCCAAGTGCCACCTGTCACCTCCGGGAGTGGCAGCTCAGCTTCCCCGAGGGACGGGAGTTGCAGAGGAGCCCGTCAGGATCATCCCGCTGCGGGCTCCTGGCAGGGACTGCAAGAGCAGGAGAGGAGGAAATGTTACACGGGGAGACGCTTTTCCCAAAGGAAAAGGCAGTGAGAGGGATAGGGGATGGGATCAGTGGGGTGGGATGGAATGGGATGGGATCAATGGGGTGGGATGGGATGGGATGAGTGGGATGAGATCGATGGGGTGGGATGAGATGGGATGGGATCAATGGGGCGGGGATGGGATGAGATCAGTGGAATGGGATCAATGGATGGGATGGGAGCAATGGGATGGGATCAGTGGGATGGGATCAATGGGGCAGGGTGGGATGGGATGAGATTGATGGGATGGGATCTGTGGGATGGGATCAATGGGTGGGATGGGAGCAATGAGATGGGATCTGTGGGATGGGATCAATGGGATGGGACAGGATGGGATGAGAGCGGTGGGATGGGATGAGATCAGTGGGGTGGGATCAGTGGGGTGGGATGGGATCAATGGGGTGGGATGGGAGCAATGAGATGGGATCAGTGGGATGGGATCAATGGGATGGGACAGGATAGGATCAGTGGGATGGGATGGGATGGGATGGGCAGCACTCACCTCGCCCTTATCCCGGCTCACTCACAGCCATCCCCCCAGGATTTCGCCATTCCGCAGCTCGGAGTCGGGCTGGCCCCTCTGAAATCCCTTCTCCAGACAGCTGCAGCTGCTGTAAATCCCACCCGGGGCTCCCGAGCTGTAACACAGGAGGGAAGGTGAGGGAAGGTGAGCAGCCAGGCTCCCCCTCCCCAGCTCCCAGCCCCGCAGAGGTGCGGCCCTTCCCGGCTCTCAGGTACTCACCCTGCGCTCCCCTCCGAGCCATGGGATGCTGTCCTGGCTTAGGGCAGACGTCCAGGGACAGAGCAGAGTTATCCCAAGGGCTGCCCCCATCTCGGAGTGGGGAAGGCAGCCGGGATCTGCCCTATTTATACACAGGGGCCGCGTTACAAAAGTCTGGGTCCGGAGCGAGTCGCAGTTTCCCACAGTCGCCAGCCAATCCGAGCGTGCCCGGGACAATGGGAAAGCATCCATTACAGCATGGCAAATTGCCTGTGAATTGCCTGGGGATAATACCCCGCTCCCAAAGGAGCAGGTGGGCCGGGGAGTGTGGGACACAATAGGGTTTGGCATCGCGGCGCTGGGCAGGGAACGTGGGAAAGCGTTGCCCGTCATTATCATCCGGCTTCTGCCTGATGTTGGGAACCTCGACATCTCAATGTGCTGCCTTTTCCCAGGCTGCCTTGAAATGAAGCACAGAAGACTGATCCCAGGAAGAGATAATGCTCTGCGCCCCAAAGAGAGGTTGAAAAGGGAAAGATGCAGAATTAGAGGGACTAAACCCTTTCATTGACATTAAACCGTGCTTAGATGAATACAGTACCAGATAATTTTCAGGCTAAAATCGAGGGGAGAGTCCTTCAAACAGTTCGCTTGAAATATTTTCCTCTGTATTATTTAAAGTCCCTCTGTAAGTTATACCCAGAGCTCTTCCTTGCTTTTGTTTGGGTAATCTGGGCTTTCCTACTGCGGCCCGTGGCATGTCGTGATTGTGATGTCTTTCCCAAACACGTCCTGTTCGATTTCATGCTGCTTTGTAAATCCTCACTGTGTCTGAGTCTCCACCTAAATATATTTCCCGTTTACAGACATCTGAGAGGGAGTGAAAAGTCAGCTCCTGGCTATTATTTTGCTATAACAAAATTTCCTGACTATAATTTTGCTGATTATCCCATTTGCAGGTTGTCCCACAGGTGGGAGGCCCTCCTGTGACTCTGCCCAGTCCTGGGGTTTCTCACCTCTGTAGCGAAGGAGGAAGGACCAGGCAGGATCCTGGGTTGGAGCTGCCTTGGAGCAATATTTATTTATTTTTTCCAGGCTGTTTTAAGCTGCCAGCTCAGGTCTGCTGCCCCCTTCCAGCACAGCCCAGTACAAACCCAGTTCAGGACCTGTCATGCAGCTTTTGACCACCTGTTTCTTACAACATTGATGAAAACCCTGCTTATTTCTTGTGTCTGCCTTTCAAAATCAGACAGGAAACCTCTGATTTAATAATGAGAGCATCCCTCCCCTGGCCAAACCTGTGTCCTGGAAGCCTGGATAGCAAAGTGTCCCATCACACAGAGGCTGGTGAATAAAAGGAAAAATTCTGCTAAAGGTGATCCTGGATTTTAATTATTAACCTGGAAATATTTTTTTTTTCACAATTTCCACAAGCCCAAAGACAATTTATGTTTAGATGGATCACTCAGGGCACAACAATTTTAATTCTTGAATGGTTGTCAAAAACTACAACTGAACACAGACCAGGAGTCCCATTCCAGATCAGCTCACTGAATTATTTGGTCAGCTTGTAACCTGCAGTATTCCTTGGAGCTGGGGCTACCCCTGCTGCAGGTGTGGGAAATGAATCTGGAGAAAATTCTTAACATTTGATAGAAGATTTTTTAGAAGGCTTGTATTTGTATGTAAATTTTGAGATAAAAAATATCAGAAATATCATAGAATAGAGATTGATTGTTGAGAGAGAAATCGAATTAGAAATGAGTTTTAAAGGATGGTTTTGTAAATAGGATTAGATATTTTAGAGAAATAGAATTATGAAAGATGTCTTGTTGTAGGACTTATGAGCAGTAATTTTAGATGATTAGTTTTAAGGTATTTATATTATGGTGTGGTTGAAGCTGATAGGCTAATAAACATTTAGAGTATATTGCAATTAAAAAATAGGTAATTTCTAATATCATAATATCAAATTATAATCTTATAAATTATATTATTATAATTTTATAAATTATATTATAATAACATAAATTATAACATCTGTACTATCTCACCCTTCTCATAAGACTAAAAGTAGAATAAAAATTTTAAAAACACCTCTCAGTTACCTCATCTCGAAGTAAAAAAAAAAAAGTTAAATCCAAAAAAGTTAAAAGTTTAAAGTGTTAGGAAAATTAATCCACAAACCCCAGACGTTTATGTCCAAAAAGGAGACAGAGGAGTCCCTTTTGGCTTTATTTAAATAAAGGGAAAGGCCATGGGGATTCCCCTGGGGTCTCTCCAATTTTTGGGGGGCGCAGCCTCCTTTTTATCCCAATTTCCAGCCACATTTCCCTTCTCTCTTTCCCCATTTCTGAGGGACTGGAGAGGTTCAGAGTCCCTGATACACCTGATCCCAAAGATTCCCCTCTAATGTACAACCCTCCCTTTGCATTTTTAATTCTTACAGAATTTAGGGGCTTTTCCCCATTTCTGAGGCACTTGACAGGTTCAGAGTCCCTGATTTACCTGACCCCAAAGATTCCCCTCTGATGTACAACCCTCCCCTTTCATGTTTAATTCTTACAGAATTTAGGGGTTTTCCCCCATTTCTGAGGTACCTGAGAGGTTCAGACTTCCTGACCCCAAAGATTCCCCTCTAATGTACAACCCTCCCCTTTCATGTTTAATTCTTACAGAATTCAGGGTTTTTTCCCCATTGCTCCTTTCATCTCTCAATGTCTAATTTTATTTCTCAGCAAACCTAAAGTTTATTTGTAAAAGCAATTATCTCTTTCCATTCATCACTCAGTGGAATCCTTCCCATTGTCCCTTTTCTCTCCCAGAGCTGGTTTGATCTCCCAGCAGCCCCACAGCTGCTTTGGAAACACAAATCCCGCGTTCCTCTCAGAAGTTAAAAGTTCAATCCATGCATGTTCTTGTGCTGTTGCTGCAGAGGGAAGTGAAGCCGGGATTTTCTGGATGCCTCCCGGGACGAAGGGACAGCAGCGGGTGGGAAGGAAGGAGGATGCTGGCAGGAGCCTCGGGGAGAGGGGAGGGATGCTCTGACCCAATTTTCAGCCCTGGAGATTTGAAATGAGCGGGTTTAAAGGACGCCACGCTGTCCCCAGCACAATGCCCGGGCTCGGAAGGGCTGCAGCAGCTCGGGGTGATTAAAGGCTGATCCCCTGCTCCGAGGGCCGGGCAGATGGTGCCGCAGGGGGGGCTCTCCCCAGGACCCTCCCAGGCACACTCCTTTTGTTGAACAGCAGAATGGGAAATCCTGGGAGCTCCCTCCATCTGATGGGAATGGTGAGCCAGGCACAGCCGAGCCCTCTGCTCCCAGAGCCCCGCATTCCTCTGCTCTCCTGTGTTTTCCGTGATATTTACTGAAAATTCCATGATATTTTCTGAAAAATCCCTTCGCTAGGATTTCTTTTCCTGGGAAGCTGAAAAGCCTCAGAAAAGAGTGAAAACAACAATTATCCGATTGCTTTGGAATGTTGTCTGGAGATGGTTTTACCAACAGGTGCAGCTTTGATTGGTCCCATGTGAATTGTTTTAAATTAGTGCCCAATCCCGGTCCAGCTGTGTCAGACTGAGGAGTCACTCACAAGTTTTTATTATTCATTCTTGTTAGGCCTTCTGATGTATCCTTTCTCTTTCTATAGTATCGTTTTAGCATAATAACATAATAACATAACATAACATAACATAACATAACATAAGATATAATATATAAGAATAAATATAATATAATATAATATAATAAGATAATATATATAATATAATATAAATCTACTATATATAAGATAATATAATAATATAATATGATATAATATAATATCATATAATATAATGATTTGTCTTTCCAAAGCAGCTGTGGGTCTGCTGGGAGATCAAACCAGAACTGGGAGATAAAAAGAAGCCAAGGGAAGGATTCCACTGAGTGATGAATGGAAAGAGAGATTTGCTTTTACAAATAAAGTTTAGGTTTGCTGAGAAATGAAATTAGACATTGAGAGATGAAAGAAACAATGGGGAAGAAAAACCCCTGAATTCCATAGGAATTAAAAATGCAAAGGGAGGGTTGTACATTAGAGGGGAATCTTTGGGATCAGGTGTATCAGGGACTCTGAACCTCTCCAGTCCCTCAGAAATGGGGAAAGAGAGAAGGGAAATGTGGCTGGAAATTGGGATAAAAAGGAGGCTGCGCCCTCCAAAAATTGGAGACACCCCAGGGGAATCCCCATGGCCTTTCCCTTTATTCAAATAAAGCCAAAAAGGGACTCCTCTGTCTCCTTCTTGGACATCAACCTCTGGGGTTTGTGGATTAATTTTCTTAACAAGGGGAACTCAGTGTGCTGCAGTGGAGCAACAGGTCTGGAGGAGGGTGGACTACCAGCAAAGAGTGTGGAAGCCCAGGATTTCCTTGTCAAACCCAGATTTTCCTTGCCAAGCCCAGAATTTCCCTGTCAAGCCCGGAATTTCCCTGTCTGTGTCACTCAGATATAAAAAGCAGTGCCCTGTACCTCTGTGGCTGTGCTTCCAGCACGCAGCTGGATGGCTCACACCAATTTCAGAGCATTTTTAGACCATTTCCTCCATCCATGCCAGCCTGTCTCCCAGATGCCATTGATGACCTTTTTAAAGAAATAATTACGATTTTTAATGTGTATTTTCCCCCTTCCCTGCGCCTTCCTTAAACGGTTTAAAATCTTTCTGACAGCTCCTCTTGAGACACCTATTTAGTGTCAAAGAGCAGAACGTTCCCAAGTTTGAAAAGGGCCTTGGCATAATGCTGATCGATCAATGTGCTCCTTGGGAAAAGAGCTCTCCAGATGGTCCATCGGGACAGGAATTGCTGCTGGGCACAATGAGGAGCCAAAAAAGCGTCACTAATGTGGGCTGTTGTGAGGCACGCTTCCTTTGTGGGGCTCTGAATGCCCTAAATAGGGAAGAAAGTGTGGGAAACTCCGAGAAACTCAGGCCCACACTCTGAGGTTAATAGGGGCTTTGTCAGGGGAGTATTCCTGAGCTGTGGGATCAGCATAATAAACAACATTTTCCCTAAGGGTGGGAATGTGTTGGGAGCAGGGGAGAGTCACCCCAGGGGCAGGAAGAGCCCTAAGAAGCTTTGAGTTCAATTATGAGAAGTGATAATAATTAATAAATTGTAAACATAACCTTTGCTGTGCAGGGCTGGGCAGGTTGGAGGTCTGGCTTTTAGCACTGGGGTAATTGGGAAATTAAAGCCCAGAGGGGCAAGGCTGGGCTTGGTGGGGAGAGGAATGGTGGATTTGTCTTTATGGACAAGCTGTGGGTCTGCTGGGAGATCAAACCAGCTCTGGGAGAGAAAAGGAACCATGGGAAGGATTCCACTGATTGGTGAATGGAAAGAGAGATTTACTTTTACAAATAAACTTTAGGTTTGGTAATAAATGAAATTAGACATTGAGAGATGAAAGAAACAATGGGGAAGGAAAACCCCTAAATTCCATAAAAATTAAAAATGAAAAGGGAGGGGTGTACATTAGAGGGGAATCTTTGGGATCAGGAAGTCTGAACCTCTCAAGGACCTCAGAAATGGGGAAAAAACCCTAAATTCTGTAAGAATTAAAAATGACAAGGGAGGGTTGTACATTAGAGGGGAATCTTTGGGATCAGGTGTATCAGGGACTCTGAACCTCTCAAGTCCCTCAGAAATGGGGAAAGAGAGAAAGGAAATGTGGCTGGAAATTGGGATAAAAAGGAGGCTGCGCCCTCCAAAAATGTGAGAGACCCCAGGGGAATCCCCATGGCCTCTGCCTTGATTGGAATAAAGCTAAAAAAGGGACTCCTCTGTCTCCTTTTTGGACATAAACCTCTGATGTTTGTGGATTAATTTTCCTAACAATGGAAAGCACAACGAGAGCACTTGCACCAAACAAAGCAGCTGTTCCCGTGGGGTTTGGTCCCTTCCCACTGCCCAGGGAGGAGGAATTCACTGCTTCTCTCCCTTGCAGTCATGTTTTACTCAGCCTGCAGAGGTGCAGCCAGCTGTGACCCTCACACCTGGCTCCTTGGGTGGAATCCATGCCCAGGAGAGCAGCAGCCTGCCCTGAGCCACGTGGGGCTGTGTTCCCTGCGGTGCACATCAGGCTGGGCCGGGCTTTGGGGCACATGGCACTCCAGCTGAGCCTGAACTCCCCCAAACCACCCTAATTAGGCTTGATTAAAAACCCCCCAGGCATGGACAACAGCTGGAGTTTTGCTGGGGTTCAGGAGCCTGTGCTAATTGGCAAGGACAGGTTGAGCACAGAGAGGTTGAAGTGACTCCTTCAAGCTGGCTAAGCAGCCATAAAACCCAAAAATATCTCTTGTGAAATATTTAGCAGTTCATTAGGAAGAATAAATCTGGGGCACTGGTAGAGACCTGTACCAAACCCCCACCTTGAAGAGCACTCCACCAGCCTGTGCAGAAATAAAACTATTAGGAAAATTAATCCACAAACACCAGAGGTTTCTGTCCAAAAAGGAGACAGAGGAGTCCTTTTTGGTTTTATTTGAATCAAGGGAGAGGCTCCTCTGTCTCCTTTTTGGACATAAACCTCTTGTTTTTGTGGATTAATTTTCCTAACAAAACCAAAATGATCCGTGGCCCAAAATGAGGCAGGGCAGCACATCCCTGTTTGGTTTTTGGGGCTTTTCTGAGTGGTTAACAGAGGATTTCCCCACAAACCCAGCGAGGACTGGGCAGGCTCAGTGCTGGCTGCAGCTGGATCTGTCAGCTGAGCAGATCTTTTTACAAGATCAGGTGTTCAGTGTTTCCTTTTGTTCGGGAGCAAACCCTGAGAGCTTGAAATGCAGGTTTTCAAGGGCACCTGTCCCAGGGAGTCTGAGCAAAGTTGGATTGTTCACCAAATGTGTTTCCTGCTGCTCCTGTGTCTCTGGAAGAAGGAGAGTGTCTCCTGTCATAAACCAAATTTTCACTGAATCACCGTGGTTAGAGAATCCTTTTGTGAAATGATTATTTGTGCACATTTATTTTGAAGAGGAGGTGAAATAAAAGGAAATCATTTAGGAGAGGAAATGCTTCCTCAGTCTCTCCTAATTATCCTTTTAGCCATATGTGGGCTAATTTCACTTCAGTAAAGGGAGCCTGACAGAATTTGTGTCATAAAATTAAGACAGCAAAAATGGGTTCACCCCACTGCTGGTAGTGTCAAAGATCCCCAGGCTGAGGCAGGTGCCAAACCCTTTGGAAGTTATTGGGAAATTTGCACAATACTCCCTCCAAACAGGCAAAAAGCACAAGGCTGATCTCAGCTTGGTGAAAAAATTAGTGGGGGAAATGAAGTGGCTGTGGAATGAGGGATTTGTTGGAGGCAGAATGGGTCACTGTTAAATCTGAAAGGTTGCCACTTCTCAGCACCTCACTTCAATTTCACTTCCATTTGGATTTTTGATAATTTTCCCAGAGGTTGCTTCCTTGCAGGATCTGAAACCCAGCTCTGCCAAAGGGATTTCACAGATGTGATTCATGTATTGGAGGGAAGGGCTCAGAACTGGCACCTCCTGATGGCTTCCCCAGCACAGGAGAGGCTGCAGGACCCACTCCAGCAGTGTCAGCCCTTTTAATCATCCCAAAGCAGAGCATTAAGGACTAAAACCATTTTTATTGTACTGTACAGAGAAGACATGCAAGTTGAACATCACACAGGATGAATACATCACAACTTTATAAAAGCTTTTTAAGCTCCTTGGCATGCTCAGTGAATGATTATAAAGTACTTATTGCCTCCCTTCCTCCCCCTTTTCCTTAAGGTATAGCAGAGGTATTTCCTTTACAAAAGGCACCAATTATCCCTCAAATGAGAGCAGCACAAAGTGACATGAAGAGATTTGTCCCCAGAGCTCTCTGTGATCATCACAACTTTCTGTAAGAAGGATACTAAAAATAGCAGAGGAGCTTGAGAAGAATCAGCATTCCTAATGACATCTTTCACTCAAAAGGGAAAGGCTCAATCCTCTCTTTATGATACAAAATACATTCTCCAAAGGGCTCCTTCTTGAGGAAGGTCAGTACATTATCTAGAGACAATGGAGCACTTGAACTGTGACCCAGGCAGCCAGCAGAAAGATTTCCACTGACAGCCACAGGCTCAGCAGCCTGTGATGGAAACCAAAGGTCATCTGCTCTCTAAATCACCACAGAACTCCGACCTCTCTTTGGCCAGGAGCCACCAATAAAAGCAACAAATTTGCTGCAAGATACACCCAGAGTCCTTCACTATGAAGGGAAACCACCCAGCGACCCTCATTTCTGGTGACAGAAAAACAACAACCACCCCCTCCTCCCACCTTTGGAAAGCAACGTTTCCTACTTCAAAGAGGAACTAATAAACCACGGGTCCCTCTAGTTTTTTGGAGCAAAACGTGGGAATAAAGCTCGGCAGCTCTACCAGGGTCTCCAGATGGTCGGAGCAGCAGCCAGGCTCTTCTGGGCAGGCTGTTTTCTGGGGAGCAGACAGGGAGACAGGGGGGAGGCACGCAGAGCTGGAGAGTAGGAGGCATCTGCAGCCAGCTGAGCCTTGCAGAAGTGCTTGATCAGCTGGACCTGGGTCTCCTTCTTGGGCTCGTGGTAGGACAGAAAGTGCATGGCTTCCTTGAGGCAACGCAGGTAGCCGCTGTTAAAGTCCTGCTCTGGGCTCTTGTGGATGAACGCTGAAAGAGAAAGAAAAGCAAAGGCAGTGGGTTAAAATCATGGCCAAAACATGGGGTAGGGAGCCAGCCCCAACGCTGCTGGTGGAGTGTGGAGCTGGGACAGCACCGACCCTGCAGCTGGTTGGGCTGGCATCAGGGGCATTCCTGAGCCTGGCATGTGGTGTGGGGGAAGGTGGGGAAGGGAGGGCAGCTCTGCTCGAGTTCAAATCAACAATTTGTGCAGTGATTTTCGTGTGCCTGGGGCTGGGGGGCTCCAGTCCCTGCTCGCCTCGGGGTGTCTGGGAGGGCACAGCCCTGCCAGCAGGTCCAGCTGTGCAATACCTGCTCTGCACTCACTTTTTTGGTCCTGCAGCTGGCTCTGCTGCTTCAGGTAGCTGACAGCCACTTCCAGGATGTCGGCTTTCTCCAGCTTGGAGTTGGGCTGGTGCCTCTGGAACTCCTTCTCCAGGAGCAGTTTCAGCTGCTCGATGCTGCTGTTGATGCGGTCCCGGCGCATTTTCTCCACCACCGGCTTCCTCAGCTGTGGGAGAGGGAGCAGATCCTCAGGGGTTTGCTGAGACCTGACCCAGTTTCCCCTCTGATGCCCTGATCCACCCATCTTCAAAGTTGCTTATTTTTGGCAGGAGAGCTGTGTGATGCTGCCTACCCATTCCCCACTCATTTTAATTTTTAAAAACCTATATAATCCCCCCTATCTCTCTTTAACGTATTTGCTCTCCCCCAGACCACTTCCCCCTCTTCTCCCATGTTATATTTATTTTCTAGGAGCAGGCCAGCCCTTCCAATCCCCTCCAGGGCTTTACTTACTTTATTCTTTTCCTTTGGCAGCAGCTTCTCCTCCATGTGGATCATCAGAGCATTGCTGGGAGCCATTCTGAGCGCTCAGCCCTGGGCACAGACCCCAGGCAGCTGCTGTGCCGAGTGTGAGGAGATGCTCTGGCAGCTCCCAAATCCCTCTATTTATACCCGGGGAGCCGGGGCAGATACGTGAGTGTGGGGCTGGCCGGTGTTTCCCACAGCCCCGCAGCCAATCCAGCCCCGCAGAGGGACAATAGAGGAAGCATCCATTAGTGCATGGTACATTGATTGCCAATGCCCCGGGGAGAATAACCTTCTGCCCACGCTGCTGGTGGAGTGTGGAGCTGGGAAAGCACCGACCCTCCAGCTGGTTGGGCTGGCATCAGGGGCATTCCTGAGCCTGGCATGTGCCGGGCACAGCCGTGGTGTGGACGAGGCACGCTTCTGGGGGAAGGTGGGAAAGGGAGGGCAGCCCTGCCAGAGTTCAAATCAACAGCTCCAGGACATCTCTGCCCTTCCCAGAGCCTGGGGGAGCTCTGTGTGTCTGTGTGTTGAGTTTGTGAGGGTCCCCAGGACGAGGTGAGAGATGAGAATCTGGCTCCATGTTCTCAGAATGCTGATTTATTATTCTATTCTATTCTATTCTATTCTATTCTATTCTATTCTATTCTATTCTATTCTATTCTATTCTATTCTATTCTATTCATTCCATTCCATTCCATTCCATTCCATTCCATTCCATTCCATCCATTCCATTCCATTCCATTCCATTCCATTCCTATGCTAAAACTATACTAAGAAAGAGAAGGATACAGACAGAAGGTTTAACAAGAATGAATAATAAAAACTTGTGACTGACTCCTCAGGGTCTGACACACCAGGAACGGGATTGGTCCTTAATTAAAAACAATTCACATGTTTGGATAAACAATCTCCAGACCACATTCCAGGGCAGCAAAACATGGAGAAGCTGAGGCTCCTGCAGGAGAAATCCTGGCAAAGGGATTTTTCAGAAATTATCACAATGGCAGTGGAGTGTGCAGTGTGGGGAGCTGGGAAAGCAACCATTTACTTTGTGATAAAGGCAAGAAAAAGAATGAAGCTTTGAGGGCGCTGGAGGTCAGTTCTGATTTTGTGTCGTGAGTGAAATATCTGCTTGGGTACAGCCCTTGGGGCAGCACCAAAAAGAACCAGAAGCTACCTGGGGGAAGCTGTGCTGCACCTGCCCTGTGTGGGTCCAGCCCAGGTGCCCCAGGCAGAGGTGTGCTCCTCCTCCGAGCACCTGGGCATGGAAGGGAGGAGGGAAATGTGAAGTGAGGTGAGAAAGCCAAAGAATTCCTTGCTTGGAAGTGCGGCAGTGAAGCCCGGGGGTAGTGGGCAGTTGACAGGAAGGAGGGAGGTGACACTGCTCTAGGCAGTGACGTGGGACTCATTGTGGCAGCCTGAATGGACTCAGCTCTTTGTGAAGGGCAGATGTTGTCCTTGGAGCCCTTTATTCCCCGCCTTGTGGGAAAGCCAGGAGACAAGACATCTCATGAACACTTCGAAGCAGTCAAAGGATTATGATACAAAATAAGACACAGCTCAGAGACCAAGCCCCAGCTTGTGCCAGCTTTAATGAGGTGTTGCCTGCTTTCCTGTGTTCTCTGGCTGGCCTTCCTCCAGGAGCTCTCTCCTGGCTTATCCCTTTCTCAGCAGGGGAGCCACGCTGGCACACAGGTAGGCATGGACCAAGCTGGTTGAAGACACTTCAGTGTCAAAAACCATCTTTTTTCCCGACTCCTGAGAAGCCCTGACCTTTATTGCTGCATTAGAACTGATAGCCAGATGGTCTTTTGGGAGTTGGATTCCTTCCCTTTAAATCATTCAGGCTCAAGCACCGTCACTAATGTCGGGAGGAGTTGCAAGGCACACTTCTATTGTCCCAGCCAGAAATGTTATCAATGGGGGAAGAGTCTGGGAAAGGCAGAGAAACCCAAACCCACACAGCCTGCTGCTAATAACCCCTTTGTGGAGCTGTGCTTCTGTCGGGGCACCATGAACTCTGTGCCTTTGTCACCCAGGAAGGCTGAAACGGGCACGTTTCACCATCCAGGGGAGGAAGGGGTGACAAGGGCAGGGACAGAGGTTCGTGCAGGGGTGGCTGCAGGAATGCTGAGCTGAGCTGCAGCTTAGGCTATCCTGGGGCTCTGGTTTGTTGTGCTCTGCCTCAGTTTGCTTTTTTGGGAAAGGGGAGAGTGGTGCTGGGCTCTCCCACGGAGCCCTCTGGGAGCTGGGAGCTGTCCTGTGCCTGTGCTAAGGGGCAGGGATGGGGCTCAGGTGGCCCTTGTGCTTTTCTGGCATCACCTGGGAGCACCTCAGGGAGCAGAGTGAAGGAGCAGCAGTGCTGGGGGGTGACAGAACTTCTCCTGCTCTGTTGGAAAGCTTTTAGACCCAGGGAAATGGAGGGAGGTGAGGGTGAAGCCAGCTCTGCTCTCAGCTGGATGTGGAATGTGCTGGTGGCAGCAGGAACACTGCCAGTGTCCCAGGCAGCCACACCTGGGGGGAAATGTTATCTTTGGATGATATTCAAACTGGGTCTGTGTGTCACTGCTGGCTGCACCTGATCCAATGGTGGAGGTTCCCAGATTTCAGCACCACACATCCCTGCAGTGTTAGCACATCCCTTCATCGCCCTCATCTTCTCACAGCTTCCTCCCTGGAGGTTCTTGGCCAAGGTGTGAAAAGACAAGGAGCTACCTGTTTGAGGTGAGCCCTAATGATCCTCTGACAGCTTTTAATTGAGGAGCCACTGCTTCCTTTGGTGTCTCAGATGAAGATCCCTTCTCCCAGCCCTAACCCTGTCCCTAACCCCAACCCAACCCTAATCCTGCCCCTAACCCCAACCCAACCCTAATCTTGCCCCTAACCCCAAACCAACACTAATCCTGCCCCTAACCCCAACCCAGCCCTAATCCTGCCCCAAACCCTGCCCCTAACCCCAACCCAGCCCTAATCCTGCCCCTAACCCAACCAACCCTATCCTGCCCAAACCTGCCCTAACCCAACCAGCCCTAATCCTGCCCCAAACCCTGCCCCTAACCCCAACCCAGCCCTAATCCTGCCCCAAACCCTGCCCCTAACCCCAACCCAGCCCTAATCCTGCCCCTAATCCTACCCCTAACCCCAACCCAACCCTGATCCTGCCTATCATGTTCTGCTCAGGGTCTTTCAGTGACATGAAACACAGAAAATAATATAAAAATTGTTTGGCTGTCAGGCAATATATAAAGAAATATCTTTATATATAAAAATCTTGTTTTTCAGGACTGGCTTCTGTTCCCACAGGGAACCCTGCATGTGAACCAGTAGAGTGGGAGTCCAGGGAAATCTGCCTCTTCCAGGGGGAAAGGTTATGTTGTTATTAGAACTGTTGTATGAAATATTCCATTAAATGTCATTAACATGGCATTATCTTGCCTCCTTGAGACATCAGGACCCACTCAAAAAGGGGTCTTAATACTGTAAAGTACATTCTTCACAGATTTAACCTTTTTTAATTAGTTTTTCTTCGGATCCAGAGTGTTTAATACACTGCCATTCCCAGGTGCACGAGAGAAGGGAAGTGCACTTTGATCATTGAGAAACATGTGAGACAACTTGATCTGCATTTTTAGGGTTGTTAGAGGCAAAATCAAATTTCTAAAGCTGCTTGTGTGGTGACCCCCAAGTAGTCATGCCCCAATGACATAGCCCTTCTACAGTGAGCATCACAAATAATTAAAAATTAAGGAGAATTTATTATTTTTCTGCCCAGCTGAAATTCCCACAAGTCACCTCTCGGCACATTCAAGAGTGCACAAGAGGGATTTATTATTTCCTGGTATATTGACTCTGAAAGGTCTGGGGATTACAGCTGCTTTGCACATGAATGGCTGGAGTGTGTTGTACAAAAGGCATGGACTGTGGGATAATGGGCTTGGATGTGGGAAAGAGCTGACCCTGGGGGAGAGCAGGCTGGTGCCTGATGGCAGGAATCAATTATGGCTCAAAGGAACACATTGCCCTGGGAGCAGGCTTGGCGGGAGCCACCCTGGGCTGGGTTTGTCACCCTCCTCCTTCCACACCCGCAGAAAACAACCCGGGGATGGATCCTGTCCTTCTGCTCCTTCCTGGGGCTGGTGGAGCTCAGGGCTGAGTTACCAGGGAGTTTGGAAATGCTGCTGTTCCCCATCTCTGGGATGGGACTGAGGGAATCTCCTGATTTTTTAATTTTTTTCTAAGCCTTCTGATGTTTACATTCTTGTAACGAACTTTTCCACCCACTTTAAGTAATTAACTGATTGTTTTGCATCCTTTTAGGGAGGAGGAGAAATTTGATGGGCTGTTGGTTTGTCCAGTGTCACTAGAGAGGTGGCACTGTCACCCTCCAACCCACTGTCACTTTTGGAAATCTATAAATGCTGGAGTCACTAAATAAAAAGTCCCTTTTTACCTTGGAAAGAGCAGCGAGTCTGAGTCCTGTTGTTTCGTGTCCTGTGGTGACATGTGGGAACCCAGCCCATCCCTCCTGATGTCCAGAGCTACGGAGAGAACCCTTGGGTGGCTCGGGGGTCTTGGAATGTTGCCAGAAGCACTTGGTGGATGGATTTTGATCCATCTGGGGATGTGCCACCGATGTATGAGGAGATGGAACCTGTGGGAATCACTCAGGTGTGAATGGTGAAGGGAAAAAGTAGTTATAGGGTAAATTACAGATTTTGGGGTTTGGGTACAGGGGGGTTATGGAGGCAAGATGGAGGAAACAAGGCAGGTCACAAGACTCTTCTTTCTTCTTCTTGTCGTCCATCTTCTGCTGTGATGTTGGCACTTGGGGATTGGTCTGGGGTGAGGGTGCACTGGGTGACGAGGGTGACAGGTATTGGGGATAAAAGGTAAATCTGATATTCGTAGTTTTTGATATAAAAGATGTGCCCGCCTTGGGGGTGGTCAGAGTGCCTTTGGCTGCCCTGCTGGTCAGATCCAGGTCGGGCAGAGAAGGGACTTTGTAGATAAGAAACCATAAACAATTCTGAAGACCGAAAAAACCCAGAGTCCAGACTCATCCTTTGAGACACAGCCTGCCAGAACCATCCTGAGCGTGTGTGGGAGCAGAGACAGACAGACGGACCCCACAGTGACAGATCTCCCACGTGCTGCCAGGTGGGCTGGAGGTTTCTCCCAAGCACCCTGGATGGTGCTGAGTTCACTGGAGCTCCCTGAAAGTCCCCAGGAGCTCCCCATCAGCCCCTGCCCTGCCCTGGCCAAGGGAGGACACAGCCTGTCACTGGCAGGGCACTGGGGGCAGCCAGCAGGAGCTGCTGGGCTCCTGCTCTTCCATCCTTCTTTGGTTTTGGGAGGGTTTTTTGGGAGATGGGGGCATCCAGCCCTTCCAATGGGCTCTGCACCTCTGTGGGTCTGGCACTGCTGCCAACCTCTCAAATATCAAAATTTGGTTTTGAAACAGGCTGAACATCACGGAGGTTTGACAGAAACAATTTGATGTTTCCCATAAAAATAAAAGCATTTTGATGGATTTTTTTTATACTGAGCAGTTGGATTGATAGAATTAATTTTTTCTCTTTATAGAATGATGAGGCTTGGACATGAAGTCCTGCTGAAGGCCCTAAGCAGAATGAGTCCCAAGACTCAGCAAGCCCCATCTGCGTGGGGCAGATATTGAATCGCTCAGAGGCCAGGGAGGGCAGGGGGGGCAGATAAGAGCCAGAGGCTTCCTGGGTGTCCCCTGAGCCTCCTTTGATTGTCCCTGCCTTGGGAACAAGTCTGCAGCCTGAAGCTGACTCTCCCTTATGCCCCAGTGGGTTGCTCCTTTTCCCTTGAGCTCAGCCTCAGTTTTGGGGTGAGTTTTGGGGTGAAAGTTCCCACTGGAGCCCATTTTCTTGTGCTTGGCAGCCATCAGTCACCAGGTGCAGAGCACAGTGGATGTGTGTCAGGGGACAGAGTCCCAGGGCTCCCGTGAGCTCCTGCCCTGCCAGGCCGGGTGGGTTTTGGAGACATCTTTGTGTGGTGGGGTGCACAGGGGTCCCAGGAGGAGGGAAGAGATGAGAATCCTGGCTCCATGTTTCAGAAGGCTGATTTATTATTTTATGATATATATTACAGTAAAAGGAAATGATCTATTAAAACTGTATCAAAAGAATAGAAGAAAGGATTTCATCAGAAGGCTTGAAAGGAATAGAAAGGAATGAGAATAAAATCTTGTGACTGAGCAGAGTCTGAGATAGCTGGGCTGGGATTGGCCATTAATTAAAAACAACCACATGAGACCAATCACAGATGCTCCTGTTGCATCCCACAGCAGCAGAGAATCATTGTTTACTTTTTGTTTCTGAGGCCTCTCAGCTTCTCAGGAGAAAAATCCTAGCAAAAGGATTTTTCAGAAAATATGCCTCTGATATTTTTGCCACTCTCAGCTGGCAGCAGAATGAAGAGAGGGTGTCTGATAAATGGAAGAAGGGTTTCCAGGAGGTGGAAAACCTGCTCCTGAGCCAGGCAAAGGACTGGCAGAGGGGCACACAGGAGCTGCCAGGCCATGGGCAGGGTTGGGTGCCCTCATCTCCCTCCACAGGGCAAGGCACGTTGTCAGATTTCCTCCCATTCCCTCAGGAGTCCATTCAGGGCACGCTGCTCCCTCTCCCTGAGGAGCTCCAGCCCCAGGATAACCATCCCTGCTGACAGACAGACAGACAGACAGACAGACATACAGACATACAGACTTGCCCAGGGACTAAGCCCAGCTGCAGGTCTGCAGGGGTGTGAATAAGCAAATGAAAACTCAGTTTACTTTCTGGAGAGATGGGGTTATTTTCTGTTGAACACAACCGTAAGTATTTCCTAGATTGGGGATTTGAGTTTACCTTCCTTTCCAGCCATGTCTTGGGCTTAGAAAAATTATTCTAAATAACATTTTCAAAGGCCACTGCTGCACTTGAGGGCAAAGGAGAGCTTTGGTATCTGCTTCTCTGGGTGGTGCATGGCTGTGAGTGTGGTCCAGCCTGGAAATCCAATTCCTCCCACAAGCAAGGGAGCTGGCCCCACTCAGAGATGCCAAAGCTAATTAAAACAAAAGTTGGTGCTGAGCTTTTTTGCAAACCAGATGTCTCCAACAACCTCTTGGTCATAGAAGCCTGCGACCTGTAGGCTGTTTGAAATCTTGAAATCTTGGTTTTCTGCTCTCAGCCTCATTTTCCCTCCTTTGTAAACCACTGCTAATAATCCATCCTCACCCACGGAGGAGGTCGCTGAGAATTCATTAGCTGGTATTTGTAAAGCACTTTGAAAATGCAAAGCCAGTGCATTATTCCTACTCTTCTGGATGCTTTCCATGTTATTAAAATCAGGATTTCAGAAAGGCTTATCTGGGATCAAAACAGCATCCCAAACTTGAAAGGAAGCAAGACTGTTAAACCATCAACTGTCGCCTCCCCTGCAGCCAGATGTTAAGCCCTAAAGAACTGAAGTGGCACAAGGAATTACTTTCCCAAGTTCCCCCAGCTGGGCTGACAGGCCTTGATCAATGGTTTTCTCCACGGTGAGGGCTATGCAGATGGTCTGCCCAGAGCAAGGTTTCTGTGCAGTACAAAGGGAAGTCAAACACCATTTCTAATTCAGCTTGTAGCATGGCACACTTCCTTTATGCCGAGCCTGAATGGCCTGAATGGGAGAGCAGTGTGGGAAACTGGAGGGAACTCCACACTCACCAGGGCTGTGGGGCTCTGAGACACCCCTGTCCTCAAACCACATCTGCCTGTGACAGCCAGGGGGGGAAAGGAGTGACAGATTGAAAAATCAGATTATGAAACCTGCAGGGAGGGAAAGCAAACCACGAGGAAAAAGGGAAAAATAATAAAAAAATAAAAAATAAAAAGGAAGGAAGCTGTGAAGGCAGAAAGAAATTGCACCAGCCAAGCAGCAGGACAGGGAGGAAATGTAGGGAAGGGTTGGGAGAAAATGTAGGGAAGGGTTGGGAGGAAATGTAGGGAAGGGTTGGGAGGAAATGTAGGGAAGGGTTAGAGAGGAAATGTAGGGAAGGGTTGGGAGGAAATGTAGGGAAGGGTTAGAGAGGAAATGTAGGGAAGGGTTGGGAGGAAAGCTGGGAGGAAATGACAGAAAAAGGAGTTGCAGAGCACAGTCTTGCTCATCCACCAAAGCCAATTGTCCCACTGGAGGTGGGTCAGACTGCTCTGAGAATTCTGAGCCACATCCCCTGTTTGCCTCTCTAACGCCCCAATCTGTTTAATACATCCCAGGAGATGCAGCAGCTCCTGTGGAGCATGAGGGTATTGAGAGAGTTCTGTGTGACCCATGTGGAGCTATGGGAGCTGAGAAAACTCAGTCAAGTTTTACACCAGCAATACCAGGGGGAGAAAAGACATGAGAAACAACAGATCTGAATCTTGGTTTGGTATTTGGCAGGAGAAAATTCAGATTTTGATAAATTCTGAGGTAGGCGTGGAGGTGATTTGTATTTACAAGTTTACAGAGATCAGGAAATTGCTCCAGAGGTACAAAATCTGCAGAGCAAATCTTGGAGCCCAAATTCTGTTGGCCTCAGTGTGGATCTCAGTAAGGCCCTGGGGATTGGACCCATTTCATTTCCCACCTCAGGATGCTCTGCAGGACTCAGCCCTAAATATCCCAGTTTTGCTGTTTCTCCTGTTCCCAGTTCATCTCTGCCCCTGCTCCCCTTTCTGAACGAGTTACTGACACACAGCTGGCCAGGTTTGTTTGCGGGGGAAGTTTGCTGGGGAAGTTTGTTTGCTGGGCAAGTTTGTTTGCTGGGGAAGTTTGTTTCCTGGGGAAGTTTGCTTGCTGGGCAAGTTTGCTTGCTGGGCAAGTTTGCTTGCTGGGGAAGTTTGTTCTGGGAAGTTGCTTGTGGGGAAGTTTGCTGGGGCAAGTTTGCTGGGCAAGTTGCTTGCTGGGAAGTTTGTTCCTGGGCAAGTTTGCTTGCTGGGGAAGTTGCTTGCTGGGCAAGTTGCTTGCGGCAAGTTAGCTTGCTGGGGAAGTTTGTTTCCTGGGCAAGTTTGCTTGCTGGGGAAGTTTGTTTCCTGGGCAAGTTTGCTTGCTGGGGAAGTTTGTTTGCTGGGGAAGTTTGCTTGCTGGGGAAGTTTTCCTGCTCCTACTCTGGAGTTTCCCACACCTTCCTTAAGCCCATTCCCTGCTGTCACAAAGGAAGTGTGCCCCACTACAAACCACATTAGCCACGGTGCTTGGCTCTCTTTGTGTTCAGTGGGAAGGGCCTGCTCCCCAAAGGCCATCTGGGCAGCACTGCAGCATCTCTGCAGGCTTGGGAAGGCAGCAGCATCCTTGGGGCTTCCCAAAGGGCCAACAGCTGGCAGGGATTCTGGGGCAAGGCTGGTGTTGGTGGCCTGTTTCAAACATCCAGATGTGTGGGGTTTGTCAGGTCCCCAGGACGAGGTGAGAGATGAGAATCTGACTCCATGCTCTCAGAAGGCTGATATATTATATTATATTATATTATATTATATTATATTATATTATATTATATTATATTATATTATATTATATTATATTATATATACTTCTATTATATTCTCTTATATTATCTTATATTCTATTATATTATATCTATCTTCTTTCTATTATCTTCTATTCTCTTCTCTTCTACTTATCTTCTCTTCTTCTCTTCTCTTCTCTTCTCTTCTCTTCTATCTATTATCTTATCTTCTCTTCTCTTCATTCTTCCTATTCATTCATTTCACCTTCTCTTCAGTATCTTCCATTCCCTTCCTCTTACATTATCTTACATTATCTTGGTCATCATCATCATATTATTATATTATTACTTATGTTATATCACTTATTATATTATATTATATTATGTCCTGTACATTATTCTAATATAATCTAATAATATAATATAACTATCATACAATTATATATTATATAATTACATTATTAATAAAATTATACTATATTATATTAAAATGCTATAGGATACTAAAAATATATATACTATATATTATACTAACTAATATATATGCTAAATATATAAATATTAAATGTATAAATATTATTATAAATATGCACTAAATAGATATACTATAAATACTATATATATAGTAATATATACTATATATATATGGTATTTACAGTATAGATACACAATATATACTCTATATAGATAGATATAATATAATATAATATAATATAATATAAGATAATATAATAGAATAATATAATATAATATAATATAATATAATATAATATAATATCATATAATATAATATCATATCATATATCTAATCTATCTAATACTCATATAATCGACTCTACTATAATCTAATATACATCTAATATAATCTAATATATATCTCTAAATATATTTATTTTTTCTAACATATGTGTATTAAAACTATCCTAAAGAAAGAGCAAGGATAGAGACAGAAGGCTTTACAAGAATGAATAATAAAAACTCGTGGCTGACTCCTCAGAGTCCAACACAGCTGATGGGGATGGATCATTAATTAATCAATCCAACCAATCAAGCACGCACCTGTTGGCAAAGGATCTCCAGCCCACACTCCAGAGCAGCAAACACAGAGAAGCAATCAGATAATTATTGTTTACATTTCTCTCTGAGGTTTCTCAGCTTCCCAGGAGAAGAAATGCTGGTGAAGGGATTTCTCAGAAAATATCCTGGTGCCACAGGTCCAGTGTTTTGGGATCCTGATGAGCTTTCTCTGCAGCAGTGTGTGTGTTTGGAGGGGGAGAGGTGTGATTCCCAATTCATTCTTCTTAGTGCAGACTCTGCAATCTTTATCATAGGAGAAATTTTTGATACCACTTCTTTAGGATTTCCAGCCAAAGCAGAGCATTAATTTTGGGTTATTGAGCATCTAACTTGAGTAACTCTTCTATCTAGGTCAGTAATTGGCCAATTTTTCCCCTCAGAGCTTGTGCAACCAATGAGAAAATAAAAAGCTGTTTTAAATACACGTTTTTATTTCCAATTCCTTAAAATCTGTGTGTGGCAGAGCAAGGATGTAGGAACCTCAATGGGTTTGCCACCCAGGGGAGATTTGCTGCATTCACCTCCCAGTAATACATGGAATATTGTAATTCTTATTATCACACCCATTTCAAGTAGGCAGGGCTTCAGCCTCTCCAGCAAAAGTGGAATGCCACAGAAAATTATTTTTTATTTAGTTATTTTTTTCTTAATTTCTTTTTTGTTTTACTGAGCATTTGGACTTTGTGTTCAGCCTCCTCAGGTGCAGGCTCTGGGTCACTTTGGAGAGGAAATTCTGAGCACTGACCCCTCGACTGTGCCATGCACAACCACCCCCAGGAGCGAGGAGGGTGAGGCTGACATGACTGCTCCCATGGAATTGATGCAGTTTTTGCCTGGGTGCTGAGTGGAGCATCAGAGGAAAGCAAAAAGAGGGAAACAGCAATTGTCTCTGGCAAAACTGCCCTGCCCATCACAGGACTGGCACTTTCCTTCTTCCTGAGCTCAATTAAATGAGCTGGAGAAACGAGTCCCAGCTCTGGAGTTTCTGTTTCAGGGAATCTCTTGCACAGAGGGCAGGATTGGTTTGAGAGGTGGAGGAATTAATGTAGTTTTTATCTGGGTGCTGAGTGGAGAATCAGAGGAAAGCAAAAAGAGGGAAACAGCAATTGTCTCTGGCTAAACTGCCCTGCCCATCACAGGACTGGCCCTTTCCTTCTTCCTGAGCTCTATAAATGAGCTGGAGAAATGACAGCTCTGGAGTTTCTGTTTCAGGGAATGTCTTGCACAGAGGGCAAAATTGGTTTCAGAGGTAGAATTACAGAGGTGGAGGAATTAATGTAGTTTTTATCAGGGTGCTGAGTGGAGCATCAGAGGAAAGCAAAAAGAGGGAAACAGAATTTTTCTCTGGCTAAACTGCCCTGCCCATCACAGGACTGGCACTTTCCTTCTTCCTGAGCTCAATTAACGAGCTGGAGAAACGAGTCCCAGCTCTGGAGTTTCTGTTTCAGGGAATCTCTTGCACAGAGGGCAGGATTGGTTTCAGAGGTGGCATTACATGGGCTCAGAGATAATCCACAGGCTTTGAGGAGAACATGTGAAACGGTGTCACAAAAGCTTTCCCACAAGTTGACATAAAAGACCCTGAGCTCAACAGCTGCTGCTCTGTGCTGGGAGAAGGGAGCCCATTCAGGGCAGCACAATGGGGATGGAAAAGCAGAGCCTGGAAGGGGTCATTGAAGCCTTACCTGGTGCTGCAGAGGGAGGGAGAAACGTGTCCCCGTGCTCTGGGGGTGTGTGCTCACACTGAAGGCCCTGGGTGGTCACACACACCCGTTAATGGAAAGGTGAGCTCACCTACACTGAATTAATGTGAGTACAACGGGTGTTTGCTCACTGCAGCAAGAGCTCCACAAACATCAACCCTGGCATCACCTGAGGGATAAATTGCTGGCAGATCTGGTTCAAGATTTCCAGCAGGAATCCCTGGCTGTGTTTTTATGAGAAAAAAAACTGATAAAAACCTGATAAGAACCTGCACAGCCTGTGCTCACCTCCTGAGCACAGGCTGTGCATCAAACACAGCAACTGGCCCAGGGGAGAATGATGAGGAATCAGGAATTTGATTTATGAGGATATAAATGAGGATATAAATCTCTTCTGCACCCACTTTGCCTTTGTTCATAGACTAAATGAAAATATTTAGAATAAAATGTGTTTTGGGGAGGAAGCAAGAGGCAGCATGTGATACTGAAGTGATTCTGAAACAATCCCAAGTCACTCCTCCACAAGTATTTGTCTTGCAGGTGTTTGGAAACAGAAACATAAAGCACTTATGAGAGTTTTCTTAGGGGCTGCATAAAATTCTGAGGGAAGGGAACAAGGATCAAAAAGCTGAAAATGTTTTCCTGAATGGGGATTTGAGTTTATCTTCCTTTCCAGCCACTTCATGGACTTAGAAAAATTATACTAAATAACATTTTCAAATGTTTTTTAATGTTATTGAAAATAACATTTTCAAATGTTATTAAGTATAATTTTTGTACGTGAGTATAATGTAATCTATATATATATACACTAAATATATATAAAATGCATATATACTAAATATATATAATATTTAGTATAATTTTTGTGTGTGAGTGTAATATAATCTATCTATATATACACTAAATATATATATAAATGCATATATACTAAATATATATAATATTTAGTATAATTTTGTACATGAGTATAATGTAATCTATATATATATACAGTAAATATATATAAATGCATATATACTAAATATATATAATATTTAGTATAATTTTTATGTGAGTATAATGTAATCTGTATATATACACTAAATGTATATATAAATGCATAGATACTAAATATATATATTATCAAGTATAATTTTTGTGTGTGAGTGTAATATAATCTATCTATATATACACTAAATATATATAAATGCATAGATACTAAATATATATAATATCAAGTATAATTTTTGTGCATATAAGTTTTGTGTGTAAATTTAGTATATTTAGTGTAATAATTTTGCGTGCTTAAAATGGAACATTTTTATTTGCAGTGAGTCAAAGCAGGAAGGTGTTTTCTGCTTGCCATGGGCAAAGCTGGTGCCAGAGTCTCCTGTGGGAGAGCCCCAGGTGGAAAGCAGGGTGGAGGTTTTGGGGGATTTCTTGTGAGAGTGTGTGCAGGGGTCCCAGGAGGAGGAGGAGATGAGAATCTTGACTCCGTGTTTCAAAAGGCTGATTTATTATTTTATGATATATGTTATGTTAAAAACTGTACTAAAAGAATAGAAGGAAGGATTTAATCAGAAGGCTGGCTAGGAATAGAAAAGGAATGAATAACAAAGGTTTGTCTCTGACTGAGACAGCTGGACAGCTGGGCTGGGATTGGCCATTGATTAGAAACAACCAGATGAGGCCAATCCCAGATCCACCAGCCCACAGCAACAGAGAATCATTGTTTGCATTTTGTTCTTGAAGCCTCTCAGCTTCTTAAGAGGAGAAACCCTCAGGAAAGGATTTTTATCAAACATGTCTGTGACAATTTCTGGTCGCCAGGAGCTGCTGGCGTGTGCCGGAGCAGCAATCCCGCCATGGGCAGCTGGCCTTCCTCCTCCTTCCTCCTCCTCCTCCTCCTTCCTCCTCCTGCCTGTGAACCCCGGGCTGCCCCTGGAATGCCACTGATCCTTGGCATTACTCAGCAGCCTTTCCCTTGGCAGGGCAGCTCTTTCCCAGCTCCTGGCACACGCGGGACCGCGCTCGCGGCCTTCCGGGGCGCACGCACTCCCCACCTGCTCCTCTGGGAGAAGGAGGTCATTTATCCCTGAGCTATTCAGTGCCACTGGAGCATGCAAGAATAGCTGCTTCTCCCTTTGTGCTGGCCCTGGCAGGGATTGGCCGGAGAGTGTGGGAAACGCCACCGAGCCGCAGACCCACACGCTCCCACCGTATAAATACGGGCTGTGGGCAGCTCCCAGCAGCACCTTCCTCCTGGATCCCACTCCAAACCCTCTCCCTGCTCAGGACAGATGGCTCCCAGCGCCGTTTTCTTGGAGCCCGACAACCTGCTGACACCAAAGGAGAAGAACAAAGTAAGTGCAGGCACAGCAGAGCAGTTTGCAGCAGCTGAGACCTTGCCTGGCTCTGCTGAGGAGCAGTGGTGGGCAGCCAACAGCCCTGGGGAGGGTCAGGGAGAGGATCCTTTCATCACAGGGCTCTTTTCCTTTGCTTTTTGCAGCTGAGGAAGCTGGTGGAGGGTCAGGGAGAGGATCCTTTCATCACAGGGCTCTTTTCCTTTGCTTTTTGCAGCTGAGGAAGCTGGTGGAGGGTCAGGGAGAGGATCCTTTCACCACAGGGCTCTTTTCCTTTGCTTTTTGCAGCTGAGGAAGCTGGTGGAGGGTCAGGGAGAGGATCCTTTCACCACAGGGCTCTTTTCCTTTGCTTTTTGCAGCTGAGGAAGCTGGTGGAGGGTCAGGGAGAGGATCCTTTCATCCACAGGGCTCTTTTCCTTTGCTTTTTGCAGCTGAGGAAGCCGGTGGTGGAGAAAATGCGCCGGGACCGGATCAACAGCAGCATCGAGCAGCTGAAACTGCTCCTGGAGAAGGAGTTCCAGAGGCACCAGCCCAACTCCAAGCTGGAGAAAGCCGACATCCTGGAGATGACTGTCAGCTACCTGAAGCAGCAGAGCCAGCTGCAGATGAAGAGTAAGTTCTGAGTTTTCTTTCCGTCTCCATTTTACCACAAATCTGTGACTGTTGTACGAATCTCAAGCCATGGACAGCTGTTCTAAACTCTTCTTTCTTCCCTGTCCCTCTTTTCTTCCTTCCTCCAGCTGCAGGATCCTTCCATAAAAGCTCCCAGTTTGACTTCAGAGAGGGCTACTCCAGGTGTTTGCAAGAAGCTTTCTACTTCCTCTCTCTCCACAAAGTCCGCACTGAAACACAGACCAAACTTTTAAGCCACTTCCAGAAGAGCCAGGCAGCTGCTCCAGAGGTTCCCTTCTCCCCTGGGAACGCCAGTGCCCTGAAACAAGTGTCTCCAAAGGACAGCAGCCCTCTCTGGAGGCCCTGGTAGTCAGGGCAGTCCTCACTGCATGGACCTGTGACAGTCCAGAGGAAGGATCTGACTGCATCTGATAGTCCAGCTCTCATCCTCTCTCCTGTAGGGAATTTTATTTCCCCCCTTGTTTTATTTATGCATGAGAGAACGCCGTGCTTTTGGCTCTTTTGGGATCCTTGGCAAAAGCTGAGGTGTTCTGTTCAGTGCTGAAGCTGTGTAGGCACTGCTGCAGTGCTGCCCAGGCAGGGGCAACGTCTTCAGAGTGAGGGAGGGTGTTTGTAAAAGTTACACTTGAGATAGGAATTGCTGTAGGAGATTTCCTCTCCTATTCCCAGTAAGAGCCAGCAGCTTTGCTCTGGCTTGGCTGACAGCTCTGGTTGGCTCAGTCACACTGGAGGATAAAGTTATTACTTGGTTAAAGTATTTCCCTCTGTTTGCTTTTGTGCAGCATCAAAAAAACCAGGTTTGGTTTTGGTTTGGATTTCTCCCCCACGGCCCTTTCATAGTCCTGTACATACGGTGTGAGGGATGAGCAGGAGTTAGGGAACTATGTGGAATATTTCTACTATTTGATGCTTTTTTCAATTTAGAAAAAGAGTATGTTGTTGCTTTATGTTAAAGAAAAGTAGTAGGTGACAGGCTTGATTTGTCAATGTTATACATTCTGGGTGTAAGCTATGCTGTTTTTAGCATTTTCATTATAATAATGATTTTTATCTGTATTGAGTGGTTGAATTCCTGGTGGATGTTGTTTCTCCCAGTGCTGGGACTGCCCTATGGCTCACCTGCATACTGTGTATGCATCTCTGTGTGTGTAGAGAGCAATAAAATGCATTTGTGTGCAACCTCTGTGTGGGTCTCTCCGTCTGAAGGATGTGCAGCTGCTTGCACCCCTGGGAAAGGCTGTCACTCTGGAGAAATGTGATTTTTGTCAAGCTCAAGGAGCTCTCATTCGTGTTTACTCCGTATATTCCCGTGAATCCCACCATGACAACCACCCCAAACCTCCAGGAGTGCTCCTGTCACACAGATTCCTGCAGAATCCCACCGAGCATTCCCTCAGTCCTGTCCCAAACCCCTCACCTGAGCAGCAGAGTCCTGCCCCTGCCCAAAACCTGACTCCTATTTCCACACCCTTTGCTCCCAAACTGAGCCCACTTTAGCTGAGTTTAGAGGGGTGGGTTTGGGCCAGGTTCAGAGGGGCTTCTACCAGGATTTGAGGGGTGGGTTTGTGCCAGATTTAGGGGGGTTTGTACCCGGATTTAAGGGCTTGGTTTGCCATGTTTTGAGGAGTGGGGGTTTGCCAGATTTAGGGGGGTTTGTACCTGGATTTAAGGGCTTGGTTTTCTGGGCTTTGAGGGGTGAATTTATGCCAGGTTTAGAGGGGCTTCTATCAGGATTTGAGGGGGGGGTTTGTGCCAGATTTAGGGGGGTTTGTACCTGGATTTAAGGGCTTGGTTTGCCAGGTTTTGAGGGGTGAGTTTATGCCAGATTTAGTGGGGTTTGTACCAGGATTTGAGGGGTTGGTTTGCCAGGTTTAGAGGGGTTGGTTTGTGCCAGGTTTTGTGGGGTTTTCCCAGAATTTAGGGGCTTGGTTTGCCAGGTTTTGAGGAGTGGGGGTTTGCCAGATTTTGAGGGGTTTGTTCCAGGATTTAAGGGCTTGGTTTTCTGGGCTTTGAGGGGTGAATTTATGCCAGGTTTAGAGGGGCTTCTATCAGGATTTGAGGGGTTGGTTTTTAACAGGATTTGAGGGGTTTGTACCAGGATTTGAGGGGTTGGTTTGACAGGTTAAGAGGGGTTGGTTTGTGCCAGGTTTATTGGGTTTTTTACCAGGAGTTAAGAGCTTGGTTTGCCAGGTTTTGAAGGGTGAGTTTATGCCAGGTTTAATGGGGTTTGTACCAGGATTTGAGGGGTTGGTTTGCCAGGTTTAGAGGGGTTGGTTTGTGCCAGGTTTTGTGGGATTTGTACCAGGATTTGAAGGCTCGGTGTGCCAGGTTTTGAGAGTTGGGTTTTGCCAGGTTTAGAGGGGTTTGTACCAGAATTTGAAGGCTTGGTTTTCCAGATTTTGAGGGGTGAGTTCATGCCAGGTTTAGAGGAGCTTCTATCAGGATTTGAGGCGTTGGTTTTTACCAGGATTTGAGGGGTGAGTTTATGCCAGGTTTAATGGGGTTTGTACCAGGATTTAAGGGGTCAGTTTGCCAGGCTTTGAGGGATGGTTTTTGCCAGGTTTAGTGGGGTTTGTTCCAGGATTTAAGGGCTTGGTTCTTACCAGGATTTCAGGGCCTGGTTTGCCAGGTTTAGAGGAGTTGGTTTGTGCCAGGTTTAGTGGGGTTTGTGCCAGAATTTGAGGGCTTGGTTTGCCATGTTTTGAGGGGTGAGTTTATGCCAGGTTTGGGTTAGCAGGTTTGAGGGGGTTTATGAGGTAGTACCAGGATTTGAGGGGTGTACAGGATTGTTTGACCAGGTTTTAAGGGGGTGGAGTTTATGCCAGTTAGGTGTTTTCCAGGTAGGGGGTTTGTACCAGGATTTGAAGGCTCGGTGTGCCAGGTTTTGAGAGTTGGGTTTTGCCAGGTTTAGAGGGGTTGCCTTGGGATTCCAGGGGTTTGTCAGGTTTTGAGGCAGTTGCCACAATTTGAGGGGTTTGCCAGGTGTTGGAGGGGTTTTCTCACATCACACCTGAGGAGCAGAACACTTCCCCAGCTCCACCTCTGACAGCAATCATGGAAATCCTTTTCCCTGTGGCTCTGCTGGCTGGTGCAGCCTCCCTCAGAAATATCTGGCAAAGGAGGGAAAGTTGTGTGCCCCACAAGTATGAAGAAGATGACTGTAAAGGGGTAATTTTGTAATAATACCCTGAAAAATGTCTGAGTTCTGCAGCTGAAAATTCCCCTCCCTGCTTGTTGGTGGGGCTGCTTCCTTTCCTTTGCAGCAGTGCAGGAGTCAGAGCCATCTCTCTTTTTGGGTAAGACATTAAAATCTGATTTGAGAGTGACCCAGCAGCGATTCTTGCTCTTGAGAGCAGTGGAGTTCCACTCTGACTCTGGCTGTTAGAGTGGAAAGAGCAGGGTTTGCTGGTGAAAGCTGAGAAAAGCTGGCTGTTCATGCTCTGTGCTCCCCTCTGAGCAGCACCAGCAGGTTCTGATGTTAATGAGGAGAAAGGAGATCAAACAACTTCTCCTGTGCAGGAACTTGGTGCCCACCCCAAAGAAACCAGGTCTGAATTGGACATGGTTTGAACTGTGCACAATAGGGATGCTTAAAAAACCCCAAGCACAACACCCTTTTTCTTTTTATTATTTTTTTTTCTTTTTATTCTTTTTTTTTTTCTTTTTATTCTTTTTTGTTCTTTTTTTTTTCCCTAAATCATCATGAAGAGAAAGGCAGCTGGAAAATGAAAAGGAAGGTTTGCAAAGGAGTTCACGAAACAGCCCAGTGGCACCTTGTGCAGCATCAAAGTTGGCAATAGCTGAGTGATCAAGGCACTGGGAGTGTCACAGGGGCTGGAAACTCTTCCTTTTTACACCCCCTCCAGGATGTGTGGAATGCCTGGACTTTTCCTCTTGCCCCATGGACAGCTGACACTTGGTATGCATTAATTATTCCACTTGTTGCTTGTTGATGGGAAAAAAATGGCTTTTTTTTTAATTTTTAATCCATTTTAAACATTCTGCATAATGCACAATGCAGCTCCCAAATGCATTTTTTTGTACAGATTTTTCAGTCTTTAGCAGAAAAGAAAGGAATTGTACACAGCAATTCCATGTAAAGCAAATTAAAAATAAAAATTCCATTGTGCCAAGCAAACCATGTAGCTTTGAGTAAAGGAAGTTAATATCCTCTGTGTCCACTGAGTCTAAAAAGAAAGCTTTTACTGAAGAAAACAAATTCTCTTTCTGGAGAGAGAATGTAAGTTCTTACTGAAGAAATTTCCTGGTACCTGCAGAAAGGAAAACTCTGATTTATTGTTGGCTTTACCTTAAGGAAAAGGATTATTCTGGAATCATCCCTGTGAACGTTTTTAGGGAAGAATTTGGTGAGGATAGAAATGCTTTAGTAATCAGAATTGTCTATAAAATGAGATGTGGAAGAATCTGGAGAGGCACAGAAGAAAACCCTAAATGGGTGTGCTGGGACATCTGGGAGGTGACATCCACATGACCCTGAGGAGTGGAAAAAATGGGAAATGGGGTTTTTTCCTCAAGGAAAATATGATAGACAACATCTTAATTTTTCCTTTTTTCCTTTTTTCTTTTTTTTTTTTTTTTCCCTGTGTTAGTTTTTTCATCAGAATTCCTCCTGGGTGTTTTTGCAGAGTAAGGTGATGTTTCAGAAACTCTGTGCTTTATAGGAATGGCTGTGCAGAATCCCAGCTGCTGCAGGTGAGCTGGGAGCTCTGCACAGCCAGGGACAGAGGGGCAGCATCAACCAGGACCAGCAATCCACCGACTAAAAATGAATTTATTTTTATTTTTGTTGCAGGATTCGATGTCTGTGGTCCGATGGAGCTGGAAGCTGCTCCTGTTGGATGAGGTTTGGTCCTTTAGGAGCTGGAGCAGGATTTGTCACCAGGTGGCAGCATGGGAGAGGGAAAGGCTTCGGATTCCTCCTGGGGAACATCAGGATCTTCCTTCTTTTCCTCAGCACGAAATGAAGCTTCTTCTCACTGTCTGCGATCCAAAGTTCAGCCGAACACCTCTGGGTGCAGGACTTGCCCAGGGCTGAGGCGTTTTGGAAAGGTGAGCCAGTGGTCAGCAGTGTGGGAGCTCAGCCCATCCCTCCTGATGTCCAGAGCTACCCAGAGAACCCTTGGGGGGCTCGGGAGCCTTGGAATGCTGCCAGAAGCACTTGGTGGATGGATTTTGATCCATCTGGGGATGTGCCAGCAGTGTATGAGGAGATGGAACCTGTGGGAATCACTGGGGTGTGAATGGTGAAGGGAAGACACAATTATAGGGTAAATCCCAGATTTTGGGGTTTGGGTACAGGGGGGTTGTGGAGACAAGATGGAGCAATCAGGGCCTGTCACAAGGCTCTTCTTCCTTCTCCTTGTCCATCTCCTGCTGTGGTGTTGGCACTTGGGGATTGCTCTGGGGTGAGGGTGCACTGGGTGACGAGGGTGACAGGTATTGGGGATAAAAGGTAAATCTGATATTTGTAGTTTTTGTTATAAAAGATGTGCCCGCCTTGGGGGTGGTCAGAGTGCCTTTGGCTGCCCTGCTGGTCAGATCCAGGTCGGGCAGAGAAGGGACTTTGTAGATAAGAAACAATAAACAATTCTGAAAACCAAAAAAACCCAGAGTCCAGACTCATCTTTTGAGACCCAGTGTGCAAGAACCATCCCAGGTGTGTGTGGGAGCAGAGATGGACAGATGGACCCCACAAGCAGGAATTCAGGGCCGTTTCTCTCCTCTCCAGTTTGTGTGTGTGGGTCAGGGGCTGCAGGGGGAGCTTGGACACAAACTGGGGAGTGTTCTGCAGTGGGAGGTGGGGTTAGCTAACATGAAAACAGAGAGGAACTTCCATGGGCTGGGATGGTTCACTCGGAGTTAACCCTCCCAAGCCCAGATAACATTTTAGTTGTCCCTTGAACAGCTGCATGTGCCAGAACTTTTGGTGGCTCATCTCCAGGGCTCCTTTTGGAGAGGAGATTTGATTTTGCAGAGTCACACAGGCAGTTACTGCCCTGTGATTCCCGTGCTAGAGAGAAAAGCATTTGCTGGAATAATATGGAAAACTACTGTTAAATGGTGGAAGTTTAAGATATTCTCATTAGAGTAGGATGCTTGCCAAGGAAAGCCCCCTCATATTCTCCACAGGGAAATCCTTGCTGAATTCACCACCGTTGTTTTTTTCCTTTTACATTTTATTATAAATTAATACATGTTACATTTTCAAGTGTAAATACTGAAAAATAGCCTATGGCAAAATAAAAAGGCACAGGATTAAAACCAGCTTAATTGTTTCCATGGATACATATCTGCTATTTGGCAAAAGGTATTTTATACACTTCCTACAAGAATAAGCATCATTTTAAATATATCTCTGAAGGGTGGGACCCTGTAATTTAACCATAAAGACAGAATTTGTACTCCTAAAATGAGATAATTGTTGTGATGCCTCACTTGAAGGGGGTTCTTTGGAGCAGAGAGGAACTCAAGTGCAGGAGGAGAGTGCGACAGGCATCTCGACACAGAGCTCACTGTCACCACAAACAGCAATCCAGGAGCAACACAGCAGTGATCAAAGTGCAGGGGCACAGACAGCACGAGAGTTTACACCAGCTCTAACCTGACCTGGGGAAAAATGCAGCAGAAACAGAACCAGAACGCTGCAAAGGGAGCGGTGGAACGTCTCAGACAGCACTGCCCAGCCCCAGAAAGCGGGGCTGACAAATTAAAATTATTATTCCTTTCTGCAAAAGAGATCCGTGGCTGCTTGTTGGTTTTGTTTCCTTGTGTGAGAACGAGTCCTTGTAACCCTGAAGCAGTGTCTCAGTAACAGTCAGGATGTCCTTGGAAACAGTCCTTGAGCCCGGGGACACGGCGTGATCCCGGGCTCCATCCCCGTCATCCCCGCTGCTTCCCAGTGGCCCTGGCACAGCTGAGGGCTTGCCTGGCTCTCCCTGCAGCAGCTGCCCCTGCAGTGCTGGCTGGGGCTGGGCAGGACAGCGGGCACATCCCTGCCAGCAGCTGGCTGTGGTGTCAGCAGGTGCCACGCTGGGTCACCACACGCGGCACGTCCCCGCCGGGTGCATGGCCGTGCCCTTCTGGCAGTGGAACACCTCGGAGAAGGCTTCAAAGTTCTGCAGGGAGCCCATCACCCTGAGCAAAGAGAAGGGACTCGTTCACATGGAAAATGCTGTTCTGGGGAGCAGGAAGGGGTTTGGGGCCTCGTGGTGGGGAGGGTGAGACAGGAAAGCCTTATAAATGTGATTGCCTGGCAAAAGATTTTGAGGATGTAGAAATTTTAAGTGAGATTGAAATGAAAGCAAGCTCTGAGATCCCTCAGTTACTGAACACCTGGAAAACGATGGCGTGGCTGGCTGAAGGGAATCCCCTTTGGATGGAACAACACCCTCTGCTTGCAGGCAGGTCCAGGGGTCAGAGCAGACCCTGCTGGCTTGGCAGAAGGGCCCAAAGAGGAGTTTTTAGGGTTTAAAATGTAACACAGAGTGGTAATGTAATGATTCTTATAGGCTGTGTGTAAATGCTGTAGGATTTGTATCTTGGACTAGATTGGTTAGTGAGAATTGGAATATTCAGCACAGAAGAAGATTTATGGTATTGTAACGGGAACCTCGCTCTATTTTACTCTATCTCACTCTCTCATCCTCTGTAGCCCTCTCTTTACCTCTCTCTCTCTTTTTGGGCCCTGCTCTGAGCTGTGGCTGGCAGCTCCCAGCAGGCCCTTTGCAATAAACCCCAAGTTCCACCACCTGTCTGCAGAGATCTCTCGTCTCCATCTGTCCCCACCGTCCTACCCCTGACAATCCTACACCTCAGAACTTGAGTGCAGCTCAGAATATGGGATTAGCTTTAGGAAATATAGGTGATATGGGCAAGGAAATGCCAAGACAGAGTGGGTTTGGTCCTGCTCCATCCCCTATGGATTGGCAAAAGGCTGTTCTGGAGAACAGAAAGAGGCTTGGAACCTCAGAATTGGAGCGCAGTTCAGAAGATGGGAGTTTAAATGCTTGAGTACAGTTCAGAATATGGGAGTTTAAATGCTTGAGTACAGTTCAGAAGATGGGAGTTTAAATGCTTGAGTGCAGTTCAGAAGATGGGAGTTTAAATGCTTGAGTGCAGTTCAGAAGATGGGAGTTTAAGCATTTAGATGCTTTAGGAAATGTAGGTAATATGGGCAGTGAAATGCCAGGACAGAGTGGGTTTGGTCCTGCTCCATCCCCTTTTGTCACTGCCATATTTTCTGAAAAATCCCTTCACCAGGATTTCCTCTCCTGGGAAGCTGAGAAGCCTCAGAGAAGAATGAAAACAATAATTATGTGATTGCTTCTCCCTGTTTTGCTGTTTTGGAATGTGGTCTGGAGATCCTTTACCAACTGGTGCAGGTTTGATTGGTTTCATCTGAATTTTTTCTAATTAATGACCAATCCCCATCAGCTGTGTCAGACTAAGGAGTCAGCCACGAGTTTTTATTATTCATTCTTGTTAAGCCTTCTGTCTGTATCCTTTCTCTATTCTCTTTACAGTTTTAGTATAGCACTCTTTTAATAGAATATAATATCATAAAGTAATAAATCAGCCTGCTGAGAACATGGAGTCAGATTGATCTCTTCCCTCATCCTGGGGACCCAGCAAATCCACACCCTGTGGATTGGCAAATTCTCCTGAGGTCAGGAATAGGTAAATGCTCTCCAGCAGTGTCCTGGAAGCCAGGGGAGAAAATCAGGAAATGACTCAGGAGTTATCTTGTGTGGCATCAGACCCTCCTGTGCTGTCCTGGTGAGAGGGGTTGAATGAAGAGAGGTGTGAGTTAGCAAATTAAAACCCACCTGTACTTCAGAGGGCTGTGAACATCTGTCTTGATGGACTGGCTGGCATATTCTGGTCTGTAGGAGCCACACCAAACCTGCACAGGGAGATTCATCATTAGTGGCTCACAACTGGAGGGAATTCCTTTGGGAACCTCTCAGCTTTCCCAGTTTGCTGGGATATCCCTGGGGTCCGTTTTATAGAGAGGCAGAATAGATGCAATTATTTATTAATTAGCTTTTGTTTTATCAAGATCTGGTGCTCTGGGACAGATCTATCTGCCCTTGATGTCCCCAGGTGTTTGCCCCAGCAAAGCCCAAGGGCCTGAGGCACAGCCCTGGGTGTTCTCACCTGGGCAAAGTTGAGGAAGAAAAGCTGTTTGTGGGACATGTTCAGTCCAGGCAGCTTTGGCTCCTTCCCTTCCTGTTCCAGCCACTTCAGGTAGGCCTGGAAATAATCACAGATCAACTCAGAGGAGCAGCAGGAGGATTTTGAACGGGAGGAGGGATTTTAGTCAGCACAGGCATTAACCAGCATGCTTCCCTTCTGTATTTGTGTACACCTTCTCTCTCTAATACAAACAGGGCAGAGAATTTGATGAAAAAGCTGTCAGCTTAAGCACTGTTGACTTCATGGACTCTTTCTACAGGAATTTATATCTGTAAATAAAGTGTTAAATCTCCTCTGCTTCTCTACAGTGATGATTTTTCTCCCTTCAGGTAACTGCTCATTAAATAGCAGATAACAACCTTGCTCAATGTTAAATCCATTACCTGTTATTGTTGCACATTAATTGGCCAATTTGCTTTTTTTAGGAATATTGACATGGTGGAGACAAGTTAATGTGCCCTCATGCTGGTTAATTCCCAACATTCTGCTTCTGCAGCCTCTCAGGTGCTGAGGCAGGCCCAAAGCATGAAACAAAAGGGAGAGCTGAGGGTACAAAGAGATCCAGCACCACAGAACATCCATGGAGTCCATGTGCAGGCACTTTGTGTCACCCCACACGTCCCCTACATGTCTGTGATGGCTTTTAGAGCAATCCTAATGAAATAATTAATTGGAATGGTGTCCCTTAGGCTTGGGATTTGAATTTTAAATTTTAAATTAACACCATACTCAAAGCACCAAAGAGAAAAGTTTTTACTGTGACATTTTTAGGGATCTCTGCAGGGAAGAGCATTCCCTGCTCACACCTGAGACAGGCCCAAAGCACAAAAGGGAGAGCTGAGGGTACAAAGAGATCCAGCACCACAGAACATCCATGGAGTCCATGGGTAGGCACACATGGAATCCCTCCACATCTGTGATGGCTTTTTGAACAATCCTAATGAAGCAATTAATTGGAATGGTGTCCCTTAAAGTTGGAATTTAAATTTCCAAAAATTCAGGGTGTTCTAGAAACACCATACTCAAAACAGCAAAGAGAAGAGCTGTTACTGTGACATCTGTTAGGGATTTTTGTAGGGAAGAACATTCCCTGCTCACACCTGAGACAGGCCCAAAGCACGAAACAAAAGGGAGAGCTGAGGGTACAAAGAGATCCAGCACCACAGAACATCCATGGATTCCATGGGCAGGCACTTTGTGTCACACCTGGAATCCATGGTTGTTCTCACATCCCTTCCACATCTGTCATGGCTTTTAGAACAATCCTAATGAAGCAATTAATTGGAATGGTGTCCCTTAGGGTTGGGATTTAAATTTCCAAAAATCCAGGGTGTCCATAAACACCCTTCACACCAAAGAGAAAGGTTTTTACTGTGATATTTTTAGGGATCTCTGCAGGGAAGAGCATTCCCTGCTCACACCTGAGGCAGGCCCAAAGCACAGAAGGGAGAGCTGAGGGTACAAAGAGATCCAGCACCACAGAACATCCAAGGATTCCATGTGCAGGCACATCCCTTCCACATCTGTGATGGCTTTTTGAGCAATGCTAACGAAGTAATTCATTGGAATGGTGTCCCTTAAGGTTGGGATTTAAATTTCTAAAAATTCAGGGTGTTCCATAAACACTCTTCACACCAAAGGGAAAGGTTTTTACTGTGACATCTGTTAGGGATTTTTGTAGGGAAGAGCATTCCCTGCTCACACCTGAGCTCCACCCTTGGGCTGCTCCTGGGTGCAGGAATGGCAGCAAGCTGTGGCCACATGAGCTTCCAGCTGTGCAGCTGAGGCTTTAGCTTTTGGAATATGCTAATTGCATGTTAATTGTCCATTTTTTTAGCATAGAACAGGTAAAGTTTGCTCACAGGGTGTTTGAGGATTACCTTATAAGCCTGTCGGACTCCTCCGTTATCTGCAATATTTTCTCCTAATGTGCTTATGCCACTGACCTGGAAAAAGAATAATTTATTTACTCTATTGTCAATAAAATCAGCAGCTCTAAGAATGACAGGTCAGCCATACAACAGCCTGACATGCCTGGAGCAGAGGGAAGCTGTGCTGGGACGAGAGAGAATGAAATGAAACAAATCCCAGGGTCAGAGGTGCAGATTGGAGCAGACACAGATATAACATGGACAGAACCTCACTGCACACAGACCCTGGGCTTTCTGGGCCACACCAGTGTCCCCAGTTCATCCCAGCCCTGTGGGAGCTGGGGTTGGGCTTATCCCCCATGGGGATCCCCAGTTAAAGTCAGTGTTGGTGCAAAGCCAGAGCTGTGGTGGTGTCACTCACGTTCTGTCCCCCTGCCAGCTCCCAGGTGTAATTCCCATACTGGTGCACCATGCACAGCGACTGCTCCTTGAAATGCAGAGCTGAGAAGTTGCTCCACCAGTCCAGCATGTTCCCATCCTTGTCAAAATTCCTACCTGCAGGAAAGCCCAGGGACAAAAGGAAAGATTTGAGCAAGATTTTAAAGCTGCAGTGGAGCAGCTGGGATGCTGGAGCTGCACTCCCTC
The DNA here is from genome assembly GCF_022539315.1 of Serinus canaria. Classification (NCBI taxonomy): domain Eukaryota; kingdom Metazoa; phylum Chordata; class Aves; order Passeriformes; family Fringillidae; genus Serinus; species Serinus canaria. The sequence goes on along the minus strand of NC_066334.1, from coordinate 5,278,992 downwards.
TTTCCTCCTTGAATTTAGGTGCTCAGACATATTTTGGGCACAGTTTATTCTCTTTGTCACAAGGGAGAGGAGTTGTGGTCTCTGTTATTCCCTGATTTCCTGTTCAGTCTGCAGCCCTGACTTCAGGGACAGCTCCAAGGCCTGGCTTTGTTTCCAGGTGGGTTTTGCAGATAAGGTGTGACAGAACCTTCCCTCAGCTCTGAGGTGTCTGAGGTGCTGGTTCTGTCACAGAACTGAAGTTTATAGAGAATTTAAAGCTGGAATTGCAGTTCTGGAGTTTGTGTTCTGGGCTCTCTGGCTAGAACAAGGCTTTTCTTTGCTCTAGACCTCAGTGTCTGAGAGTGTGTTTATTTTTCATCTGCATGAACTTAAAGAGCACTAAAAATACCACGTGGAAAAAACTCCTGACTGGTAGAGGCAGAAGAGAGCTTTTCCCCCAAATTCTTTTACATGGCATTTGAGAAACTTAAAAAAGCCAATTTATTTCAAGCATTTGGGTCAAAAAAACAAACTCTCCTGGGATTTTAAGACACTACTGACATTTGTTCTATCCCAAAAATGTTGTCCACAGATTTCACTGTATTCAGGAGCCCGTGGATCTGCTTGTTTTGTGTTTCTGACGCTGTAAAAATAACATTTTTTCCCTGAGAATTGTCGTTGCCTCAATTTTTTTTAAACACCTGCTCATTTCTTGTGCTCTGTCCAGGAAACACTCCCTGCAAAACTTTCCCCAGAGTGTTCCCAGTGTGCTCCTGGTGCTGCTGAGCTGGATGTGGCTGTGCAGGGATCTTCAGTCCCAGTGCACTTTGACCCCTGCCGTGCCTGCCACCAGTTTTAGCTGAAATAAAAACACTTTTTCAGCCACCTCCTCACCGTTGTCATCGAAGCCATGAGTGATCTCGTGCCCAATAACCATCCCAATCCCTCCAAAGTTCAGGGCCTGGGGCTGGTGCTTGCTGAAGAAGGGGGGCTGGAGAATCCCAGCAGGAAAAACTGCAAAGACAGGGAGAAAGGGGGAAATGCTGTAAAGTGGCTTAATTCTGCATCACTGGCAGACAGATTGTTTGCTTGGTGAAAGGGTCAGGAAGGAACAGAAAATATAAAGTGATTAGAAACAAGCTCATGCCTCGTGTGGAATTGTTTCTCTCTGGATAAATGAAAGATGACAAGTTAATAAAGGTTTAATTTAGCACATCTGCAGCTACACTATCTCCCAGTTTGAGACCCAAGCAGCATTGACAGTCAGCTCTGGGTGGCTCTCAGCAGTGCCATGCACAGAGCAGGCTGCAGGGCTGCCCCACGGGCTGTGAACTCAGCAGCAGGAGCAGCCCAGGACACACTGGGGGTGTTCTCTGGGGGCTGAGCCAGGCTCTCAAACCCAAGGCTGTTCAGTGACAGGGTGAAAAACTGGGGAGCTGAATTTTCATCGACAAAGTGCTTGAGCTGAACAGCCAGGCAGCCTCGCCCACAATTCCTGGATGGAATCCTCTGGAGTGTTGTGTGGCAAAAATCAGCTGGTTAAAAGTGTTTAAACCTACCTATCTGGTTCCTGTTGGGGGAATAGAATGCATTGACCACTGCAGCTCCAATTATCCATCTGAAAATAAACGTTGCACACAGTTAGTCACCATGGTTTTATTCCCCAGACAGTTTTGAAATTTAATTCTGGTTAAAAAGTGCAAGGTATATAGGAAGGATTGTAAGGATATCATCCCTTCAGGGATTATTTATTTATATCTATTTATATATCTATATCTATAATATATCTCTATCTCTATCTCTACCTATATCTACATCTATCTACTATATCTATTCTATATCTCTATCTCATTCTATATCTCTATCTCTATCTCTATCTCTATCTCTATCATCTATATCTATCTCTATCTCTATCTATAATCTGATATCTATCTTATATTATATTATATATTCTATTTATATTCTATTTATATTATATTATATTTATATTTATATTTAATTATATCTCTATCTTATTTATTATATCTATATAACTATATCTATAATATCATCTCTCTCTATATCTATATATTCATATATCTATATTTATTTATATTTATATTTATCTTTATATTATTATATCTTATATCTATTTATTATATCTCATTCTATACATATCTATATCCATCTCTATATCTCTCTCTATATATGTATTTGTATATATTTGTTTACACACATATATGTGCTATAAATCTATATATATGTCATATATATTCTCAGGAATGTATATATGGATATCTAAAGAAATATAATTTCCTTGTTAGGAGAAGGAAGAACCTTGTTACAGGAAGGAAAACCCTTATAAAGAGATTATGTAAGGCAAGAATTCATGTAGGGAAAAGGGTGCATTGGTCACAGCTGCCACCAGGAAATAGCTGGTGGCTTCTTTATGGGCAGCTTTCATCCCAAACACACAACATCCAAAGGGAAAAGCATTTTGCATTTCCCTTAGAATTGTTTAATTCCTTGATTGTCTCAGCCACAGGCACCCCCAGGTACCCACAGCACGAGCTGAACACCCCCACCACGAACCCAGAATTTCAGTGGTGTCTGTGGCTCTGTCTGGAAACTCACATATCTTGGTCAACCCTCTCTCGGAGCTTTCTCAGGCTCTTCTGGGCCCCAGCTCGCAGGTTTTCCAGGATGTTTTCAAAGTAGCTGTGTTCACTGAAGTTCAACTGCACAAACAGGGGTCCAAGTACATCGGTCAGCTGAGCAGGAAGAGGAACTCCTCGTCCCACTGACTGCCCTCTAAAGAACGTTTTGGTTGCGTGGCTTCACTGAATAGTTGGTTCTTTGCACCAGTTATTTATCAATGTGTTCATTTTAATGTCCTTGGGAAGGGCAGTTGCACAGGTACAAACATTCCAGAGGCAAGAGAGCAAATGCAGGGGTTTATTTTGAGGGATTTGGTGAGATGAGCACTGAACACTTACATTGGCATATTCCAGGTCCAGTTTCTCATTGTGATCTTCCAAAATGTAATCTGGGTAGCCAATTTGTTCTTTGATTGCCATTGCCTGGAAGAAAAGAGTTGAATGTTTCCTCTTAATTGTGAGTTTTGTTGGTGTGCTCTTGTATGGGGTTGGGCTGTTCATCTCTGCTCCCACACACGCTTAGGATGGTTCTTTGCACACTGGGTCTCAAAAGATGAGTCTGGACTCTGGGTTTTTTCGGTTTTCAGAATTGTTTATTGTTTCTTATCTACAAAGTCCCTTCTCTGCCCGACCTGGATCTGACCAGCAGGGCAGCCAAAGGCACTCTGACCACCCCCAAGGCGGGCACATCTTTTATAACAAAAACTACAAATATCAGATTTACCTTTTATCCCCAATACCTGTCACCCTCGTCACCCAGTGCACCCTCACCCCAGACCAATCCCCAAGTGCCAACACCACAGCAGCAGATGGATGACAAGAAGAAGAAAGAAGAGCCTTGTGACACGCCCTGATTGCTCCATCTTGTCTCCACAACCCCCCTGTACCCAAACCCCAAAATCTGGGATTTACTCCATAACTATGTCTTCCCTTCACCATTCCCACCCGAGTGATTCCCACAGGTTCCATCTCCTCACACATTGGTGGCACATCCCCAGATGGATCAAAATCCATCCACCAAGTGCTTCTGGCACCATTCCAAGGCTCCCGAGCCCCCCAAGGGTTCTCTGGGTAGCTCTGGACATCAGGAGGGATGGGCTGAGCTCCCACACTCTTGTTGGGTTGTTTTTACCAAAGTCACAATACAAAGAATAGTTAAATGTTTGGGGTTTTTTCTTGGCTTTGGAATGGTGCTGATGGTCCTGAGGTCAATTAAAAGTTGGAAATGTCTTTTTTTTTTGGGGGGGGGGGAATTGCGTCATATCCAGTTGGCATTTTTATTGATGTGGGCTAACAAAGGGTTGAAAGGAAAGGACAATGTAACAGGATCATAGTGTCCTCTTTGCCTCTTGTTTGTGGAGAAGCTGGATATGGTGATAATACTACAAAATTCCAAATATTTCATGTCCATGAGGGAAAACTGAAGTTCTTTGTTATGTCTGACCTTCTCACGAGCTTTCTCCTTGGATGCCTCATCCATCCACTGTAACTCATCCAAGGTCTCCACGAACACTTCACGGATCTTCTCTATTAAATCTCGGACCTGGAAGAGAGCCAGGGAGACACTCATCATTCCCATGCCCTATTCCCAGGCACAGCTAAGGAGGGATGAAAAGCTTCCTGCTGGAAGGCCACGTCTCCAAATTCTGTGCTCTAAACCATGGGACTGAGCCCCTAAAAGTGTGGGTGTGACAGTTTGGTCAGGGAGGGAAACAGATAACTTTCCCAGGCATCGTTCTGGGAAAAGCTGTGAGAAGCTCAGAGAAAAGAATTAAAATTCTTATCTTGGTGTGTGCACCTGGTATTTAGGTGGAGTGTTGTATGTGGTTTTTATAGAGAGAGATGTACAAGAAAGTGTTGCTCCTAACTATCCAATGGCATGAGAAATTGTTGAGAACCAGTCGGGTTCTGGGTGAATGATCCTGCCTATAAATATGGGGAGTTTGGTAACAGAGTTTTGCTTTATGCCTTCCGAGCTTTTGCAATCAAATGCTGTTTGCTTCTTGCTGCTCTTAATACAACAATGACACAAAAGAGCCTCACAAATGAGTCCTTGCACCTTCTTGACTGGTGGAGAGCTCTCCCAGGCAAACACCAGGGAGCTGACACCAGAGGGAATGGGCACTGTGGATGTGCTGCTGTTGAGCCATGAGCAGCACAGCCTCCCAAGGCATTCAGAAGGCTCACTCCCTTTCTCAAAAAACCCATTCCTTTTTATAATCTAGCTCACCACAGGTGGACCTGATTAGTCCCTTAATCAAAACACCATTGCTAATTAACGAGACACCCATTTGCAAACAACCTTATGGGCTGCAAACACCTTCTTACAAAACACCAGGTGCAGATTGCTCCGAATCCTTTCTCTCCAGCTCCCTAAAGCTTCCCAGGCCGACTGATGGCAAAGCTCATCTCGCTTTCTCTCTCTCTCTGACCAGAGAGCTGCCACCACAGTGGATGTACAGGAGTAGGAAGGGTAAACTACATACCATCCTCTTGCTCTCACCAGCAAAAGTCTCCCGGACATACATGGCTCCCACCGCGTTCTCCAGGTTGTTGTTGACGTAGCTCACGCACTCCCGCCAGCGCGCCTCCTCCAGCGTGGTCCCGTACAGGGCCTGCAGCACCAGAGCCCACATCAACCCTGCCCTGCAGCTCTTCAAACCTCCTCCTCAATTAACCCAGAGGTTCCAAACACTGCCTACATTAACCCAAACACTGCCTAAATTAACCCAAAGGTTCCAAACACTGCCTACATTAACCCAAAGGTTCCAAACACTGCCTACATTAACCCAAACACTGCCTAAATTAACCCAGAGGTTCCAAACACTGCCTACATTAACCCAAACACTGCCTACATTAACCCAAAGGTTCCAAACACTGCCTAAATTAACCCAAACACTGCCTAAATTAACCCAGAGGTTCCAAAACACTGCCTAAATTAACCCAAACACTGCCTAAATTAACCCAAACACTGCCTACATTAACCCAAACACTGCCTAAATTAACCCAAACACCGCCTAAATTAACCCAGAGGTTCCAAACACTGCCTACATTAACCTAAACACTGCCTACATTAACCCAAACACTGCCTAAATTAACCCAGAGGTTCCAAACACTGCCTACATTAACCCAAACACTGCCTAAATTAACCCAAACAACTGCCTAAATTAACCTAAACGTTCCAAACCACTGCTTAAATTAACACAAAGCTTCCAAACCACTGCCTAAATTAACCAAAAGCTTTCAAAGCATCACCTGAATTAACCCAAAGGTTTCAAACCACTGCCCAAATTAACCCAGAGCTTTCAAACCACTGCCCAAATGAACTCAAAGCTCTCAAACCACCCCCTAAATTAACCCAAAGCTCTCAAACCACCACCTAAATTAACCAAAGGTTTCAAGCCATTGCCTAAATTAACCCAAAGGTTTCAAACCACTGCCAAAATTACCCAAAGGTTCCAAACCACCGCCCAAATTAACCCAGAGCTTTCAAACCACTGCCCGAATTAACCCAAAGCTCTCAAACCACTGCCCAAATTAACCCAAAGCTCTCAAACCACCGCCCAAATTAACCCAAAGCTCTCAAACCACCACCTAAATTACCCCAAGGGTTCCCACTGCTGGGATTGGGCTTGTTCGAGGATCCCCTGATGTAATACAGAATGTAGAATGGTTTGGGCTGGGAGGGAGCCTAAAGTTGGTCTCTTTCCAAACGCCAGGCAGGGATTTTGGGTTGAGCAGGCTGGGTTTGGTGGCAGCTGTGCTCTCCTCTTTGTGAAGGGAGGAAATACCTTCCTGTAGCTGGCCCGAGCGTCCTTGAAGCGCCGGCTCAAGCTGCTGACGCGGTCGATCACCAGGCGCCAGATGAGGTAGTTCTGGATGGTGCTGTGTGGGAAAGCAAAGCTGAGCTTAACCCCCTGTAAAAACCAGCTCTAGGGCAGGCAGTCAGAGGGGAATCTCCATTTGGGATGGAGACAAGGAAGGAAATCCCTGCTGCCAGTCCTGGGTGGGTGTCACAGCATCTCATTGAACTGCAGAGTCATCCTGAGGACTGGGCTGTCATGTCTGTTCTGGGAGTCATTTCTTATTTTTCTTCTAGAAGAAAACAAGAGCTAAGCCTGTCATGTGTTTTTTTCTTCCCATTTAACCTTTTCTAAGCTAGCAGCAAGTGAGACACCTTGAGCTGCAGTATTTGGAATTTGAAACCTCCAAAGGAATTTCCTGTATTTTACAGGGGTCTCGTTTTCCCTCAGAAGCTCAGAACTAGCAAGGGGGGATCCAATAATTGACATTTCAGCAATCCTTCTGTGACTCTTGTCCTACCTATCCTGCAGGTCCTTTACCTGGCTGAGTACTTGGAGATAATTGCTTTCAGCTCTTGCAGATAAGGCATCCCATAGACCACCACCTCCTCCTCTGGGTCCACCTGGACACCCACTGAAGACATGACACGTTGGATGAAGAAGGTCCAGTTAAATCCCTGGGCAGAATTTAACAGACAGACATTCCAGGGTTGGATGATTAAATGCCTCAGTAACTTTTGACAGTCTTATGACCTTGAATGCAGCTGTTTGGTAGGACAAAGCCTTTATAAAGAGATTCTGAAGGCAAAATCAGGAATGGGAATGATTTGATACCTCTCTGTTGAAGCACTGACCAATTCACAAAGCCATTTCGGACTGGCATGTAATGAAGAGACCCTGAAGTATGAGACTGCTCATGAAACACTTACATTGAATGCAAACTTCTCCTGCAGCTCTGCTAAGGTCATTTTGTTGTACAACAAGGTGACATCGTGCCTTTCCTCTGCTGGGGTGGTGGCCTGAGGACATTCACAAGGTTATTACTGGAATCAACTGACAGAAATATCAATGGCTGAAATCACATGCAGGTGCACATACACACACTCCAATAATATTCAGATTAAACAGTTTGTTTGGGGGAGAAGGAAAATCGTTTGGTTGTGCCCAGTGCTGCTTCCAAAAATTCAGTACAGGAACCTGGGTCCCTCCTATTCAATAATGTGTTGAGCCAAGTGGTTCCCTCTGTCCTCTTTAGAATGGAAGGATTTCTGGGGGATTTTTAGGGTTTTTAAGGATGCAAGGGAGCCTGGCCTGGTGTTATCCCAGTGCATGGTTGGCAGGAGGGGAATGATCTGCTTTAGAAGAGTTCCAAATAGAAATAAGGCTGGGACTGGAGCAGCACAGCAGCAGTGGACACAGCAGGCAGAATTAGAGTCACAGAGGCTCTGATTTTTGGGCTGCTCATGGCACAGAAAGTTTTCTTCCCCCACTTGTTCTGGTCTGTGGGTTTTCTGCTGCATTGAAAACTGCTGCACACACCAGCAAGAGGCTCTTCCCCCTCACCCCTTGCCCCCCACAGCTTCCTGAGGAGTCCTTGACCTCTCTACTCACGTTTGCAATCTCTGTTTCAAGCTCCATGACCTTTGCCATCTCCTCCTGGACAAAGGAATCATCTCTGGACACGTTCTTGTCTTCCCGGATCATTCTGGCAATGGTGACCATGAACTGCAGGTAGGCTTCTCTCACCTGCACTCGGACACAGAACAGGTGGGAAAGGTTTGCTGGCCATCATTCCATAGAATCCCTGAATGGCTGGGGTTGGAAGGACCTCAAAGCCCATCCAGTGCCACCCCTGCCATGGCAGGGACACCTTCCACTATCCCAGGTGCTCCAAGCCCTTCCCAACCCATCCTTGGGCACTTCCAGGGATCCAGGAGCAGCCACAGCTTCTCTGGGCACCCTGTGCCAGGGCACACCCACCCTCACAGGGAAGGATTTCTTCCCAATATCCCCTCTAACCCTGCCCTCTGTCAGTTTGAACCCATTCCCCCTTGTGCTGTCACTCCAGGCCCTTGTGAACAGTCCCTTCCCTATTTCCATGGTTCATCTTCACATTTCTCATTCAGCAAAGCATTCTCTTTGTCATGAATACCTCACAGGGCACTTGCCAGCCTCAAAACAAAAAAAATTCTGCTTCTCTGTGCCATGCAAGCCTGGCATTCTGAGTTAGAATTACTGCTTGGGCAGAGAGGAGGCTCTGTGCTTTGAGTTACACTGTGGGAACACTGATCCAAAATTCCAGGGTGAACAGAGAAGGGCTGAGCTCTCTGAAAGTAATACCATAAATCTTCTCAGGTCTGGTTTTGGTGTCTGAAAGGAAAGCTCTGTTTCAGGCAGTTCCCAGTGGCACCTTTGCTTTATTCCTGATGGGAGGCTCTGACTGATTTGTGCCTCAGAAAGAGCCTTGGGAAGACATTTGGCTGCTGATCCCTGATGCAGGAAAAACCTGATGCTACCTGCTCTCCTAATTTTCTCCCTCTGTAGACCCTGGAAGCCAGATAAACACGGTGGTTGTGGTGAAATTGAGTCTGGGCACTTCCAGATGATGATTTGTGGTTTTAGGCTGAATGCTGAGCCTTAATCAGGCCAGGCTCCCCCAGGCCTCGGGAGGAGTTTTGCCAAAAGATGCTGGACTAAGCACAGGGGGAGTTTGGGTCATCAGAGCTGGGCTCATTGTCTGGGGGCAGCGAGCTGGTAAACACAAATAAAAAGGGGTTGTGTCTCCTCCTTGGTCATTAGGATTAAAAGCACAGCCTCAGCCCCCCTGCTTTGGGCCTTCAAATTAAAGCTGGATTGAGCAGAGCTGGTTTTCTTTCTCTGCTTTAGGATTGTCTCTGCACTGTACCTGATTTCCTACCTCCTCCAAGCCAATCTAGGTCTGACCTTCATGCCCCAATGCCAAAACATCCCTCTTTTCTGCTGGGGAGGTGACCCTTGCAGGGGAGATTCCTGGGTCAGCAGCTTTCCACGTTTTTCCATTTCAAGGAGATTGTTTTGTCCCAGGACCTGGCAGCTCCTAAAGGTGCCCAGAAGGTGTGGGGACAATCTCCTGTAAACCTCACAGGGTTTATTTATATTTTAGCTAAATTCTCTATAAAGTGTAGTCAGACACACTCAAGTGAGAAGAAAACTCTTCCCACTGATGTTTTCATCTGCCTTTACAGCCACGAGACAAAAGAGTCTCAAATGCTGATTGTTGTCCCTCTGTATTCCCTTCCATTCTTGTTAGGAAAATTGGTTTGATGTTGGGCTGCAAATACTCTTTGTTAGCAAGGCATAATTGAGGAAAATAAAATGTGCTAAAGCAGTATTTTCATCTTGGAAACAGACAAATTATCTGGCTCTGTTTGCAGCAGCTTTCTGTGTATTTACAGAAACAGTGTTTTTGCAGAATCAGTGGTTTTGCCCTGAGCATTGGCAGAGGAAAGCAGCTAGAAAATAATCTCTCACAATTTCGTGTAATTTTGGGGGAAGGGGAGGGTAAGTGGCAGCAGATTTTTACTTGCTGAGCATCAGGGATTCAGAGGAAGACACAAGCAAATCCCCTGCACTGAAAATGTGAAGCTGTCCTTCAAAATGAGAGACTGTCTAAGCTAGAAAACACAATTTTATTTTCCCATAACCTTCTTCATGAGTTGGCCAATTCTGGGCAGGCTTGATATTTATCCTGTTGTTCAGTCCTTTTGTAAACTTTACAAAATGTTGGCTTAATTAGGGAAAAAAGCACAGCAAAGAATGTCCCAGTCTAGTTGTGATGGTTACACAGAGTGAGAATTCCCGTGCTGGGGTTTTTGGGAGCACAGGGATAAGGAATAAAGTTGATTTAGAGGCACAGAGTCAATCAAAATAAAGGATACTCACTCTCTGATAGTTGCCCCCATTAAAGTAGTAGTCCCTGGATGGCATTCCCAAACTTGGCTGGTCAATCTGAAGGAAAATGCATTTCTCTGGTTAGTGGTGAGCGGGAGCTGGGCTTGTGCAAAGGAATCCTTGAGGGGCAGCAGGAGATGCTGTGAGTGCCACCCTGGCAGGGCTGGGTGACACCACTGCCACACACCCGGAGAATCTGGGCTCTCCTGGGTTGGGGGAGGAGGAGGAGGAGGAGGAGGGTACAGCTCTCATCTCTGGGCTTCCAGGTAAGGACAGGGTGCATTTAGTCTGGGTTAAAAATCAAAATCTTTCAGTAACCATGGAGACCTAATTTAAGTAACTTTAGGGCTGGACCTCTTGCACAACCATTCACCACCAAACTCTGAAACACTCCTTCTGTGGTTTAAACCCATGGTTTCCTACCATATATGAAACCTCATCCTCATTTTTGAATTACAAGCCCTTAAATGCTGTAAATCAGCAAAAGTTCCATTGATCCTGATTTCTTTTGCTGAAACAAAAATTATGCTGCCATAAAACATTTCCCAAAATGTCTTTGAGATCGATCTGACACTCAGGGTACAGAACTGTTGCCTGCATTTTACCACTGTTGTTCAAAGCTCATCTGTCTGCAGTGTAAACAATGATCCATGGTGATTTTCTGGCATATAAAAATTTCCCTTGTCCTTTTTTTTCTTACATAAATGATGTGTCTGCTGGAATCCCTGTCATCATTCCACACGAACATGTCGATGAGGACACGTTTGTTAAACCTGGAGTTCATGATGGAAAGGGTTTCCTCCATGCTCCAGCTTGGCTCTGGGAGATAAAATAAAAAAAAAAAAATAGAGTTAATTTGTCAATCTGTGTCAGAGTGATTGAAGTTGGACAGTTCACAAGCTGAAATTCTGGAGATCTGTTTAAATGGATCAATGAGTGTTAAATGTGTGAGGGCCTGACTTCTGTTTGGGAAGAGAAACTGAAAATGGAAGGATTTATTTTGGTGACAGAGGCCTCCCTGCTCCAGTAAATAATTCTGAGTGAGCCCTCCCAGGCCCAGCACTACCTTTGGTCTGACTCCAGTCTGCAGAAGCCACTGGCCAATCTCCAACCATCCTCAAGGCCTCCAGCAGGGGCAGGGAATCTCGTTGCTCTATGAGACCTGAGGGAGCAAAGACAAATTCTGCATTGTTTTCATACAAAAATAAAATTAGGAAAAATAGGTAAAATTAGGAAAATAGGTTATAGCTAACAGCTTAATTTTGCAAGTGAGTGTGTCATGGCAAAAAATAAGAGATATCCTGAAGCCATTCTATGTTAGTCTTCAGAAAAGGAATGAAAAGACTTCTGTGTAATAATAATAATTATCCATAATAATTATGACTTCTGGAATACTTCCAGGGCTGGTTTGGAGTGGGCTGGTTTGGGAAGGATGAGCTGGGCCAGGTTTGTGCCTTCTGAAGGAAAGGCTTTGCATCCACACCAGGGGTGGGTACCCAGCACCCATCCTTTCCCCATCCCACAGGGGTGTTTTGAGGTTTAATGAAATACCAAGGCATTTTCATCCATCTGAAGATGAATTTTCCTGTCAAGGCCACATGGATTGGATGGATATTGACTGGGTTTTGCTAAAAATGCTTTGGTTTTTCTGTACCCCCTGGTTTTGAGCAGGGGAATTGATGGAACAAGAAGACACTCACTCTCATTCATGCAGGACTTGTAAAGGATTTTAGCTTTCTGAAATGCTTCTCTGTCCCCTTGGTCTGCAGTCTCCAGCACACCTGGGGAAGGAACATTTGCAGTGAGATTTGTGCCCTGGAGACCTTTGATCATTCTACAGCAATCCCTGAGGATTCAGGGCTGTGGGTGTAGGCTGCAATTACTGTCAAACTAGAGAGCTCTTCATGCTAATAATGAAGAAAGGGTCAGGAGGAAGGACCTGCAGCCAGCTTGTCCTGCTCCTTTTGGAGTCAGCACCCAACCACCTCTGGGTCATTTTTAGTGGGAACTGGTTGTCCCCACAAAATGGGTGTAGTGAGAGATGTAGAGATAAAAGGACCAGAGGGAAAAAAATCCCAATCAGCATTTCTGTGCAAGTTTAATTCTCTGTCTGATGAGCAGTGAGGAACCTCTGAGATCAACCCAGGTTTCTGGGGAGGAGCAGCTTCATCCCTACCTTTGAGGATGATCTCCAGCTCGTCCCTCAGGATGTCAAAGATGCTGTATCTGGAGCTGGTCTCTGGGATCACATGCCTGTTCAGCCAGCCCCCACAGGCATACTGGTAGAAATCCTGGCATGGGTCAGCTGTGGGATCCATGTTCTGGATGATTCTGGCAGCTGGGCAGCAAAATTGGAGAGCTGAATTCTACAGAGTGCCCAGGAACCTCTGGGACCGCTGGAGACACTCAAGGAGCTGCTTGGCAAGACTCACTGCCACATGTCATGACTTGAGGGATCCTGTTTGCTGCTTGGAAATGGATCTGAGTGGCAGGTGTGGAATGGCAGAGGGAGAATGGCAGATCTGGATGGCAGGTGGGGAATGGCAGAGGGAGAATGGCAGAGCAAGAATGGCAGATCTGGATGGCAGGTGGGAAATGGCAGTGGGAGAATGGCAGATCTGGATGGCAGGTGTGGAATGGCAGATGTGGAATGGCAGATGTGGATGGCAGGTGGGGAATGGTAGTGGGAGAATGGCAGATCTGGATGGCAGGTGTGGAATGGCAGATGTGGAATGGCAGATGTGGATGGCAGGTGGGGAATGGTAGTGGGAGAATGGCAGATCTGGATGGCAGGTGGGGAATGGCAGGTGTGGAATGGCAGATGTGGAATGGCAGAGGAAGAGAATGGCAGAGGGAGAATGGCAGAGCAAGAATGGCAGATCTGGATGGCAGGTGGGAAATGGCAGGTGTGGAATGGCAGGTGTGGAATGGCAGATGGTGCAGGTGGAATGGCATGGGATGCGTGGGAATGGCAGGTGGGAATGGCAGAGAATGGCAGATGGATGGCAGGTGTGGAATGCATTGGCAGTGTGGAATGGCAGGAGAATGGCGATCATGGATGGCAGGTGGGAATGGCAGTGGGAGAATGGCAGATCTGGATGGCAGGTGTGGAATGGCAGGTGTGGAATGGCAGATCTGGAATGGCAGGTGTGGAATGGCAGGTGTGGAATGGCAGATCTGGATGGCAGGTGTGGAATGGCAGGTGTGGAATGGCAGATGTGGAATGGCAGATGTGGAATGGCAGGTGTGGAATGGCAGATCTGGATGGCAGGTGTGGAATGGCAGAAGAGTTGTCCCAGAGCACAAGACCCTGCAGGGAAGAGCGCCCAGTCCTCCCCTGGGCTCCAGTTCAGGGCCTGCCCAAGGAACCAGTGCTCCCAGGGGGCTGTTGGGAACATCTGTGCTGGAGTCTCACCTCTCTTGAGGGGTAGATACCACAAAGAAGAAGGTGAAAGCCCCATGAGAGAGAAAATTCAGTCTGAAGGGAGTTTTATTCTGCTTACAGATACAGATTGAGTTGGTCAGTCCGTGACCTTTGCCACGCTGGGAATTTTCCTGTGCCTCTTATCAATGATATTCCTTACCCCAGGGGAAATCTCATTCCTTTTCATCCTAAACTCTGGATTATCTCCTTTTCAGGCTCAGTAGCAGCCCACCAAGCCTCCCCTGTGCAGCAGTGACTCCCAGCCCCCATTACCTGCAGTCACACAGCCAGGGGTGGTGCAGATGTTGCCCGAGTTGGTGCCATAGTGGGAGCCTGCAGGAGAGGAGGAAAGCAGATGGAATTGGTTTGGAAGGGAATTGCTCCCAGAGCCACTCACCAGAGCCCCACCCCAGTGACAGCTCAGGGGTTTGAGAGCAGGAGAGGGAATGTTGGTGCCTGTCAAAGACATCAGATGACAACTGTGAAGAAATCTGGGAGTTTTTGAGGAAAATCTATTGGCAGCAGCACAACACAGTCTTGACAGTGAGTTTTATCTCTCCTGGAAGGAGAATAAGACCATCTTCTCTACCTGCTAACTGCCTCCACAGCCTACTCAAAGTGTGGGTTCCCTTTTAGACAAGCTATTAAAATGCTCTGAGCATTTACAGCAGAAACACAGACATTTCTCTACTTGTCTGAATTAATTTTCTAGAACAACAGCCCAAGTTTTCAGAAGAAAAACAGATATTTCTCTACTTATCTGAATTAATTTTCTAGAACAACAGCCCAAGTTTTCAGAAGAAAAAAAGATATTTCTCTATTTATCTGAATTTATTTTCTAGAAAAACAGCCCAAGTTTTCAGAAGAAAAACAGGTATTTCTCTACTTATCTGAATTAATTTTCTAGAACAACAGCCCAAGTTTTCAGCAGAAGCACAGGTATTTCTCTACTTATCTGAATTGATTTTCTAGAACAACAGCCCAAGTTTTCAGCAGAAGCACAGGTATTTCTCTATTTATCTCAATTAATTTTCTAGAAGAAAGCCCAGGTTTTCAGCAGAAGCACAGGTATTTATTTATTTATCTCAATTACTTTTCTAGAACAAAGCCCAGGTTTTCAGCAGAAGCACAGGTATTTATTTATTTATTTATTTATTTATTTATTTATTTATTTATCTCAATTGCTTTTCTAGAACAAAGCCCAGGTTTTCAGCAGAAGCACAGGTATTTATTTATTTATCTATCTCAGTTACTTTTCTAGAACAAAGCCCGGGTTTTCAGCAGAAGCACAGGTATTTATTTATTTATTTATCTCAATTACTTTTCTAGAACAAAGCCCATGTTCTCAGCAGAAGCACAGGTATTTCTCTGTTTGTTTTCCCCCCTGGTGAAGCCTTGCTGACAGGCTGAGTTGCAGTGACAGAGGGGCTCCTGCTCTGGCATCCATCTCACTCTGACACAGCAGCAGCAGAGAATTGATCAGGCCAGAGAAGCTTTAATGGAGATAAATGAAATGACCTGAGCTGAGGGTCTGCTCCAAATGGAAGAAAATGAGGGAAATGAGGCACCTCAGAGGTGAACTGCTCACCTGAGAGCTGGGACATGCTTTAGACCCTCTGGGGTCACTCCAGAGGATTTTATTGCCTTAATTTGGACTCACGAGGAGCCCCTGAGCCCTGTCCCATTCCCTGGCCAGCACCAGGAGCAGAAAAATCAACTTGTGGCATCTTTTGGTGGCTGCAGCCCTAGAGCAGCTCCCCTTGGGAGTGATGGTGCTTTTCATCCCAAATTGCTTTTCCAGAGCTTTCCTGCAGCTCATTTTGGGGAGAAAAAAAGCCAAGCCAAGCCTCCTGCAGGGCTCTGGAGGACACAGCTTGTGTTTGGTGTCTCCTCATTCCCTGGCCACCACCAGGAGCAGAAAAATCAACTTGTGGCATCTTTTGGTGGCTGCAGCCCCTGGAGCAGCTCTTTTTTTGGAGTGATGGTGCTTTTCATCCCAAACTGCTTTTCCAGAGCCTTGCTGAATCTCCTTTTAAAGAGAACAAAAGCCAAGCCTCCTGCAGGGCTCTGGAGGACACAGCTTGTGTTTGGTGTCATTGGAGGAGCACAGATGGCTGGGGATGGCACACACGGTGACAATTAGAGCCACAGTTGTCACCACTCACGTGGGAGCTTTTACCTCTCTCTACCTTCCCTTTCCTCAGAGCTCCTCTGGCACTGCAAGCTGCCCCTGCTGCTGTTAGAGCAGAAATTTGCTGGCAGCAAATAAAGGAATTGCCAAATTCAGGGGCTGCCTGTGCCTGGTGGAGTGCAGAACACAAACGTTTGGTTTTATCCCAGCTTTCCTAGGATTTCTTCCCTAGAGCCAGGGCTGAGCCAGACTTTGGGGTGAGAAGCAGGAATTGGGGTGTTTGTTGTGTTTCTTTGCCCATTTTTGAGGCCCTGCATGGGCTGTCACTCCCCGTGGCTGCTCTGCACTCGTGTGGCTCCACCTGCCTGGGACTGAGCAGAGCCCTGCCACCCAAATGTCACCCTGCCTGCTGTGGCAGCTGCCACCTGGTGAAGTTCTGCATCTCCCCTCAGGAGCTGGCTCCTCAGGGAGGGCTCCAGAGGAACATTTGAGCAGCACTGAAGGAGAGGAGCCAGAGCTCAGCCCCCAGCTCAGTTTTTAGTTCAGATCCTGCTCCTGCTCAGCAGGCTGGGGTCAATTTTATTTGAGTGCACAACAATCACATTCAGCACAGGAAAAGCAGGGGAAAAATGTGGTTTTTTTTTGTTAAAAACCACCCCCAGAACAAGGTGCTGCTTGGTTTGTGTTTGTTTGGAGAGAGCAGAGGGCTGGGACCTTCCTGACAGCCAGCAGGGACAACTTTTGGGGATGCAGCCACAAAACCATCAGTGAACCTTCCTGCTCAGAGCCAGAAATTCAAGGGAATAACCAGAATTACAGGAGCAGCTGCTGGGTGAGGCTGGGAGTTGTTTGGAGGAGCTGCTGAGTGATTTGATGTGTCACTAGGAAGGTTTGAGATGTTCCTCAGGCTGTGACTTTCCAGCAAGGGAGGAGGTTTGGGTTCAGGAAATGCTGAGGGGGAGCTGTGAAAAAGCTGCTGAGATGGGGCAGGGAAGGATTGAGAACCTGTCACCCAAATATTACTTTATTCTTCCTATGTTTTCTTTCAGTTTATTTAGGTTTTGGGGTCTGAAAAGTTCCTTGGATGTCAAAAATCCCCAGATTGTGTCCAGAGCTCTGTAACTGCACTGCTGTGAGAGCTGGAGTGTTTTTGTTGGCTGGGAATAGAGATAAAAATCCCAGTCAGCATTACCAGAACTCCAGGAATTATTGCTGTGCCCACAGGCCCATTCCATGCCCCACAGTGCTCTTCTGCAAGATGTATACAAGCAGAAAAATACTCTCCCTGAACCACAAAGCCTGAACATGCCTTTAGAAATTAAAAAAAATAAAAGGGAATGCAAAGCAGGACAGGCAGCGCTTCAGTTTCCTAATTTAATTCCTAATTACAAGCCAAACAAAATGATTTTTAGAAGCCTGGGGAGTTTCATTCTGATCAAGGGTGCATCAAGGTGGAGTGAGAAATCTGGACCTGCTCTTAGTGAGCAATCCAGTGTCCCATGCAGGTTCCAAAATTAACATTTCAGTGGAATTAGCAACAGGAGATTCCCAGGATAACACTGGTGGTTGAATCAGTGAAGGGTGCTCAGCCCCATTGGTTTTTTCCTGGTTTGTGGGGTTTTTTTCCTGTTTTGTGGGGGTTTTTTCCCCCTGTTCTGTGGGATTTCTGTGGCACAGCTTTGAGCCAGAGGTGCTTTTCCCATGGGGAAAAAGGATTTGAGGTTTTGCCTGGGCATTGGGAACGGGCTGAACTGTGACAGCCAAACAGAGCTAAGGGGGGCACTGGGACAAAACTTTTCAAGACAAATAATAAAAATAAAAAGATATTTCTGCAGCAGGAAGAGTCTGAAGAGCTCTTTTTGCCTCAGCTCTTGACCCTGGCAGTGCATGTGGACAGTGCCCTGTGAGGATGGAGCTCCTGCTGCTCATTTCCCACCTGGAATCTCATTTCCCACCTGGAATCTCATTTCCCACCTGGAATCTCATTTCCCACCTGGAATTTCCTTTCCCACCTGGAATTTCCTTTCCCACCTGGAATTTCCTTTCCCACCTGGAATTTCCTTTCCCACCTAGAATTTCCTTTCCCCACTGGAAAGCTGGTGGCTGCTCCAGCTGTGAGCAGGGATGGGCACAGAGGCACAAAGTGGCTCCAAGGCACAGCTGGACACATCTGGTGGGGTGTGGGGAGCACAGGGCAGCAGGACATCAGCCCTGCACTCAGGGCTCAGCCTGGGCAACACTTCCAGGGAAAGTTTAATTGCAGATATGAGCCTGAGAAAAATATTTAGATTTTAAGGTTTTAGACCAGTTTTCTCACAGATAAACCTTCCTTAACCACGTGTAGTGAGCACAGACTCTGCCCCTGGGTTTGGATGAGACCCACACTTGGGTAAATATTGTTAATATCTGGATTCTGCGTTGCCTGGAGCCAGCAAAGGATGTGGGGCAGATTTCCCAAATCCTTTCTGCATGCAGGCAGCAAAACCCTGCCAAGCTCAGTGTCTGATACAGAAACTCCTCCTCCAGGACCTGGCTCTGGGGAATTTCTTTCCTCTCCTCTCCTGAGCTAATAGAATTAACTTTCTGATGAACTTTATGAATGCCAAACACTCAGATTTTGCCTGGTGTTGGTAGCAAAAGGAGTGAACAATAGCAAAGCTTTTTCCTGAATTATTGCTCAGGGTTGTGCAGTGTTTCACTCACAAGTGCTGAAAATGCAGCTCCCTGCAGCAGGGGAGGCAGAGATAGTGTGTTTTACTGCTGTGGTTTGCTCCAGTTTTGCTGTCCCCACTTTAATTTCCCTCTCCAGTGTTTCCACAGAGCTCCCAACCCACGAGACTTGAATGGAAGTGACAAACATGAGGCAGAGCTGCTTCACAGGGTTTGCAAGTGGGACTTTGCACTTGCTCTGCCAGTGGGAAAACTTTGGTTTTACCAAGCGTGCTCTGCAGTTAAAATATTTAGGCAAAACACTTCAAAATAACGTGCCTCAATGTCAGGTTTCTGGCAAGATATTCGCATTCAAGTCACTGAAGCCAATCACACTCAGAGATCCAACTGCCTGATGGAATATTTAAAAATCTCCTTTTCCTCAGCATCAAGTGGCTTTTTTTTTTTTTTTTTTAAGCTTTCACATTGTAATAAGCAATTTCCCCTTCAGGGGGATTGTTTTTAGAAGTGTTTTAAAGCAACTGTTGCTTTAAAAACCCTGGCAAGGCTGAATCTTGGCTTGTGCTTGGATAAAATAAGGAAATGTCAGTCCTCACACACAGACACACACCTTCCCTCTAAAACAGCACATCAGCTTTGTCAAAACAGCTCTGAAAACAACAAATTGCAGGGAATTAAATAAAAGCATAGAGTCTAACAGAGCATAATTCAAAATGTAAGTGAAAGCCAACATAATCTCTGTGCACAAGCTGGGAGCTAGGCAGAGAGAGCTCAGTCCCCCACAGAGGGGACCTCATGGTCTCCCTGTATTTTTGTTTTCATTTAGCTCTGAGGAAAAAAAATGACTTTTTTTGCTGTTTGCAGAGGGAAGGGGAAGATTATTGCCAGTTTCTTACCTCTGCTGCTGGCATAGAGGATCACCAGGGCGACGGCAGCACAAGTCATGAGGAGCAGCAGGACAGCCAGCCCGATGGCCACAAAGCTCCAGGGCTTCTTCCCAGATTTGGTCGATTTTTCCACAATATCCATTTGACTTTCTGATTTCCCCATTATTGTAACTCTAAATCGAGGAGGGGAGGGCGAGAAAGGGTTAACAGCACGGCTACATCAGGCTAGGGGAGAAAAAAAAAAAAAAGAAGCAGAATAAAAACAAAGAGAGCAAGAAAACTTCCAAAATATTACATGTATTTGTCCATTTGATTGTCCACAGATTTGCCAAGCTCATTCTCCATCTCCCGTGACTGCGTGTCTGCTCTGGGGGGGTTGGTGCCGTGTCACAACTTCAGGAGCCTCTTTGGGAAGTCTGGAAAAGTCTCATGACCAGGTTGGGCAACTCCTTTCTCGCAGGCAGGGAAGGAGGGGGGCAAAGAGCCGCTCTCCACTGCCCGCTTCCAAAGTATTCCCGCTGCCCGAATAATCCCTCCGTGGCGCTGGGCAGCTCCGCAGGGCTCTGTCACCTCTGTCACCACTCAGGGCAGCCGGGCTGGGACCCTCGCAGGGCTCTGTCACCTCTGTCACCACTCAGGGCAGCCGGGCTGGGACCCTCGCAGGGCTCTGTCACCTCTGTCACCACTCAGGGCAGCCGGGCTGGGACCCTCGCAGGGCTCTGTCGCCTCTGTCACCACTCAGGGCAGTCGGGCTGGGACCTTCGCAGGGCTCTGTCACCTCTGTCACCACTCAGGGCAGCCGGGCTGGGACCCTCGCAGGGCTCTGTCACCTCTGTCACCGCTCAGGGCAGCCGGGCTGGGACCCTCGCAGGGCTCTGTCACCTCTGTCACCACTCAGGGCAGCCGGGCTGGGACCTTCGCAGGGCTCTGTCGCCTCTGTCACCACTCAGGGCAGTCGGGCTGGGACCTTCGCAGGGCTCTGTCACCTCTGTCACCACTCAGGGCAGCCGGGCTGGGACCCTCGCAGGGCTCTGTCACCTCTGTCACCGCTCAGGGCAGCCGGGCTGGGACCCTCGCAGGGCTCTGTCACCTCTGTCACCACTCAGGGCAGCCGGGCTGGGACCCTCGCAGGGCTCTGTCGCCTCTGTCACCACTCAGGGCAGTCGGGCTGGGATCCGGGCAGGTGCCCCGGAGCGGCTCCGGGGGCGCAGGGCGGGCACGGCGGGCGGCTCCGGGCAGGGCGGGCGGCTCCGGGAGGCTGCGGCTCTGCCAGGCTGCTCCGAGCCATGCTCAGGCTTGGGAGCTCAGCCCCGAGCCCTTCCCAGCTCCGGGGAGATGCTCCGGGGGAGGAGGGAGTGGGATGGGCTGGAGGCGCTCCGAGCCGCGGCGGCTGCTCCCGAGCTCCCCGGGCTTCTCTTAGACCGGAATCCACCCGGGATTGTGTTAGTCCGGGATTCTGTTATACTGGAATCCACCCGGGATTTTGTTACCCGGGGTTCTGTGAGCCCGGGATGCTACACGGGATTCTGTTAGCCCGGGATTCTGATTGCCCGGAATCCACCCGGGATTGTGTTATCCCTGGGGTTCTGTTAGCCCGGGATGCTACACGGGGTTCTGTTAGCCCGGGGTTCTGTTATCCCGGAATCCACCCGGGATTCTGTTAGCCCGGGATTCTGTTAGCCCAGGATTCTGTTAGTCCTGGATTCTGTTAGCCCGGGATTCTGTTAGTCCGGGATTCTGTTAGTCCGGGATTCTGTTAGTCCGGGATTCTGTTAGCCCTAAATGCCACCCGGGATTGTGTTACCCCCGGGGTTCTGTTATCCCAGAATGCCACCCGGGGTTCTGTTGCTCTGGAATCCCACCCAGGATCCTGTTATCCTTGGAATGCCACCCGGGATTCTGTTATCCCAGAATATTACCCGGGATTCTGTTATCCCTGAATACCACCGGGGACTCTGTTATCCCTGGAATTCCACCGGGGACTCTGTTACCCCTGGAGCCACCCCGTTATTCTGTTATCCCTGAATCCCACCCGGGACTCTGTTATCCCTGGAGCCACCCCGTTATTCTGTTATCCCTGAATTCCACCCGGGACTCTGTTATCCCTGGAGCCACCCCGTTATTGGGCTGCTGCCCTCGCAGGGATTTGGGAACCTGCTGGAGCTCTCCGTTTTCCCAGAGCAGCTTTGGGGTGGGGTGAAGGCAGAAGTGCGAGCAATCGGGCTGATTTATGGGGCTGTTGCAGGCAATGCACACAATTCCTGCATGGAAATGTGGCAGGGAACAGCTGGGACAGGCAGCAAGAGCAAGGGCAGGGTGGGTTTCCCGAGGGCTTTGTTTCACCACGGGAGGAGGGAGGAGCAGGCTGGGGCTGGGGCTGGGGCTGGGGGTGTTTTCCTCTCGCTGCAGGATTTCACTCGGCAGAAATGCCAGGTTGTGCCTCTGCACTCCAAGTTTTGTGTGTGGGTTCAGGAGGAGGTGCTGGGGGCAGAGCAGGGGTTCCTTGGCTGGCAATGGACACCCAGCATTCCAAGAATGGGGAACAATCACCAGCAGCTCCCTCTGCCAGGAGCCCAGGTCTCCTCTCCCGGTCACCATTCTGCCTCAAGATCCCTGGGAGAAATTCCCTTTGGTTTTTTTCTCTCCTGAGTCAGGTGAACTCAGGCTCCTGGCAGCAATTCTCATCCCAGCAGCTGAGGAGGAGTGGGAGAACCCAGGGATGGGAAATGCTCAGGGGCTCCAGCAGCTCCTGGGTGTCCATATGGCTCACAGAGCTGCAGCCGGCAGGGGCACTGCTAAGGACAAATCTATACATTTAATTAGGATCTAAGTGATCTCTCGTTTCTGTTTGCAGAAATTTCTGCAGCTAACAAAGATTGGTTTAGGGGAATCTTCCTTGGTGTTGAGCGGTTTTACTCTTACTTTACACCTAAACTGGCTCCGAGTAGGATCTACCTGGTTGGCATCCATAAAAGTACAACAGGCAGGTGCCTCACAGGACTTAATGTGGCAATTTCTGTAGATTTAATGTAGTTAATTTTGTAGATTTAATGTGGTTATTCTCATAGATTTAACTGGCATTTTTTGTAGATTTAATGTAGTTAATTTTGTAGGTTTAATGTGGTTATTCTCATAGATTTAACTGGCATTTTTTGTAGATTTAATGTAGTTAACTTTGTAGGTTTAATGTGGTTATTCTTATAGATTTAATTGGCATTTTTGGTAGATTTAATGTTGTTATTTTTGTAGATTTAATGTGGTTATTCTCATAGATTTAACTGGCAATTTTTGTAGATTTAATCTAGTTATTTTTGTAGATTTAATGTAGTTATTCTCATAGATTTAACTGGCAATTTTTGTAGATTTAATATAGTTAACTTTGTAGATTTAATGCAGTTTCTCTCATAGATTTAATGTAGTTATTTTTTGTAGATTTAATGTAGCTATTCTCATAGATTCAATGCAGTTTTTCTCATTGATGTAATGTATTTATTCTTACACCATATAAGACACTGCAGGGGATTATTTTGCCCATTTTGGAGAACCAAGATGCCAAGAATCTGAGAGCTTTATTCCTTCTGCTGTGCTAAGTGAAAAAAAACCCAACCCAACTCAAACAAACAACCCCAAAAACCTCAAGAAACCCCTTATTTTCTGTGTGAGGAGCAGACAGAAAGGACTTATTTGCAGAATCATTAATTTTGATTGTCTGGAGCAGCTGTGAGTGGTCACTGGAATGGAGCAATCCATCATCCTGGCAGAGCAGCAAGGTCCCTGTTCTGGTCACTGCTTTGGAGGGGACAGAGCTGCTCTGATTTCTGACAGTCTCACCTTGGCAAAAGGCAGCTCCGTGCTGGGAAGTGGAATGGGGCTGCTCTGTTATTTATTTTCCCCCTAAATCTCACATTCCACATTAAATTATTCATCATTGAATCAGTGCCTGCAGAAATTCTCATCTGCTGGTCCACCCCACCAGCCATCAGCCCTTGGTTTTACAGAAGAGCTTTTAAAAGCTTAATTCCTCTTTGCAGTCCTGGGAAGGTGAACACTGCTCTGGGGGTTTCTTCTTCCAGAGACTCATCCCAGGGAGTTATTCCAGATTCTCCAGGGGAAATATGAAGACAAAAATATTCAAGTGCTGTCAAATATTCTTTGCAGTCCTGGGAAGGTGAACACTGCTCTGGGGGTTTCTTCTTCCAGAGATTGAGGAACTGTGGGGGTTTTCAGCTCTTGGAAAACATCCTCTCTCCCCAAAGCAATGTGGACACAAACCATATGGAGCAATGAGGCATTTGCTGTTTGGGTTGGGCCCCTTTGAAAGGATTTTTCCCTTTTTGCTTACTTTGGAACTTTGCAGAGGAGGTTCTCCCGTTACTGGGACTTGGAAGTGTGAGGAGCTCGCAGTGTGGCAGGGTTACAGCTTGGAAAAAAACCCCAAAGCTGGGATTTTACCCTTGGATCCTGCAGGGATGGGGCTTGAGCAGCCAAAACCTCTTTGTGGGGTGTCTTTAGTGGGAACTCAGAGACTCCACATGTGAATATTTGCTCCAAAGGTGCTTCCTCAGGCACAAGGCATCCCAAACTGCACAGAACTCCTGAATACTGAGAGGGAGCAGCTCGGGGGTTTTATGCAGTGCTTTTCTTCTTGGGGGGAATTTAGGGCAGAGATTCCAGCCCTGGACAGCAAATATTTGAGCTGGTGCTTCACCTCTCTGGGAGAGAGCAGTTGAATATTTTTGTCTTCGTATTTCCCCTGGAGAATCTGGAATAACTACCTGGGATGAGACTCTTCAAGGATATTTTTACCTTGCTGTGTCATGGTTGCCACAATGTCAAGTTGACCTTCAGCTCCTCCTTGGGAAGGAACTGATTCTGCAGATAGAAATTGTCAGGAGTTGTGGTTTTTGTCCCCCCTCTGCCTGTGTTTGTTTTGTCACGGGTGATATGAGCCTCAAAACTTTGTCTTTATAAGAATACATGAGAATCTATAACCTAAAATTAAATATAAATGCACCTGATAGTATTATATGAGAATATATTACCTGCTTTAGTGGCCTGCCCAATTTTTGCCCAGTTTTTCGTGTTAGTATAGATGGGATTGAATGCTCAGGGTCACCTGAACAGATGATCCCAGAAAATGATCACCTGAACAGATGATCCCATGGCTGCTGCTCCCAGAAATCCAGGGAGTGGGTGTGCAGTAGAGCAGTGATTTCCAGCTGGAGCTCTGGGGCTCTCCTGCAGGAATCAAACAGCTCCACCAAATGTGAAATGTGAAAACAACTCCACGTCCTAAAGCAATCTGAGCCAAGCAGGACGTGGCAGCATCTTTAGTGGGATTTGTCTTAAGAGTTGTTGCCATGGAAACAAGGTCTCCATCTCTATCTGGTACATCCTTATAGATATCCATAAATATATATATATATATATATATATATTCACATCTATCTGAGATGTGAGGGAAATTCTCTTCCCTCTGGCTGTCAGGGTTTGTAGTTTGCCCCGAATCCTTTGCCTGTGCATGAAAAAAAATTAAATTATTTGAGGCAATTCTGTGTCAGTGGAAGTGCAATTCCAGATCTGGAATCAGGTTAGAAATGATCAGCTCCTCTGTGTGAGGAGCAGCTCCAAAACTCCTCCAAGACTGCTTAAAATCTCTTTTATTTTTTACCTTTTTGGTTTTAGTTCAATAAAGAGCCATGAGTCTGGAAAGAGAGCTGTTACCTGGTGTCTGAGTTTTAATGTTCAGCTTACACAAAGATCTATTTCTTCTGTGTGTATAAATTAGTCTAAACAGGAAAATTGACCAGAACCAAGATTTATAATGCATGTGTGAAATGGTCAGTTTAGTAACCAGAACAGTGTCCATTATTCCAGTCAAAATGCCAGCAAATGAGATCAGGATTCACTGTTCACTTAAATCCAGAAGGAAATCTGAAGCTACAGGGTGACATTAAAACCAAAAAGCCCAACCCAGCAGCCTCTCCCTGGTGAATCAGCAGATGCCTGGCTCCAGGAGAATGGCTGGATGTAGCCTGTGATTTATTGTGGCAGGGATGCTGCCCACAGAGGAGAACTCATTGTGCTCAGAAATAATGGGTTTGTCTCTGAGAGCCAGCAGAACCCTGGCATCTGTCAGCCAGCAGAAAAGAAATCAAGCTCAGCATTGAAATATCTCCTTGGAGCAGGTTGGCTGCCAGCTGTGTGGGGTGGAAAGAAGTCCTGGTAGAGGCACAGTTTAGAACTGGGAAAAACTCAAAGTTTGGGTGATGCTTCAAAACTCTTCTCTTGCTCTCCCTTTAGAGATGAGCATCCTTGGAGCACCCCCAGAATTAAAAACGATCAGATTTCAGTGTTGGAAAGGTACAGCAGCTCCTGCCCTGAGTTCCTGGGTGCATTCACTGCAGAGACAAGCAGGTAAAAAGGTGAAGGTGTCTTACCTGGCTCTTGTGGAGGAGGTTTTCCAGCTGCAGAGGTGCCTCGAGCAGTTTCTGGGGTGGAACTGGGCTGTTGGTGTTTCCTGGCAGTCAGGAAGAAATGTTTATTCATGTTCCCAGCGCTGAGGCTCTCCCCAGGAATGCTCTCTGCAAAGTGCTGTGCCCAAATCTCCCTCTCTCCCCCTCACTCACATGCAGGTGGCTCCAATGCCCAATGAATTAAATGCTCTGAGACTTCTCAGGGATTTAACCCCTTCCAACAAGTCTGAAATCACTCGGTTTTATGTCTAGACTGGAAATTAGGTTGTGTTGCAGGGCTGCCTTTAAGAGGACAAGGTGATTTCCTGGCTTCTCAACATTTGGAGAATTCTCTTCTATTCCAGTAATTAACTCTTAGGAAAGTTCTTGTTTTCCACGAGGTGCTTTACCTTTTTCCCCAAGAGGTTTTTCAAGACTTCTGGAATGCAATGTCACATTTTCACACTCAATTTCAGTATTGTAATTATTTCAGTGTTGCAATCATATTCTTAATGAAAAAAGCACTTCAAAATTACATGCACACTTGAAAGGTGTAATGGTATTTTTTTGCCTTGCTTTGCTGTGTAGGAAGACAGATTCCAAACAAAATAAATCTCAGATATTTTACCTTAAATTATTTTCAGTTACAGAGCACATGCAAGTTTCAGCTGTTCCATTAAATGTACTTTTAAAAATGACAAGGAGATGATTCCTGTTTCCAAGGAAAGCTGTTCAGACCAGTTGAAAAGTTAGAGTATCTAACCCTGATCCTGTATTTAAACACCAGGCACTTGTTATTTAATGCAGCACAGAAGTCCAAGCCATAAAATCCTCTTCAATAAATGATTACACTTGGTTTCAGCAGGACTGTGATTATCAAGGTGCTGATCAATGCTGGATTATCAAAATCCTTATAGATATGTTTCACTTTCAGCAACATTCCCATTTTCACCCAGCCCTTCCCTTCTCCCTGTGCTCCCACTGGCAATGAGGAGGCTGTGGGGGAAATCAGGGGCTTGGCATCCTTGAGCCCAAGGGCTGAACTTGTCCCTGAATGGACAGTGAGTGTGAGGGGTGGCAGGAGCTGCAGGACAGGAGGAGGCAGAGTCTGCTCAGCTCTGTCATGTAAGAGCTGCTGGAGGCGCCTCAGATCCCACAATCCCAGGATGGTTTGGGTTGGAAGGACCCTCTGGACATCACCAGCAGCAGCCCTGGCTGGGGACAGGGATAGGGACAAGGGATGGGGACAGGGAGAGGGGAAAGGGACAGGGAGAGGGGCTGGGGACAGGGACAGGGGCTGGGAATAGGGGCTGGGGACAGGGACAGGGGAAAGGGACAGGGGCTGGGGACAGGGACAGGGGCTGGGAATAGGGGCTGGGGACAGGGACAGGGACAGGGACAGGGGAAAGGGATAGGGGCTGGGGACAGGGACAGGGACCGGGGAAAGGGACAGGGGCTGGGGAGAGGGACAGGGGAAAGGGACAGGGACAGGGACAGGGGAAAGGGACAGGGGCTGGGGACAGGGACAGGGGCTGGGGACAGGGTTTGGGGACAGGGACAGGGCACAGGGGACAGGGACAGGGTTTGGGGCCAGGGCCAGGGGCCAGGGACAAGGGCTGGGGACAGGGACAGGGGCTGGGGACAGGGTTTGGGGACAGGGACAGGGCACAGGGGACAGGGACAGGGTTTGGGGCCAGGGCCAGGGGCCAGGGACAAGGGCTGGGGACAGGGACTGGGGCTGGGGACAGGGTTTGGGGACAGGGACAGGGGCCAGGGACAACATGCAGCTCTTTGACAATAATGGAAGATGTCCAAATAATGTCATCTTCAAAGCAGCGTGTACCCAGAACGAAGAGGTGCTGACAGGCATCTGAAAGAGAGAATTATCCCCATTTTACAGATGAAAGGGAGTCACACAGAGAATCAAAGTCAAGATTAGATTAATAGACATTGATGCCAGAGGAGCTATTATGTCTTGTCTGGCATCTGGCAGAGCAGAGCAGAGAATTTCACAGAGATTGCTCCATTAAATCCCCAATCTCTGTTTGGGCTGAGGAAAGACCTCCAGAGCTGCCACAAAGACACTGCACCACCTTCAAATGAGTCACTTGTGGGGCACTACTGGAAGTTCACATCCTATCCCAGTAGGAGTTTATTTAACTTCCTGCTGCCTCAGCTAATTTGGTTGGAATATTTTTAAGAGCTCCTCCATCCATATCACCTGAAATCTCCTTTGCATTGGTGCTCCCTCGAGGTGAATATGGAGTTGTTCTTTTCATGTGGGAGATGAGGGCCAAAAGGATGTTGGAGTGGGAAAAGTTTAATCTTGACTTAATCTTGATAAAATATTTTTTTTTTTTCCAGTGAGAGTAATCAATCACTGGAAGAGCCTCCCCAGGGACATGATAAAGTTCCCCTCACTGGAAGTTTATAAGATTTCCCAGGCTGGGAATCTTATCTAGGACCCCTTTCCCACTGAGCTTGGCTCACATGACCTCTTGGTGTCCCTTCCAACCTGGGCAGTTCCATGACTCTGTGTGAAAGGTTCTGTGCACAGGAACTGAGGTAAATGTGTGCTTACAAGTTGTGTTGGATCAGGTGCTGGGGCCCAAATCCAGCACCAGTCAGAGGGAATGTTCTCAGTTTCCCTGCTGAGAACGGTTTGGATCTTTCCAAATGACACAATCTATTCTGAACTGTCACTTCCGTGGCATTTTCCTCTACATCTGTGCTTGATGTGTGATTATCCTGCAGTTCATCAGGCAGGTTTATTAGGAGTCTTAATTGGATTGCATTAGCTGGCATTTAAGCCATCCATTGAGAATGCAATCAATTAAAACATCCAAGCCCATTAATGGTGTGGACACAGGGCAATTTAGTAGATGGCTAATTATTACCTGTTTACTTCAGGAAGCAGATCAAGAACGGCCAAATGATGCACCAGAAGAAAAGAAACAACATTGCAAAAATCCTCTTGGCAAGGCTGCAAAAATTAGCACAGGCAAGGTATAATTGTTGCCATTGTTAAAATCTACAGTGGGAGAACAAACCCTGCGCCGTGACAGGCACTCAGAGGTGTTCCCAATAATTCCAGATTGGAATGTGACTTGCAGAGAACAGATGGAGCACATTACCAGTGCTGGAATGTCCTCTAACAGCACGCCTGAGCTTTCCAAGCAATCAAGAAGCTCTCTGAGGTGGTCATTTCAAGTGGGGAAATGCTAATCCCTGTCAGTTTTCCATTTCATCCACTACTGATCTGGATCTGAGGCTGGGGCTCTGTGGGGACTCCAGGTCCCTCACTCTGGGTCACCCCAAGGAGGTTTTTGGCGTGGCAGCACCCACCTGGAGATGAGAGCACAAATGAGGGGGATAACAAAATGCAAACCATTAACATCCCCCTGTGTTTCCTGCTCCCTCCTACAACCCCCCCTGCCTTCACAGCTAAATTTTCCCATTTACTGATGCAGGAATGAGGCATGCAAACTGATTATGAGCTACTGCTCTTAATTTCCTTTAGAGTCCAGGGGGAAATTCTTATTCTCGTTCATTCTCTGCAACTCCTGACTCTTTGGGGTTGTGCAGAGAACACAGAAACACAAAAATGATCAGGTTGGCTGGTGACACACCTAAACCACAGCTGCTCTGGCACAGAACATGTCCCCTGTGGCTCTCAGGGACACAAGGGAGGCTTGCCAAGGTTTCCAGGAGGTCTTGGCCACGCATGTAGTGCCTAAGGTAGACTTTGGAATTAATTGAATTGAAATGAATTAATTGGAAATGACGTGGTGGCACACCTTAGAGGTGAAGGCTCCACACCTGTATTGAGGTGTGGGACCCAGAGGGTCAGTGGCACCAGGTGTGACTTCAGGGAAGGCCAGGACAGGAGCTGTTTTCTCACTTTCTCACTTTTCTCAATTGCTGGTTCATTGGTGAGGCACTAAAACCAGCATCACTGTGATCATGAGTGGTTTCCACTCTCAGCTGACATCTTTGGGACTGGCTCATGTTCTCCAGCCTCCCATTTGGGGTGGAAATTTCTTCCCCACCCATCCTGGAACGTCCTCAGCTGCTGAGAGCTACAACCAGCAATATCAGCTGAGTTTGTTTTCTGCCCTCCAGGCACTTCTGGGAGCCACTAAAGCACTGCTCCTGTGCTCAGGGCTGTCTGTTCACACCTGTGGGCAGGTGCAGTCTCTGGAAAAGTCAATCCTGAGATGGAAAAGTCACTCCTGAAATGCACAGCAGGAGCAGGAGGGGAAGGAGTCTCCTGAATCCCACAGCTTTGGAATGCTGTGCCTGCCAAATAATGACCTGCTTTTCTTGAGGTGCCACTGAGTAATGGCTGAGTGCAGCAGCAGATCCCAGCCCAGGTCAGTGTGCCTGAAATCCAAGGGAAGCAGCCAAGGCTCCAAAGGAGACTGCAGTGCCAGTGGTCGTTTCATGCACCACATCCAATTTCTGGTGGCAGCAGCTCCTCGGAGCCCTGGCAAATTGGAAACTGCTGGATGCAGCAGCAGCACAATGATAACAGTTTATCTTCTGCAGGGGCGTGATGGTGACAGAAATGGCTTTTAGAATAGCTGTCATTAGAGTGGAACATCTGCCCCTGCAAGCCAAGGGGACTGTCCTCACTTGGGCACAAGGAAACTCATTAAATTCCTGGGTTTGCATGGCTCAGGGCCAGAGCCACACTTCCAGCACAATGATCTGGGCTCAAAGGCAGGAAGGAGAATTCCCTGGAGATGTGTCAGCTTCCAAAGCAGCTGCAGAAGTTGGTTCCTGTGTTTAGGTTCCCTCAGTACCTGGGAGCACACAGTGAAGTGAAATAGGAAATATTAATTAATGGGAGTGATTGATGGGGTTTAAAAGGAAATGAAACCTCAAAATTTAGCTCTGCCTGAACTCTGAGGAAAAGCTTCCAGTGGAATATTTAATTCCAAACACTTTGCCATCATTTCTAAGCTGTTCTTTGCCTGCTGGACTGCAGAGCAGGAGGTCAGGAAACTTCCCTTGTCCAACTCTATTTGTGATGCAAATATTCTCACATCTGATTTTCCTTTCACATGCTGAGAAGGAATGTTGAATACTTCAGAGGGGCAAGCCTGGCAGGGTGCTGTTTGTGCAGGAACATTCTCAACCACGATTTCACAGTTTTCTTTCAGCATTCATTACCTGGTGAGGATGTGCACCACGGTTATTGAGGGTGCAGAATATTTTAAAGGAACAGAATTTATAGAGAGCAAAGAAATAGTTGGTAGTGTCTGTGCAGAGCTCAGAGCTGAATAAACTACAGATATTTAAGCTGTAATTAATGGATGACTGCAGCTTCAAGCTGGATTACAAACAGGTATCCAGTTTCATCTTTTATTGGGCTGTATTTTCTTCTTGATTACATTCATCTTGATTAATATAAGTTTATTTGAATTCTTGACAGCTGTGTGACATTTGCAGCAGAATTCCTTGAGGATGTGTCTGACAGTACATTGTAGAAGCACCAATAAAGTTCCTTTTCTAAGTATTCAGCCTTGGGTTGCTTGCACAGGGTGAGGGAAGGGTCTCAAAGTGGGAAAGAGCTCCACAATCCCCATGAATTGCAGCTTAACTTTACAGAAAGGTACAGAAACGATCACTGCAAGTTTTTCTGCCAGATTCCTCTGTTTGGAAGAAGTAGAACCAGATTTTTGTTGTTGTGGTGTTTTGTTTTGTTTGGGTATTTTTTTTTTGTTTTGTTTTGTTTTGTTTAGAAAATGGCTTTTATCTAATCACAAAATGATGGACTTGTTTGAGTTGGGAGGGACCTTAAAGCTCACCTGGTTCCAGCCCTGCCACGGGCAGGGACACCTCTCATTATCCCAGATTGCTCCAAGCCCTCTCCTAGAAACTGGCTGGAAGAGTAAGAACACCACAGAGAATGAAAGAATAAATCAGAAGCTTGGGCACAGGCAAAGGACTTCAGTGGGCACAGACAGAGGACAAGGACAATGAAAGAAAGCAATGAAAATGCTGATGAGAAGAGTCAGAAGCTGCTGGGAGAAGCAGCCATTCCTCAAGGCCATGAGGAATAGGCAGTCACCTGAAAAGGAATTTTTCCTCAGGACAGCTCTCTAGCAGTCTTGCAGGAATGCCTGTGGTCGTTATTTTTAAAGAAAAAAAAATTCTTTAGGAGCACTAAATGAATTCTGTCCAGGAGAATACATTGCTTAACAAAAAAACCAGGCCAAAATGCCCCAAATTTCCAGACTGATGGAGGGAATATAACTTTGGGGGACAGGACAATTGGGTTGTCTTCCCAGTGCTTTCCATGGTCTGAAAAAAGTGGGATATTCTGTTTTTACACAATGGAAAGACTTCCAGAAAAAAATCGCAAAGCTTTAAACAACCACTTCTCAAAAATAGAGAATTTCCTGTCTGTTGGTTACTACTGAAGGAAAACATGATCAATTTTTAAATTTTTTTCAGCTTGCAAATGGAGCCGAGAGTTGTTTAAGGATATAATTTCATGCTTGGAAAGAAGCTCTCCCACAACATCTTGATGCCCATTATGAGGAAAAAACCTCATCAGTGTCACTGAGATTAAAATTGAATTTGAAGGGCAAGAAGCTCAGTGTCACCTGTGCACTTAGGGCAGAAAAAGGAGCATGCAGAGAGGAAAAGGTGGAAGGTTCCAGGCTGTACCATTGCTGTGGGTTGATCCCATGGCTGCTGAATGAAGTTCCACCCTGGAATGTTGCCTTTGAGACAACAGCACCACAAAGAAGAGAATGCTCCCTCTTCCCTTTCATCCTAATCAAAGCAGCAGAGCACTCCTCAGCAGTGCTTTCATCTCTGTTTTCAGCAGCAGCTCCTGTTTTTCTCCATGGCTGTGTTACCACACTCCAGAAACATTGGGACAACTCCTTTGGAGCAGCCAAAACAAAGGAAGGAGCGGCTGCTCTGGGCCCCACCTCGGCTCCTTTCTGCTTCTGGCCTGAGCTGAGGCTCCCACCACACAGCTGAACCCCCAGGGATGTCCCAGCACTGCCCCAAGTCCTCCTGAGAGCTGGAAAACAGACACAGGACAGCAGGACAAGCCCTCCTGGGCCTGCCAGGGGCTGATTCCACATTGGGCAGCAGGGAGGAGGAGGAGGAGGAGGAGGAGGAGGAGGAGGAGGAAAAGGAAGAAGAAGAGGAAGAAGAAGAAGAAGAGGAAGAAGAAGAAGAGGAAGAAGAAGAAGAAGAAGCAAGAGAGGAGAGAAGAGGAAGAAGAAGAAGAAGAAGAGAAGAAGAGGAAAAAGAGGAGGAGAAGAAGAGAGGAGGAAGAAGAAGAGGAAGAAGAAGAAGAAGAGGAAGAAGAAGAAGAAGAAGAAGAAGAAGAAGAAGAAGAAGAAGAAGAAGGGATGCTGCAGCTCTGGGAGCAATCCCCATCCTGGGTGCTGCCTCGTGCTGCCTCCTGCTTGTGCATCACCTCTTCTGGATGAGCTGCAGGGCTGGCTCTGGAGCTTGAGCAGCCAGGAGTGTGAGGGATGGGATTCAGCAGCTCTGGCAGACACCAGAGATGGTCAATCTATGGAGAGGTGATCCCTGGTATCTGCTGGCCAAGGGAGACACCAAGGTCAATTTGGAGTGGGTATCAGGGCAGGACTCCCTGACTCGATGTTTGATCTTTGTTGAGTCTCACCTTTCACCATAAATGTTATTTTACTGTTCTTTGGGGCAATAGAGCATTTTATCGGTTCTTTCAGTGTCCCCTGGGGCAGTAGAACAGTTTTGTCTGTTATTTCCCTGTCCCCTGGGGCAATAGCACAAATTTTATCTGTTATTTCTCTGTCCCCTGGGGCAATAGAACAGTTTATCTGTTATTTCACTGCTCCTTGGGGCAGTAGAACAGTTTTATCTGTTATTTCACTGTTCTTTGGGGCAGTAGAACAGTTTTATCTGTTATTTCACTGTTCTTTAAGGCAGTAGAACAGTTTATCTGTTATTTCCCTGTCCCCTGGGGCAGTAGAACAGTTTATCTGTTATTTCCCTGTCCCTGGGGCAGTGAACGTTATCTGTATTCATGTTCCTTGGGCAGTAAACATTATCTGTTATTTCCCTGTCCCCTGGGGCAATAGAACAGTTTATCTGTTATTTCCCTGTCCCCTGGGGCAATAGAACAGTTTATCTGTTATTTCACTGTCCCCTGGGGCAGTAGAACAGTTTATCTGTTATTTCACTGTCCCTGGGGCAGTAGAACAGTTTATCTGTTATTTCACTGTCCCCTGGGGCAATAGAACAGTTTATCTGTTATTTCACTGTCCCCTGGGGCAGTAGAACAGTTTATCTGTTATTTCACTGCTCCTTGGGGCAGTAGAACAGTTTATCTGTTATTTCACTGTCCTCTGGGGCAGTAGAACAGTTTATTTGGGGTTTGTGCTGCCCCATCCCTGATATTGGTGCTGATCCTGGCAAATCCACTGCATTCCCACCAGGGCAGATCCTTCATCCAGGAGTGGGGTGTAACACACCCCTTCAAACTCAATTTTAATCCCAGTGACACTGATGAGGCTTTTCCCCCATAATGAGCATCAAGGTGCTGTGGGAGAGCTTCTTTCCAAGCATGGAATGATATCCTTAAACAACTGTTGGCTCCATTTGCAAGCTGAAATAAATAAAAAAATGGGATCAACTTCCTTCCAGTGGTAACCAACAGACAGGGCCTTCACAAACACCTTACAGGAGTTACTTTTGACTGATCCTTTTGACTGGCCCATAAAAAAAAAGGCAAATTGATTGAACAGTAAGTGTTAAAGCTCATCAAATGCTAGCTAGGAGAGACATGATTATTATTCATGAGCTGCAAGTGATTTGAATGTTTTCCTTCAGTAGGGATGGAACCCCTGTGTTAGAATTTGTTGTTTAACCAGAAAAAAAGGTTTTTTTTTCACAATGGGGAGTTTACATAATCCACAATAATTTTAAGGAATCCTGAATGCTCTAATTTGCTTTTTTTCCTCATTGCTCTCTTGGTCAGTTTTGTTTTGCTGCCTTAAACTTTCTACTCCACGTTCAGTATCTGTTGCATATTTATCATCAGCTTCTCATCTTTCTTATCTTCCTCATCTTTCCTTCAGTCCTGCAGCCTCCCAGAAAGCAACCAGGCTGGAAAATCCCCAAAGAGAGAAATCAATGTATGCTACAGCTCGATGCCTCTCGTTTGAGTCTCGCTTTCAGTTTCTGGAGCTCAGGACTTTTATCAATTTTTAACCCATAGTCTGTGATTTTCCAGGCCTCTTCATAACGCTGCTTTTCAAAGTTCTCTTGTGCAATTTTGTGAAAAGTTTTGGTTAAAGATTCCCTGCCAGGGCACTCAGTGATGGTGCCCAGGGCCAGGGGCTCATCCAGCTGCAGGGCCTGCATGTAGTGCTGCACTGCTGCCTCCTCCCGAGCCAGGGCCAGCAGCAGGAAGCCCTGGCAGCAGTGGTCCCCAGCCTGTGTTTTTGGGCTGTTGCAGCCATGCCCTTGGATCACTTTTTCCATGTCTTTCAGAGCTTTTTCATATTTTTTCAGGTGCATCAGGCAGGCAGCTCTGTGCCTCAGGTACCTGGGGCTGGCCCTGCTGGCCAGCACAGCCAGGCTGTGGTAGCCCAGAGCCTGCTGGTGGTCATGGCCTTTCATCAGCACCTTCCCTTCCTGGGCTGCTGCCTGTGGGGACAGAGTAATCCATGTTAGTTAATAAAGGTGCCCTGATTTTTGAAGATTTTCCAAGCTTTCTAATGTTTACATTCTTGTAATGAACTTTCTCACACACTTTCTGTAAATAACTTCTTGGTTTGCATTCTTTTGTGGAAGAAAAGAAAATTTGATAGACTGATAATTCCAGTGTCATTGGAGAGGTGGCACTGTCCCCCTCCAATCCACTGTCACTTTTAGAAATCTATAAATGTTGGAGTCAAAAAATAAACTTCCCTTTTTTCACCTTGAGAGCAGCAGTGTGTGCTCATGTTGTTTTGTGTCCTACAGTGACATAAAGGGGAAAAAATTAGGGGGAAAAAAAAATCTAGTCTGGACTGGTCACACACACAGACACAAAGAAATGTTGGTTGTTTTATCAGTTGGAATTGCATCTAGCTGGAGAACTAAAAATCGGTGTATTTTTGCATACAGATAAGAGTTCAGCTGCTCCCTGCACCACGTGGCCTGGAGAAGCATTTTTGTCATCAGCCTCACTGCAGGTGACCTGGAAGGGCAGGAAAATCCTTGGAGTGCATTCCAGGGGAGTCCAACTTGTCACTAAAGGTTTGATTTTGGTTTCCAGACTGAAATAATTCAGGTGCCACCTGGGAAGGGCCATGAGTGGATCCCTGGATTGGGTCTCTGGGTCCCTTTTTTCCATCTATTCCATCTTATGATGTGACCAAGATATAAAACTCTTGGCTCACTGGGAACTTGCTGTTATCTCAGGAGCTTCTCAGGTCCTTTGTTTTTGCACAGAATATCTCCTGAATTTGTTGGAATTCCCTAGGAATGATGAACAAAAACCTGCCTGGACCAACATCCCCAGGTGCTGCCCCACAAATACAAGACCTAAAAATGAATTTTTTTTGTCTCTACTGGAGCTTACCTAAGCTGTAGGAAATAAAAAAAAAATAAAAAGGCCAACTGGTGGCTTTGCTAATTGTTAATCTTGAGTGCAATTTGAACTCTCTGCCCTCATCTGAAGGGAAAAACAACAACGAGAAAATAAAGAAGGCTGAAAGAGCCACATAATTTTTAGGTTCATGGAGGTCAATGAAGAAAACTCCATTAGAAGTATTTGCCTCAAATGGATTTCTCATTATTCCCCTTTATTGGTAATAAATAAAGCTTTTAACGTGCTGCAGAGAGGGAATATTCAGGTTATAAACAAGGCTGCCATCAGCAGCTGGGGGCTTGCAAAAGGCTGGGCCAAACAAGCTGAGGCTGAAGCAAAGGATAAAATAAAATATTTCCCTCCTCCTCATTCCAGGGGTAACTCCTGCTTGAGGAGGCAGAAACCCAGCTAGCCCAGCCAGTGTTTTAGTAGCCACACCTGACAGCCAGGTCAGGTGCTCCAGTTTCTGTGTGTGCCCCTTTTATTTTGGCTGACTGAGGTTAGGATTGATTGCTGTCTGCAGAGCTGAGGAGAACAGGTTCTGCAGGGCAGGGATCAATACTGCAGGGCAAGTCCCAGCACCTCCTCTGAGAGCAGTGGCATGAAATAATTTAGCTTGTCCTCATGGTTTAGGAGGAATTCTGCCCCAGTTATTTCATTATGATGCACAAAATATATATAAGTATAAATATAAATATAAATATAAATATAAATATAAATATAATATAAATATAAATATAAATATAAATATAAATATAAATATAAATAAAACATAAATAAATATAAATATAAATATAAATATAAATATAAATATAAATATAAATATAACATAAACATAAACATGACTATTTCTATATATAGCAATATATATCTATATATAACATACATTGTCATATAAATATGTATAAAATATAATATATAAAATATATGTCTATTGCTATTTTTCCTGACATAATCATATTTATTAAGGACTTTCTCAGCAACAGGACTTCTCCCCACACAGTGTCAACCCATGGCTTTAACAATTTTGGCCATAATTTTTCAGGCAGCCTGTCCAAACCCATCTCAGATATCTGTGTGCATTTAAAGAGCAGCACATTTGCTTTGTCCTTCGAAATGTTTTTAAGACATTTGAAATGAAATGGTTTTAAGACAGCTCCTCAACCCAAGTGTCCCCTCAGTGGCAGGAATTTACCAAGGGATCGAGGTGGAATTGCAGCTGCCTGAGGAGCATCTTGGCAACAGAAAGTGTTTTTTTTTTTCCTCTAGGAATTCCAGAGTTCTGGATCACATTGTTCCAAGGAACTCAGTGCAGTTCCTCAAGATAGCTCGTGTTTGTGTAGTTAAATTGTCATTTTCAGCCTCTGAGGTGCATTTGTTGTCTCAGAGGCAGGAGAAAACACAATGGTTGTTGTTGTGCTGAATGCTGAATCTGAAGCTGGAGGTTTCAGTGCTCTCACCTGGGGCATTTGGGGTTATTGCACCACAATATTGCATTTATCAACACTGCAGTATTGCTCAGTGATAAATGCAATCCTGTGTTATTGCACCACAATATTGCATTTATCAACACTGCAATATTGCTCAGTGATAAATGCAATCCTGTGTTATTGCACCACAATATTGCATTTATCACTGAGCAACATTGCAGTGTTGCATTTCTTCACTGAGCCACTCACATCTCCCTGAGAGTCCCCACATCAAGCCACGAGATTCTGCCTTTCCTGCCACACCTGGAGGAAAAATCCCATCTGGAAAGAAAGGATTCTCTTTCACCCTCGCTGATGGAGCAGGGTTGGGCAGCTCAGCTGGATTCTGGGTTCTCTTTTGGCCCTGCCTGATTTTAGGGACCTGAGCTGGGATGGTTTTGGGGTGTGACAGGGGAGGATTAACCAGCAGCTTGCACATTGTCTCCTAACAGAGATAAAGATGAAAACCAGGCTCAGGGAGAGAAGGCAAGGCAAGCCAGAAGGGGATGGCACAGCTGAGTTCAGCTGCTCCCTGCACGTGGCCTGGGAGAAGGATTTTTGTCATCAGCCTCACTGCAGGTGACCTGGAAGGGCAGGAAAATCCTTGGAGTGCATTCCAGGGGAGTCCAACTTGTCACTAAAGGTTTGATTTTGGTTTCCAGACTGCAATAATTCAGGTGCCACCTGGGAAGGGCTGTGAGTGCATCCCTGGATCCCTGGATTGGGTCTCTGGGTTCCTTTTTTCCATCTGTTCACCTCACTGGGTGGAAAGGACTGAACACACACATATTTTTTGTGGCATTTTTGGTTCCTGTGCCTAGGGACCAATCTTATGACATGACCAAGGCTTGATTCCTTAGAAAGAAAAAGAGTGAGGAGTTTACTGGGCATGGAATTATGGCCAAGGGTCAGTCCCTGAGCAGCAAACCCCAGGAGATGGAATGATAAACTCTGAGCTTTGGGAGAGGGTTGGGTGTTTCCAGGAGAGTTTGGAGCAAGTCTTTCCTCCTCCACCTGCACGTGCCATGAAGGCCATGTGCAATGGCAACTTCACCTAATTCTGGAACTGACCAAGTAGTTTTGGAGACCCTTTTTTGTAGGAATCTGGATCTCCAGAGCAGCTGCAGCCCTGAGGATCTGTGTGAGGGGTTGGGAATCAGTCATGCATTTACCCCTGACTTAGGAAAGCCAAGGGTTGAAGCTGCACGAGCAGCAAGCAAACTCCCTTCCTGTGACCTTTTGCAGCTTAATAAATCTTTCAGATTCCTGCTCCCATGGGGCTCTCCCAGTTGTTTACAAATTTCTCAGCATGGGACCCCTTTCACTATAAATAGTGGGAGAATTTTATGGCTTTGTTTTCCATGAAATAAAAAAGAGTACATCAAGGAGCTCTCTCCTTCCTCCACCCTTTCCTATTCAGCTTATGGAGAACTATTTTTAGCTCTTCAGACCTGGCTCCAGGATAATGATGACACGTTTTTAAAATGCCTGTAATTCCAAAATCTCAGAAAACAATGTGGCAGAAATGCTTTTGTGCTGGAGTGCTGAGACTGGGTGTGAACTCTGAACTCTTCTTTTCCTACCTGGGAAATTCAGGAACAGAGCAAACTCCTTCTCCCAGGGTAGGAACCCAGGCAAACTCAGGCCATCATTGGGAATTTCAACATTAATTCTGTCTGTAAGCTTTTAAAACTTTGCTTTTACTGAGATCTTCCTTTCACAAACCAGAATAACCTGCCAGGCAAAAGGAAGTGCTGCTGGGAAATCCTTTGAGACAATGAGCAGGTGGATGAAACAATTCCTTCCACACCCCAGAGAGCACACACTCCTCCCCTGGTCAAAAAATACATCTAAAAACCCCCAGGTGCTTGAGTTCAAACATTTAAAAGCATGAGAGGAAAGGGAGCAATGTTTTCTTTTTAAACTTCCAACCCTGGTATTGGGCTCCAGTTTTGAAATCAGCCCGGTCACACCTCTTGTCTCAATCTCTCATGATAAATAAGCCACAGTGAGGGGTTTTATTTCAGACACAGCTGCCAAAAAGAGACAGAAATAAGTTTCTCTCCTATTTTAAAGGCTTCACTCACCTGTGGCACCAGTGGGCTCTCACATGTCAGTGCAGTTTAAGCGATGCAAATGTCAGTTTGATTTTATCTTTTCCTCTTTCTTTTCTTCCTGACAGCAAAGAACATCCCTCCTGTGCTGCCTCAGAAGGGAACAGCGTGGATGGACTGGGCTGTGAGACCCCCCCAGAAGGAGTGATGTGGCAGCAGGGGAAATTCAGCTGTAAAATGAGTCTTCATTTACAGACTCCTCCTTAGGGCCTCCCTAGTCACAGTCTCAATTGTTCCTTTATCAACTTTCTAAAGTGGAAGATTGCAAATTGCCTCTGAAATCTTCCAACTCTTCCCCCTAAGACTGAACTTTTTACATTATTTAGAAGAGAGGGGCTCTTTTTTCTCTAATGGGTCATGTCTGGGGACTGGTAAATTAATACTTGTTTACTTATATCCTCCTGCTGTTCTGTTCAAATACATTCCAAGGGCTCCTCTTGCTGCATTAAGGATATCAGCATGTTGTTTGTTTTATAACCTGGGAGAGAGCATAACAATATAGCTTCTCACCAGGGTGCACACCAGCAACAAATTGAATAAAAGGAAGCAAACTGATTCTCAGAACACAGAGCTTCTGGGTAATCAGAATTGCAGATGCTTGGCCGAGTGTTAAAGCTCTTCCCCATCAATCTGACCTTCTCTTGTCTTATTATTGGAGATATTTTCTGGGTGTACTTTGGGGGAGAAACATGAAAAAATGCTGAATAGTAAATACTTGGAGGGAACCAGAGCTTTGTGGCATGGTTGTGTCAGTTTTAGCTAAGAAAACCAGCCTCAGAACCTCTAATTTTGTAAAAATGAGAACATACTAGAAATCCTAAATGTTGCACAAAAGAAGGATGGAAGCATTTAATGTCACTGAATTGAAATATTCAGCTTCTTTTCACCCAGAAAATGAACAAAATGAATCCCCCTTCACCAGGAGCCATCCATGTATCCCCCAGAGCACAACAATTAGCAATGATATCTTAAATCCCTGCCTGCTGCCCCTGACACCCCCTGAATTTCAGTGTGGGCATCACCAGCTCTTGCACCAGGGAGACCAAAAAGGAATCCTAATTTCTCAGATGATGGATTATTAGAGACTGATCAAGGTCACTGCAGGGGAAGAAGTTTGGCTCCAACTCCCTGACCTGGCTGGAGGAAAAGCCAATTTGTGCCCTGTCCATCTGCTGAAACTCTCCCCCACACACTTCTCAAGGCAGGGAGAACTCCCTGCAAAAAATCCCAGTTTTGCTTCCCAATTCTTTCCCCACTGAATCCACAGATGTGGGACCAAAGAAACAAAAAAGGGCTGTACCTGAGCAAGATGCTGCTGGTGCTTGGTGTCTACAAAGTTCAGGAGAAAGGCCAAGTCCTTCTCATCTCTCCTGGCCAGGGCACTGAGCGGGGCAGCTGCTCCTGCCACGTTCCTGCTCTGCAGCTGCAGCACAGCCAAGCGAGCCCTGGCAAAGTCCTCAGCAGGACAGTGGCCAAAGGCTTCCTGCAGGTGCTTGAGGGCCTCTTGGTGCCTTCCTGTTGGGGAACAGCAGCACAAACTCCATAACCCATCCCATGGGGAGAAAGGTACCGAGAAACCACAGCAAGGCAGGGGTGAGGCAGCCAGTCCATGTCTAAAGGTGTTAATTATGTCATACCCTGTCCCAAAATGCTTTCAAACTTCTCTTGAAAGACACCATCCAGCACCATCCAGCATTCTCCACCATTATCCACCATTATCCAGCACCATCCAGCATTGTCCAGCATTCTCCACCATTATCCAGCACCATCCAGCATTGTCCAGCATTCTCCACCATTATCCACCATAATCCAGCACCATCCAGCATTGTCCAGCATTCTCCACCATTATCCAGCACCATCCAGCACTGTTCAGCACCATCCAGCATTGTCCAACACTGTCCAGCACCATCCAGAACCATCCAGCAACACCCTTGACATTTAATATTCACTTCTATCCATCTTTCTGCTCCCTCTCCAGGCCTGACCAGCTGTGCTGAAGGACTGGAACTCACCATTTGCCATCAAAACATCAGTGTAGAAGATGTGATGTTGTGCAGCCCTGCAGGTTTTGGTCAGTGCTTTTGCCACTGTCAGAAGGTCCCTGAGGGTTTCTTCTCCTGGGACTTCTTTGGTGGCCATGAGCTCGCTGAGAGTGGCCCTGCCATGCTGGAGGAGCCACCCAGTGACCAAGCCTTGGGCTTCAGGCTTCAAGGACAGGATTGCTGGGATCACTGCTCCTGCCTCCACCTTCAGTGCTGAGATCAGATCTTGCACTGCCTCCTGTGGAAAACACAACACCAAGGAAAGAAATGGAGGCAGTAATTAAGTATTGATCCTTTGTTCTGTCAGCTGCTTTCTGCTCTCTGCTGAACCATGGAAAAACTTTGCTCTTCCTTGTCCTTGTGCTGCACCTTTTCCATTTGCAAAGCTGATAGGAGGTCATAAAGGCAGGTTTGAATGAGTGTTTGCAAAGTGCATTAAACTCCTTGGGTTATCACAGAAAATCATGACCAAGGTTTAGTTCTCCTCTCCCTAGGATTGGGAAAGAAAATCAGTGAAGCCAGATGAGCTGTTCATACACCCAGCCAAACCCAGAGCCTTTCACTGCCCAAATTCTGTGAGAAACTCCTGATTCCAGCGATTCCACAACAAATTCTGTGATGCTTTACACTCATGCTGTTCAGCACCCTCAGAAAAACCAGCAAAGCCCCACATGGACAGTACCTTCTGCTGCCTCAGAGCCAGGTGAACAAAGCCTCGGCCGCTCAGAGCTTGCACGTTCCTGGGATCCTCCTTCAGGACAGCATTAAAATCAAAAATTGCAGTTTTCATCTGCCCAAGGCGTCCATAGCATCGAGCCCTGGTGAGGAGGCAATCCTCAGCATAACCACCTGGAGGACAGGGATGCAGCCATGGTTACTGCAAGGATACCCACAGGATACTCCAAAAAAGCTCCACTTGGCCTGAGGAGACCTCAGGGTGAAGTACAATGAGAGTTTGCTTAAGTGGAAGTTTCCTTTATTTTTGTTGCAAGTGGAATTCCTGCCAGGTGTTATCAGCTGTGAGTTGAAAGGAAAGAAGAATCTGTGTCAGGTTGGAGTGGGAGCAGCAGGAATGAGAGGAGAAAGCCCTTAAGAGGGAGATCTGTGACAGTGTGAGAGTGGAGGCACGAAGCCATTTGGCTGTTTTAATAAAGTGGGGTCAGAATCACAGAATAGTTTGGGTTGGAAGGGACCTTAAAGAGTCCCCAGCCCCCTCCCACGGGCAGGGAAGGTACACATTGTTTTGGATAAATGACTTATCCAGATGGGACTGACTAATTCCCTGCCAGAATTAATATGCACTGGGATTTGTGATACTGAGCTGCTTTTTTTTTTTTTTTTTTTTTCCCTCTGCTTTCACACAAGTGCTGCCCAAATAAACACATAGAGCTGTCAGTGAAAATCCTGGTCCCTCCATTCCCTGCCTGCAGAGCTTTTCTCTGCCATCCCTTCCTTCCAAGGCAATTTCGATAAGGATCTTAACCTGCCCAGGGTTGCAATCAATAACTGTGGCATCCAATATTGGATGATAAATCATCAGTGCCACTGGAAATATGTTTTCATAGGGAGGTCAGCAAATGCAGCTGCCTGCAGGGATCAGCCAGCAGACAGGCTCCAAGCAATTCCTCTGCAGTAATGAGGCTTTTTCTCCCTCCTGATTTGCTCCAAAACTTCTGCACCAAAGGTTATTATCACTCTGGAGCTCTACCAGTTGGCTCCTCTAAAGACAATATCTATTTCTTAACAAGCATCTGCTCTAGCAGGTGGGGAGCTGATAAGCTGGAATGCACGGACTGTGAAATGGAACCATCTCCAAGCCATTAACAGGGTTTTTATTCCATTTCCACCAGCCAGTCTCTCTTCTTCTCAGTGCTGCTGTCATAACATTTGCTCAGAGTGAAAGGCAGATTTCCATACAAACATGGTTTTACTTGGAACACGCCAGAAGAATTTCCATGTCAGCCTGAGGGAAAGCTGGGATAGTGAAATGTGTGAGGGGCTGCATTCACTTCTTTGCACTGGGTGAAGAGGAGGGGGTGCTGTCCCTGTAGAACGGAGCTGAACCCATTTCAAGGAGTTTAAAACTCTTTATTGTTTAACTCCACCACTTCTTGAACCTGCTGTGTCAGCCCTCACCAGGGAGGTGACAGAGGACATCTGGACATCCTGTCCCACCCACATGATTTCCCTTAGGAGCAAATCCCCAGGGGCACCCTGGTGTCCTACCTGCAGCAAGG
Source organism: Serinus canaria (assembly GCF_022539315.1). Lineage (NCBI taxonomy): Eukaryota > Metazoa > Chordata > Aves > Passeriformes > Fringillidae > Serinus > Serinus canaria. The sequence goes on along the minus strand of NC_066334.1, from coordinate 5,234,621 downwards.
ATGGCAAAGGACAGGTGGGCAATGGCCTCTTTGATGGCAGCAGCCTCCTGTTTGCCCTTCAGGATGGCCAGGGCTCGCCAGCGGCAGTGGCTCTGCAGCAGCTCTCGGTCCTCGTCCTGGAAAATGTCCAGCACTGGCAGGAGGCAGGAGGAGTCTCCAATTCTGATCAGCCTCCTCAGCAGCTTAAGGATGGGAGAGGAAAAGGCAGCAGAGAAGGAGTTGCATGGGATGTGAGGTTGTGTGTGAGAGCTTTGTGTCCTTCCCCAGCATCCCCACCTCTCCCTGGGGCTTCAGCCAGCCCAGGATCACAAATCTCCCTGATTTATCTCCTCAGCTGGCCCTTCTGTGAATGCAGGTTGGAGAAAACAGGGATTCTTATCTTTCCTCACCACCACTGCAGCTGTGGAAATAATCCTGGGCAAATACCTGGTGCTGCCTGCTTTGTTTTGGGCAGCATCCACATTGGCAGTGGAATGTTTTTATAAATACGGGATGATTGCCCAAAAAAGAGAATGTTCCTGTTGGACACAATGATTCCAGTTGTGTCCCTTTGACTGCAAAATCAGAACCAGTGAATTCATGGAAAATTAGGGAAGTTATTTTTAGTGTTGTTATTGGTAATCTGGGAAAAGCATGGATTCAAACCCACAAAATACTGTCCTTCTGGAGAAGAATCCTGTCTGACCTTTGGTATCTTTGCCTCAACAAGCACTTTTTAAACATAATTTCCAATAAAAATGAATCAGAAGATGGTCTGACAGTGCTCAGCAGGGACTGGATATTCAAATCTGAGCCAGAGAAGATAAGAACAGAGTTATCCTGATGTGCCAGACACATCCCTTGAACTCATAAATTTCTCTATTTTATTGATAGATAAATGTGATTGGCATCTGACAGGCAGGTGAGATAAAATATTTTGAAGAGGAATTTTCAGATGTTCCATGCAGAAATTGCAGCAGAAGCTGCAGATGAAGAGGAACACTCTAATAAAGCCACACCCTTCATTAACAGCCATCCCAAAAGCAGCAAATTACAGCAAACTTTTCTTTTTCTTAGGGAGCAGTGAAGTGCTGACAATAAAAACCTTTCTCCTTACTGTTTAGCAGAATTTATATGGCATTTTAAAAAGAATACAATAGTTCCCTCTGATGGCAGAGCATGGGAATTCAGCTTTGTGATCCTGGCTAGGAGAACCAGTTTTGCTGGAATGGCTTTCAGGGTTTCCAGCACAATTTATCAGCATTGGAGACAGAAAACTGCAGACTGATATTGGAATTTCTGCATTTGTGTCTTTCTTCTGCAGTGCTTCCTTAGGATAACTGGGGAGGTGGCACTTGTGCCTTCTTTTCTCTAAGGGAACATTCCCAATCCCATAATGTTGTCCAAGATGCTCTGCCTGGTTAAAGTGCTGAGAAATGCCATTAAAAAGCACGTGAGGAATGAGCTGGATTTAACTGGGAGTCCTTGTGTGACCTTTTTGGACACAAATTCCTGTGATTCTATGATTTTTTGGCATTATCAGCCCTGTATTTCCACCTTGAAGTTCTGCTAGAGGTTCTGCACGTGGGTTCCAAGTTTCAGTGTGTCACAGCTCAATTCCTGTGATTCTATGATTTTTTGGCATTATCAGCCCTGTATTTCCACCTTGAAGTTCTGCTAGAGGTTCTGCACGTGGGTTCCAAGTTTCAGTGTGTCACAGCTCTCCCAGCTGCTACTCAGGGAGCTCCTAACAGCAAAGGTTAGTTATAAGGGGGAAATGCACCCAAACCACTGAACACAGGGATTCATCTGTAATTTCACTGTGGTCTGGGAAAAATCTGGCAAATCAGCTGTTGAAGAGGGAATGACCCTGAGGATGAGACTTTCCAGGTGCCCTTTACCTGGTTGCCATCGTACACAAAGCCTCTCTTGAGCTGCAGCAGGGCCAGCCTGGCCAGCACAGGAGCCCTCTGGGGGTTTCTGGAGAGGGCCAGTGACAGCATCTCCTGGGCTTCTTCCCCACGGCCCATCTGGTACAGGGCATCAGCACACAGGATCCGGGATGCCTCATCAGAGCTGTCCAGCTCCACCAAGAGAGAAGCCAGCTGGAAAACCCCTGGGGCATCTCTGGAGGGGGAAAAAAGAAAACAAAACACTTTCAAAACAAAACACCTTCAAGGTTAGGAATGTGCACAGCCCTGTTTGCTTTTTCTGAAAGGAAACGGAGCTGCCTCCTGGGTACCTCTTCTTCTGGAGCATCATCTGTCCTTCCTCCTGGAGGACCTTCAGCAGCAATCCCCTCTGGTTCCATGGCACGTAGGACTTGATGGTGAAGGTGGTTTCATCCAGCTTTAACTGGCAAGCTGTGATATAATCCAGGGCTGTCAAGTAATTGCTGCCACCAGAAATGCGGATCAGCCCGCGCCCACACAGGGCTTTGATGCAGCTGCTGGGATGTGGGGACTCGTGCTCGATGACTCTCTGGAAGTCCTGCAGGGCTCCGTGGTGGTCCTGGGCGTGGAGGCAGCAGAAGCCTCGCAGTGCCAGCAGGGTGTTGTGGTAAGTGCTCTGCTCTGCTGTCAGCAGCTGCTCACACATGTCCAGGGCGGCCCTGGCGTGTCCCTGCAGGAGGTGACAGTCTGCCAGCCGGACCCTGAGCTCCCGGCTGGAGCCTGGGCAGATGTGCAGGAGCAGCTGGATTGTCTGGATGACAGGAGGGAGCAGCTCAGTGCCACGGGTGCCCCTGAGCTCAGCCCGAGCACGCACAGCCTCCCTGTAGGCTGCAAACCTCCCCTCCAGGGCAGCTCTGGCCTGCTCCTCGATCTTCTCAGCATCACAGGGTGAGAAAAGCTCTTCAAAGCCTTTCATGGCCCGGGCAGGGTCTGCTGCAAAGGCTGCTGCTAAATCCTGCATCATTTCCTGCGTGCATCCTCCCAGGAAGAAATACCCAGCAGCTCGTTCCAGGAGCAGAGCCAGAACGTCCTCACCTCTGAGATTCTCAGCTGAGAAACCCTCAAGGGCCTTGGTGCAAACAGCCACACACTCCTGAAACTCTCCTGTTTTTCGGAGGCGGGCTGCCCGTGCCCTGCACACCCAGGTGTGCCCAGGTGCCACCGCAGCCAGGAATCTGTAGCAGTCACCCAGCCACTGCTCCGAGGAGCTGCAGCCTGGGCTTCCCTCCTGGCACGTGGAGAGATGATCACAGAAAGCCTGGACGACCTGGGGCAGGTGCTCCCTTTGCCGGCTGCACACGTAGGCTGCTGCCTCAGTTTGGTGCAGCACAAAGGCTTGGACATAATCCACGACTCCCTTCCCAGCCTGTGTCCCTGAGAGCACCCGTGCCAGCGCCCTCAGCAGCAGCAGCTCCATGGAGCCCCTCGGGTTAGCCTCCAGCAGGACATTGCATTTCCTCACCACCTCCTCCGAGCACCCTCGCCTCAGCAGGGCCTCCAGCTCGTACACCGAGGCCACCACGTTGTTTGGGATCAGGGTGGAGAGGAAAATCGCGGCTATTCCCACGCTGAGGGACACCACGGCCAGGTTCCTGCTCTGGATTTTGGGGATCTGAGCCTTGCCTTGGCACCAGGCCTCCAAGATGGCCACCACTCTCTCCCAGAGCCCGTGGGCCATGGAGTTCACTCTCTGCACTGCTGTGGGGGCACAGCAGCTGAAGGCAGCCAGGTAAAAAGCTGTGGCTGCTGGAAGTTCCTGCTGGGAGAGGCGCTCGTCCCCTTCCCCACAGAGCAGGGCAGCGAGCTCCTCGGGGGACATTTCCTGGGCTTGGGCCTTCACCGAGCGCCATCACGGGCGGGACATGGCCGGGGCCTGCAAAACAGAAACCAGGGGTGGGGAGCTGGGTTTGAGCAGAAAACCAGAAATGAGGGGCTGTGGAGATGGGTTTGAGCAGGAAATCATCAGTAAAGGGCTGTGGAGATAGGTTTGAGCAGGAAATCAGTCATGAGGGGCTGTGGAGCAGAACTGGAGCAGGAAATCATCAGTGAGGGGCTGTGGAGATGGGTTTGAGCAGAAAATCAGAAATGAGGCGTTGTGGAGCAGGGTTTGAGCAGGAAATCAGTCATGAGGGACTGTGGAACAGGGTTTGAGCAGGAAATCAGTCATGAGGGACTGTGGAACAGGGTTTGAGCAGGAAATCATCAGTGAGGGGCTGTGGAGCTGGGTTTGAGCAGAAAATCATCAGTGAGGGGCTGTGGAGCTGGGTTTGAGCAGAAAATCAGAAATGAGGGGCTGTGGAGCAGAACTGGAGCAGGAAATCATCAGTGAGGGGCTGTGGAGATGGGTTTGAGCAGAAAATCTGAAATGAGGGGCTGTGGAGCAGGGTTTGAGCAGAAAATCAGTCATGAGGGGCTGTGGAGCAGAATTGGAGCAGAAATTCATCAGTGAGGGGCTGTGGAGCTGGGTTTGAGCAGAAAATTAGAAATGAGGAGCTGTGGAGTAGAATTGGAGCAGGAAATCATCAGTGAGGAGCTGTGGAGCTGGGTTTGAGCAGAAAATCAGCATAAAATCATCACTGAGGGGCTGTGGAACAAAGCTTTGGCAGAAAGTCAGCCATGAGGGACTGTAGAACAGGGTTTTATCCTAAAATCAGCCATGAGGGACTGTGGAGTCAGAATATCAGTAGTGAAGGGCTGTGGAACAGGGTTTGAGCAGAAAATCAGTAGAAAATCATCAGTGAGGGGCTGTGGAGCAGGGTTCAAAAAGAAAATTAGAAATGAGGGGCTGTGGAGGAGAATTTGAGCAGAAAATCAGCAGTGAGGGACTGTGGAGCAAAATTTTAGCATAAAAATCAGTAATGAGGGGCTGAGGAGTAGAATTTAGCAGAAAATCAGCAGTGAAGGGCTGTGGAGCAGGGTTTGAGCAGAAAATCAGCAGTGAGGGGCTGTGGAGCAGAGTTTCAATAGAAAATAATCAATGAGGGGCTGTGAAACAGAATTTTATCATAAAAACAGCAATGAGGTGCTGTGGAGCTGAGTTTTGACAGAGAATCATCACTGAGGGGCTGTGGAACACAGGTTTGAGAGAAAATCAGCAATGGGGGACCATGGAGCAGAATTTTACCAGAAAATCAGCCATGAGGGGCTTTGGAACACAAGTTTTTCCATTTGCAGGGAGCAACTTTTCAAATGCCAGATGCCAGCAAGCCCAGGAGCTGTGAAAAGCCAGGGTTTGGTGGCTGCCAGGTTTCTGGGGGAAGTAAAGCCACGAGGAGAAACATCACAGAGGTTCACAGAGGTTGGAAAGCACCCACCCACCTGGTCAGCATTCCCTGCCCATGGAATGAGGCCGGGACAACCATTTGATGAATTTTTAATCATCAATGTCACCGCTGGTGGGGACACGGAGGAGACAGAGCCACACCTCGATGCTTCACCCGCCCCTTACCTTTTCTCTTGGCCTGGAGGAAGGAGGATAAAATCGGGTTTTTTCCAGCCAGCGGACAGGATGAGGCTCCTGCCCCTCATCCCGCACACCTGAGCCCGGCCCTGCCGATACCTGAGAGGGGACGAGACCGGGCTGGGACGGGAGGGATGGAAGAAAGGACGGAGAAAAGGAGGGAGGGAGAACAGGGCAGCGGAGCTTTGTTGCCTGGAGACCGCAAACACTGCCCGGTCCCGGTGTCCTGCGGGGCGGGGACGGGCACGGGAACCCTGCCGGAGCTTCTCCCTCCTTATCCCGAGGGACCGGGAGGGATGCTCAGGGTACGGCCAGGGCATGATCCCCCTCATCTGACAGAAATGATATCCTTCACCTCGGGGAAAGAATCCCCACCGCCTGGGGGAAAGGATTCCACTCACCTCAGGGAAAGGATTTCACTCACCTTGAGGAAAGAATCCCCACTGCTTGGGGGAAAGGATTCCCCTCACTTGGGGGAAAGGATCCCCCTCACTTCAGGGAAAGGATTCCACTCACTTTGGGGAAAGGATTCCACTCACTTTGGGGAAAGGATTCCACTCACTTCAGGGAAAGGATTCCACTCACTTTGGGGAAAGGATTCCACTCACTTTGGGGAAAGGATTCCCCTCACTTTGGAGAAATATTCCCCATCCCCTTCAGGAAGCTAACTCAGGTCATGACCCTCAGCAGGACAAGATACAGGGGATTACTTACACAAACCAGCAAACTCTGTGATGCAGCCTAAACTTTTAACCCTTTTTTAAATTAATAAGCCTTGTATTTTAATTATAAACATTATTTTTAGGAGTAATCCCAATTTTAAAATAACTACTCTTACTTTTTAAATAATAACCCTTATCTTTTAAATAATAACACTTATTTTTATATCATAGCCCTTATTTTTTAACAGTTACAGTGTTTTAGCAGTAGATCAACTCTGGTTTTAGGAGTGTTTATCCTGATGATGTCCCTTTAAGCCAGGGCCACTCTGAAGTACAACTCTTTCTCTCTTTCTCTCTCTCTCCACATTCTTTGACATTCACAAGAGTAAAAAAAACCCTCTATGATGAATAGAGATTTTTTGACATTTTATTAAGAGTTTGCCCATTACGTTGATTTGATTACTTTCACTTTAATTACCCTAATTAGCCATCAAGATATAATTTAGCATTGCTGTCACATCGGGCCACAGGTGATATTGCCAGGAAAGGACTCAAGGGCACGACAGAAGCAGTTCTGAAATAGAAATCACATTAAGGAGAGCTGGCTTGATCAAATGCCTCTGCCCCTCCTCGGAGGCTCAGGCAGAGCTTGTGGGAATAAAATTGGGACTGGAGCCCCCAACAGAGCCTGGTCCAGGCTGCAAAAATCATTACCCATCATCTGATTTGCTGCATGACTGAGTGGGCTGGAAGTTGCTTCCAGCCACGTTTTGCCCCGTAGATGCAGAGAATGTGAGGATGGCATTGTCCTCCATCCATCATTTCCAGCTGGAAAAGGCTGGTTTGGGTAAGGGTCCCGTGTGCTCCCTGCTGTACATGGATGGTTTAGAGGATGCTGTGCTTGGCCAAAAAGGCAGCAGCCTCATGAAATGTTGTTTTGTTGACTTTAGGTGAGGAAAACACAACCAATTTTACGTTGTGTATCAAACTTAAATCAATTTAGGCTCCTAACTTTGGAGCTTGTAGGAATAAGAGGAGCAACATCTAAGGAGCTCAGTGGAAAAAGAGAATATTTCTCTGTGCCCTGGTGTGATCCCTGAGAGTGTGAGTGTTTAAAACTCTTGTTGTAAGGGGTGGAACCAGCAATGTCTCCTAAAGTCTTACAGGTTCTTCTCAAGCCCCCAGGCAATTTGCTGTGTGTCCTGTGGGGTAGATAAGACCAGCTCCTTTCCTAAAAGGGTCATAAAAACACAGGGGAGGGGAGGGAAATTGTGGAGATGTTTATCTAAACATTAAATATTAAGTCTGCTACACATTCATTAAATAGTAACTCTACTACAACAGCTCCTCGGGATGTCTCTGGTTACTGATGAATTTTTAAAGGGGGTGGGTGGGGAGGGAGTAAATACAGAGCAAATTTGTAAACTTTGTTTGTCCTGCTTTGCAGAGCAGGAGGTGCACAAACACATCTGCAACAGCACTGCTCAGAGTCAGGGCTGAGAAATCTTGCACTTCTTTCTTTTAAAGGCTCTCAATTCCTGCAGTGTAACAAGTCCCTTCTCTTATGGCTGTTAAATGCCGCCTGTAGCTATGGCTGAGGCTGAGAAATCAGCATTTTGGGGTTGAAAATTTGGCTTAAAAGGAGGATGACCTTTCTTTGACAGAAAGGAGCATAATGGGGTGGGGTATTAATAAAGTGAAAAAATCTTTGATTTATTTGATGGCTGTTTTTCACTCTGAGTTGTACCTTGGCTGGAGAGCAGACACCAAATTCTGCTCTCTTTGGGCTGGTATGAACATTCAGGCTGGGGAATGAAGATGTTTGCTCCAAATGATCCAGGCTGGGGAATGAAGATGTTTGCTCCAAATGATCCAGGCTGGGGAATGAAGATGTTTGTTCCAAATGATCCAGGCTGGGGAATGAAGATGTTTGTTCCAAATGATCCAGGCTGGGTGCCCTCCCCACTGAAGCCAGAGGAGCTCTGCTGGTGTGTGAAGCCCCAGGGTGAAATTTCATCCCGAGGTATCTTTAGTTCCACGCCCTCAGTCTGTTGGGAGAGCTGGGCTGCTGGGAGCTCTGTTGTCAGCTCCTGAGGCAGGATCTCCTTCTCCTGTGGAGGGAATTTGCAGCCCTGGCACCGTGTCCCCATGTCCCCAGAGCTGCTCCTGTTCCTTTGGGTGCCAGCAGAGTTCCAGTGGAGACCTCTAAGGGTTGTCAGTGACAGATCTGCTTCCTAATGCAGTCTGGTAGGAAATATTCATTTCAGGATGATTTCAGTCTTTTAAGAGTGGTTTTTAGCACAGAATCATTGAGGTTGGAAAAGATCTCCAGGATCAGAGTCCATCCTGTGTTTGATCCCCACCTCATCACCAGCCCAGGGCACTGAGTGCTATATCCAGACCTTCCTTGGACACCTCCAGGGATGGGCACTCCAAACCTCTCTGGGCAGCCCCTGCCAAGGCCTGAGCACCCTTTCCATGGGGAAATTCCTGCTGTTGTCCAAGCTGAGCCTCTCCTGGCACACCTTGGGACAGTTTACCTTCATCCTGTCCCTTTTTCCCTGAGAGCAGAGCCTCACACTCCTCCTGTCAGGCAGTTGTGGAGAAAGAAGCTCCTCTCTGAGTCTCCTTTTCTCCAGGACTATTCCAGTCCTATATTCTAAAATAGGACTTAAAATCCTAGTATAGGCTAGGTTAGACAGCTCCTCAGTCAATCTTTTCTGCTCACCAGGTAATCACAACCTCCTGGGTGCATGAAGGTGTGTGGGCTCAGAAAGCCAAGGTGATCTCTCCAGGCACTGGATTATTTTCATCTCTGCTCACCCAATAAGAATGACAAGGCAAAGGACTGCAGGGATCCTCCTTAAGGAGCAGGATTAAGATGCACTTGAGTGAGATTACAAGAAAAGTGTGGTTGTTCCATTAGAAAAAGGAATAATCCCTTTGTTTATGTTCTGGAGATTAAAGCAGTGACAGCAGAAAGCACCCAGAGGTCACCACACACAGACTCTGCTGTCTCAGTGGCTGCCTGGGCTGTGGCTCTGGGTTCAGCTGTGCAGTTGCAGAATTTAATCTGTTCTCCTTGTGCAGGGAGCTCTGCAGTGGCTCCTGGTGAGGCTCTGCCTATTCCACAGGCACAAAGGTTGTGCTTGACCAGGAGTAAAAATCTGTGGGGTGAATGAAGGAGGTTCCCCTGTGATGCTCCCTTAGGATTGCCACGCACCTGCCTTCCCCTCTGATCCTGCATTCTCTGATACAAAGGCTTGAGGGTAGAAATTTCCAGCTGAAATCACAGAATAATGAGGTTGGAAAAAGCTTCCAAGATCATCAAATCCGACCAGTCACCACCTTGTCACCCAGACCAGAGCTCTGAGTCCATGTCCAGTCATTAAACTGGTGTTTGAGAGAGCTCTCAAACATGTGGGTGGGAGGTGGCCCAGGCCAGAGAAGTTTTATCCTGGTCATTTTATTATCTGACCCAGTCAGTCAGGATCTGGTTGAGCATTACAAAATTCACCCCCTGTGATCTTGTCCTTTCCTGCTCTGAGTTATTCCACTGGAATTTCCCAGCCTGGCTTTGCAAGTCCAGGATTTTCTAGAAGGAAAGTGCTGAAATCAGGAGCAGTTGGGCCATGTGTGACTGGGGACCAAGCCCAACCTCTGGATATCCAAACACTCCAACATCTCACCCTCATAACTGGGCTGATTTTCCAGCTGGCTCAGCACCTCTGTGGCCAGTGAGGGACATTGGAACAGGTTTGTTTGAACAAATTCCTCAATGTGCCAAGCAAGGGGCATTCCAAAAGAATAGCTGTGCCCTCTGCTTCTGTTCTTCCCAGGGCAAAGTGACAAAGTCATCACATTTCTGGTGTGATGTGTGATTTGCCATCTTAATTTAGCATAGAAGCACTGGAGGCTGAGGACAGTGATGAGTTCGATGGGCTGAGCCTCAGAAGGAACTCCCAGCACTCCTCAAACTTGGAATAACCATGAGGGATAAAAAAGGGAAGCTGTTAATGTTGCCAGCTGAAATTAAACACTGTTAACCAGCCCTCTTTATCCCTCCTCTGTTAATATTGAAGCTTTCTGCTCTTATTTCCCCTCATTCCTTCCCTGCTTTCCAAACAAACAGGGATAAGGGGATGTCGTTAAGGGATAACTTGTTTGGTTCTGCTGTTTCCAAGTCATCTGGGCCTGCAGTAGGTTTATCAAGCAGCCATGGCAACATCAATCACCCAGAAAAATAGCACAGAGTGAAATGACTTTTCAAAATGTCGTTGGTATAATTATCATCTTGGCCATTACATTAAATGCCACCATTTATAACTGTTATGTTTAAGTATGCAAACAGTAATTAACTTGGTAATGAACTGAGGACCCCTGTGCCTCTCTTCCCTCAGCTAATTTGCATGTTAATTATCATTAGCAACCAGGGAAACAAGTTATAAACAGCTTAATTAGCAGCTTAATCATTTTTACAAGAAAACGTGCTGCACTTTGATACACGAGCAAGAGTTGGATTAATGAAGTCAGACAAGGGAGTTCTCCCCGAGCTGGTCCTGCTGCAGGGCTGGGCTTATTTTGGGTTTTTTTGGGGCAATTTGGGGCCCCCAGATGTGCCCTTACACACCCCTGTGCACACTTAGGCTCTGGGCACCCTTGCACAAGGCTCTTTCAGCCTTCCTGACTTGTATCTACTTAAGAAATCCTAAACTTCCAAATAAAAACTAATTTACTTTAGTTTTACCCCTATTTTATTTTCTTTTTGTCAGAAATTTTCTGTTGATTTATTGGAAAATTTAAATATAGTTTGAATATTTAAATATAATTTGATTATTGGGTAATTTGTTTGGGGTTTTTTTGCAGGTGGTTATGCTTCCATCCCCTACTACACTATAAATAAAAATTATATTATTTATATTCTAGTATAAATAATAGCCAGCTCACATGCATTTCAAAGAATTTTTTTCCTTGTTTTTAAGATTTTTTTAAAAATTACACTCAAAAGTTAAACAGAGAGCTGGAATTTGGTCTTAAGGACATAATAATTAAAGGAAGATAAGAAGGAGAAGTGCAAGCTGTGGTTTGCAGGTGGTGCTGCCCACTCTGTCTGAGCAGGTGCAGTGACCTGTGTGGATTTGGATTTAGGAGATTTTTCCAAGATCCTGGATGGGTAAAATCTCCAGATGAGGCTCAGCCTGTTCTTATCCCTTGGATAAAATGTCATTCTGGGAATTATCCCACATTGCCCTGCCAAGAGCACCTCTCACTGGATCAGGAGTCAATCATCTGATGGAAAGCAGCAGAAGTTTTGTCCAAAGATGGGAACACATTATCCAGAGAGGTTGTGGGATCTGTCACCGGGGATTTTGGGAATGGGTCAGATAAACATCTGGAGGAGAGGGTTTGGAGATTCTTGGCATTCTCTAGGGCGGCCCCAGGGCCTGGGAGCAGACACTCCCTGGGATGCGGCTGCAGAGCATCCCTGCTGCTCCACCGGGATCCCACAAAAACCCTTTCACCGCAGCTTTCATCCCAAATCACGGCCGAATTCCCCATTCCACGGGAATCCAGGGATTCTTTACAGCACGATGAAGATTCCCGTGGTCGTGACTCGTAAAGAAACAGAGGTTTGTGCCCAAATTGGGCAGAAGAGGTGGCACAGCCGCGACTGTCACCGCCGGTCCCGCGGTGCCACCGCTGCCATGCCGGACCCTCGCCAGCAGGGGAGGCCAGCGCACCGTGGGAAAGGGCAGCAACGGGCCCGTCTGGGAATAGTCCCTAAATTATTATTTATTTTTATTTTTTATTAACACAGAAGCAGCAAGCTGCCGCTGCCTTGTGGGTTGAGCGCAGGGAGCTCTCCCCAAAAGGCTGCTTGCAAAATTCTGATTTTTCTATCCAGAATGAAGGAGTTAATTTTGGAGGTTCAAATGCCTTAAATGTCTTTGCTTCTTCCTTTTTAATTTTTTTTTTCCCCCGCAGACAGAAAGATTTTGATTTTTGACATTTGAATTTACCTGCTGGCACATCCCTGGCCTTTATTAATTCAAGAGAGTCTGTAAGGATGGATGAAAATCTGAAAGCCCCCAACTCGGGCAGGCAGAGAGTGGCTATGAAGGGTACAGTAAAAACTGCAATCCTTGGAGGTTAATGTGTAATTTTAGCAAAGAAAAGACTGTGAACGCTGAAAGGGGAAGGAACTGTTGCATGAGACAAGGGTGGAGTGCTCCAGGCAGCTCCAGAGCCCTGCATGGCTCGGGAAGGGGGTGAAGGGGGTGATTTACAGCAGCTGAGGGGCAGCCCCGTGTGTTTTATCTGCTCTGCCACTGCTCCCATCATTTCCTAGCGAGGGGCACTGCCCCTGGAATGGCAGCCAGCAAAGACAGAGCTTCCTGTGCTATGTTCCATAAATTCTTTATCAGCTCTGTAATCAGAGAGCGTGGCTGGATGTTGATTTTGTTACGGTACCTGAAGCGAATCTCTAGATGTTAATTTAAAGCCATAAAACTACAGCTTAGGGTTTCGGCGTCCTAATTGAAACTTCCTCTTCTTGGAGGCATTCCTTCTGCTCCAGAGGAATGATAATCATTGGGAAAGAAAGGGAGATGCAGATAAATTGAGAGGGCATTGTTCCCAGGAGAAACGCCAGGGAAACTCTGGCACTCGGTGCCCAGCTCCAGGATCCCCACTGGAGGTTCTGTTGGATTTTACCAGCAGTGCAGTAGAAGCTCCAAGAGATTTGTTGTCAGAAATGTGGGGTTTGGTCTTTTTCTCCTGGAGAATGCCCTTGTTTGCACTGTCACTGCCTGGGGGGCACCAGGGCTGGGCACAGCCAGGCCCAAGGTGGGGTTGTGTCATTTCATTTTCCTGTTGATGTTTGGCTCTTCTGCTGTGCAAGCAGAATATTTGTTCTCAAAGTGTTGAAACCAGTCCAGGCAGTCACTGACAGCTGCAGATCACATCCTGAAAGTCTCCCACCCCTCAGCCAGGAGTGGGATGGGAGCATCACCCCACGGGAATGGCACAGAGGGAGGGTGGTTGGTCCAGGGCGGGCACTGGGCTCCCTCCTGTTGTTCTGTTATTTCCTCAAGCTCCAGATGTGAGTTCTCCTCTTCTGCACCCTCCAACCTCAGGGTTCTGTGTCCAAAAATCCCATTAAAGCCCAGGCAGGGTGTGGGACCTCGTGCTTGGAAGCAAAGCAGGAAGGATAAGACAGCAGCAGCTGCCAGACTGGGAGCCAAGGGCTGGAGCAGATCAAAGGCAAAACTAAATTATAGATTGATAGATGCCTTTAGTTCATAAGTTATTAAGCACCAGGTAACAGGTTAGATTAATATTGTGCCTGGAGCTTTCTTTTTTGCTTCTTTTTTTTTTTCTTTCCTCTCTTTCTCCTTTTTTAAAAATTGGAGAAAACAAAATATTTTTCTAATTAAGTAAATCTACAGTGCTTGCTAATGGGGCCCGTCTGTGTGCTTGTCAGGGCACAGGGAGAGCTGGAATAATGATTTTATTTTTTCATTAAATAGAATTATAGGCAGTTACTCAAAGCAACTGTGAGTCTAATTGAAAGAAAACCATTTCTTCTTAATTTACTTTCACGGTTCTGGATGATAAAAGAGTGCGTTCGCTGGAAAATTAAATAAAAAACACAACATGAGGAAGCTTGAAATAATGCTGCTCAGGCACAGGTGGGAAGAGGCAGCACAGCAGTTTTCCTGCTTGTTATTAGTGCAGATACCAGAGCTTCCTCTTACACCCAAAAAATGCAGTTTTGCTTCCTAAGCTTTCCTTTCAGCTTCCCATTTCCATTTCCAGGACATCCCTTTGTTTTCCAGTTTCCCATCCACCACCCTGCCCTTTTGCAGGGTCAGATTTTCCCTCTCCCCCCATGCATGGCAGCAGTTTTTGCCTGTATCCCTGAGATTCCTGGCCATTTCAGGCACTGGGACCACTGGGATCACTGGGATCTCTGGGAGCAGCAGGAACACCTGGGATGTTGCAGAGGGTGTGGGGAACAGCCCAGGACAGGGCAGGGCTGTGTTGCCCAAGCCCTGAAATCTCCATGTGTGAGTCTGGGAGAAGCCAGGTAGGGAATTCAGCTTGGAGAGGGAATTCGAGCCCCTGCAGGAGTTATTCCAGGGGCTGAGCAGGAGGTGGGTCTGAGTAAGGATGAGTTCCAAGGTGGGAAGGACATCTAAGAGGGGTCCTGGGGCTGGGAACTGCAACAGGGCTCTGCAAACACTGCCCAGGTGAAGGCACAGCCCAGGATCTCCTTCTCCTTCTCCTTCTCCTTCTCCTCCTTCTCCTTCTCCTTCTCCTTCTCCTTCTCCTTCTCCTTCTCCTTCTCCTTCTCCTTCTCCTTCTCCTTCTCCTTCTCCTTCTCCTTCTCCTTCTCCTTCTCCTTCTCCTCCTCCTTCTCCTTCTCCTTCTCCTCCTCCTTCTTTCTCATTCTTTTCCTCCTCCTTTCCTCAGCTCCAAGCACCAGCCTTGGGCTCCAAGGGCATCGGGGATTTCTCAGAATCTCAAGGCTTGCTCAGATTTCTGTCCTGTCAGTGGCCAGGAAAGGTTTGTCTGTGCCTTTCTCAGCCTTGAGTGGCCACAGAAACCTCCAGGCTTGCGGGGACGGGAGGGGTTAAATAAATGGGAACTGATTAATTCCATGGCCAGGGTCCCTCCCTGGCCCTGGTGCCACATCTGGCAGGGTCACAGCAGCAGGAGGAGAGGGTCTGTTTCCACTAACCAGTTCTGCTACTTCTTACACTAAGTACTTCCTAAAGAAGGCCTGGGATAAGGTTTCACCGGGGCTGCCGTTAGATTTACGGGGATCCCATTTGCTCCAGCTCTTGGATTCACTCAGGCCGGGACAAGATTAAAACCAACCCTTCAATTTCCTTCTTTTTTTCTTTAGGAAATGAACTGTGGCTTTTCTGCTAATGAAAGTGCAGAGACACTGAACTCATTCAGGCTCTCTGCTGGCTCTGGGTGTGTTTGATGTGTCTTCAAGGTGCACCTGAAGGAAACAAGAAGTTAAGGCAGCTCTTGGCAATTAGCACTGACCATTATTTTCTGCCTTTTATCAATGCATGTGCATGTAAGGAAGCCAGAGCAGCACTTGGAGATGTCACTTTGGGAAATGTTTAGTCTTTTCTGTTTGAAAATAGGATAAAGAAAATGTGAAACTTTCCTTGAAACAAAGCTCACTATCCAGATGCCTCCTGCACCTTCCTGTGAGGCTGAAAAATCAGTTTAATTCCATTTCATCCTTATGTTGGTTATACACAACTCAAGAAGTAAATTCAGAAGAAAATTGGAATCTGCTCTTCTTCTCCTGAAATATATCTAAGGAATGGTGTTTGTAATTGAGAAGAGCTTTTCCTTACAAACTCTTCTTTTCCTTACAAACTCTTCTTTTCCTTACAAACTCTTCTTTTCCTTACCAACTCTTCTGCTGCTGCTGCCATGAAGCTTTCCAAGGGAAAGACTTTCCCTCTGGTACCTGTGATCAGCTGTGCCTTGGCTCAGGAGGATTCAGAGCAATGGGACAAGATATTTATATTTTTCCCACCAGCAGATTTAGCTGGGAATTTTTTGACAAAAAGGGTTTTCATTGCTAAGTGCTGCTTCAGCCAAAATTATTTTTCTTCCACTTCATTCCCAGAAAACAGTGCCTCCATTGTTTCCCTCTGCTGCTGGAGGACCTGGGCCTCTGGGATCGATGGTTCCAGTGCTGTCCCTGCACAAGCATTTTCCTCCCTCTGGAAAATATGAAGCCTTCCAGGTAGTCTGGAGGAGAACTGGACACCAGAAAAATCCCCATGGAGGCAAAGGAGCTGGGAGTTTGAGATCCAGCTGAGCTCTGGCTTGAGTCTGATTTGCTGAGGACTTGCCAAAAGTTGGGTTTGGTTTTTTTTTGTTTGTTTATTTTTCCTCAGTATCTGAAAGGATGGGGTCAGGTAAAGAAAATCTCCAATCAATGGGCCCACTGTGCTGTACTGATAATTAAAACTGGGAGGAACCATCACCAGGCCCTTGGAATTAGGAGTTTTTTTAGGTCTGGGAGCACATTTCCAGTCCATGTTAGAGGAACTGAAATGAAGAGATGCTGCTGAATCTCCCATTTTTATTCATGTGGTTCTGAACATCCCAGTGAAGTGCTCTGAGGAATAACCAATGTCCTGGGAGCTGCCTGATAAATGCTTCTTTCAAAAGAAAGAGTTTTTTCCCTCCAAACTCTTTAATACCTTCCTAACCTGAAGGACAATTTTTCTCCTCTATAATCACTATATTAAAATTTAATAGACAGCATTAATATAACATACTTAATGGCAACCTGAATATTATTCTGGAACATATCTGCACTCCAAAAGCTCCAGGAGCTTGAACAGGAGAGGATTTAACTCTTCCCAGGCTCATGGGGGTGGCAAAGGTGTTTTTGTGCTGCCATACAGAGCAGTGCTGGGAATTTTGTTGCCAGGTGGTAAAAGTGGCAAGCAGGGAATGTGTCCTCTCATTTTGTCTGCTGGGATAAATTCTGTTCTGGAAAATGTTCCTTGTGGGGCCATATTTGTAGGGAATCTAGATGAGAGAGAGGGTGCAGCTGTTGTGGAGGCTGTTACTGAGGTGTCTGTGTTCAGTCATGGCAGGGTGGAGGATGGAGAAGTTTGGACATCCCTAAAAAAGAAATAACTGAGGAATAGAAAAGGAAATTTTACTGTCCCACCCAGCAGTGTGGCTGTTACCTGTCCTGACAGCCCCTGGGCTGTGGCTGGGGGAGTGGGGGCTCCATGCAGGACTCTGAAGTATGGGAAAAAAAAGATCTTTTTCACCTTTTTCCTTGTGTGCTTTCTCCTTGTGCTTCAGCAGAGGACTGAATCCCAAAATCTTTTGCTCTGCTCTTCCTGGAGATGGCCCAGCCTCACCAAGGAGCCTTAAAACGGGAATCATCCCCCAGTTGATGAGATTGGCTTCAACCCACAAATTACTGCTGAAAGATTGTTTTAAAATTTGGGGTTTTGGAGGTTTGTATTTCCAATGTTCAACCTGTGGTCCACAACTTGCTGTAAAGGAAAATTCAATTAACTTGTAAACACAGCCAGGCAAAAGCTCTGGCTTGATGCAAAGTGCTGAAAGTCAGGACAAAAAAAAAAATCTGTGTGGCTGACAGAGCCATAAAACCTCAGATCCACTTAGAGGAAAGAACATGGGAAACAAATATTTCCATGCAGGTTTGGTTCTGTGGGTCCCTTTTTGCAGGAGTGGCTAAAAATGGTGAGAGTCAGGACTTTCTTTTACAGCCTGTTTTAACAGAGTCACTAGGTAAAACATTCTCACCTGGAAAGAAGTCTGTGCTGAGCTGGAGGGAGGGGAAAGGAATAGGAAAAAGAAAATAAAGCAGCAGGCAGTGGGTGGCAAAAGGGAGCGGGGGACACAGCGGTGAGTGTGAGGGATGACTTGGAAAGGAGAGGGATGCTATTGAGGAACAGCAGTAGGAAGGAAAAGGGGGAGGGGGCTGAGGGGAAAAGCAGGAGACATGGTAAGTTAAGTAAATTCACATTTATTTCTGCAAGAATTTGCTTCAAACAGCTCTTCCTGCCCTCGCTGAACGCTCGGTGTTTGGACGCCCTCCACGCCGGGGGAACAAAACGGCTCTGTTGGAGCGCTGGGGGTGAAGCCCCGGTCACGGGCACAGCCAGGCTCCTGTGCCCCACCTGAGCAGCACATGCAGCTCCTCCAGAGCTCCCCAGGCCCTGCTGAGCCCCTGGGCCAGGCTGCAAATCCCAATCCCTGCTGCTGATTATCTCCTGGAGGAGCTGGTTCTGAGCCCTGGTCACCTCCCAGTCATCCTCACATGCAGCTCCTCCAGAGCTCCCCAGGACATGCTGAGCCCCTGGGCCAGGCTGCAAACCCCAACCCTGGTGCTGATTACCCCAACCCTGGTGCTGATTATCTCCAGGAGCTCTCTGGAGGAGCTGGTTCTGAGCTCTGGTCACCTCCCAGTCATCCTCAGAGCTCCCCAGGCCCTGCTGAGCCCCTGGTGTCACAGACATATTTCATGAAAAATCTTTTCCTTAGGATCTTTTCTCCTGAGAAGCTGAGGAGCTTCAGCTTCTCCATGTTTTGCTGCTTTGGAATGTGATTTGGAGAATTGTTTACCCAGCATGTGAATTGTTTTTACTTGATGACCAATGACAGCCACCTGTGTCGAGGCTGTGAGCAGTCACAAGATTTTTATTATCAGTCTTTTCTATTCCTTTCAAGCCATCTGATGAAATCTTCTCTCTGTGCTTTTAGAATAGTTCTAATATATCATTTTATTTTACTATAATATGTATCATAAGATAATAAATCAGCCTTCTGAAACATGGAATCAAGATCCTCATCTCTTCCCTCATCCTGGGACCCCTGTGCACATCCCCACAACACCTGGGCCAGGCTGCCAACCCCAACCTTGGTGCTGATTATCTCCAGGAGCTCTCTGGAGGAGCTGGTTCTGAGCCCTGGTCACCTCCCAGTCATGCTGGTGGTGTTTAAATTCCAAGCAGGCACTTCAGGCCCCGCAGCTGAAATCCCATCCCAGCCTGGGCTCAGGGATGCTCCCTGGTTCATGGAGGGCCTGGCTAGCAGAGAGAATGAAAGGCTTTTCAGCACCAAGGAGGACAGCAGGGTTCCCCCAGCTCCCCTCCCTGCTCACAGAGCTGTCCCAGCTCCTTGGGACAACAAGCAGGCCATTGCTGTGGGCAGGGGAGCTGCAGGGAACAAGGGGGGACATTGTGGGCTCAGAGCATCTGCACAGTCTGTGGAGATGTTTCTGCACAGGCCTGAGGAGGCTCCTTCACACAAATCCCTGTTTGAACCAGGGCTTCCCATTCCCGCTGGAATCCTGCGTGTTCTCAGCTCTAGACAAAACCTTTAATGATCATAATTTGCAATATTTTACCTGCAGTGGGTGTGTGGCTTGGCAATTGCTGTGGGCATATTCCACAGGCCAGCAGTATTAGCATTATATTTATACATATATTTTTTTATTAAAACTGCTTGCTCTTGTTCTGGACCACTCTTATTAATCTGTTATTTTTAAATGTAAGTTCTTTTTGTTTATAATGGTATTTAAGAAAAGAGCTGATCCACTTTTTGTGTCCATTAAAAGGTACATTTTACTGCTACAGACACGAGTCTTTTATGCAGCAGGGCTGTAATTTTAAAGAAATTTTAGAGATTTCATTTGAAGTCTCCTGCAGAATTTATTTATCACCTGCAGTGGAAGGCTTTGACAGATAAATCCTGAGATCCTTTCTGGGGTGGGAGCACCATCCAATCCTTATTAGCTGGAATCTTTCAGGAGCACCAGCATGACTGGCCAGTGATCTGACAATTAAATAGAATATTGGTTCCTGTAACAGGAACCCTCCTTCCAATGGGTAAATTTTCCCTTTGGGATTTAGGATCTGCTCCCACCCTGCATCTCTGGCACTGGTGATGCCAAGCAAGGGGTACCATGGTTTTCTAGGAGAGGAGAATATGAAAGGGGTGTTTTTAAGGTTTTTTCTCTGTGTGTTTATGGTTTTTATTATTTGGCTTTTTGGGGTTTTTTGGAAGGGCAGCTGATTCATCCAAGTTCACCACTTCCAGAGGCTCCTCTGGGCAGGGACTCCAAATGACCTGGAAGAAATCAGAAGTTTATTCCTAAATTTCTGATTAATTACCAGAATAACTGATCAGTAACTTCTCAGCTAACTGATAACTTCAACAACTAAATAACTGATTAATTATCAGTTACTAAAGGTGGAAGAGACTGAAACAGGGGGTGCTCCTCGTGCCATTTATCTGCAAAGTTCCTGGTGGGCCCTGCTAACCCAGAGGGCTCCAAGGCAGCCTCCAGCTGGCTGACATTTCCCACACGTTCAGGGTGTCCCCCCAAGATGTTCTCCAATTAGTCACCATCACTCACAATCTGTTTTCCATATTCCCCCACAGTTTACAGTCAGGCAGAGGAGCACAATGGCAGCACAGCTGCTCCCAGCCAGACACAAAGGTTATGGCTCTGTGTACATAAGCAAGCTGTGAAAGTTCCAGTCCCAGCCACCCAGCCCCTTCACCCTCCTGTGCTTTTAAAAGCCAACAGAAGCAGAGACAAACAGTGAGTGCTCCTCTCGTCTCAGCCCTGGAAAAACATTTGGGAGCATGGAGTGAAAGGAGGGATTTTTGTTTTTCTAATTTGATTCCCATTGCTGCAGCCGCAGCCAAAACCTTTGGGTTCTGGAAAAAGTTCAGAAAGTGCTGCTTTTTGGAAGAGGTCGTGTTTATTGGAAAATTACATCTTGCCCAGTAAAAACTGACAGTATAAGTACTCCAGTCTATTAAAAGCTACAGAAGACACAGTTAAGGGTTGGTTTAATGATTGCTGCAGATGGGGTTTGGGAACTCAGAGCCCTGGCATTGGTGAGCTGGGCTGGAGTTTGTTCTGGGAACACAGAAACCATCCCTGTCGTATTTGTGACCCCTCTCATCCACCCTCGTGCCTCAACCAGAACCACTGCCACAAGCAGGCTCTGCCTGGTGACTTGCAGGAAATTTTTCCTGAAGGAAAAGGTGTCAGGGATGAGCAGAGCAGCTCGGTGGGAGCAGTGGGCACACCACAGCTGGCAGACCTGGGATCCTATTCTGGGAGCAGACTCTGGCTCAGACTGGGGCACGACCCCGTGAAGTTTCCTGGAACTCTTTGAATGTGGAACAAAAATACGTTGTGGAAAGAGAGGAACTGCTGCCCCAGAGATGTTAGACCTGACCTAAACCCCATCAGAATGTTGTGAGCTGTAACAGTGTTTGAACTGAGCCCTAAAAACACAACTGGCCCATGGCAGAGCTCTCCATGGAGGGAGGAAGTTCCCATCCAGGGAAGATCTGTTTCTCTAGTTCTGCCCATGAGGAAGGGAACAGCCTTCTCCTTTGCTCAGGGAACCTTCCCATTCCTCTTCCCCCAGCTGTCAGGTCTGGGCAGAGCAGTGGAAACCCAGAGCAGCTCGGGTGGTTTGCATGGCTCTGACACACATCCCACACCTGCCTCCTGCCTTTCTGCTCAGCCACACCCCACTGGGAAGGTGTGTCAGCCTTGAGAACCTGGATGCCTCTGCAGCTGTGCCAGATGTTTGAGTCCAGCCCAGCCCTGCTGATTTCCTCTTTCAGTTCCATCCCCTGCATTTGCTGCCTGCTGTCTTTAGGCTTTTCCTCCCTCTGACAAAATTTCTCACCTTGAATTTTCCTGGTGCCCTCAGCCTGTGGGCTGGGCTGGAGCAGCAGGTGCTTGTGCAGAGAGTGGAAATGCTGTGGAACTCAGTGCTTTGGTTCTCAGTTTCTATTTGGTTCTTTGTTGGCTGGAGACTGACTGAGATTCCAGCTGCCCATGGAGCTTCTCCTCCCTGAGACCCTCCTGGTACTGAATCACCCAGGAATTCTCTCTTGCCACTTCACTGAGGCTTGGAGAGAGTGGATAGAGCCTTCCTGTGCTTTTGAGAGGAGCTGCTTTTCCCCTGAGCATCAGCTGCACTTTCCCTCCAGCCAGCAGAAAGTGTGTGTGTGTGTAAAGATCTTTGTGTCGCAGCTGCTTAGAACAAATTCAGTCTAATTCAGTTTTACAAGCGGTGCTAGGCTAAATCCAAATCAACATTGCTTTCAGCAAAATGCAGTTAGAATTCTTTCTGGCCTGCTAGCAGAGCGTGTGTTGCCATATTTTTCTTTCAGAAGTGAAATAAAATATGACATTTACTGACAGCCTGCTTCCAAAGTGGAACGGGCTGCTCTCAGTTACACGCGGAGGCTCTGGAGCCAATCCATGGCTGCTCCTGGTTCCCTGGGCTGGAGCTGCCATCAGGATGGAACCTCTGCAAAGAGGAAAACTCATCCTGCAGCAGTCTCTTGTAAGGAGACGGCGAGGTTTCTTTCAGGAGGGATATTTTCAGCTCAAGTGATGGAGTGAAGTTTGAAACTCCTCGTGCCCTGGGCTCAAGCCTTGTTCCCAACCTGAGAAGTCCCAAAGGCAGCTGTAATTCCGACAGTTCCACAGCTGAAAACTGGAGAAAACCCAGCCAGCTGCGTGTGGAATATTGTATGGCTCCTAGGACACCCTTGGGGAGCTCCCCTCAGATCCAGAGCCCTCTCTGCTCACTCAGCACTGCTGTTCATTTTCTTAGGGTTCCTTCTCCTGTGGGCAACACAGGATCATGGAATGGTTTGGGTGGGAAGGGACCTTAAAGCTCATCTCTTTCCATCCCCCTTCCACCATCCCAGGCTGCTCCAAGCCCTGTCCAGCCTGGCCTGGGGCACTTCCAGGGATCCAGGGGCATCTCCAGGTCTGACTTAGTTACACTTGGTTACCATTACAGGGATTTGTTCTCCATGGGGAATAACCTCATTATTCCACCTAAACACCCTCTTGCAAATCTATTTCCCTCCCCAAAATCAAGCCTGGGGATGAAGAGGGAACACCAGAGGTGCAAGTGCACACAGATATATTCTCTGTTTCCCTTTCCCTTGGAGCTGTTCCCTTCCTTTGGACTCTGGACTTTCTCCCACCTGCTGGGACACTTTCCTTTGGAGCAGGTGCCTCTCCCACTTCAGCTCTGCAGTATTTGGGCAAATGAGCCCTGGGACAATGTTGGCTGCTCTCCTCCCATCATTCCCAACCTCCTCAAGCCCTGTGACATTACTTTGCTGATAAATAGTCACCATCAATTCTTTAATAGGACGAAGATAGGCTATCCCTCATCCCAGCCAGGCTGTGGGGAGGCTGTAAATCTGGAACAAGAGCCATTTGTTTGGTTGGAGAAGCCAGAGCTTTGCTGTTTAGAAGGATTCATTTCCACCCTCCCCCTCAGTTAATCATTCTCCAAGTCCTCATAAATATCCTGGGCAAAGGAAAAGAACAGCCTATTTTTGCTGTGCCATAAATGGGTGGTGCTGTGCTATGAGTTTTTACTCCTCAGCTCACAGGTGAGAAATTCAGCAGCAAACCAGAGGCTGCAGTGTGGGGGTTTCTTGCTGACTCTGCTTTCTAGGCCAAAAGGAGGTGGAATAAATGTGTTCAGAAACCACATCATCTCCTGGGAGAGAGAATAGAGAGAGCCAGGATCACATGTAGGTGTGCATTGATGAGTTTTCTCTTTTTAAAACCTATATTAGTGGTGCAAACTTAAACAAATACTGCACCAAACTACTGCAGCACCTCTACTGGCTAGGCTTCAGAAAAGCTCAATTATTGCATTATTTCATCTTTTTTTTGTTGTTGTTCAAAATGTGGAGGTAGGAGGGGTTTTCAAGGCTGACTCTCAACTGCAGAAGTCAAAGCTGCAGAAGTCAAAACCACTTTTGTTTTTGAAGGGAGACATTTTCAGGCATTTATTGAAAATATCTTCCAAGAGAGAAGGAAATAATGAGTCGTGAGGATTTCCATTCTGAAAAAAAGCAGTGGAGGAAAGCCCACGTTGTGTTTCCATTGTAAGGGAAGGTCAGGAGGAGTAAAAGCCAACCTGTGAGCAGACTTCACCCAGGAGTAGCTGAAATAGCCCCAGCCCTACTCATGGCTGATTCCTGGAGGATCCAGCTGTGCCTCTGCCACAGCTGGAGCTGCTGCTCACTAGACCCCAGTCCATGAGTTAGCCTTGGCCAAAAATTCAGTATCCAGATGTGCAAATTTCTGTTTTCCCAAAAATGCCATTTTTCCTCTTTCCTCATTTTTCTCACCAATTCTTGACTTGAATTGTGTTTTGCACAAACGCTTTGAGTTTGTCAAGATGTGTTTTGAAATTTTAGAGAGTGCAGTTGTCATCTTCCTGGTTTAAATGACTTTTTGCTTTTGAACTTTATTGAACCGAAGTAAAGACACTTAAAAATGTTCAAAAATTAGTGTTTCTCCAAAGTGAAAGAAAACAATACGAGAAAACAAAAAACCTACTTTCTTTAGGCAACTAAACATCCCTGGTGGTCGTGGCCAGAGAAAGGTGAGACTTCAACTGAACAAAAAATGGGCAGGTTGGTGGTTCCAGAGTTGAGCTTGTTTTGGTGATGGGAACATCTGTCCCTGGCAGTAACATCTGGCTCCTGGCAGGGGTTCAGTGCTTTTGGTTGCTTGCAGCCCAAATTAGCCCAAATTGTAGAACCAGTGGTGATTATGAAGACCACACCTACAATTTAATGTGACCACACGTGTCCTCCCTTCGTTTTCCTGTCACCAGCTGGCTCAGCACTGACTCATCTGCTCTGCTGTGCTGGAAAACTTTCTCCTCTCGTGTGACTTCTTGGAAAGGAACGTGAGGTTGGGAGGGTCATTCTTGGAAAGCTGCAAGAAGGAATCCAGAGTGGCCTTTGGGGATGGGAAGGAGGGAGGTCACTGTGGTGGTGCTGAGAAGTTCAAATGTGCTCAGTGGGGCAACCACCACCGTGGGTTCATGACTTTGAAGCTGTGCTAGAAATCCTGGAGCACAGGAGCTATTCCCTGGGAGTCTGCAAGTTATGAGAAGGAAGGGTAGAGGGGTAAAAAAAAATAAAAGGAAGAGAAGGAAAATTGTCTATTTTTAATAAATTGCTTGAGCTTCGGTATTAGCGGCCCAGGCTTTGCCTTGGGATTAGGAGCCAGCTTGGGAACCAGCGAGGGCTATCTTTGCCTTCCTCTAACCTCATTAACTCTGTAATGTTAAACACATTCTCCAGCCAGCCTCCTCTCCGTGTCCTGCCTTCCTCCCAGGCCAGGAGCACCCATCTCAAAAGCATCTCTGTGAGCGCCGCCGCTCCCCTCTGAGCTCTCATTGTCCTGGCCCGCAGATAACTGAGCAGGTATACACTTAAATCCAAGATAAACACTTCCCTGGCCTCCCATTTATTGCAGCCCTGGGCTGCTCTGAAGCTGGCCACTGTGCTGGGCTATCGTGGCCTCTATCTCCTGCTCGCAGAATGTAATCCATAAAATGCTTTCATGGTAACCTTAGACAGCGGCCAGCGGTGATAACATCTCGAGGCCCCCGTGACAGACAGGAACTCGCAAGCATGGAGTTAATAATGCAAACTTTCAAAAAATGAAACTGGCAGAAGGAGCCGAGGAGGGGAATAAAAGGGGCCGGTGTGGCTGTAATTGGGACCATGTGAGCTTCCTTAGAGAGGGATTAAGGGAAAGAGACAGGCCTCGCCCGCGAAGATTAGTTTCAATTAGACGGGCTGGAGGCGAAAGTCAGGACTTGGTGAAAGATTAAAACAAGAAGGGAGAAAGTTTCCATTGCTTTTGCTCCAGGCCTACACAAGAGGGTTCAGTGAGATCATGCTAATTGAAGGCAAAGCTTGCATGGAAGTTCGGAAGAACTCGCATTAATTGATTCGATGCTGTGATTTTTTTCCTCCTTGTCCTCAGTGTTCTTTTGGGTTGTTCTTTTTTTTTTTTCTTTTTTTTTTTTTCCCTTTTCCCTTTCAAAACCATCCTCAACTTTTGCTGGGGTTGAAATTAAGTTGTGAACACCCCACCCCTAGAAGTGAAGGGAGAGCAGGGGACAGTCCATGGTGCCATCCACTCAGTGCTGTTCCCATCCCTGAACCCCTCCCAGCTTAGCATCAACTCCCAGAACCAAATTGATGCTGTCACTGTTGCTGCTGCACAGCTGAGCTCCTGGTTTCACAAATTAAAAAGCCTCTTCTCTTGACAGATTTGTTTTTCCCACACGAAGATCCAATTTAGGCCATTATTTAAAAGTCCCCGCTGAAATTTACAGTGTGAGAATCACCCAGGCTTGTGTTTTTTTCCAGTTCTGAGGCTGAGTTGGGCAAACACGTGGTTTCCTCATGGCTCCCATGAAATGGAGCTCTTCAGGAAATGGGAAATGGTGTTTGAGTCCATCTTTGCCTGGCTGAATCCAGTGCTGGTGTAACTGTGATCCCAGGGAGGAAATTCTGCTGCTTTCCTCCTCCTGCCTCCCTCCCCACTGCTTTTCATCGTTTCAGTGAAAAAGGAAATAATGGAATCACAGAAATTGGAACTGGGGAAGATGGGCTGGAGTCAGCTGGTGCAGAGCCTCTCTCTGGCACAGCCCTCGGTGCTTTGTCTGCTTTGCAGTGCTGAAATTACAATTACACCATTTCCTTGAAGAGGAAACTATTCCAAATATGAAAAGGTTTCCATGTTAAGAATTTTCTCCCTTAGCCCCTTGACAATACTGCAAGTTATAGGAAAATGTATATCCAATCTTTCTATATTAGATCAATATTTTTATTCCATTAAACTTGTCTCTGAGGAGCAAGAGACATCATCTTTTGCCAGATTTCTGTATCAGATTGTCACTCGGTGGGTTTTTGTTGCAGAAAGCTTTGGAATTACAATGCCCAGTCAATTAGAGTTAAATGCATTTTCACAGCCAGCCAGAAAAACATTAGCACTAATCAAAACCATCGCGCCGACAGGGATTCCCAAAGAGATTTTTCTGTTTTGTTGTGCTTTGTGAAAATGTTCTCTCAGCTAGAAACATCAAAAGGCAACCACCAGCGTGCTCAGCTAAAATATGAGGACAAGAATGGGAGCTGGAGCTGCAGGGGGATCTGTCCTCCTCAGCTGCTGCAGGATTTTTGTGTCTGAGCTCAGCAGGGGAGGTCCCTCCTGGCAGCCCCGGCTCTGCTCACACCTCGCTCCCATCCCATCCTCAGCTCCACACGTGCACCTTGTTGGATTGCTGTGTCCTGGTTCCTGCTGCAATTTTCAGATTCACAATGAAATCAGATCCCAGGGCTGATGGTTTGCTACCTTTTCATTTTTCATCCTGGGGAAGGCCAGCTCTCCCTGTAGGATCCCACCTGGCCGTGGGATGGCTGTGGGGTGTTTCACCAGGGAAAGGGACAAACTGCAGGGCTGACCCTTGGAGTGAGTGGAGCCCTGTGTGTGCACTGGGGATCTGTTCTTCATAAATTTCCCTTTTCAATGCACACATCACCTCAAGGTGATGCCTTAGGATTTAATTTCTATATTGTTCAGATCCTGTACTGCTTTGGAGTATAACTCTAAAACTCCATGGCCTGTCAGCTGCTGTTCTCCCATTTTATTCAGAGTAAACAATCCCTCTCCAGGCCTGAAACTCAAGGACACCTTATTGTCTCATGCCCTAGAGATGTAAACAACAATGACTTGAAGGGGTCAAACTTGAAATAAATTACTTCATTACCTGAAAATTTAATTGGAGGGTTAACCCCTGATGGGTAAAAGGACCAAACTGACCAAACTGACCAAAGTGACCAAACTGATAACTGCATGAAAAACTCATGGCCATTGTTTGTGTTGGGTGCAGCCCCTTGGAGCCTTTTGGCTGCCCAAGGTGAATCCTTTGAAGGCCTTTAATAAATACCCACTTTATCCTGTTAGTTCTGTCTAGCCTCTGTTTCAGGTAGCCCCAAAGGTGTCCCAGAATCCCTGTCTGAGCACAGAGCCCAGAACAGCTGAGCTGAGCACAGGGGGTCTCTGAGAGTGCAGGACCTGACCAGTCTTTCCAGCCATGGAAATGACACCATGGATATTCCTGAAGTGGATTTGGGCTCATCTGGGCTGTGAGAGCTGCAGGGGCTGAGGGGTGTAAAAATCTGAGTTGTTCTAAGGGTGGGCTATTGTTGAGCTGTGAGAGCACGGAGCAGAACGGACTGACATCATCCCCTACCTCCGAGTGGCACCTGGACACAAACAGCGCTTTGTAATTCCAGCAGTTCTTTTACATGGAAACATTGACAACATTCCAAAGTTTCCCTGCTAAAACCCACTGTCCCTGTTTGCCTCTCCACCCCCCACCTCCCTCCAGCCTCTTTTTTTGGGGATTTTTTCTTTTTTTTTTTTTTGGTCTGGAGTTATTACATGAAAGCCTGATAAATGGATGCTGTGAATGAATGTTTTCCAAACATTGTAGGAACTATTAAGAAAGTGGTTTTCCTCCTTCCCCTTTTTCCTTCCCACACTCCTCCCTGCTCCCACCCCACAACTAATAGCACACAAATAGCACTTCATGCAATTTTGGCTACTCTCCACTATTCCAGGCAGACTTCAGGAAATCTCTTGATTTATAGCTGGGGCATCCAAAGGCAGCATGCTGCCTGCTTCCTTCAGGGATGCCTGTTGGTGACATTTAGTGGGCTTGAGGTGCAGTATTTCAAGTGGGCAATATCCGTATTTTAGTCAGATAACTCCATGTTTATACTCATAAATTGATTTAGTAATGAAATAAGCTCCTTTCATGATGCTTGCTGGCTTTAGGGGCTTTGTTATGGTATACTCAGACTTCCTGAAGTTTAGTTTACCAAAGCAGAGCCAAACTCTTCTATCCATGTTCCCACAAGCAGTCCAAGTGAATTCAATAGGGCCATTGACATGAATAGGGAAAGCAGGATTTGGGACTGGGTTCAGAAAGTCCCTGGGGCATGAGTTGGGGGCTCAGTGGCCTTTGGGGTCCCCACTGCTGCTCTTGGCTGCCCCAGGAACATCAGTCCTGAGATGTTTGATGAGGCTGGAGCTTCCTGGAGCCCTGCATCTGCTCTCCTGCAGATGGGATTCTTGGAAAGGAGCTCCAGGCCAAGGCCAAGCTCCAGCTCAGTGCTTGGCCCCTGGTTTGGTTTTTCTCTCCATGATCAGTGACCCACAGCTGGGAACAGCCCCCAGGAGAATTCCCTGCTCTTTGGAAGGGTCACAGAGTCCTGGGGGTGTCCTGCTCTCTCAGAGCTGGTGCTGCAGGAGGATGAGCTGCTCCCTGGACACTGGGGGCTGGCTGTGCCTTGGGCCATGGCACAACATGGAAAAACCCCTTGGGATTGCCCTCATTTCACTTGCCTGCTCTGAATGTAGGCTATAGAAATTACTTTTCAGTGAGGGGCACAGTTTTCCTTGTTGGTCCCTTCTCCTTCTCAGATGTTGGGAATTTGAGACTCTTAATGCACCACCAAGAGAAATTCAGCCTAACAGGGCAACACTTCCAGAACCCCACAGAACACTCACAGACCCCAACCCTAAATCTGTGCCTCTGACACAGGAGTCATCTGGAGAGAGGAAAGGCTGAAAGAGAGCTGTGTGCTCTGCAGGAAGGATTCCTCCTGCTCAGAGCACAGAGGGCCAGAATAAATCACGGATCACCCCAGTTATTGAGGTGCCTGTCCTTAAAAACTTTGCACTTTGTTGATGGACCTGCTGATCTGACCTTGCTGGACCACAGCAGAGTTTCCTCTTTCCACTGAGCTTAATTCAAGCTCCCTTGCAGTGAGGACCTGTGAAATCTTTCCATAGGAAATGTGGGAATAAGTGAGGCTTGGCTTTGACTTCCCTTCATGGGAGACAGGACTGTCACTGTTGTGCTTGGAAGGAATTTCTCATGACATCTCCTCCTCAGCTGGGCTGCTCCTGGCTGCAGGGGGAAGGTGTTTGCAGAAGGCAGAGAGCTTCTTTATGGCACAGAAAAATGGGTGTTGGGAAAAAAAGGCAAAAAAACACCTGGGGTTTGGGCTTTCCCATCCAACATCTCCCAGGGAATGAAATGTTCATTGAAAGATGCACCTAAATTCCTGCACTCCTGAGCTCAGACTGTGGCTTTGGCCCAGGATCTGGGTGTTCTAGTCCCATTTGGAGCAGATTTGCTTTTCCTGCAGTGTTGTTCCAGAGATTTTAGTCCTTTTTTATACAGATGGGTGATCTGTGACATTCCTGCCTTCTAGAGATGTTCTGATTTTCTCCTCTGTAAACAGAGGAAACACCCATTTCTATGAAGTGCTGAAGACAAGCCCCACACAGCCTTGGCTCTGCTGAGAGCTCTTTAGAAGGGTCTCAACTGAAAGATTTATTCTATTAAAAAATTCCTATTCTGCTGCTTCGGAGTGTAGGCTGCGTCGGATGCTGCGGCGGCTGCTTCTGTCTTCGGAGGCTGCGTCTTCTTCTGCGTAGTCTTCGTCTTATTCGTCGGATGCGCTTCTCCTCCGCACTTCTTATGCTTCTTCTTCTTCTTCTTCTCCTCCTTCTCCTCCTTCTTCTTCTCCTCCTCCTCCTTCTCCTCCTCCTTCTCCTCCTTCTTCTTCTCCTTCATCTTCTTCTTCCTCTTCTCATTATTATTATTTCAAAATAATGTTATTATGCCAAACTGTTGCATCCTTGGACAACTCTGGGGCACCATCTCCCACTGGCAGCAGAGGGGATTTACCTGTTTCAAAATATATTTGGAATTCTGCCCAGATTGAAACACTTTTCCATTGGTTTAGTCTTGTTTTGAAGGGAAGGGGTGTAACAGCACTGACAGGTATCTCAAAGTGTTTTAGGGGATGTAGCTTCAGGCTTCTCATCAATTTCAAAACTGTGTTTATCAATAGCTAATGTTTCTTTCCCCAGTTGTGAGATATTTTGCTTCATGTTATTTGTTTTCTCCTTTATCCTACATTCTTTATCTTAAATAAAGAAAAAAAAATCCCACATGAACTGTGAAACAAAGGAGTTAATTTTTTCCCTAAAAACATTCTGATATTTTGTATATCTGCTTTTCTCTCTGGATTATGGCAACAGGTAGAGGTTTTCCCAAGAAGAAAATAAGCCATGCTCACAGAGAAAGCAGAAAGTTTTTAAATTTCAAAACTCTGACAATTGTGCTCCCAAAACCACACCGTGAGGGCACCACACTAAAACATTATTTTAGAGACATCAGTGCAATAACTTTGATTTTTTAGAGAAGTTTGAAGAGGAAAATTGAAAGGAGGAATAGAAAGCAGGAGAAACTCCAGAGGCTGTTCCTGCAGAGCTGTGTGGGACTGGGGCCTTTGTCTATTGAAAAAAAATAAAATGGCCCCAAAAGCTCCTTCTCGTCTCCCACTCCTCCCACGGCTTCAGCTAAATTCTCAGATCGTGAGGGCATGTAGGGAACAGCTGCTTATGATCTCTTCACAAGTGCTGGGTCATTGGTAAACAACCATCCCTCCACCCTCTCGGAGAGAAGGGGGGGGAAAAAAAGAAACCCCATACAAGAAATGCATTCATTTTGCTG
This sequence comes from Serinus canaria, assembly GCF_022539315.1. Classification (NCBI taxonomy): domain Eukaryota; kingdom Metazoa; phylum Chordata; class Aves; order Passeriformes; family Fringillidae; genus Serinus; species Serinus canaria. Next base: position 5,203,552 of record NC_066334.1, on the reverse strand, counting down.
CTGATGAAGAGTAATGAAGAGCACGTGCACGCTGCGCGCCGAGAGAGGGAGAGAAAAATGACAAATTAAATCATGTCTGGCTTGACAAGCCTTTAAGTGTAACAGATCTGCACTTGTGCTGCCTGACAGGCGTGATTGATACCGCCGAGCACTCGTCAATTTTTAAACACACAGCCCGAACAAAGAGCCACTTCATCCTGGGCCTCGCCGCGTCGAGGCAGCGCGGGGTGAGCACCCTCCGTGCCTCGTGTTTTCCTTGGCAAAGCCCTGCTCCTCGCTGTTTGGACAACTATATTTATTTTTATGATCCTTAAAATATTGTAACCCAGTCAACTCAACAGTCATTTAAGGTAATTTCTGGTCTGAACGGCATCTATTTTCTAGACAACTTTACAATAATATATGTTTGCTGTGGGCCAAATTCTTTGTGTAGGTAGGGCTGTGTTCAGAGTTGTTAACTTGGGGGGCAGTTGTAGGATCCAGGAATTTCTAATAGCTTGAAATTTAAACCTCCTGGATGTTTCAGGCCGTGCCATTTATAGAAGATATTTAGCATGGCAAAACAATTTGCTTTTCTTTAGGTTTTATTTGTGCACACACCAACCAACCAACCCAGATTTGGGCTTTTTTTGGGAGGAAAAGTTTGGTCTGAGACAGACTTTGAAAGTCTCAGATTGAACAGGTCAAGGTGTTAAATGTAGAAAAGGGGAATAGTGTAACAAGAGCCAGCCCTTTGTTATCAGTGCTTTGCCATTGCAGCACATGAACTTTTAAATGAATTCAACAGGAGCTGCAGGATCACGGATTGTTTGATATCAAAGGTGGCTCAGTAGTTCAGAGCAGCCAGAAGGATTTGTGGTGGCACAGAAACGAGCACAAAACCCCTGTAAGTTTCCCAGAACATGGGAAATCCTCTGGAAGGAGACATCAGTGCACCAACTTTGGTTTTTGGAGATTTAACTCACTCAAAGCAGAATCTGTGGGAGAACATCCCACCTCACCCTGCAGGCAGGGACAGCCTCTGTCACCTCCAGGTGCCCTTGGCTGATGTTTTTACCTTGCTGTGAAATTCTTTATCAGCAGGGAAGAAGAACCAGCAGAGCTTTTAGCTAAATCCAAGTGTCTGTAAAGCCAGGGCCCTCCTCAGCCTGGGCTTTAGGAGATGCTTCCCTTCCTATCAGCTGGGTCTGTGCAGGGATAATTCTGGGATCCAGCCTTTCATTTTCTGTATCTTTACTGCCTCTCCTGGGCTCCTGGCTCCATTAAGGGTGGATGCCCAACTCTGTTTATTTAGGCCTTTTTAATCTGACATTTCCAATCAAGCTAATTCATCCGAGAGAGACCAACCATCCTTTTATTTATTTTAGCCTATTTTAGCAAGGTAACCCAATCCAGACCATCTCCATATCTTGTTTACAAGAGCAGCTGTGGTGACAACATCTGTCCTGTGTAAAATGTCAAAAAGAAAAAAAAAAAAAGCCAAAAAAAAAAAAGAAAACTTGGTGAAAATCACAGAGGTATCGGCTTTGTTATTCGAACATGTGGCACAATGAGCCTCTAAAATTCTTTTCTGCTTTATTCAGAGAAGAAAAAAGGTCAGAAGGAGGTGTCAGAGCTGTGGGTGAGGGTCTGTGTCCCTGTGTGGAGTGCTCCATGGAATTTGGGAGGTGCTGGGAGCAGCTCCAGAGGTGTTTGGGCAATGCTCTCAGACACAGGCTGGGGGTTTGGGGTGTCTGTGCAGGGCCAGCACTTGGACTCTGATTGTCCAGCTCAGCGTATTCCATGATCCCAGGAATGCTGTGCCCAGGTAGAGGAGCCTGGGGAGGAAATGGTTCTTTCATGCTTAGAAAAGGGATTTGTTTCTGAGAAAATAAAGACAGGTTTTTTCCTGGTGTAACTGAGCAGGTCCATCAGCAGGAGAAGGTTAAAAGGAAGGGAAAATGCAGTAAAAAAGGGAAAATGCTGAAAAAATCAGGGTTTGGGCCCAGTGATGTCTGAACGGGCAGAAAAGGGGTTGTGATTATTCTGATTATTTGCATATTAAGCCTTGTAGATTCTGAGTGGCACTAAAGGGATTTTACACCTTGCTGGTGAAAACTGAGGCTGCTAAATGATGCTGGGAAGTCAATTTACCATCCAATAAACCAGGGAAGAGTGGCAGAATTCCTCTCTGGGAAGTGAACTCACCCCAAAATGACATTTCAAACCAGGGAAGTGTGGCAGAATTCCTCTCTGGGAAGTGAACTCACCCCAAAATGAATTTCAAACCAGGGAAGTGTGGCAGAATTCCACTCTGGGAAGAGAACTCACACCAAAATGACATTTCAAACCAGGGGAGTGTGGCAGAATTCCTCTCTGGGAAGTGAACTCACCCCAAAATGACATTTCAAACCAGGGGAGTGTGGCAGAATTCCTCTCTAGGAGGGGAACTCACCCCAAAATGACATTTCAAACCAGGGGAAGTGTGGCAGAATTCCTCTCTGGGAAGTGAACTCACCCCAAAATGACATTTCAAACCAGGGAAGAGTGGCAGAATTGGCAGAATTCCTCTCTGGGAAGAGAACTCACCCCAAAATGACATTTCAAACCAGGGGAAGTGTGGCAGAATTGGCAGAATTCCTCTCTGGGAAGGGAACTCACCCCAAAATGACATTTCAAACCAGGGGAAGTGTGGCAGAATTCCTCTCTGGGAAGGGAACTCACCCCAAAATGAATTTCAAACCAGGGAAGTGTGGCAGAATTGGCAGAATTCCTCTCTGGGAAGTGAACTCACCCCAAAATTCAACATTTCAAACGTGTGAGGGAGGGCAAGGGAGGGCACAGCCAGGGTGACACCACTCTGTGTCCCCAGGAGGGAGGGAAAGCTGAGATTGCTGGGATGCCTGGGCAGCTCTCAGCTTCTCCTGATCCCTGCTGAACCCTGGAAGTTCTTGGATTTCAGGAAGAGGTGGAAGCCTGAGGAATTCATTTGTCACTTGAGCTGGGGATGGCCACCAGGAATGAAACCTGCAGAGTCAATTACAATTATTCCTTGCTGTTGTGTCTGAGTTCTCTGCTGCACCATGTGGGGCTTGACATGAACTTTGTGAATTCTCCTGTTCACAGTTTATGGAATAATATTGGAATTGTGTTCATTTATATGCACAGAAGGGGCTGCACACCAGGGATGGCTGCAGCCCTTCCTTGGCTCAGGTCTGACCTACCCATAAGAACAAACCCCATGGCAGAAATTTGGTGTTCCTACATTTTGGGGAATTCAATATATCCCCATCCCAAACAATCATTAAATTATTATTTTGTGAGGGAAAATATCTGTGTTTTATCCAAATACCTGTGTTTTATCCAATAGAGCTGGCAGAAATTTGGTATTCTTATATTTTGGGGTATCCAACACATCCCCATCCCACCCAATCATTAAATTATTATTTCGTGAATTAAAATATCTGTGTTTTATCCAAATACCTGTGTTTTATCCACATATCTGTGTTTTATCCAAATATCTGTGTTTTTATCCAATAAAGCTGACAGAAATTTGGTGTTCTTATATTTTGGGGTATTCAACACATCCCCATCCCAACCAAAATTTAAATAATTATTTTGTGAGGGAAAATATCTGTGTTTTATCCAAATACCTGTGTTTTATCCAAATATCTGTGTTTTTATCGATTACAGCTGGCAGAAATTTGGTGTTCTTATATTTTGGGATATTCGACACATCCCCATCCCAACCAATCATTAAATTATTATTTTGTGAGGGAAAATATCTGTGTTTTATCCAAATATCTGTGTTTTTATCCAATAGAGCTGGCAGAAATTTGGTGTTCATATATTTTGGGATATATTCATATACATCCCCATCCCAAACAATCATTAAATTATTATTTTGAGAATTTAAATATCTGTGTTTTATCCAAATACCTGTGTTTTATACAGTAGAGCTACCAGAAATTTGGTGTTCTTATATTTTGGGGTATTCAACACATCCCCATCCCACCCAAAATTTAAATTATTATTTTATGAGGGAAAATATCTGAATTTTATCCAAATACCTGTGTTTTTATCCAATAGAGCCAGCAGAAATTTGGTGTTCTTATATTTTGGGGAATTCGACACATCCCCATCCCAACCAATAATCAAATTATTATTCTGTGAATTAAAATATCTGTGTTTTATCCAATAACCATTTCTTACAGCAAAAAATGTGAATGTTGTGTATCTGACAGGCACCTCTTTGCTACTAAATCTGAAAAAAAAAAAGATGTTAAATTAGAGAGAGGAAGAATTGCCTCACGGATCCCTCAAATTTCAACCAAATCAGAAATAGATCTGGTGAAAAGGAGCCAAACACACCTGAGAGAACCCTTGAATGCTTCATGGCCCAGCCAGTGATGCACAGAACTGAGCCCCCCCTGCTGCTGCTTGCACCCACGAGACAGCCAAGATTAAAACAAGATAAAAACACAAAACTCAAGATAAAAACACAAATCTGATAGGGGAGGAGCGAGTGGGAAGCCCTGGAAGGAGGCTGGGAGACAGTGACAGCTTGGAATGAATCCAACCCCAGCTGCAGCCTGGAGAAATTGCCTTTCTGCTGCTGCATGTTTTCTGTAATGCAAACCAGGGTGTGAGAGGGGCTGGGGGGATGTGACTGTCATGAGGAAAAGCTCCTGCCAGCACAGTAGCTCAGACACCAGGGGATAATGCATTACACACTGGTGCTTTCCAGGATGTGGATTCCAGCAGATTCCAGGGCTGTTGTGCTGCTGGTTCCATCGGGAGGATGTGTTCCCCAGCCACAGCTTCCCTCCCTGGCAGGGCAGGGTAAAGATGCAGCTTTGGTCCAGAGGAATTCCCTGGCAGGGCAGGGTAAAGATGCAGCTTTAATCCAGAGGAATTCCCTGGGAAAGGCAGAGTAAAGATGCAGCTTTAGTCCAGAGGAATTCCTGGGAAAGGCAGGGTAAAGATGCAGCTTTGGTCCAGAGGAATTCCTGGGAAAGGCAGGGTAAAGATGCAGCTTTTGTCCAGAGGAATTCCCCCACCTTCCTGCCCTGCTCAGGTTTCCCCCAGCCCCGCTGCCCTTGGAGGTTCCAGGAGGAGTTTGGGTTTCAGACAATGGGCAAGCAGGGAAAGCAGGAGCCCTGGTCCTGTTCCAGCTTAATCCCAGCCTGGGGAAGGCTGGCTTGGCACTTCAGAGCTGGCTCAGGCCAGAACACCTGCGGAGATGAAGGCACCCAGCAGGGATGTGCCTCTGCTCAGCCCTGCCCAGCTCCTGCTCTGCACCCAGCTTTGGCTCAGGTGATGCTTTGGGAAGGCTGACCTAGAACAGAGACTAGACAGAGCTAAAGAATAAAGTTGGGATTTATTAGGAGGCCTCAATGGATCCACCTTGGGCAGCACAAACCAAAATGGCCACAAAAATGGACAGCTGCTCACCTGGTCTCTCACTTTTATCAGTTCTGCTCCATTTGCATATTGGAGTGAATTGTCCCAGCCCAGCTTTAGCCCAGGCAGTCCCACCCTTGTTTTTCTCTCTTCAGCCCACGGGGTTTGTGCTCCTCGGCTGAGATTTGGATCATTTGTCCTTGGTGCCCAGCTGGAGCAGGAATTGTTTTGTCTCCCTGCTCTGTGCACAGAGCTCACCATCCCATAATATGAACTCAGACCCACCCTAAAGCAGAACAGAATCTGAAAAGTAGAAAAGCCAAACCTGAGGCATCAGCCCAGAATCTGAAAAACAGAATAGCTAAACCTGATGCACCACAGGAACCACAGCAGGAGCTCGGGAGGATGGGGAGATGGTCCTGAGAGCACCAGAGCTGTGCTCAAACCCAGTCACTCTGGGCACCCAGGGAAGCAGAGCAGCTTTGAGCACCCGTGGCCATGAAGGAGATCCCAGAGCCTCGGTGTTGTGACACCCACAGCTGAGTGAAAACTCCACAACTCCCTGAAAGTTGCCTGTGCTCAGCTGGGGCTGGGCTCTTTCTCAAACCAGAGGACACAGTCTCAAGCTGCACCAAGGGAAATATAGGCTGGATATTAGGAAAAGGTTTCTCACAGGAATGGTGATAAAGTTCTGGAATGGAGGTGGTGCAGTCCCCATCCCTGGTGTGTTTAACAAAGCCTGGATGTGGCACTGGGTGCCAGGGCTGGGTTGAGGTGTTTGGGCTGGGTTGGACTGGATGGTCTTCATGATCTCTTCCAACCTGGTGATTCTGAGAATTTGGGGTGATTCTGGGAATTTGGGGTGATTCTGGGAATTTGGGGTGATTCTGGGAATTCCCAGGAACTGGGGAGGGGGTGCAGTCCCCATCCCTGGTGTGTTTAACAAAGCCTGGATGTGGCACTGAGTGCCAGGGTTGGGTTGAGCTGTTGGGGCTGGGTTGGACTCCATGATCTTGAAGGTCTCTTCCAGCCTGGTCATTCTGAGAATTCTGTAAATTCTGTAAATTCTGTGAATTCTGTGAGTGGCCCCGTGCTGCCAAGCCTTTCCCTGCTGCAGTTTCAAATAAATGCAATAAGTTTGGCTTCCTGTCCTTGCTGCTTTGCTGCTGGACACGGCCACGTTCCACTTCAGAGGGAGCAGGTGCTGATGGCTGTGAAAGCCGAGCCAGGGATCGATGGTGAGGCATCTGAAAAACTCCCACTTGCCAAGATGTAAAAGGGAGCCTGCAGAAGGAGATTTTCTTCCCTTAGACCTGGAAAACCTGGTGGTGTCTGTGGTTTTGTAAAACCTCTCATACTTTATTTATTTTTATTCCTCTGCTAGCCCTTGGGTACAGATTACTTTCAAACAAGCTGGTTTACTGTTTGCATAACACAGGCTTAAATTCAGTTAGAAATGGATCGTTTTTCAAGTAATATTCCCCAGAAAATAATTACAAGTATTTGGGGGTGTTGGGGAAAACATCAGAAATCTTTCTTGCTAAAGTCTGGTGACACCTGGCAATTAAAAATAAAAATCCATTTCGTGATCCAGACCTTCCTCCTTGTCCTTGGGGACAAATTAAACCGAACTGCAGAAGTTTTCAAGCATACTTCTAAATCCAGCACCGTTTGCTTCTGGGTAGATTCTACATTCTACAAATTATTTCTTCCTGGGAAAGTGTCTTGGATTCATAGTAATGAGGATTCCATGTTTGTGGTTAGGGGAAATTCAGTCTTGTGGCTTAAGCGGCCTCAGGACTCTCATTAAGTGCAAGAGGTTAATAATCTAAACTAGCAGTTAACTAGCTCTGGTCAGCAGAGCATTATTGCTTTTGGCTCAGGCAGGCTGAGCTGGTCCCTTGTCCTTTGCAGTGCCAGAAGTGCAGGTGGAGCCCAAACCAGGTGAGCTGCAGAGGAGCCATTTCTGATTTTGGTGCTGGGGGAGATGCTGGCAAGTGTTTGGAGTGGAAATAAGAGACTGATGGAAAATCTTTGTGAGAGGAGGGAGGTGGGAGCTCTGGGGTGAGCTCTTCACTCAGAGGGGGTTTGTGCTCTGCTGGGTTGAGGTCCTGCTCCAGCCAAGGGCTCTGCACAGGCAGCTCAGGCAAAACCTCCTTTTTTTTTTTTTGTGGGAATAAGAGGTTGCTCTGCTCAGCACAGTTCCCAGTTCCCAGTGGTGCTTGGCTCTGTGTGAGGAGGCATTTCATGTGTCAGGGACAGCCACTGAAAGAAATCACAGAATTCCAGAGCCCCGGTTGGAATGAGCTCTGGTGATCCTCTGCTCCAGCCTGCTGGGCCAGCAGCTCCACTGAGCTCGAGTTGCTCAGGGCTGTGGCTCGAGCTACCCCAAGGGCAGAGCCTGCAGAAGCTCTCTGGACAGCCTGTTCTGGTGTTTGATTGCTGTCCTGAGTGTATTTGGAAATTCCACCTTCCAGCTGGCCTCAGTGCCCCCTCACCATCAGCCCTCTCCTCCAAGGACAGCCTGCTCCCATCTCTGCATCCTCAGCTCAGAGGATCCCAGCCCAGACCTCTGCTCCCTGTGCCCAGCAGAGCCACCTCTGTCCAGAGCTCCTCTCAATCCCACTCCAGCCCTTTGGTCCTGTGGTCCTTAGATGACCCCAAACTGGCCACAGTGCCCCAAACCCGATGGGAAAAGAGGGAAAAGCTCATTTTCCTGGCTCTGCTGGCTGCATCCTGGCCAGGACAGCCTGGGATGTGGTTGCCCTCCCCACCTGCCAGCAGGATTGAGTTGCTCTGTGGGTCAAGAGGCTGCAAGAATCAGCTCAGGTGTTCCTGATGTTGAAGAATGGCTGCAGGAAGGGAAGGGCAGTCACAAATTGGCTCTGTCCTTCTGCAGCCCGTGGAAACTTGAGTTTTAATTGCACAGACTCCAAGGAAATTAAAAAGAAGCAGCCAAATCAGTTATCAGGCTGGCTTCCTGCAGTGTCCTGACAGGTCCCAGAGGCCTCTGCAGAGACAAGGTTTGGCTGGTTTCTGCCACGTCCTCTCTGCCTAAATTTAGAATGGTAAAGAGATTCTAATCTTTTCATGGAGTAGACTCTGCTCCCAGTGGGAAAAAACAGGACATGATCAGAAACCTTAGAGTGATGCCCTCCTGCCTTTTTAATGTGTTTATTTCAAGGATACAGTTTATTTTAGCAGATGTCTCCTGTTGGAGCATCCACAGGTTTATATTCTGGTGTCTTTGGAGATCCCCAAAACTCCAGAAAAGCACATTTCATTTACTCTAGCTAACATCAATCTGAGAACAAGCATCCAAGATGTGTTCTGGAAACCCAAACCATCATTGTGGAGCATCAAGAAGAGCCTGGGCTGAGATGTCTGAAAGAAGAGCTCTTTGTCCCCAAGGCAGCCCCGTGTGCTGACACAGCTCACACCACCCTGAGCTGCCTTTCCCCTGCTCTAAAAGGGAAAAGACATTCAGAATTCAGGATTTCTGGGAGGGACAGAGCTGCCTTTGCTGTCTGGAGCTGCTGTGGCCTTGTCCCCTGCTCTAAAAGGGAAAGAACTTAGCATTCAGGATATTTGGGAGGGACAGAGCTGCCTTTGCTGTCTGGAGCTGCTGTGGCCTTGTCCCCTGCTCTAAAAGGGAAAGAACTAAAGAATTCAGGATTTTTGGGAGGGACAGAGCTGCCTTTGCTGTCTGGAGCTGCTGTGGCCGTGGTCTCCAGGGTGTCCCCGAGGTTTGGTGGGAGCAGGAGGAGCAGCAGGGGCTTCTCTCAGCGAGTGCAGTGCTCAGAGCCCTTGGGAGCCCCTCTCTGATGTGGTTTGGGGCTGCTCTGAAGCCTCTCTCTCCTTCTGTCAGGCTCTGCACAAGCAGTTCCCCTTGGGAAGAAGTGCCTGGGACTCCAGCCTAGCCATACATCTCTGTCAAAATCCCTATGAATAAATTAACCTTTCTAAAGATTAGTGCACCCTAATACCTCAGGGTTTTTTTTTTCCCCCTTGTTTTTCAACAGAACAAATGCTAAAAATGCCTTGACAGACCTGGCTGGGGTTTGTGCTGTGGAGCATCTACAAGGGATTATGCTGTGAGTGGTGTTAAAGGCACAGCCCTGTGATTGTGGCCAGCACTGGAGGCTCCCCTCCTCTGGAGAAGGACAAAACCCACAGTTTTGAGTAGGAAATCCTAATTTGGGCAAATCCTAACAAAGCTGAAGAAAGCCCTCATGCTTTCCCTTCTAAAACAGCTCCAATTCAGGCACCTCCCAGTGCTTCACCCATGGCAGTTCCCAGACAAAGCCCTGGTGGGATTCAAACAGCTCTGGAGGTTTTGGAAGCTGCAAAGCACTGGTGGCCAAGTGGGAACAATGGGCTCAGTGTCAGCAGCCCAACATCCCCTGGTCCTCCAGGCTTTTCCCTCTTTCCTGCTCAGCTCCAGCCCTTATTTTGGCAGGACAGACCAAAGGGAGGTCAGGTATCTGGGGCTCCATTCTCCTGCCACTGAGTCGCTGGAATTGATCTGATCCTTTCCAGGAGGCCAGGGGTGGAGGGGGCCATTCCAAGGATGGCAGGGAGTGTTTGGGTTTTTGATCCTTTTGAGATGAATTATGGGGAGGAAGCTGTCTGCTATCAGAGGAATTAGTCAAATTCCTTGTCAGATGTGCAATCCCATTAAAAATGCATTATCTGTTTTCAAAGCTTAAGGGTGGGTGTTGGTTGAGAGTCTTTAAAATATTATTGTAAACTTTCACTGAGAAAAAGTATTCCTGAGTCTTTCATGAGGGCTAATCCCACTTCAACTACTGTAAACCATCAACTTCTGGGGTGGCCTTCATGAGCAGTGCCATTATTCTGGGAAAATCCCCCTGGAAGATGCTCACATTTGGTTTATGACGTTATTAGCAGCTCAGCACTGAGCTGATTTGTTCTGATAATGATTCTGCACTTAGAGTTCAAACAGCTCCCTGAATCCACAGCTGAACCCATCCCAAATGGGATCCCCAACTCTGATAATGATTCTGCACTTAGAGTTCAAACATCTCCCTGATTCCAGGGCAGAACTCATCCCAAATGGGATCCCCAGCTCTGATAATGATTCTGCACTAATGTTCAAACAGCTCCTTGAGTCCAGGGTTGAACTCATCCCAAATGGGATCCCCAACTCTGATAATGATTCTGCACTAATGTTCAAACAGCTCCCTGAATCCAGGGCTGAACTCATCCCAAATGGGATCCCCAACTCTGATAATGATTCTGCACTTAGAGTTCAAACATCTCCCTGATTCCAGGGCTGAACTCATCCCAAATGGGATCCCCAACTCTGATAATGATTCTGCACTTAGAGTTCAAACAGCTCCCTGAGTCCAGGGCTGAACTCATCCCAAATGGGATCCCCAGCTCTGATAATGATTCTGCACTAATGTTCAAACAGCTCCCTGAATCCAGGGCTGAACCCATCCCAAATGGGATCCCCAACTCTGCTGCCAGCAAAGAGTCAGTTTGTGACCTTTAAATGTGTCTGCTCCTAACCTGAGCATGTAAAACGTAGAGGGAAGGAATCTCAGTCAGAGCTGGGAGGAATGTGCTGGTGGAGGGAAGCCACAGGTTCTTCTGTGAGGGATTAAGGGGATATCCTGGAGCAGTCAGTGTCACTCATTCTCTGGAGCACCTTCCAAGGAATTCTTTTAATAAGCAGATAAAGATGCCATGTAAACTTCTCCTTTTAAAGAATATATTAATTGCAGAACCACACATGCCTCCTATTTTTTTTTTTTTTTGTTCATTTTTGACATGTAAACAGAATTTGCAGGAAAGCCTCACAGATTTTGGATGCCTTTCACTGACACTCACAAGCCCAGCATGGCTCCAGCTGGATCTACAGTAGCCATGGCACATCACAAATGATGTTCTGGGGCCAGCTGAGCCCTGCTCCACAGGTTATTTCCCCAGACCTTTGCTCACTGGAATTACTGTTAAAGAACAGGGGGAATTCCAACACTTTTATTTGCTTCTCTGAGCATCGCTGGGGTGGCCACAAACCTGCAGATCAGTCTGTCCAACAAAGGCACATATTTTAATGATCAAAAAATAGGGTGGTCACATTTTTAGAGGAAGGAAACAGCCCTGGCTGGCAGAGTCTCCTTCCTAGCCCTGTGCCAGCACCGAGGGCCATGTTTCATGTTACTTTATTTTTCTGTTCCATGCGAGGAGTTGGCAGAAAAGAGACAAATTCCTCAGCTCTGGCTGGGTGCTCTGGCTCTTACAGTGACCATGTTTCCTGCCTGCATCTCTGGCAAGGGACTCAGTCTCTGTAACAGCTCCAGCTCTCCGTGTCACTGCGGGGTAATGGAGCCCAGCTTGGTGCTTATCTCCTGAAACACCTAAAAAATTCTGGGCTCAAATCACTTTCCACACCGCTGCCAGTCCACCTGTTAAAATATTTTTCAGACAACAAAGTATGAAAGGAGTAGAAGCTCATCAGGAGTGTTTGGGATAATGTTTTGTCCTTGAGGGCTTCTTTGGTTTTATTTTGGTGGTGGATAAACTCCCCCGAGGTCATAATTGGGATCAGTAAATGAATGCTGGAGAATGGAAAAATCACTTTTTCTTTAGCTAATCCATATAAAAAATCAGCCCAAAATTACAATTTGAAGAGAGTTTCCCTCTCTCCTCTGCTAAATAAATGAAAGGGCACCAGCAAATATTCCCCTCCACCTTCCCAGGCTCAGCAAGCAGTGAATCTTCAGAACCTTACAAAATTTCCAGTCCTGGTGCCACAGAGTTCCCATTGTCCCAAACATCAGAGGCAGCGCCCTGCCTGACATTGCCCAGAGAGCCTCACAACCCAGCAGAGCCAGCAAATAAAGAAATCTCTTGGATTCCGAGTGCTAAGCAGAGAACATGTGGTGCTCAGGTCCTCCCCAGCCCCACGAGGCAGCTGCAGACACGAGTTATTGCAAAGCTGCAAAGCAGAGCCGGTGGCACTCCAACATTTCCCTGTCCAGAATGGGTTTATCTCACATTTTTATGTTATTTCAACAAAGTGGAGTGTTTACCATAAATAGCAGGCCCTGCAGAAAGCCTGTTGGAACACTCCTCCTACTGTGAGGCAGCAGCCCCTCAAGCCTGAACCAATTTAGGGGAGGCATCGGCCATCTGATTTTAATATTAACAAGTGGAGCAAATTTGTGAGTGGGTTGTTGGCCAGTCCCATGGTGAGGGGCACCTGCAACCCATCAACACGGCTCAGGCAACAAGGTGTCAATGCAGAGGCAGAATAAAAACAGGAATTTGGCGTGTGCAGGGATCACTGGGCTCGTGGGGAGGTGTTAACATGCAGGAGGAGAGGAAACCTGCCTGGGGTTTGGGGCTTTGGTAGCAATGGCCCAGCTCTGAGAGGGGACAGGAAGGGTGAGGGGTGGCGCAGGGCACAGCCTGGGCTGCCCCAAGGCTCACCTGGGTAGGTGGGTGGGAGCAGGGCTTGGAGCTGGAGGTGGCAGAAATTGGCCTTGACCTTGTTTGGAGGGGCAGAGCTCCTGTGGCACCTGGGCTGGGCAGGTCTGGGAAAAGCTTGGAATGTGCAGGAGGGGCCAGGTGGATCCCTCAGCACAGAGCAGTCTCCTGAAGTCACCCTAAATGTTCCTGGAAGGGTCCTGGGAGGACCTTGGAAGGATCCTGGAAGGAAATTGGATGGAAATTGGAAGGACCTTGGAAAGATCCAGGAAGGATCCTGGAAGGACCTTGGAGGGATCCTGGAAGGACCTTGGAGGGATCCTGGAAGGATCCTGGAAGGAAATTGGAAGGATCCTGGAAGGGAATTGGAAGGACCTTGGAAGGATCCTGGAAGGACCTTGGAGGGATCCTGGAAGGACCTTGGAGGATCCTGGAAGGACATTGGAAGGACCTTGGAAGGATCCTGGAAGGACCTTGGAGGGATCCTGGAAGGAAATTGGAAGGACCTTGGAAGGATCCTGGAAGGATCCTGGAAGGAAATTGGAAGGACCTTGGAGGGACCCTGGAAGGATCCTGGAAGGAAATTGGAAGGATCCTGGAAGGATCCTGGAAGGAAATTGGAAGGACCTTGGAGGGACCCTGGAAGGATCCTGGAAGGAAATTGGAAGGACCTTGGAAGGATCCTGGAAGGAAATTGGAAGGACTTTGGAAAGATCCTGGAAGGACCTTGGAAGGACCTTGGAAGGATCCTGGAAGGAAATTGGAAGGAAATTGGAAGGAAATTGGAAAGATCCTGGAAGGACCTTGGAAGGACCTTGGAGGGATCCTGGAAGAACCTCGGAAGGATCCTTCCCAGCTGTGTCCCGAGCTATTGCTCACATATTTTGGCAATTTCCTGCCCTGTCTCACGGATTTCTCCCTCCTTGCAGCACCCAGAGGGTGATCTCAGCACGTTGCTGTGCTCTTTCCATCATGGGCCAGCTCCACGGGTGCATTTCCATTCTCTGAACAAGCACAGACCCACAGTGACACAAACAGGGGCTGTCACACAAACCTGGGCCCCCTCCTGATCCCACCTTCCCCTCGGAGAGGCTGTGTCCTGCTGGAGTCTGTTCACCTTCCCCTCTTTATCCAGGCTGGGGCTGCTGGGGCTGCTCAGCCTGGAGAAAATGAGGTTGTGTGGAGACCTCTTTGAACCTTCCAGGACCTGAAGAGGCGACAGGGAAGATGGAGAGGGGCTGTTCACCAGGAATTGGAGTGAGAGGACCCCTGGCACAGGTGCCCAGAGCAGCTGTGGCTGCCCCTGGATCCCTGGAATTGTCCAAGGATGGGTTGGACAAGGCTTGGAGCACCCTGGGACAGTGGAAGGTGCTCCTGGATGAGTTTAAGGTTCCATCCAGCCCACCCCATTCTGTGATTCTCTTGCTCAGCCAGCCTTGACTTGGCAGAATATTCCCCCTCCACTTCAGGGGGTTCACACCCCTTGGCAGAATATTCCCCCTCCACTTCAGGGGGTTCACACCCCCCTGGCAGAATATTCCCCCTCCTCTTCAGGGGGGTTCACAGCCCCCCTTTGCAGAATATTCCCCCTCCACTTCAGGGGGTTCACAGCCCCCTGGCAGAATATTCCCCCTCCACTTCAGGGGGTTCACACCCCCCTGGCAGAATATTCCCCCTCCACTTCAGGGGGTTCACACCCCCCCTTGGCAGAATATTCCCCCTCCTCTTCAGGGGGTTCACACCCCCCTGGCAGAATATTCCCCCTCCACTTCAGGGGGTTCACTCACCCTTGGTAGAATATTCCCCCTCCACTTCAGGGGGTTCACACCCCCCTGGTAGAATATTCCCCCTCCACTTCAGGGGGTTCACTCCCCCCTGGCAGAATATTCCCCCTCCACTTCAGGGGGCTCACACCCCCTTGGCACGTGGGGACTTTCCTGTGTCACGGTCACTCTTCCTCACACCTGGAGTGACACCAGCCCTCCTTCTCCACCCAGCTGAACCCCCCTGAGCCCACACTCTGCTTTGCCAGTCACTGTTTGCTGTCACTTGCCATGGCCTCTTCCCTGGAGGTAAGAAAATAACCTGGCTCAGCCCTTCCCTTGGGAATCTGTTGTTTTGGCATCCTGTGAATGACTGGTTTCAGGCGAGGCTGTCAGTGTCCCTTGCCAGCAGCCAGGTTTTGGATGTTTGCTTTGGGAACGTTTTGTGGTTGAGTGGCTGTGTTCCATTCCACATGTAAACACGGGTGAAAGTCACATTTAACAGTTCTAAACACTTGGACACTGGTCAAAGGGGCTACTCCACTTCTCTTTATTTCATACACTCAGATTTTGCATAAAGCACAGAACAATTTCGTAGCAGGAATGCCCGGGACCTGCCAAATGTAGGATTTTGTTTGATTTGATTTTTAAAAATGCCTAGCACACAAACTGAGCCTTTCTTTGGAAGGAGATATCGAGAAAGCAAAGCTTAATTGACTCTCAGACTGAACAACTGGAGTCATGTCTAAAAGCGAAGCTGCCTTTTCCCAGCGTGTGCTCCCACTGGAGGCCACTTTCCACTCCTCTTTGCATGAGCTGGAACCACAGCAGCCCCCCACAGGACTGTGCCAGCGTGGTTTGAGACTGGAGCTGGGTCTCCAGCTCTTCCATGGCTTGGTTTTTGCTTTCCCAGCCATCCCTTTGCTCCCAGCGATGCCAATCTGGTTCCTGGCCGTGGCCTCGTGCAGGAGTCTGGCTGCAGCACCAGGACCTGGGGTCTGCTCAGCAGTTTTCTGAATCCAAACCTTTTCCTGCTTCTCCGTGTGGCACAAGGTGAATGTGTTGGGGCCTGTGTGTTGGGGCCACCTCATTTTACACCCTGGCTTGTTTGTTGAGGACCAAGCACTGAACTCACACTCAGCAGAAATCCAAGTGCTGCTGCTGCTGTCCTTACACATATTTATGGTGATCTGACATCCTCTGTGTAACAAACCACCCCCCTAAATAGATCTATTTTAGCTCTAAATATGTCCTTCAGGCCTCCAAAAAATGCTTTTTTTTCTAGTGAGGGACCTGGGAACAGCACAGCTCAGCCTTGCAGGCATTTGCAGTTTGAGGGCACCTTCTGGCTCATTGAACTCTTGTGGTTTTCATGCCCAGCCTGGAGGGGATTGAGGATCTCTGGTAGCACTTGTTGGTGCTCCACAGCTTGTCTGCTCACATGATGCTGGCAAACTGCCTCATTTCCAGCTGCTAAATTGCATTCAAAGGCCATTTAAAATACTTTCCTAATAAAACTTGCCTATAAAAATAGTTACTATAGCTGCTGCAAGGATGTTCTAGGAGCTGGTCCAAAAGACAGTCCCTGCTGAGATGAGATCCACCCTGCTAAAAAAAGCTGAGGAATTGCAGCCTTAGCAGGATTCCAGCAGGAATGAGCAGCAGCAAAGTGGCAGAGGAAGTGTTAATCAAAGCTGGGGCTCTCTTAGTTAATGCACAGTCACTGCTGCAGCTGATGGATCAGATACAGAGCAGGGCTTGCTGGGTAGGGTTTCTGAGCTGTTTAAATATGTTACAGCTTGGCTTTTAAACGAGAAGAGCTTGGATTAATTGAGTAAGTGGCACTTAAGAGATTGCAGTTGAGGAGGACGTGGAGTGTGGCTAAACACAGCCTGGGTGTTCGCTGGCTTTGCCCTCTCCCAGTCCCTGCTGCTCTTTCCCTTTTTCCTCCTCCTTGCTCCGTGCCTGGGGACACAGCAGAGCTGCTGCAGCTTTCACTGCCAGGGAGCTGGGACATGCAGCTGTTGCCATTCTTTGAGCACAGGAGATGGCAGGGCAAGCAGAGCCAGTGCTGCTGAAAACTCCTTTCCTTTATTCAGAGCAGCTCTGTTGAGCTCAGCCCAGCTGCAGGGGCAGGGAGGGGTGGTACAGGTGGTACCTGCTGTGCCCTTTGCCATTCCACCTCAGGGCTTGAAATTTATATAAATCTTATCTTAAGGATGTCCTAAATTCCAGCTGCAGTGACAGATGCAAGGAAAAGCACAAATATCACCTTAAAGCTGGTACAGGTGTTGTCAACACTTCTGGTACTTCAGAAAAACTCAGTGTGAGCAAATAACCTTGGCTTTAATTTGGATAGTGGGGGCCAAATCAGCTTTGTTTAGCAGATTTGCTGAAGGGATTTAACAGATTTTGTTTAGTTAAAGATCCCAAAATCTGTGGTTTTATATTTTAGTTTTATATTCTAAGAAAGCAGAAGGATGAAATAAATTATATCCTTCCATGTTGTGCCTCTCACAGGAGATCAAAAATTAAGACAGAAATTATGGAAAAATCTCATTCTAAGTGCCCATTCCTGAATTAAACATCTTAGAAAGGATTATTTTCTCCAAATGCAGCAGAAACTCCCAGGGGCCAACACTTCCCTCTGAGCTTGGACATCTCCTCTCCCTTCTCATGCAGGGCAGGGGTGTCTCTACCTCAGCCCCATCCAAACAGCTTTAATTTCTCCTTAAACAACTTTAATTTATCTTTTTGTTATCAATTCAGCAAGGAAAACCTTCCCGGGTCCTTCTAATTTGTGGAAACCTCTTCTCCTCCTCAGCACTTTGTCCCAGGACAGAAAATTGCTTTTCTTCCTATTTGGACATGCCTGGCTCATATTCCAGCTGCCACAAATAGCTCAATTTCTCTTCTTTCATCAGGAGTTTTTCCTCCTGTGCCGTTCCAGGGGCAGGCAGGCCTGGGTTCTCTCTGCAGAAGGGACAGCAGTGACAGAGGAGCTGTCAGGGAGCTGCTCCCACTCCACCCTTTGCTCAGAACTGGGCACCTTGGTGTGTTCTCACTGGGGGTTTAGGGGCACACCTTGCAGAAACTCCTCCTTCACACACCTGAACCCACACCAAGGGTAAAAGTGCACATCTCCAAGCACACCTGGAACTTTTAAAAAGGCTTTTTACTCTTCTGCTCCCCCCAAAAAAGCGGAATAGTTTGATAGACCCAGAGTTTTTCCATGAGTCCTTTTGGAAATGGGTGATTTTTGATATTTTTGTTTTTTCCTGTACCACCCCTTGCTCTCTCCTCAGTCTTTGTTTGGGATTTCCAGAGAGAAATTGTTGCAAGGCTTTTTGTTGTGTGGTGAAACCAAACCTGGGACATTTGGGATTGATGCAAATAAACCAGCAAGCATGGAGCAACACGAGGTGCAGACTTTCTGCCTTGGGAATGGGCTCTGCTGCTCTGGCTGCAAGTGGAAATTGTCTCATTTGGGAACGATGAAACATTGCTTTCTAGTGCTAGAAAATTGCTTTCTGTGAATTTCTTCTGTTCTTTAAGCTTACAGGGCTTTGAAGTGTGTTAAAATGTAAATTTTCAGGCTGCTAATTGAGCTGTTCTAACAAGACCTAGGATTGCAGGAACGCTCTCCAGGAATGGGTTTGTTCATTTCTGTTTTTATAGGAAGCTGTGGCACAGCAATGTTGGGGTGTTTTTTAGTTAATTCTAAGTGAAATAGAAGAACTTTTCCTTAGAATGAGATTTTTCCATCCTGTATAATTTCTGTCTTAATTTTTGATCTGCTGTGAGAGGCACAACATGGAAGGATATCATTTATTTCATCCTTCTGCTTTCTTAGAATACAAAACTAAAATAAAAAACCACAGATTTTGGGATCTTTAACTAAACAAGATCTGTTAAATCCCTTCAGCAAATCTGCTAAACAAAGCTGATTTGACCCCCATTATCCAAATTAAAGCCAAGGTTATTTCCTCACACTGAGTTTTTCTGAAGTACAACACCTGTACCAGCTTTAAGGTGATATTTGTGCTTTTCCTTGCGTCTGCCACTGCAGCTGGAATTTAGGACATCCTTAAGATAAGATTTATATAAATTTCAAGCCCTGAGGTGCCCGTTTGGACCCGAGTGATGCTCAGCCTGGGTGGAAACCAATAAATATTTAGGACCTCACTGCAGGCGCGTGGTTTTTAGTGCGAGTTGCTGCCTGGCCATCACAATAACCCTCTCTGCCAGTAGGTGGGGTTCCAATCCTGTCAAAAACAACCTGGGAAGGCCTGCTGGCTTCTCTGGCGCTTGCACCCACAAGCTGGCCACATCTGGAAATGTTTGATTTGATATAGTGTCGTTTTACATTGCAGAAATGAGCGTAAGCGGTTTTTTAACCCACCAAGTGAGAAATGTGATCTGGGTTTTACTACCGACCCTTTAAATAAAAACCAGATCGCTTATTAAACCATTATCTATCAAGGATATGGAAAAGGCTTGGAAATATCCCAGGATCAGGGCTGGAATTGGAAGGGACACATTTCTGTCTACTGTCCGGCCCTGATGGGCAGGAGGGCAGAGCTGAAATATCTCACAGGAGGGGAAACAAATGCAGGGAGACAGGAAAAAGGAACAAATTCATCTCCTCTGCCTGCATCTGCCTCGGCTCTGACCATCCCCACTGGGTGCTGAAATGTGTTATCAGGTGTTGCTTGTTATCAGGGCTGGGGTGAAATCTTCTCTCATGAGCTTGTTGAGCAGGAATAGATCAGGGAGACCCAGCACTTCCCAAACCCCTCCTCAGCGGAGGCTGTCAAACTCCTGCATTTAAAAACATGTATTTTAAAGGCATTTAAAAGCTTGTATTACCTTGGTTGTGTTACATTGCATCACACCCAGGCAGAGCAGGGAGACCCAGCACATCCCAAACCCTCCTCAGTGCAGGAAAAGACAGCAAGAGGAGCAAACTCCTGCATTTAAAAACATATTTTTTAAAAGCATTTAAAAGCTTGTATTGCATTGCATCACACCCAGGCAGAGCAGGGAGATCCAGCACATCCCAGACCCCTCCTCAGTGCAGGAAAGTGTAAGAGGAGCAAACTCCTGGTTTTGAAACAGCTCAGAAGTGTGGCACCCTTTGTGCCAGCTCTGAATTGGCACTTTTTAACCCTCTGTGAACTGAAACAGATTTCTTTGTGTCCCAGAGGATTCACCCGGGTTATTAAAACTCATTCAGCCCCTGTTTTCACCCCTCTTTGATGCTTCCTCCTCCATGAGGGCACACCCCACTGGCTTTGACAGAGCACAACCCTCTGAATTGTGACAGTTGGCATCTGAAATGAAACAAAGATCAGATCTGAGATGGATTTTTTGGTTTTTGGCCATCATGTTGCATTTAGAAGCTTGTATTACCTTGGTTGTGTTACATTGCATCACACCCAGCCCAGTCAATGTGTCATAAAGCTGCCTCATGTAATTGGACCCTGCATAAATGCACCAAAATGCCCCTGAAAAGTGATATTTCATGCTTGCCAGCTATGGCCTCGGCAAAGATTAAATCCACCAAAAGTAGGTGTGTCCAATTGTTCGTTTGGATCAGCAAATAATTCATTACCCACATTATCTTTTTTTCTGAAATGTCACTCTGTGCTATAAATCACTACAGGGCCTGCTTCAAATGCCAGCACAGGGATTTGTTTGAAAGGGAAAATGAAATTTTAGGGCCAACTCACACAGCAGTTTCCCCCCTGAAGCAGGGCTGCCATCTCCAGAGGCAAAGGGGCTGCTCAGAGGATTTTCCTGCCTTGAAATTTTGATTCTCCCTGGGCTGAGTTTATTCCTGTGGAGACTCCCACCCACCCACAGCCTGGAAATCCTGAGGGGAGCAAAGTGGGAATTGTGACTGGAGCTCTGGGACCCCCCTGTGTGCTCTCTTTTGGTGAATTGTCTCAGGGAGAAGGAGATTCTGCTCTCCTTGTGCCTCCCCTGCCCCGCTGCAGGAGCTGGCTGTGGCAGCAGGGCAGGCCTGGCTTTCAAATCCATCCCTCCAGCCTGGGATGAAGGGACAAGGACAAGAACAGACTCGGGATGTCACTCAGGATGTCCTGGGTGGGAAGGGATCCACAGGGATCATCAATCCAACCCCTGGCCCTGCACAGAGACCCCAAATTCCCACCCTGGGAACGTTGTCCAAACGTCCTGGAGCTGCCTGGGGCCGTGCCCATTCCCTGGGGAGCCTGGGCAGTGCCCAGCCCCTCTGGGGGAAGAATTTTTTCCTAAAATTGAGCCAAACTCCCCCCTGAGCCAGCTCCAGGTGATGTGAGAGGCCAGCCCAGCAGCTGGAGCTCAGGAATTCCCTTCCTGGGAAGGGAGGTGATCCCAAGGAGCTGCTCAGGTGGGAGCTGCAGGCGGCTGCTCCTGTTCAGGGCAGGTCCCTTCCACCCCTGTGCAAACAGAGACTCCAAAAAGCACCAGAAGGGAAGGGAAAGGCCAGGATTTGGTGTGGCAGCTCAAATTCCTGCCAGGGCCAGCTGGGGCCAGGCTGGGCAGGGCTTGCTGAGGGATGAAAATCAGTGTGTGGGGTTGTGGCTGCTCCCAGCCCCACTGGAGGGTGGGCAGGGACTTTTTGGGAATGTCAGGAATGCTCAGTGGGCACAGGCAGCCTCTGCCATCTCTGAGGCACTGCAGAGTTGTTGGCTCTCAGCACAGGAAGCTCCCAGGTTCAGGCTGTGCTGAGGATTTTGACCAAGAATTGCCTCAACAAGTGAGTTTCTGAAATGCTGATGGGGCTGGGGGAAAATAGAATAGCACCTCTGGAAGCACAAACTGACCCTTTTCAGCAGTGGTAATTATGATAATTGTAAAATGTTTCAGCATCATTTCAAATTAGGGATTTGAAAATTTGAAAAAAAATTCAAATTTTCCGATTAGGCTGCAAGTGTTGGGAGTTTCCCTCTTTTGAGAGTGATGACATTAAAGATCATCCCATTCCACCCCTGCCATGGCAGGGACACCTCCCACCATCCCAGGGGGCTCCAAGCCCTGCCCAGCCTGGCCTGGGACATTTCCAGGGATGGGGCAGCCACAGCCTCTGTGGGCACCCTGTGCCAGGGCCTGACCCTGTGTCAGACCCATTAATTAGCCACATAATTAATTAATTAACCTCAGGAGGTCTTTTTCTAGATTAATTCAGGAAGGGAGATGTATCCAGGTGGTTATTGCCATTTAAGTGCTGCATTTTGCCAGTACATTCATGAAATATCCTGAATATCCTGGAAAGAAAGTTGGAAAGAACTCACAAGGATCACCCAGTATCAAGTCTCTGTGCTGTTATGGCATCACTAAAATTTAATTTTTTTGTTGTTGTTGGGAATATCAGGGAGCCCCATTTGTTGGGAATAAAGCAGGATTTATTCTCTGCATTAGTTAATGGCACTTCCTCCCCTCAGCCAGCATTCTGACTGGAGGGGAAGAAGCTCAAGCAGAGCAGCAAAACTCTTGGTAACACTTTAACAGGATTTATTAAGTTTGTTTGCTTGAATAAACAGAAGAATCCTCGAGCACTTTCTCCTGAGGATTAACAAGGAACCTGGTGGCCTGACACTGTGATTTCAGGATTTTATGGCTGTCTTTATCCTCAAGTACACCCACAGATCCCAAATTTTATCTTTTTTAGGTGGCAGGAGGGACCTTGACCCTGAAGTGAGCATCTGGATGGGTGAGTTCCTCAGCTCATGGCTTTCACAGTGTTTCTCCAGCTGGTTTAAAAGCCAGTCAAAAAAAAGTTAAAAGTTGCAAAAAGTTTTAAAGTTGCAGTCCACTAGGTTCAAAAGATTCATAAATCTGTGTCCCAAAATTGCACCAGCACCAATTTGCAGGGTATTTGCTCCACACAAACCCTGATCCATGCTAATTTTAGGAGCCATTTTTACATCACTGAGAGTGAAAAACATCACACACCTCTGCTGTGAGCATCAGCTGGGAAGAAATGACATTGTGATTCATGCCCAGGCATAAAAGTTTATTTTATAGCAATTATTTAATGCCTGTTACACCCCAGTCCCTGTCTGAGTGTGAACCTGATTTCATGTTTCCCCACGTGCTTTACACTCAATTCCTGCCACCTCTCCCTTGTTGCCTTGCCCAGGTAATTAGCTGTGCCACATTTGGGGCTAATTAGGAGAAACTCCAGGCTGCTGGTGCAGTCCCACACTTTGAGAACTGCCTGGAATGGGTGGTTCTGATCCATCCCTGCCCCAGGAGAGCAGCACCAGTGCCTCCAGCTGAGCCACTCCTGAATTGTGGAGCTGATTGATCCATGATAAAGAGCCTGATAAACCCTGCTGGTTTCTCTGGGACACTTCTGTGTCTTTGGGGGATGAGTTATCCTGCTGGGCTGGCTCTGAGCTCCTGAACCAAATGCAGGTTTGAATATTCTCAAGTAATTATGAAAAACCCCTTTGGGTTGGGTTTGGTGCTTAAATCCATAAATTTCAGTTCATTCTCTGCTAAATCTCTTCTCTGAGCTTATATATTCTACTTATCCTGCACATTTCTTTGGGTTTTTTTTGCACAAAACCCTTGGGTACCACTGAAGAATTCTAGTTTTTGAAACACTCTGAATGCCTCCTATTGAAACTCTTTCACTCTGAACCATCTTTTCATGCCTATATTGAAAATATTAACAGCCTGCTCGTGAAAGGAAAAAAAACCCCAAGTTTCCATGTCCATATGGAAAATGACTGAAGGGTATGGATGAAATTAGGGCTTGCCTGTTGGAACATTAACAGATTTGTCACACTGTTAGTCCCAGCTAATCCATGCAGAGTTGGGAAGAAAGCAATTCAGGGTGGATTTGGGAGCTCCTGGCTGTGGGAAGGGCCCTCCAGAGTGCAGGGATGCTCCTAAAGCCTCCTAAACACCCAAATCCTGATTTGCACCTGGAAATCACCTGGCAGGGGAACTCACTGCATAAATCGATGTGACAAAGCTGTCGTGGAGCGCTTGAATTTGGACATGTAAATCCATTTTTCTTCATCACAGATCCATGGAGAACCTGGCTGCAGCCCAGGAAAAGGTGTGGGAAGAGCCTAACAAAGGGGAACAGGTGACACAGTGCAGGTGCAGGTGGGTGTGGGCTCCCTGAGGGCTCCTGGGTGACAGAATTGGGCTGGAATGTCCAAATTCTGCTGTGGTTTTGGCACAGCTGAAGACCCCCAAAGTTTGATGTGCTGTGGGTAAATGTGCAAGAGCCCCAGCCCTTGTTCAGCAGAGATCAGGGAAGGGTCCTTGGTCTGGCCCTGGTATTTTATCCAAACAGGCTTTGAATCCAAATAAAAGATGCCAAAAACTCCTGCAATTTTCCCATCCATATTCATCCAGAGAAAACTTAGGAAATCAGTGCATCCTGCTGCATTTCCCAGTGCTTGTCCAGCATGAAGGATGAACTGTGCTCCAGGCTGAAGCTCTGCTTTGATCTCGGGGTATTCCTGTTACATTTCTGCCGGTTTTAGCTTTTATCCCCAAATCTTTCAGCCTGGGAAATGGGGTTTGTGCACACACCTGAAACACAGGCCAAAAGACACAAAGGATGAAATGCAGAGGCTGGCACTTTCCTTTTGTAGTGTGGGGTTTGCTTTTTGGGGTTTGTGTTGCTGTTGTTGCTGCATTCCAGTTCTGATCCTATCTGTTAATATCCTAGCTTGGCTTCACTCCCTCGGAGTTTGATGTCCCAACTTTTCCTTGTTAGCACCAGGAAATCATAAGCTTATAGTGAGTGATAGCCAGTGGGTCTGGGATTGATTACAAACAAAAACCCCAGATAAGATCATAAATTTAACCCATCCCTGTGATGTGATCGTATCAGGATTCAAGAACGTCTCAAAGTTGTTTCCGATTTTCAGCCGCTTCATCTGGTTTCCATCCACCCCAGCTGGGAGCAAAGTCCTTTTGTGGTGGACTCTAATCCATGCCAGCCTGGGCTCGGGAGAACTCCTCATTTCTGTTATTATTGTGTTATAAAAATGGATAGAAATGCTTTAGGCAGGATGGACGTTTCAAGGAGGATCAGCTCAGGCACTGCTGAGACAAAACTGACTCGCGAAGAAGAGCACAGGGCTGATTTCCTGCCCTCCCATCCCCTTCCTACACTTTGGCTGCATCTAAACAACTCCAAAACTATGTTTTCACACCCTGAAAGTCAGGAGAGGAACACTGCAGCTAAAACCTGAAATGGGAACTTGAGAATTCCCCGAGAAGAGCAAAAAAACCGCGCTCAATCCCCGCAAACCCGACCGCGCCCCTGGTGTCACAGACACATCTTCTGAAAAATCCATTCATCAGGATCTTTTCTCCTGAGAAGCTGGGAAGCTTCAGCTTCTCCATGTTTTTCTGCTTTGAAATGGGATTTGGAGAATTGTTTACCCAGCTTGTGAAGTTGTTTTTACTTGATGACCAATGACAGCCACCTGTGTCGAGGCTGTGAGCAGTCACAAGATTTTATTATCATTCCATTCTTTTCTATTCCTTGCCAGCCTTCTGATGAAATCCTTTCTTCTGTTCTTTTAGTATAGTCTTAGTATATAATTTTATTTTATAATAATAAATTTCATAAAATAATAAATCAGCCTTCTGAAACATGGAGTCAAGATTATCATCTCTTCCCTCTAAAATATTTACAATAACTTCCCAGTCCCTATCCCCTATCCCAATACCAATCACCTTTACCATAACTTCCCAATACCCATCACCTGTGTTAGACAGTGAGTTTCTTCCTTAAACCAGTCCAAAAAAGTGCCACCATCACAGCAGGAGATGGAGGCCAAGAAGAAGAAGGAGAAAGGCTGGACACACCCAGATTCCTCCATCTTGCCCCCTGAACCCCCATCCTAAAAACCCCCAAAAATCTATTTTTCACCCTGTGATAAATCCATTATCATTCAAGGTTGGCAATTGTTTTTTTTTCCAAAGGCCCAGGGGCCTGGGGCTCTGTGCCAAGGTCTCTGAGCCCCCTGGGCAGGGGCTGGAGCCCTCCAGGGCAGCCAGAGGGATTCCCTGGGCTCTGCAGTTCAGCTCTCCACCTTGGCGGGGCCGATGCGCTCCCACCCATCGGCGGCCCCCTGGAACCAGGTGATTTAATGTTACTGCTGCTTTAACGGCCTCATCGCTGCTCTGGCTGCACAGGAGTTGTCTCCTGTGTGACTGTGCCTGGGAAAAATCTATTACTGGAGTGCCATTAATCTGAGGCTGCCGCCTCTGGCACTTTCTGACTCTTCTATTTAATGGGCCTCTGCTTCCGGAGCTCTGGAGACATGCTGTTTTCCTCTCTTGATCAGCTTTGTTTAATTATCAAAATATTTGATGCAGAAAATTGACATTAGTTGTGAAGGTTCCTGCCTTCCTCCTCCTCCTCTTCCTCCTTGCAGCCCTCCCTCCCCGCCCTGCAGTGACATTGAGATCTTCTGTGCGTTCCACCTTCACCTTAAAATAGAAAATCCCTGGGACTGCTGCCCTGGTGAGCCACAGGTACCTGCTGGGCACGCAGACCTGCACTCCTGTCTCCTTTCTGCACAGGTGACAGTGCAGCCAGCTGGAATTGCTGAAAACCTGGGAAGAAGGAGCCCTGTGAGCTGCTGTGCCTGGCTCCAGGCTGAGCTAACCCATAAATGAAGGCTCAGTGAGGTTCAAAGTCATGGGCGTCCCTTAGAGCTGAGATTTCTACTCTGGTTTCCTTCTCCTGTTGCCAGAGCTGGGAGCTTTAGGGCTTGCAGGTGTTTCAGGTGAGTTTTTTTACCCAGTGAGCACATTCCTCACTGCAGGGCTTTGGGATGGGCCCAAATTTAATGGCTAAAACAAAGATTATGGGCTAATAGTGGTGCCATGTCTGTCAGCACCTCCCTGAGCAGGGAATCCCTGCAGAAGTGCTCCCAACAGCCAAAAATCCCACTGGTGGTGAGCAGGCAAAGTTAACTGAGGTGAATTATGGCTCTCCCTGTGTGTCCTGAGCTGCTGGAGCCACTGTCACATGGAAGCAGTTCCTGTGCCATGGAGATGGTGCCATCATGGAAAAGAACCTTTCTCCAAGCCCAACCCAGCAGGTCCAGGGCAGGGAAATGTTTGGGCCCTGTTGTTTCAGCCAGGCCAGAGGAGCTGCTGCTTCCTCCTGGGATTGGAGCTCTGATCCTGCCAGAAGGATCCTCTGATCCTTCCTGGGGCCAGGGGCTGCTCTGAAGAGGGTCCCAGAGCAGTGCCACAGTCTCTGCCTCTTCTTTCTGCTGCCTCTCCACAAAGTGCAGCAAATGAAGGGAATTCCTGAGACCTGGAGCTGCTGGGAGGCAGAGCAGGGGAGCTCTGAGTGATGATGGAACACAACCACCTCTGCTGTGTCATTTCCTCAGCCATGTTCCTGTTTGCTCCACTGGAGCTTGGCTCCTTACCCCCAGCATTTCTCCTTCCCACGTGCTCTGCTTTCTTCACAGGACACACACAGGCCGTGAGGAAGGTGAGGAGAGTACAGATGGGGCCTTTAAACATGACCAAATTCACTGTTACAGGGACTTTCAACAGGCAAATCCCACCCCAGCAATGATTATCCACCTTCACCAGCAAAGCCTTGCATGCTGCTGTCCCCCTCAAGTTGCTGTTTGATGTTTGTGTGGTTTATTTGGGACTCTCTATAGAAATATTTCCATTTTTTTGTTTTTCCACTCTGTTTGATGTTTTATTTGGGACTCTCTATAGAAATATTTCCATCTCCTCTTATTAATTAAAATTAAAACCATTACATTTACTAATTAATTCCTATTAGAAGGCTGCCATAGGTGTTTGTACAAAGCATTTTGCAGCAGAAAATAAATACTATTTCACTGGAGCCAGAACATTTTGCAGAAGGACGCAGATTTTGATGAGGAAGCTTCTGGGCATCAGAGTTTTTTCTCCAGCCAGAGACAGAGGGACACTGAAGGAAGAGGTGACTGGGCAGGGGTGAGCTTTGCCACTGCAAGGATGATTTTGTTTTCACCCCATGCAAACAGAAACAAGTCCAAGGTCTGCAAACTTTGCAGGGCTGGCTCAGAGCTTTGCTTTCAGCTGCTGCTGTGCTCGGCTGAGCCCTGCCCGAGGAGGGGAAGTGGCTGGGCTGCATTGGCACCTCCATCCCAGCTGGAGCAGGGAATGGGCCTGATATTGCCCAAAAGACAACTAAAATGGTATTTTTTGGGCTCAGGTTTTGAGCAAGTTTTCAGCAGAGCTCCCACTCTGCCTTAAATAAAACCCAAATGGATGATACACAAAATCCTGACCTGTTAGTTACTGATCTTTGGCAGTGTAATAAATTTAAAAAAAGAAGGAAGGAACAAGGTTTGGGGTTTTTTCCCCATCCTCTCCCTTTTTGCAAGGTTTAATCTTGTGTGGCTTTAATTTTTCAACCCCTCTCTCCCACTGCTTTTATCCTTGGAATATTATTGTGGAGTTACCTGTGTGTGGTTCTGGAATAATCCATGCCAGGCAGCTCTGGAGCACTCAGATAAATGGGGAGTGCAGGAGAGAATCAAATTCAGGCTCTCCTTGTGAATAACCACTGCTAAAGGCTCAGGGATAAACCTCAGTGCTGTCTGGGGCTCAGAAATGCAAAGCTGCTCAGGCAGCAGAAATCCACTGCATCCCAAATCTGGGCACCAGGAGAAGGAACACCCCGAGCTTCATTTGTACTGCAAATGAAAATAATCCTAGAAACACAAACCACCAAGGTGCAGAATGGGCTTTCCAATTCATAAGCACAAGCCAGCACGAGTTAAAAACCTCTTGGTCTCTTTGCTGAGTGCCCCAGGCAATAGTTTCCATCTATATTTCTCCGTGGTCAGAAGTCAGAGCAGACCAGTGCTATCTAAGACCTTGACTTTTTTTCCCTGACAGTTACAATTATTACAGCCCGGGGGACTCATTTTCTCAGTCTGGCCACCCGCTGACCTAGCCTGCAACCAGAATACACTTTAAAACAAACAAACACCGGCTCAGCTCCCCTCTCCTCCTCCTCCTCCTCCTCCTCCTCCTCCTCCCCCAGCCCAGGAATATTTCCCCAGCACCCCTCGCAGAAGGATATTAGCCACTATTGCTGAAGGCACAATCACATTATCAGCACCATTCTCTCTCCCTCTCTCCCTCTCCTCCCCCCAAAGATAAATTTTTTATGTTGCTATTTTCTTCTCTTTTGTATTTGGCACTCGATATTTCCGTGATAAACTGCAGAGCTGCTGCTAAATGGGCCCTGATACAACTTCATAAATCCATAACAACATCCAGGCTGCACGGGCCGGGCTCCTCGGGATCCTGGGAGATAATGGCTGCTAAATGAAAGTTAAGCCTTCCTGGAAGGAAAGCAGATATTTATCCTGCAATAATTAATGGCACGGAATCAGCTGGGTGAAAATCCTGTTCCTCCTCCCTGATTGTGGCCCTGTTGGAGCCCCAAACTCCTCGGGATGAATCTGTAAGGAATACACAACTAATAATTTTTTTTTTTTTTTTTTTTTCACTTTGCTGTTGTCTGCTGCTGCAGCCAGGAAATGCCCACACTTAGTCCAGATTTATTAAGCCACACTTTGGAGAGAAGTCAGAGTGAGGTGCCCACTGAGCTGAGGGGATTCAGTGAACACAGAGAGAATAAATCCAGGGCTTGGGCCTCACTAAGGAGAGCCATGGAAGGGGAGAGGATTATATATTATATCTTTTATTAATATTCATTATATCTTATACTAATATATATAGATAATCATATCATACATATCATATCTATATATATCTAATTCCTATCATATATATTCATATCATATCTAGTAATAATCTATAAAATATATCTCATATCATTATCTATATCTAATATCTTACGTATACTATATATATTATACAATGATATTATTATCTATATCCTCTCTATATTATCATCTTATTTACTTATCATTTTATCTTAGTGTCCGTCACCTTCTACTATCTTATCACCTCCGCTTCTCTCTCTCTATATTATCTCTCTCGCTCTCTCTCTCATCGCTCTCTCCCTATCTCTCTCTCACATCATCTACCCAAACGACTACTGACGAAGACCTTGTGGCTGTCTGAGACACCTTTGAGTGTCTTAGGACGGACCACTTTGTGTGATTGGCTGCTCCTCACAACACTTTTGGCCGAATCTACTTGACAATCATTTTGGGTAACCATTTCTATCCCTTCTCACCATGTCCACAACACCGGAGCGTGGATCGAGACACGCTTTGTTTTCTCTTCTTCTCTGGACTTTTCATGACCTTTCCAAAGAAAAATCCTTAAAATCCCGTGCCTGCTGCATTCAAGACTGTGTAATCAAACACAAGAACACTCATTTACACATCAGTCTATGCACTTCTATTAATTAAAGCTCTTTTTGAAATGTTTGTACAGAACAAAATCTGTCTTCTAAATGTTTGCAAGAAGCAACAAAACAAACAAATAAACCGAACAAGAGGTACTGAGTTGGACAAGAAGCAAAATTTGCCAAATAACAGAGTTTCAGAATCACAGAGTCACAGAGGCTGGAATGTGTTTCTTTCTCCAGATCTTTGTTTGAACATTTAATGTTCTTTATTCCATGAATATAATTTCAATATCAGAATCATAGATGTATGGACTGGCTTGAGCTGGAAGGGCCCTTAAGGATTATCTAGTCCAGCCTGTGGTGGGCAGGGACACCTTCAACTAGACCAGGTTGCTCAAAGCCTCATCCAAGCTGACTTTGAACACTCTCAGGGATGTGGTGGCCACAACTTGTACAGGCAACCTGTGAAGAGTTGTGGCCACAGGGAGAGAGCAAAAAAAGGCACAGATGGAAGGAGAGGTGCCAGGTTCAGGCAGATCCTCCTGCCATGGAGGCATCTCAGGTTCTCCTGGAGTGCACAAACCTTCCTCTGTTCTCATAGTTTAACATTCCTTAAGTTTTTTTCCAATGTTTTAGCAGTTTTTGTGTGTGCAGAAAGTAATTGAACCTGGCTAAATTCTCACCACACAATTAGGACAAAACATTCCCCTCAAAGCTGCAGGGAGGTTTTCCAGCTGAATCATCCCTCTGTGTCCTGGAGACATGGAATCACAGAATCCCAGAATGTTTTGGGTTGGAAAAGACCTTAAAGATCAACTCATTCCAATCCCCTGTCCTGGGCAGAGAACCCCCCTCAGATCCCATTTGTGCCCAGTGAAAATGTTCACAAAATGCTGGGGTTTTTTGGGTATTCCTTCATCTTTCTGTGGAAACAGCATTTCCTTGTTGAATCCCTGATAAGAAGAGTGGTCAGAGTGTAAAAAATTGGGATGGAGGTAACCTGTGAGTGCTCACATGAGGTGCCTTCAGCTCCTGCCACATGCACACAAAGGTTTGGTTATCTTTCCAGGAAGAAAGGTGAAATTATCCCAGCAGAAGAACATTAAACAAAACGCTTCAGCAATCTCTGAAATCCCTGTGGTTTTGAGATGAGCTGTTTTCCCTGTGACAACATTGATGGCAGGATGAATTCATGCATAAACACACACCTGGAGGTGCATTCAGGAATCATTCCTCTAATTCCCTTTCCAAAATTCCTCTCCTTTCTTGACCAGAGCCTTTCCTAATTGCTGAAATGCCATCAACCAAAATGAAGCCAGGCCTGACTCCCACAGGACTCCCAAAACTGCAGCCCAAAGCCAGGGGCACGAAGCTTTTAGGCTCTGTAGAAAAGCCCAGTGAATGGCAGGAGGAACCCCAGAAGATTTTCCAGAAATGCACCCCAGGGATGAGGAGGAGCTCAGTGGAGGAAAAGCACCCAGGGCTCTGCATTCCTGCTCCTGGGCAGTCAGAGGTGTGGATGTGGGGAAACCCAGGGCCCAGGAATATTTCTGTGTCTGCTCTGGGGTGCCCTGACCCCCAGGGCAGCACTGACTCTGACCCTCATCCATGGAGAAAGTTTCCCAGACTTCAGGAGAGACTGGTACCCACAAAAGTGTGCAATAGATCATAGAGAGCAGTGCAGGTGTGTCACTGGGTGAGAAATTGAGGGTTTGGGATTTTTTGGATGTTGTGGATGGCAGCAAGGTGGAGGGCACAGGGTGCTGTCCTGGGTTTCTTCTTCTGCTTCTTTTTCCTCCTTCTGCATGGGTTTGGGTGGCATTTTGGAATTGGGCAGAAAAGTCTGCACTGCAGCTCTGTGGGATCAGTTCTTGGGTTAAAAGGGAAAATAATCCAGGAGTCAGCTCTTAATGGGACAGTTCAGTCTCACAAGCCCTTGGACCAAGAGATTGTTGGGCATTTTGTGCCTTGTAATGAAAAGCTGAACTCCCAGCAGTGAGATGTTTCACTGATAAGGAATAATAAACACCTGAGTCCAAACGTGAATTACTGTCTGAGTGCCTTCAGTGCAGACCCAGAGAAACCCACAATGGCACCCCCACATGGATGCTGAGACCTGCTCAGAGAAGAAAGTCAGATAAACTTTCCCAGGCATTGCTCTGTGAGCTTTTGGGAAGTTTCAGAGAAGGAATTAAATCAATTCTTCATCTTTGTGGCTGGTGTTGTTTTCTCATGAGAACATTTACAGGAGGATGCTGGGAGGGGCATTGATTGAGGACCAGTCAGCTCCACCTGTATCTCGTGGTCTGTAAAAGTGTGTGGATTTTAATAAACTGGGATTATCAACCCCATGAGTTGCCGTATTTATCCATCCTCCATGTTATAGACACACATTATAATTTTGGCTTTTCTCAAATATCAACCTGGGTTTTACATGTGTGGTGTCAAAGTAACTTTATTATAAAGATATAGTTTTTATTTCTGTTTTTAATTAAGCTTAGAGAAATAGCTGCTTGTGTTAAAATGCCTGCTTGGGTGGGATAACACCCAGTGCACACAGGATGAGGACACCTGTACAGATCTGCCACCACCTGAACTCAGTGTGACCAAGGCCCAGCACTGAATATGATGATAAAAATGGACCAAAACCACAGCCAAGGAATACCCATGCTCTAAAAAGGCAGACCCAAGGAGGGGCCATGTAAAAAAATGTAAACTAGATTGGGAAAAAGTTTAGTGTGCATAATTGTTTATGAATCTGCAACAGGCTGATGGAAGGGAGAAGGGATTCAAGGGGTAGCCCTGAAGATGAGTGGGCTCTTGGTTGAGCCAGTTACATTTGCTTTGTGCTCCTTGTCTCCTATTGTCCTTTAATAAACTTTTAAAATTTTTGCTCTGTGCTCCTTGTCTATTGTCCTTTATTCACCTTTTTACATTTTTGCTCTGTGCTCCTTGTCTCCTTTTGTCCTTTATTCACCTTTCTACATTTTTGCTCTGTGCTCCTTGTCTCATATTGTCTTTTATAAAACTTTCTACATTTTTGCTCTGTGCTCCTTGTCTCCTTTTGTCCTTTATTCACCATTTTACATTTTTGCTCTGTGCTCCTTGTCCCCCATGGCCCTTTATTAAATTTTTAAAATTTTCCCAGTGAAGTGGAGGTGTTTTCCACACTCAATACAACGGCGACACAGAACATCGAGGAGCTCCACATCCCACAGAGAACAGGAGGAGCTTTGAGTGCCTGGTGGGAGAAGCAGCAGGTCAGAGCCTGTGGAGGCTTTTCCATGCCCTCCTGGCAGGTCAGAGCCTGTGGAGGTGTTTCCATGCCCTTTTTGCAGGTCCCAGCCCCTCAGGTCACAGCCTGTGGAGGTGTTTCCATGCCCTCCTGGCAGGTCCGAGCCCTTTGGAGCAGGGCTGTGGAGGTGTTTCCATGCCCTCCTGGCTGTTCCCAACTCCTTGGATCAGGGCTGTGGAGGTGTTTCCATGCCTTCCTGGCTGTTCCCAGCCCCTTGGATCAGGGCTGTGGAGGTGTTTCCATGCCCTCCTGGCTGTTCCCAGCCCCTTGGATCAGGGCTGTGGAGGTGTTTCCATGCCCTCCTGGCTGTTCCCAGCCCCTTGGAGCAGGGCTGTGGAGGTGTTTCCATGCCCTCCTGGCTGTTCCCAGCCCCTTGGATCAGGGCTATGGAGGTGTTTCCATGCCCTCCTGGCTGTTCCCAACCTCTTGGATCAGGGCTGTGGAGGTGTTTCCATGCCCTCCTGGCTGTTCCCAGCCCCTTGGATCAGGGCTGTGGAGGTGTTTCCATGCCCTCCTGGCTGTTCCCAGCCCCTTGGATCAGGGCTGTGGAGGTGTTTCCATGCCCTCCTGGCAGGTCAGAGCCTGTGGAGGTGTTTCCATGCCCTCCTGGCAGGTGACAGCTCCTCGAATGGTGCTCTCAGCTGGGCTCATCTGCATTTATCTGCAGGCAGAACAGCAGCACAAAGAGCATCCAGAGAGCTCACTGCTCCCAGTTTGTTCAGAGACAAGCCATCTTGGACTTGTTCAAAGCCCTTTTTATGGAATTCACACTCTGTGCCCAGCACTGGGAGATTGACTTTGGCTCTTGTGGGAACAAGGGAAGCACACGAACGCCTGCCTGGCTGCCAGCTGTGGGGGAGCTCTGGAAGGCCCAGGACAGTGAGGGTTACAGGCACCAAAACGTGGATGCAGAGCCCAGATGTGACTAAAGAGAGGCTTTGGGCCTCAAAGAGCAGGAGGTTCCTACTCCAGGAACCTGCAGGAACTGGAGGTTCCATCCAGTTGTCAGAACCCCAGAGATTCCTCTGGCTGCCCTGGAGGGCTCCAGCCCCTGCCGAGGGGGCTCAGAGCCCTTGGCACAGAGCCCCAGCCCCCTGGGCCTTGGATTTAACCCTTGGAAAAAACAACAATTCCCAACCTTGTATGAAGAATTACAAGCCAAGAAAGTCTAAGTAGAGTGATAGTGAATTTATCATGGGTGAAAATATAGATTTTTTGGGTTTTTAGGATGGGGGTTCAGGGGGCAAGGTGGAGGAATCTGGG
Source organism: Serinus canaria (assembly GCF_022539315.1). NCBI lineage: Eukaryota > Metazoa > Chordata > Aves > Passeriformes > Fringillidae > Serinus > Serinus canaria. Next base: position 5,169,048 of record NC_066334.1, on the reverse strand, counting down.
TGTGTCCAGCCTTTCTCCTTCTTCTTCCTGGCTTCCATCTCCTGGGTGATGGTGGCACTTTTGGATGGGTTTAGAGTAGGAGCTCACTGTCTAACACAGGTGATGGGGATTGGGAGTTATGGTAAATATTGCACAATAGTTTTTAGTATAAAAAGATAACACCACCCCAGGGGCAGGCAGAGTGCCTCTGTCTGTCCTGCTGAATGGACCTGGGCAGGACGGGAGAAAGAATTTTATAGTTAAGAAACAATAAACAACCTTGAGAATGAGACCTGAAGAGCTCTGACTCCTTCTGTGACTGCTGGGGTGGGAAAAGAGACTTTGTGACACACTTGGGGTCACTGTGAGCAGCTGAGACCCCGAGATCCAGTGGCTGGAGAAGGACTGGGAGGTAACACAAGGTAACACACCCGACCTGCAGGGTTTGCATCCCAAGCCACAGGTCCACAGCTGCTCCCTCCCTCTCCTCCTGCTCCTCCCCAGGCTCCAGCTGCACGGGAGAGGCCCCAGTTGGACTCATCCAAGGCCAGCTACCCCAATGGCTGCTGTGTTTTTCTTGCAGATGTTGCCGTAATTTTGTTGTGGTACAATTTGACGCACGGCTCCCCGCTGCATCCGAAAGGGGCACATTATCTCAATTAATGTTTCAGGCAAACACAGCACTGATAGTATTCATGGGACTAAAGACCATTACCATTTGCATGGTGACTAGCACAAGAATTATGACTATGTGTGTTTTCCGCAGCAAAATTTGCCCTCAGGCTCCTTTTTTTTTTTTTTCCCCCCCCCTCCTTTTTGGCTTGTGACAATGTTCCCTTTTTCTTCCTCCTTCTGTTTTGATTTCTACTTAAAGTTTTATGGCTCTGTCCCCTCCAGGGTGCTATTATCTTGTATGCTAATAGGGCTATGCATATTCTATTAGCGTTGTCAGTGTGAGATAAGAGGCACATTCTGTAAGGAGCACTCAGGGGGTAATAATCCCAGCAAGGGGTCTCAATGTTAGTACATTATCAGTCATCTTCACATTTCAGTGGAGCCTGTTTATGCACCTCTTCAGCCCAGACACCGAAAATTGCTGAATGTTTACGGAAACTGTTCTAGGGGAACATAATGGGGCTTGGAGATCGACTTGATAAAGGAGCCTTCTCCTTTTGTGGCTCTGCAGATCCAAGATGTTTGGAGCTGGGTGCAATAAGGAGGATAATAGGTTAGGATAATATGTCAGGAAAATGTGTTGGGTGGCAGTCAGCAGCTGGAAGGAGGGGCTTCAAGGAGAGGATGAGAGCAATCCGTGTTCCTTCAGAGATTCCTCTTTTTTTCCCCTCTCCTGGTTCACATTGAGACTTTTTCACCCTTTAGACTCAAGCTTGAGAGCCCACGGAAAGAAAATTGGGCAAATGTGTGGAGTAAAAAGGGAAATATCTTGGGATAATACCTTAGGATAATCTGTTAGGTGGCAGTTAGCAGCTGGAAGGAAGGACTTCAAGCAAAGGATGAGAACAATCTGTGTTCCTTCAGAGATTCCTCTTTTTTTCCCCTCTCCTGGTTCCCATTGATAATTTTTACATCCTTTAGGCTCGAACTTTCTCCTGGCATTGAGACTTTTTACGCCATTTAGGCCCAAACTTGCAGGGCCACAGAAAGAAAATGGGTGGCAGCACGTGAGGGGCAAATGGGTGCAATAAAAAGGAAAATATTTTGGGATAACATCTTAGGATAATATGACAGGATAATATGTCAGGAAAATGTGTTGGGTGGCAGTTAGCAGCTGGAAGGAGGGGCTTCAAGGAGAGGATGAGAGCAATCCGTGTTCCTTCAGAGATTCCTCTTTTTTTTCCCCCTCTCCTGGTTGGCATCAAGACTTTTTACACCTTTTAGGCTCAAACTTGAGAGCCCACGGAAAGAAAATTGGGCAAATGTGTGGAGTAAAAAGGGAAATATCTTGGGATAATACCTTAGGATAATCTGTTAGGTGGCAGTTAGCAGCTGGAAGGAAGGACTTCAAGCAAAGGATGAGAACAATCTGTGTTCCTTCAGAGATTCCCCTTTTTTCCCCCTTCTCCTGGTTCCCATTGATAATTTTTACATCCTTTAGGCTCGAACTTTCTCCTGGCATTGAGACTTTTTACGCCATTTAGGCCCAAACTTGCAGGGCCACAGAAAGAAAATGGGTGGCAGCACGTGAGGGGCAAATGGGTGCAATAAAAAGGAAAATATTTTGGGATAACATCTTAGGATAATATGTCAGGAAAATGTGTTGGGTGGCAGTCAGCAGCTGGAAGGAGGGGCTTTGAGGAGAGGATGAGAACAATCCGAGTTCCTTCAGAGATTCCTCTTTTTTTCCCCTCTCCTGGTTCACATTGAGACTTTTTCACCCTTTAGACTCAAGCTTGAGAGCCCACGGAAAGAAAATTGGGCAAATGTGTGGAGTAAAAAGGGAAATATCTTGGGATAATACCTTAGGATAATCTGTTAGGTGGCAGTTAGCAGCTGGAAGGAAGGACTTCAAGCAAAGGATGAGAACAATCTGTGTTCCTTCAGAGATTCCTCTTTTTTTCCCCTTCTCCTGGTTCCCATTGATAATTTTTACATCCTTTAGGCTCAAACTTTCTCCTGGCATTGAGACTTTTTACGCCATTTAGGCCCAAACTTGCAGGGCCACAGAAAGAAAATGGGTGGCAGCACGTGAGGGGCAAATGGGTGCAATAAAAAGGAAAATATTTTGGGATAACATCTTAGGATAATATGTCAGGAAAATGTGTTGGGTGGCAGTTAGCAGCTGGAAGGAGGGGCTTTGAGGAGAGGATGAGAACAATCCGAGTTCCTTCAGAGATTCCTCTTTTTTTCCCCCCTCTCCTGGTTCACACTGAGACTTTTTTCACCCTTTAGGCTCGAACTTGAGGGGCCACAGGAAGAAAATGTGTGGCAGCACGTGAGGGGCAGATGTGTGCAATAAAAAGGAAAATATCTTGGTATAATATCTTAGGATGGCATCTTAGGTGGCAGCTGGCAGCGGAAAGGAGGGACAGATCCATCCCTCAAGCAAAGGATGAGAACAATGCAGGTTCCTTCAGAAATTCCTCTTTTTTCCCCCCTCTCCTGGTTCCCATTGAGACTTTTTCACCCTGCAGGCTCCACCTTGAGGGCCCAGGGAAAGGAAATGGGTGTGAAGGGCAAATGAGTAACTATTTGTGACTCTTTGGGAGTTAGAGAACATTCCTGGGTGGCAGCAGCGGGCACTGGGCTGTGAAATAAATGTACAATGCCAGGGTTTTCCCCAGCTGGGCAGGCAGTGCTTGGATGTAATTCCTGTTTCTCCCACTCCACTCATGTTCCCACTAAAATTCCCAGAGATTCAGGGCTGAGTCCTCCTAGGGATGAGCATCTGTTCTGTCCCCACCCTCCACTGTGGCATGGCTTGAGCAAATCCATCATTTACCAAAAAAAAAAAAGGAGAATTTTTGTTTCTTTTCCCACTTTCCTGAGAGCAGAGTTTTGAGGGAGCCTTTCCCAGCGTTGGGCTTTTGTCGTGGAAGTTGCAGGAGAAAAAAGAAAAGCCCAGTGTCAGTTCTTTGTATGGAAGTTAGAAATAAATGTGCCTAAATGGAATTTTAATGGGGTTGCTGAGTATTTCTCAGTGATTTTGCAGTGACTTCTGACCCAGTGGATTTATGTGGTGGCACCTGGAATAGGATGGGACTCAAAGTTGTCATTTAATTGTGCTGAGGATGGGAAGAAAAGGAGATTTTGGGCATTTCTCAGGGATACGTCACTGGGTCTAAAATCATGGATTTCGTAACAAATTCAGTGCCTGATTTGGCACAATCAGGGGAAATTTTGGGCAAATGATCTAATGGGTAATAAAAAATAAATGAGAGGTGAGGAGCCACCCTCATATTCAAATGGACAAGCAATTTCTGGAGACAGGGAACTTTTTGTTGTTCCTGCAGAGAGACTTTTCCCTGAGCAGAACAGTGAGCAGGGCATGGGCAGCAGCTTAGGAGAGGCTGAGAATGTCACTCAGTATAAAAATGCAAATTTTTAAATGCAGAGGTGCCCAGCTGGGGCATCAAAACTCAACTCCTGCCTTCAGGAGGGAGAAAAAGGCTGGTTTGGATCACTTGTGTAGGACTTGAGGCTGCTCATGGGTGTGAACACTCACTCCTTCCTTTACAAATCCTTGTCCTTGACATTTCCAGACACATGGCTCACACCAAATGTATGCAGCTCCATCTCCTGAGGGTCCTGAGATTAAAACCCCTGCTTTCTCACCTTGTGATCTGGCATTAATAGCTGATAGAAAAACCACAGACATGACTGACATCTTCCCAGAAATGTGAGCCTGTGGAATTAATGAATGCCACGCAGGAAAGCAGGGGTCACTTTGGAAATAGGATTTCTGTTGCCAGCCATCCAGTCATGAACTGGACAATCTGCTGGGCTTTTTTTTTAGGTTTTTTAGTTTTTTTTTTTTTGCTTTTGCAGCGAGGAAAATTGGCCTGGAGAATAAAGGAGTTGGAAAATAAGCAGCTCTGTTTCTGTGGCCACTGGAAATCAGGCTGGCTTCTGTTTGTGTGCCCCTCAGCACGTTCCTTGGCTGCTCAGTTCTGTATCCTGCTGTAAATCTGCAAATCTGCAGGGAAATCACCCAGATTTGGTGGTTTGGGTGGGGTGCTGGCAGAGCTGAGCCCTGGGTGCTCCATGGAAAGGCAGAAGGGTGCAGGGGGAGAATTCCAACCCCAAATCCATCAGCTGATTGAGGCATGGGAAACTCAGCTCTGGAGGATTTTCCATCAGTGCCAGGGATGTTCCTCACCTCTCCTTGAGGTTTGGCCATCTCCTGTCCCCACAGCAGCAGGAAAATGGATTTTGTCACCTCTTTTCTGCTTTTTTCCTGCTGCATTTCTCCAGATCTGTCAGCACTGATCATGTCAGGATGGATTCACCTTTACATGTTGAAATTGTGTTATTCATAAATGAAACAGTTCAACCTCTGCACAAATGTCACCAGAATAATTTCAATTTTTCAAAGTTCTCTGCAACCAGGGATGATCTCCATGGAAAAACTGCACTTTTCAGGACACTCAAATATTTCATCAAAGAAGCAAAATCTTTCTGGGTGTTTTTAGTGTGAGGTACAAACTTGGAAGAAGATGGACAGATTTCCTTTTTATATATATTTTTAATATATTTATATATATTTTTTTTTTTAAATCTGTGTTTTCAAGGGCAACAACAAAAAAAAAAAATAGAAAAGACACAAAGGGAGTTGGAAGAGAAAAACTGAAAGCATTTTAGTTACACTTTTTTCCCTTGGTAAGGAACAGGAATATTTGAGCAGCCATCCAGAAATGCTGCAGAGCTTTCACTTCAGAGTGACATGCCATTTCTCACTGCCCTGTCCTGGCAGCTCCCACCCCTCAGAGCTCTGCTGCAATCCCTCCTCCTGCTTCTGGGGGCACACAGCTTCTTTTGGCTTCCACAGGGAAAAAACAGAGCTCCCGAGCCTGTCACAGGAGGCTCAGGTTTTGTTCCTGTTAGGGAAATTAATCCACAAACCCCAGAGGTTGATGTCCAAAAAGGAGACAGAGGAGTCTCTTTTTTGGCTTTATTCGAATAAAGGCAGAGGCCATGGGGATTCCCCTGGGGTCTCTCCAATTTTTGGAGGGCGCAGCCTCCTTTATATCCCAATTTCCAGCCACATTTCCCTTCTCTCTTTCCCCATTTCTGAGGGACTTGAGAGGTTCAGAGTCCCTGATACACCTGATCCCAAAGATTCCCCTCTAATGTACAACCCTCCCTTGTCATTTTTAATTCTTACAGAATTCAGGGTTTTTTCCCCATTTCTGAGGTACCTGAGCAGTTCAGACTTCCTGATCCCAAAGATTCCCCTCTAATGTACAACCCTCCCTTTGCATTTTTAATTCTTATGGAATTTAGGGGTTTTCCTTCCCCATTGTTTCTTTCATCTCTCAATGTCTAATTTCATTTATTGTTGGGGCTGGGTTGGACTTGATGATCTTGAAGGTCTCTTCCAACCTGGTCATTCTGTAAATTCTGTAAATTCTGTAAATTCTCTAAATTCTGTGAATTCTGTGAATTCACACCACCACAATCAGACATTAACTATTTCCTAATTACATTTGAAGTGTTTCCTGGCCTATCAGCTTTAGCCACACCACGCTGTAAAAGCCTTCAAGTTCATAATCTGAAATTACCCCTCGTGGCTCCCACTCCAATGCATCTTTCACAGCTCTGTCTCTCCAAAATATTTTGTTTTATTTGCAAGGCCATCCTTTGAAATTTGTCTCTAGCTCCATTTCTCTCTCAGCAATGTCTGTCCCATCCCGTGCCATCTCTAAATCAGCATTTCTCATCTCCAGGTTTGCACACGGATGGGAGCCCTCTGCCAGGCTTGGAAAATTTCCTATAAATTGAGAATTCCCTATGCATTTTGGGAATTTCTATTGTGAGAATTCCCTATACATTGAGAATTTCTATTTTCTGAGAATTTCTATTTTTTGAGAAGTTTCTATACATTGAGAATTTCCTATACACTTTGAGAATTTCCTGTAAATTGAGAATTCCCTATAAATTGAGAATTTCATACACATTTTGAGAATTTCTGTTTTGAGAATTCCCTATAAATTCAGAATTCCTTATACATCTTGAGAATTTCTATTTTGAGATTTCCCTGTAAATTGAGAATTTATATTTTGAGAATTCCCTATAAATTGAGAATTTCTATTTTGAGATTTCCCTATAAACTGAGAATTTCATACACATCTTGAGAATTTCTATTTTGAGAATTTCCTGTAAGTTGAGAATATCTATTTTGAGAATTCCTATTTTGAGATTTCCCTATAACTGAGAATTTCATACATATTTTGAGAATTCCTATTTTGAGATTTCCCTATAAATTGAGAAATTCCTATACATTTTGAGAATTTCCTATAAATTGAGAATTTCATACACATTTTGAGAGTGTCTATTTTGAGATTTCCCTATAAATTGAGAATTTCATACACATTTTGAGAATTCCCTATAAATTCAGAATTCCCTATACATTTTGAGAGTGTCTATTTTGAGATTTCCCTATAAATTGAAAATTTCCTACACATTCTGAGGATTTCTATTTTTATTTTTTGGATTCTATTCATTTTATTTTTAGATTCTATATATATATATTTAATTTTTATCTCTACAAATCCATTTCCCAGAGGAGCCCAGCCCCTGGCAGGCCCTGGTGGCACAGCTGAGCTCAGGAAGGCAGAAATGTGGAAGCAATTACTTTAAGAGCCGTTTTTTGGGCAATTCCCAGAGAGACATCAGACCCTGTATTTATGAAACCTATTGCATCAGGCCCTAATGAAGCAATTAAGCAAAGGGTCCTCTGTGTTTGATCTAAATGTGGTAATTTTTACAAAAACATCACCCAGTGATAGATACCCATAACTCAGAGTCCTTAATTGTACTTAATTTGTTTGGAATACGAATGTGCATTTAATTAAGCCGGGGCTTTGCCCACATGTTTAAAGAAGGGCTGTCAAGGAAAATTAAGGCCCAGTTTGTTTTCAAAGTTACTGGTTTTTATCAGGCCAGGACAGGGATCTTCGAACAGAAGGTTACAGATAATTAGGCAGGGAACCTCAAGCCAAAAAAGAAAATAAAATTAAAATTAAAAAAAAAAAAAAAAAAAAAATCCAGAGACACTGTACAGCTGAGAAAGCAGGAAGAAAAACTCCTTGATGAAGAAACATAAGATTCAGCTGCTCACACAGGGAAGTGGAGCGTGGCTGGGATGGGGGAAATGGGACCTGCTGGGTAAAATGTGGTTTGTGCTCCTAAAAACACTGTGGGTCTGGGGTTGGGCTCTGTGGGTCTGGGGTTGGGCTCTGAGGGTCTGGGGTTGGGCTCTGTGGGTCTGGGGTTGGGCTCTGAGGGTCTGGGGTTGGGCTCTGTGGATCTGGGGTTGGATTCTGTGGATCCAGGGTTGGATTCTGTGGATCCGGGGTTGGATTCTGGGGTTGGATTCTGTGGATTGGGAGTTGGATTTTGCAGATCCAGGGTTGGATTCTGTGGATTGGGAATTGGATTCTGTGGATCTGGGGTTGGGCTCTGTGGGTCTGGGGTTGGATTCTGTGGGTCTGGGGTTGGGCTCTGTGGGTCTGAGGTTGGATTTTGTGGATCCAGGGCTGGATTCTAGGGTTAGATTCTCTGGATCAGGGGTTGGATTCTGTGGGTCTGGGGTTGGATTTTGTGAATCCAGGGTTGGATTCTGTAGATTGGGAGTTGGATTCTCTGGGCCTGGGGTTGGATTCTGTAGATCCAGGGTTGGATTCTGGGGTTGGATTCTGTGGGTCTGGGGTTGGATTCTGTGGGATCCGGGCTGGATTCTGGGGTTGGATTCTGTGGATTGGGAGTTGGATTTTGCGGATCCAGGGTTGGATTCTGTAGATCCAGGGTTGGATTTTGTGGATACAGGGTTGGATTCTGGGGTTGGATTCTGTAGATCCAGGGTTGGATTCTGTGGATTGGGAGTTGGATTCTGTTGGTCTGGTGTTGGATTCTGGGGTTGGGCTCTGTGGGTCTGGGGTTGGATTTTGTGGATCTAGAGTTGGAGTCTGGGGTTGGATTTTGTGGATCAGGGTTGGGCTCTGTGGGTCTGGGGTTGGATTCTATAGATTCAGCGTTGGATTCTGGGGTTGGATTTTGTGGATCAGGGTTGGGCTCTGTGGGTCTGGGGTTGGATTTTGTGGATCTAGAGTTGGAGTCTGGGGTTGGATTTTGTGGATCAGGGTTGGGCTCTGCCCCAGGTTCCCAGCAGGACCCTGTGAAGTTCTCTCTCCTTGTCCTCCTGCCTGTGTCTGGATCTCCTTTCCTCAAGCACCAGCTTATTCCAGGAATTCATTCTCACTATAATTCCTGGAATTGCCCCATTCCAGGAGCAGTGGGGGTGTGGGATGGCAGGAGCAGCTGGTGCCAGGAGCTCTGGCTGCAGGGGTGGCATCACCACGGGGCACCAGGGCCATGGAGAGGGCAGGGAAAATTGGGTTTTTGTCCTTGGGATTCATAAATCTGGGAAAAAAAAATGTGTGTTAATTACCTCTGTCCCATTTTTTTAGGGGATTCTCCAAACCTGCCAGAAGGCTCACACAGTATAGGGAATTTTCAATTTATAGGGAATTGTCAAAAAACAGAAATTCTCAAATGTATAGGAAATTCTCAATTATAGGGAATTCTCAAAATGTGCAGAAATTCTCATTATAGGGAATTGTCAAAAAATAGAAATTCTCAAAATGTACAGGAAATTCTCAATGTATAGGGAAATCTCAAAATGTGCAGGAAATTCTCAATTTATAGGGAATTCTCAATTATGGATTTAAAAAGGTAAAAAATTTAAATTAAAAATTTTAAAAAATTTAAATTAATTTTTAAAATAATTTTTAAATTTGATTAAAATTGATTAAAATTAATTTTAAATTTTTAATTTAAAAATTAATTAAAAATTAGTTTTAAATTTAAATCAAAAATTAATTTAAAGAATTTAAATTAAAAACGTTAAAGAAGGCAGTCAGAAATCAATAACACTTCAGCACAGGGGGAAAGGGGGATTTTTTTGATATTGAAAAATTGGTTTCTCAGCACAGCAGCAAACAAAATCCATGTGTGGGCACCACTCTCTGCAGCTCCTCGTGCTGGTTAGCAGCCTCAACACCTGCATTTTTAATATTCTGCTGAGGCATTTCTGTCAAGGGATCCTGAGGGTGAAAAATCCTTCCTGTGGAAGCCTGAATGGGGTTTGTGGCCAGCCAGGAGCTCTGCTCTCATCAGCAGAGTCACAGAGGTGACTTTTCCCACTCTGAGGGTCTGCAATGGGAAAATCCTGGTTTTTGGAGGGTTTTGATTGGTTGCAGTGCTGATGGCAGCTGCTGTGGTATTAATTATGCATCAGAAAATGGGGGAAATTGGTGGATTTTGAAACAAAAATGATAATTCTGGTGTTGTCTCCTGATTGTGGAGCTGCCTTCACCTGCTGACAGCTCAGAGAAGCTCCTGGGGTTTGGTACCTGCCCTTCTCTCCCTGGGTGGCTCCATTTAAAAGCTGGCAGAACACCCAGAAAGGCCCTCATCTAGGAGAAAATGAGTCGGCTGCAAATAAACAGAATAAAATAAAATAAATCCTGTGGCATTAAAGTCCTTTTGGCTGGCTCAGCCCATGCCTCACCAAGATTTATGGCATGGGTGTCAGAGGGAATGTCCAGCCCAGTTCAGAGCAGGATTCTCCCAGGCTGCAGATGTGTTTGGAGACCCCAAAAATAACATTTAGCAGGATTTAGCAGGATTCTCCCATGTTGCAGGCATGTTTGGAGAGAGTTTGGAGACCCCAAAAATAAGATTTAGCAGGGAAAAAATGCTGAAGGGAGAGCAAGAGGCAGCAGGGGGGCAAAACAAAGGAAGGGAGAGGCTGAATTGTGGCAGTCCTGGGGTGAGGAGGAGGAGGAGGAGGAGGAGGAGGAGGAGGAGGAGGAGGAGGAGGAGGAGGTCACTGGTTTTTATGTCTCTGAACCAGTTTGCAGGCCCACAGCACAATTCTTCTCCCAGTTAATGAGTGTGGCAGCTGCTTCACCCCCTTGCTGGTGTTTAAAATTTTTGCAGCAATAACAGAGAATTTGAAAGGACATCAGAGGTGGATTTAGGGGGCTCCTGGGAAATCAACTGTTTCCTGTTTCAACAGCTTCTTCATCATAACTGGCTCTCTCAGACACTGAGTGATGTTCTGTTAATCTTGGTGTGCAGTGATTCCTGCTAAACCCAGAGCTGGGCTCAGCCTCAGGCTGTGAACCTCAGTTTGGGAATTTCAATTTGTGAACCTCAAAATGTGAACCTCAGTTTGGGAATTTCAATCTGTGAACCTCAAAATGTGAACCTCAGTTTGTGAACTTCAATCTGTGAACCTCAGTTTGGGAATTTTAATCTGTGAAGCCCAATTTGTGAATTTCAAACCTCAAAATGTGAACCTCAGTTTGTGAACTTCAATCTGTGAATTTTAATCTGTGAACCTCAGGTTGTGAATTTCAATCTGTGAGCCTCAAAATATGAACCTCAAAATGTGAACCTCAATTTGTGAATCTCAAAATGTGAACCTCAAAATGTGAACCTCAATTTGTGAATCTAAATCTGTGAACCTCAAAATGTGAACCTCAATTTGTGAACCTCGGTCTGGGAATTTCAATCCATGAATCTCAATTTGTGAACCTCAATTTATGAATCTCAGTCTGTGAACCTCAGTTTGTGAATTTCAGTCTGTGAACCCCAAAATGTGAACTTCAAAATATGACTCTCAATTTGTGAATATCAATCTGTGTACCTCAAAATGTGAACCTGAATCTGTGAACCTCAGTTTGTGAATTTCAATCCATGAATCTCAATTTGTGAACCTCAATTTGTGAATCTCAGTCTGTGAACCTCAGTTTGTGAATCTCAGTCTGTGAACCTCAAAATACTTTCAGTCTGTGAACCTCAATCTGAGAATTTTAATCTGTGAACCTCAGTTTGTGAATTTCAATCTGTGAACCTCAGTCTGTGAATTTCAATTTGTGAGCCTCAATCAGTGAATTTCAATTTGTGAACCTCAGTCTGTGAATTTCAATTTGTGAACCCCAAAATGTGAACTTCAATCTGTGAACCTCAGTATGTGAATCTCAATGTGAACCTCAATTTGTGAGCCTCAGTCTGTGAACCTCAATTTCTGAATTACAAAATGTGAACCTCAATCTGTGAACCTCAGTTTGGGAATTTCAATCTGTGAATCTCAATTTGTGAACCTCAGTTTGTGAACCTCAATTTGTGAATTTCAATTTGTGAAATCATCACACGACACACTATTTGTGCCTGTGATGGTTATCTGGGATTAATATCCAAAAACTTGCAAATGAGGGCAGATATTTTGGCCTCAAATAAAAAAAAAAAAAATTATTTGGGGTTATTCCATGCTCAGCTGGCAGTTTTCTGCAGCCACATGTATCACCAAAAATCAGATTACACCCTCATAGCCTGGCAGTGACTTCTGGATTTTGGGTCAGGAAAAGCTTGTGAGGAGGAGGAGCAGGAGCAGGAGCAGGAGCAGGAGGAGGTCACACCCAGATTCTTCCATCTTGCCTCTTGAACCCCCGTTCTAAATCCCCAAAATTGTATTTTTTTCACCCTGTGACAAACTAACTGTCATTCTACTCAAACCCTTGTGGCTTGTAGCTCTTCACACAAAGTTGGGAATATTTTCCATGGGCTAAAATGGAAGGCTCAGGTGTTTCTGACCCCGTGCCAAGGTCTCTGAGCCCCCTGCCAGGGTCTGGAATCACCCAGGGCAGCCAGAGGGATGTCCTGGGTTGGATTCATTGCTCAGGCTGCTCAGTTTGTGGCTCTGTAGGACAGGGAACTGAGCAAGGGGCTGAATGGGGAGGGTTTCATGGAAATTCCAGTGGGAATCTGCTCTCAGAGCATTCTCCTGCCTCCCACGGCCAGCAGGTTGTGAGGATGCAGCTGCTAATGAGGGCTGGCAGGGCAGGGGCTTCTCTTTGCCTGCCTGGGAGTTCCTGCTCTGCACAGAGAGCCTGATGCTCCTTTGGGTTCCTTTTCTCCCTTTCCAGTCCATTTCAGGTGACAGAGCCGATGAGGAGCCTGTCTGTCACCTCTGTCCCCAGGGGAGAATCCTCATCCCAGCCTGTGCTCACTCCCAGCCTCTGCTCAGCTTCTCAGGCTGTGCACCAGGACGGGGGGGGCTGCCCTGGGAGCTGGATCACAGCTGGATCACAGCTGGATCACAGCTGGATCACAGCTTCCCAGCCCTGCCAATCCCTGCCCCACACCCCCTCTGGCCCTGCTCTTTGCCCAAGTGCTTGGAGCTCCAAATAAATCCCTGCCCATCGTTTTCTGAGCAGAGCCAAAGAAGATTTGTGGTGTGAGCAGCTCTGCCCTGGGGAAGGATCCCCAACCCCCCAGCAAACACTGCCCTGGGTTTTTCCAGGCAGGAAAATGGGAACAACCTCTGGCAGCTGGGCCTGTGGGGAGTTACCCTGTGCAGCCCCAGCTCTGGAACTGACAGAAATGCACATTTAGAGCCCAGCCAGGGCCAGGCTGCACTGCCAGGGGAGCTGCTGCTCCCACCTTGCAGCAGAGGAGGGAAGGGAGCCCTGCACAGGAGCTGGCTGCACTCAGGGGACACCTGGAGGCTGATCCCAGGGGATCTGGGTGACAGAGTGACCTGGGAGTGGCCACGGTGGCACCTGGAGGCTGATCCGAGGGGATCTGGGTGACAGAGTGACCTGGGAGTGGCCAGGGTGGCACCTGGAACCTGATCCGAGGGGATCTGGGTGACAGAGTGACCTGGGAGTGGCCCCAGTGGCACCTGGAGGCTGATCCGAGGGGATCTGGGTGACAAAGTGACCTGGGAGTAGCCACAGTGGCACCTGGAGGCTGATCCGAGGGGATCTGGGTGACGAAGTGACCTGGGAGTGGCCAGGGTGGCACCTGGAACCTGATCCGAGGGGATCTGGGTGACAAAGTGACCTGGGAGTGGCCCCAGTGGCACCTGGAGGCTGATCCCAGGGGATCTGGGTGACAGAGTGACCTGGGAGTGGCCCCAGTGGCACCTGGAGGCTGATCCGAGGGGATCTGGGTGACAAAGTGACCTGGGAGTGGCCCCGGTGGCACGTGGAGGCTGATCCCAGGGGATCTGGGTGACAAAGTGACCTGGGAGTGGCCCCAGTGGCACGTGGAGGCTGATCCGAGGGGATCTGGGTGACAAAGTGACCTGGGAGTGGCCCCAGTGGCACGTGGAGGCTGATCCCAGGGGATCTGGGTGACAAAGTGACCTGGGAGTGGCCAGGGTGGCACCTGGAGGCTGATCCCAGGGGATCTGGGTGACAAAGTGACCTGGGAGTGGCCAGGGTGGCACCTGGAGGCTGATCCCAGGGGAACTGGGTGACAAAGTGACCTGGGAGTGGCCAGGGTGGCACCTGGAGGCTGATCCCAGGGGATCTGGGTGACAAAGTGACCTGGGAGTGGCCAGGGTGGCACCTGGAGGCTGATCCCAGGGGATCTGGGTGACAGAGTGACCTGGGAGTGGCCCCAGGGATGGGCTGGGGAGGGTTGGCATCCCCAGGCATGGGTGTGAACCACGGCAGCAGCAGCAATAATTTGGATTTCCCTGTGAATGAGGACGTGTGCTGTTCATTTCAGCTTTTCACTTCCCACTCTGAGCTGAGCCCCTGTGCCAGAGCCCCAGAGCTGCTTCCCAATGCCCAATGCTGAGGAATAAAGACAAGACAAACCCAAATATCCATCTGTGTGTGTGTCTCTGTTTGTTTAAGTGATCTCTGTCCCACTGGTGTGAGCTTCCCTGTCTCTGGCTCCACAATAACCCCTTTTCCCCTTTCCTACATCCATTCCAACTCAGTTCATTGCAGTTTTCTGTCTGAATTTCCAAAAATTATTTTTCTGGGGTTAATTCCTAACCCCCAGCAATACCACTGGGAGAGCTGTGAGGCAGGTTTGAAACAGTTACTACTTGGAGCAAGCAGCCTTTTCCAGTCTTTATTTATAATTCAGGGATTGGAGAAGCTGGAGCAGCAGTTTTTGGGTGTAATGCATGACTCTGCTGCAGTTGTGTCTGACAGAGCTGTGCTAATTACTCGGTGTGGGTTTGATGGAGAGCCAAGAAAGGGCTGTAGAAAAATGTGAATCACTAAAACTCAGGTCCCTGAAGTCAAAAGTAAAACAAATAGGGAGAGATCATGATCTGAGGCAGAGCTTTGCTTGCTGTCTACAGAAAAAAAGCCACTCCCATGTTTTGGGCTTCTTTTTTTCTCCTCCTTTAGGTCCAAGTAACATTTCTGTCTGTATCTATAAAAAAAAATTGTAAAAATGTTTTTATGAATAAAAATTGATTTTGTTGGGGCAGACAGTGTATTTATCCTGCTCCAGCCCACTTTCCTGCTCTTTGGAAAGCTGTAGCTGGACTTTGTGTGGCTCTCAAGGAGTCACTTAACCTTCCTGTGCATCAGCTTAGTCATTTGTAAAAGGAATATTATAATAACAGACACCCCTAGGGGCTCTCCCAGCTTTCAATAATTAATGGGGCTAAAGCAGTTGGTGAGCCTCAGATTAGAGGTGCTAAATAAAGGCATTAAATTCATATTTTTTACTCCAGAAAAAAGCAAAGCATCAGCCTGGCAAGTGTTGCTTTAAAGCTGGGAGTTGCTGTGAGCCTTGTAAGATATTTTAATTTCCATGCTCCCAACTCAGCTGAGCTCTGAAATCCAGTTTTAATTTTGCAATGCCCATTTTTTTCCCTGCAGCTGCAAGAGGGAGCTGCTTGAGCCAGGCCATGGAAGAGCAGAGGAAGAGGAAGAGGATCTGTGAGTGTCTGTGTGTCCATCCCTCTGCACCTCAGCCACAGCATCCTTCCCACAGGAAAACCACAGGAACACGAGAAACCAGGACAAAATGCAAATCAATCCGTGGAGAAGGAGAAACCACAAGCTGTGCATTCTCAGGGAGGTTCTGGGGGATGGATGGAGGCTGCTGAGCATGACCTAATGCCTCAGGAAAAATCAGCAAGCACCGACCTCAGCATCCAGGCAGCCCGAATATTGAACCAGAGGTCCTTGAGTAATTGTCCTTTCTTCACTCCAGGGGTGAAAAGGGTACATTAGACATTCACCAGCAGCAAATGGCACCTGACATCTCTTTAAGTGAAAGTCAGCTCGAGATTTTTTTTAATGGCCGAGCATAAATCTTTTAAATTATAAATCAATAAATAGTTAATTCAATAATAGGAATCTTTTAAATATTTAATGAGTCATATGCAGAATGGCTCCATAACTGGATGTTGATGGAACTGTGTCAAAGGAATTTGAATCAAACTTTTCTAAAGTCCCTGTATTAAAATAGTTATTGATTCAAACATAAACTATGAAGACTCTGGCAAAAGTCAGGGGGGGCTGGAGGGGCTTGGCAGACATTTCCTCATCCAGGAAAATGTGAAGCCAACAGCTCATTTTTAATGATGGATTCTGGGGCTTTTCAGGTTGTATTAATGCTCCCACTACAAAAATGAGAAAGACCCTACACAGACAAGATTTCTCATGTGCATATTTATTAAACCCTGGTGTAAGGACAGCTGTGCTCTGAAAGAAATCCTTAAATCCTGGTGTAAGGACAGCTGGTACCTGGTTAAAGTTCTGTCACCAGCACTGACAGGGCCACCAGGAGCCATCTCATCTCCACTGGACACTGCCCCAAGTTTTATTGGGTTACCAGAGTTTTCAGGTGAAAGGCAGTGGGGGTGTCCCTGTGGACACCAGAGCTGAGTTTAGGATTTTTTAGGATCCTTTCGGATCTGCAGTCAGTGCTCACTGATCAAACACGTGCTGCCGTAACTCAACACTTCCCTTAATTACCTTTAATTGAGGGAGTTTTGTGCTTGATCCTCAGACACATCCAGTGCTCTGTTATTGCACAGCACCTTCACATCTCCCACAGCACCACCTCGGCTTCCCAAATAAAACAGGAGCTTGTGGGGACAGGGATGTGCTGAGAACAGCCGGAAGGAAGGAAGGAAGGAAGGAAGGAAGGAAGGAAGGAAGGAGGAAGGAAGGAAGGAAGGAAGGAAGGAAGGAAAGGAAGGAAGGAAGGAAGGAAAGGATGAAGGAAGCTGACGTGAAGGCCTTACTTCCTTACCAAGTCTTCACTTACGTCACTTCTTCGCTTCCTTCCTTCCTTCCTTCCTTCCTTCCTTACTCCTCCTTCTTCCTTCCTTGCCGTCCTTCCTACTTCCTTCGTGCCTTCAGTACATTACTCAATTCCAGCACATTCCATGCATGAAGTACCCAGAATCGAAGTACTCCAGGAAGGATTCCAGGAAAGATTCCAGGAAGGATTCCAGGAAGGAAGGGATTGTCTGGCAGAGGAGCTGGGGTTGGTTTTGCAGAGTGGCTGAATCTCAGGTAAATTCCCTCTGGGGGTGTTCAATGGGCATGCAGTGCTGTGGATTCCAGAAACACATCCTGGTGTTTGAGGAGTAAAAACGGCTTTGGTCACAAAATCATGGAATTATAAGGATTGGAATAGAACTCGAAGATCATCAAGTGCAACCATCAGGTTTGGACCTTAACCCAAGGTTTATTCATTACTTCAGGAGCTCCCTGCCTTGAAACCCCTCAGCAATGTTGACAGGGGAGTCCCCACTCCTTTCCAAACCCGGCAATTTGGTGTTGCCTCCTGAAATAACGAGAGGTGGTGTCAGAAACCCCCCAGCACCACACCCTGCACCCATTCCAAAGCGGTTTGTGTCCCGAGGAGCCACAGCCTGAGTGCTCAGGGTTGGTCTCCCTGCCCTGCAGGGCAGCCAGGACCAGCCCAAAGCCAGGCTGGGCATCACCAGGACCTGCTGTTGTGCCTGGAATCAATTGCAGTCGGTTCAATATTTGTAGCAGATCAGAGTCCCATTTGTATTCTGCACACCTCTGCTTCCTCCCCTCTCCCTGGCTGTATAAATATCCCTCCAGAAAAGCTGCCTGCATATCCTTGTTGGGCTTTTTCCCTCCCTGAGATGACAGATACTGTAACAATGGCAGTAGATTAATATCTCCTTAATCAGCCAAATGAACATGACATACAAGGGTGACAGCTCAATTTGCTGCTAACAGATTGTGCCTATCACAGCCCCTCCATTCCAAGGGATGGTTATTTCTGGAAGAGATCACATGCTGAGGGGAGGACCCCACAGCTCAGAGGCTCCCATTAAATACATCAAGCACCTCATAGGTGTTACTCAGCCTCCTGTCAGGACACTGCCTGTGTAGGGAATGAAATGAGCCTTGACACAGACACTGCCTCTGTTGTTGGCTCCCTCTCTTTATTGCCAGCTTTTTTTTTGTTGGCTCATAGACTTTTTTTTTCCCCTGTTGGAGCAGCTCAGACTCTGAGCCTGATTCCTGAGGAGATGCACAAAGAGATGTTGTAGGGAGGAAAGGGTCTGGGGGGAAGCCACACATTAAATCTGAGCCCCACAGCTCAGGGCTGGTTTGCAGGTGGGATTTTGGAAGGATCTGGTTGCTAATTCTGAAATTCAGATTTGGATTTTGGGTTCAATCCAAATCTTTCTTTCCCTGCTTCTTGCAGTGTTTGAAGTGAAAGGAACATGGGAACCATGGGCAGGTTCTCCCCAGGGGTGTCCCAGGCTCAGCCAGGTCCCTTTGTGCAGGACAACACCTGAGCCCAGGTGGGGAATGGCACCAGGCCATGGAAATCAGGCTCAGGCCGTGCTTGGCAAGCCCAGTTTGGGGTTTGCACCTCTCATTTCCACTGGGAACTGCCCCAAGTTTGTATTTATTTACCAGTTTTCAGTGGGAGGTGTCACTGTGCACACCAGAGCTGAGTTTGTTCCTTCAGGATCTGCAGTCAGTGTTCACTGATTAAACCGTGCTGCTGGAACTCAACACTTCCCTTAATTGCCCTTAATTGAGGGAGTTTTGTTCTTGATCCTCAGGGCTGGGGCTGTGCTGATGTGCAGAGGTGTCCTGGGCAGGGCAGGGTCTGATCCTGCAGCCCCTGGGGTGCTCTGACAGCCCAGCACAGCTGGATTTGGTGGCTGAACCCCAGGCCTTGGATTTCCCAGTGATTCCCACCTCCTGCTTTGTTTTAGACCCTCTCCACCCTGATTTTGCAGCCAGATTTACAAACCAGGTTTGCACGTGTCTGCCAGAGCCATCCAGAGGCAGGGATCTCCCCAGAGCTCCCAGGGAATCCCAGCACTCCCCAGTTCCCTCAGCTTCCTTCTTGCACAGCTCCCAGCAGTTTGCTTCAAGGCAAGACCTGTGTTTACTTTTGAAAGATAAAATCGAGTAGTTGGAGTGGAAAAGGTTTCCAAGGTAAAATTGACAATAAATTGCTGAAATAATGGCATGAAGATATATCCACGTGATTGCAATTCTGGAGCTAAGCCCAAGGAGGTTTCTGTCATTCCCCACACTTGCCACAATTTCTGTCATACAAATGTGTTCATTATTTTTATCTTTTTTTTTCTTCTTCCTATTATTACAAGTTTTGCCATGAGAATAACTCATCAAGGTTTTATGACTAATAAATTCTCTAAATTACAGTCCAAGGATGCATTACTTTAATTTTTTCCTCCATATTCTGTTTTTAATTGCCAGGCCATTTCCCACTTGCCTTTTTTAATGACTCATTAGGCTTAAGGGGAAAGAACAGAATTTAGTCCAAGAAAGATCTTGCAGATCTTGCATTGAGTTTTGGACACTTCAGAAGGGGAGTGATACATTAAGAGAGGAAAAATCTGAGAGGAGACTTCAGATTTCAAAGGTTGAGGATAATCAGAGCAAAAAACCAAAAAAAGTTAAAGAAAGCTGCAGGCTAGGTATTATTAATTATTTGAACAATTATTTTTTTATTAATTGTTTGAACAAATATTGTTTATTAATTAATGAACAATTATCTCTAATGAGAAATGCAGTCAGGATGTGTTTTTGCAGGATGTAGATGCATGCATGACCTTTAATGTGGAAATGGACCTCCTGGGATCATTTCAGAGCTCTGAAGATTAAATTTAGACATGTCCTTAAAAACCGGGGGAAATCAGGGCTGGGGGGAATAAAAGGGGACGGTTTTGGGGACAGATTCCTTCTGTGGGCTCTGTGCTTCGCTGTCTGCTGGTGGCTGGGGCAGGGGAGGGCACCTGCTGGCCTCTGCTCTGGGACAAAAGGGAGTGCTGCACATCTGGGCTTTGCTGAACCCACTGCACATCTGGGTTACTGAACCCACTGCACATCTGGGCTTTGCTGAACCCGCTGCACATCTGGGCTTTACTGAACCCGCTGCACATCTGGGTTACTGAACCCACTGCACATCTGGGCTTTACTGAACCCACTGCACATCTGGGTTACTGAACCCGCTGCACATCTGGGCTTTACTGAACCCACTGCACATCTGGGCTTTGCTGAACCCGCTGCACATCTGGGCTTTACTGAACCCGCTGCACATCTGGGTTACTGAACCCACTGCACATCTGGGCTTTACTGAACCCACTGCACATCTGGGCTTTACTGAACCCACTGCACATCTGGGCTTTACTGAACCCACTGCACATCTGGGCTTTGCTGAACCCGCTGCACATCTGGGGTAACTGAACCCACTGCACATCTGGGGTAACTGAACCCACTGCACATCTGGGGTTACTGAAGCCGCTGCACATCTGGGCTTTGCTGAACCCACTGCACATCTGGGTTACTGAACCCGCTGCACATCTGGGCTTTGCTGAACCCACTGCACATCTGGGCTTTGCTGAACCCACTGCACATCTGGGTTACTGAACCCACTGCACATCTGGGTTACTGAACCCGCTGCACATCTGGGGGATTTGGGGTTTGCTGAACCCACTGCACATCTGGGTTACTGAACCCGCTGCACATCTGGGGGATTTGGGGTTTGCTGAACCTACTGCACATCTGGGTTACTGAACCCACTGCACATCTGGGCTTTGCTGAACCCACTGCACATCTGGGTTACTGAACCCGCTGCACATCTGGGGTTTGCTGAACCCACTGCACATCTGGGCTTTGCTGAACCCGCTGCACATCTGGGCTTTGCTGAACCCACTGCACATCTGGGGTTACTGAACCCACTGCACATCTGGGCTTTGCTGAACCCACTGCACATCTGGGTTACTGAACCCACTGCACATCTGGGTTACTGAACCCGCTGCACATCTGGGCTTTGCTGAACCCACTGCACATCTGGGTTACTGAACCTACTGCACATCTGGGCTTTACTGAACCCACTGCACATCTGGGGTTACTGAACCCGCTGCACATCTGGGGTTACTGAACCCACTGCACATCTGGGGTTACTGAACCCGCTGCACATCTGGGCTTTGCTGAACCCATTGCACATCTGGGTTACTGAACCCACTGCACATCTGGGCTTTACTGAACCCGCTGCACATCTGGGCTTTGCTGAACCCACTGCACATCTGGGTTACTGAACCCACTGCACATCTGGGTTAAAGAACCCGCTGCACATCTGGGTTATTGAACCCACTGCACATCTGGGTTTTGCTGAACCCACTGCACATCTGGGCTTTGCTGAACCCGCTGCACATCTGGGTTACTGAACCCACTGCACATCTGGGGTTACTGAACCCACTGCACATCTGGGTTAAAGAACCCGCTGCACATCTGGGTTATTGAACCCACTGCACATCTGGGTTTTGCTGAACCCACTGCACATCTGGGTTACTGAACCCACTGCACATCTGGGGTTACTGAACCCACTGCACATCTGGGCTTTGCTGAACCCACTGCACATCTGGGCTTTGCTGAACCCACTACACATCTGGGTTACTGAACCCACTGCACATCTGGGCTTTGCTGAACCCACTGCACATCTGGGTTACTGAACCCACTGCACATCTGGGCTTTGCTGAACCCACTGCACATCTGGGCTTTGCTGAACCCACTGCACATCTGGGTTACTGAACCCGCTGCACATCTGGGTTTTGCTGAACCCACTGCACATCTGGGGTAACTGAACCCACTGCACATCTGGGTTACTGAACCCGCTGCACATCTGGGGTTACTGAACCCACTGCACATCTGGGCTTTGCTGAACCCACTGCACATCTGGGTTACTGAACCCACTGCACATCTGGGGTAACTGAACCCACTGCACATCTGGGTTACTGAACCCACTGCACATCTGGGCTTTGCTGAACCCACTGCACATCTGGGCTTTCCTAAATCTACTCCCATTTGGGGTTTCATGAACCCACTGCACATCTGGGGAATTTGCTGAACCCTCTGCACATCTGGGGGATCTCCTGAACCCACTGCCCATTTTGGGGTTTGTTGAACCCACTGCCCATTCTGGGGCCTCCTGAACCTGCCCATTTTGGGGATTTGCTGAACCCACTGCCCATTTTGGTGATTTGGGGTTTCCTGAACCCACTCCCCATTTGGGGTTTCTTTAATAATATAATCCCAGTGTGCTGCTGATCCCAGGAGGGACAGATAACCCAAGACACCACGAGGGAGTGGGGCTGGAGGAGCAGATTTCAGGTGGAAAACCATGGATAACAAAAACTGATAAAAACCATGAACGTAGTGCAGAATAAATTTCAGAATGTTTGAAAAAGTAGGAAATCTGCTGGAGATACACAGTTATCATATTATATTATTTATATTTATATTATATTATATTTATTTATATTATATTTATATTATATTTATATTATATTATATTTACATTACATTTACATTTATATTTATATCTATACTATATGTATATTTACATCTATATCCATATATCTATGTATATGTATATGTATATCGATATCTATATTTATATCTGTATATATCTATGTATATCTATATCTATATCTATATCTATATCTCTACATTTATATACATTTAAATTAATAATTTTATATGTATCTCTATATCTCTATCTCTATCTATGTTATAGTTATAGTTATAGTTGTATTTATATTTATCATAAATATTATTATTAATATAGGCTATATATATGCAATAACCAATTATATTTCTTTATGATGTATATGAAAAATGTCAATGTTTATATTTATTTTTATTTGTTTGGTGACAGGGATTGGCTGTGCTGGCCATTCTCTGAGGACACCAAGTTTGTCCCCGCGTGTCCCCAGCGGTGCTGGCCGAGCTCAGCTGTGCACCACGGACCCCGCAGCGCTCTCAGATTTTCAGGAGGCCCAAAGAGCGCTGCAATCCCCGCGGCTGCAGGGCCCAGGGCAGAGAAAGCCGCTGGCAGGGCGAGTTCCACCGCAGCCGCTCTAGAGGGAGGCAGAGCGCCGCTGCTCCGGGAGCCGTCCCCGGCTGGGCGAGCGGCACAGGCAGCGCGGGGATAAAACTCAGAATGCTCTCTCGGAGTGGTTCAGGTGGGGCGGGAATCAAACTCAGAATGCTCTCTCGGAGTGGTTCAGGTGGGGCGGGAATCAAACTCAGAATGCTCTCTCGGAGTGGTTCAGGTGGGGCGGGAATCAAACTCAGAATGCTCTCTCGGAGTGGTTCAGGTGGCAGAATCAAACTCAGAATGCTCTCTCGGAGTGGTTCAGGTGGCAGAGCGGGAATCAAACTCAGAATGCTCTCTCGGAGTGGTTCAGGTGGCGGAATCAATCTCAGAATGCTCTCTCGGAGTGGTTCAGGTGGCAGAATCAAACTCAGAATGCTCTCTCGGAGTGGTTCAGGTGGCAGAATCAAACTCAGAATGCTCTCTCGGAGTGGTTCAGGTGGGGCGGGAATCAAACTCAGAATGCTCTCTCGGAGTGGTTCAGGTGGGGCGGGAATCAAACTCAGAATGCTCTCTCGGAGTGGTTCAGGTGGGGCGGGAATCAAACTCAGAATGCTCTCTCGGAGTGGTTCAGGTGGCAGAATCAATCTCAGAATGCTCTCTCGGAGTGGTTCAGGTGGCGGAATCAATCTCAGAATGCTCTCTCGGAGTGGTTCAGGTGGGGCAGGAATCAAACTCAGAATGCTCTCTCGGGGTGGTTCAGGTGGCAGAATCAAACTCAGAATGCTCTCTGGGCAGTGGTTCAGGTGGCGGAATCAAACTCAGAATGCTCTCTCGGAGTGGTTCAGGTGGCAGAGCGCTGAAATGCTCGGCTCCATCGCTGCTCTGCCGGGTTTGGCTGGCCGGCACTTTGCCGGAAGGGCAGGGCCGGGGGGGCTCGGGGAGCTGGAGATGAATTTGGGGCTAATCAGGACTGGAAGGAATAACAGAGTGGGGCCAGGGATCACACCTGGGCTCCCAGAACGAGGAGGGGGTGGGGGGGGGGATTATATCACACCTGGGATAGATCTAGATCATCTATATCCATATCGATATATCATCTATATCAGCATATCATCTAGCTCGATCTCTATCTCTATTATCTATAGCTATAGCTAGAGAGCTATAGATCTATATCTATATCTATTTATGTCTATCTATATATAATCTATATCTATCTATCCATCTATATCTATGTATCTATATATCTTTATATCTATCTATAGATCGCTATTTCTATCTCTATCATCTATATCTATATCTAATCTATATCGACATCCATCTATATCTATACCTATATTTATATCTATACCTATCTATATAATCGATATCTATATCTAATCTATCTCTATCTACATATCTGTATCTTTATATCTACCTATATATCTCTATCTATATTATCTATCTCTATCTCTATCTTTAAATGCACCCCTCAGTATTGCTCCTTGCCCTGCTGACCAGGAGCAGTTTGCTGGGAGTGTCTTCCCACCTGGACCCAGTGACTCCACCAGGTGCTTTCTTGGGCTTCAAAATCACAATTTTTGGGAGTTGTTCCCTGTGTTCAGTGTGAGATAAAATCCAGCTGGAACTGATGAGCTTCAGCCCAAGCTTGCAGGAAATCCTCTCTTCTGCAACATTTTTGGTTGTGTTGTTTTTAAAGTGGCACAACAACCCAGTTAGTAAATAGATTTTAATTAATATCCAATTTTTCAATGTATTTGCATGCCTGTTGAGGCTTTGTGCGTTAGTAAAAATAATTTATTGAATATTAGACTCCTCCAGGACACTGCTCACTGCTGGGGGGCCAAGGGCTGGGACTGGCCTGGCTCTCCTGCTCCTCAGCACCTGAGGATGAGAAAACCCCAAATGCAGTTCACCCCAGCACACTCAGCATGGAAATCTGCTCCTTTTTAGCCAGGAAAAATCCATCCCAGGGAATGGTGTGTCACACAAAGTTTGCAGAGCAGGGATCCCACTGCAGTCCCAGTCAAACTCTGCAACTTCTGCCTTTTGCAGGCCACGGTCTCCCTCTGCTAACTCAAGTCCTAACCTGCATTAACTGTTTAAACCCAATTTTGGTTGCAGTTAAAATTGAAAACGACTGTTAGTCTAGAAAATATGGCCTATTTCCTTTTACTAGTTAGCTTTTAAAGGTGTTTTACAATTCAAATGAGCCATGCAATTAAAGGTGACATTGCCAGAACTGGACAGACTAAAATTAGACATTCCTGCTGTGTGTTAGAGCTTGGCCCACATTTAGATCATGCTGTCTTTGGGCTGTACCTGTCTGCTCCAATCTTGTGAGTCAACAGGACACTGAAATGTTCCAGAGTCCTGGTGGGTTGTTCTGTTCCTTCTGTCTTCCAGGATTACCTGATCCTTTAGGGCTCCAAGCACATTCATTACAATATTTTAGATTTTTAAATTTTTTATGATGGTTTTTGCACTGCCTTGACCACCACAAACCCAAAATTAGGAGCAAGCCCTGGCTCAAATCTTGAATTGTGCACCCCAGAGTGGGCAGCAGGGTCTGTGTGTGCTTCTGAGCTGCTCCAAGCACACTCACACACAACAAAATTTTAGATTTTTTTTTTTCTGATGGTTTTTGCACTGCCTTGACCACCACAAACCTGTGATTAGGAGCAAGCCCTGCCTCAAACCCCTGAATTGTGCACCCCAGAGTGGGCAGCAGGGTGTGTGTGTGCTTCTGACCTGCTCCAAGCACACTCACACACACTCTTAACACTATTTCAGCTTTTTAAATATTTTTATGATGGTTTTTGCACTGCCTTGACCACCACAAACCCAAAATTAGGAGTAAGCCCTGCCTCAAACCCCTGAATTGTGCACCCCAGAGCGGGCAGCAGGGTCTGTGTGTGCTTCTGAGCTGCTGACCAAGGGCTGAGGGGAGCTGCCAGGCTCAGGGACAGTCACTCCCTCCTGCTTTGATCTGTAGTAACCTCAGAGTAACCCCTGAGTTACAAGGGTGTTGAAAGAAGGGTCTCTTTCCCCTGTCTGGCAGCAGCAATGCCCAGAATCCCTGACATCCCACCTTCTAAACAGCCCAGAGCATTAATTAAGAAGTAATTACACCATCCCAGGGTAATCAGGGAGGTGATTACCATTAGCAATTAGCCCTGTGCAGGATTCTGTCCCCACAGTTTGGGGACAACAGTGTGGGGAGTCCTGAATTCCAAAGTCAGAAGTGAGGGATGGCCCCAGAAAATTCCTGTTCTGCTCTGAGCAGGGGATCTGAAATCTCTCCTCACTCCAGGCTCAGCTCCCTGGGTTCCACAAAGGCATCTCCTGAAATCAGTGGAGCTCTGTCACTGCCACATTTCCTAGGAAAATCCCTTCAGCAGGATTTCTTCTCCTGGGAAGCTGAGAAGCCTCAGAGAAGAATGAAAACAATAATTTTGTGATTGCTGCTCCTGTGTTTGCTGCTTTGGGATGTGCCTGGAGATCCTTTACCAACTGGTGCAGGTTTGATTGGTTTCAGGTGAATTGTTTTTAATTAATGGCCAATCCCCATCAGCTGTGTTGGACTCTGAGGAGTCAGCCACGAGTTTTTATTATTCATTCTTGTTAAAACTTCTGGTGTATCCTTGCTCTTTCTTTAGTATAGTTTCATTTCTAGTATATTTCTGTTAGGGAAATTAATCCACAAACCCCAGAGGTTTATGTCCAAAAAGGAGACAGAGGAGTCCCTTTTTTGGCTTTATTCGAATAAAGGCAGAGGCCATGGGGATTCCCCTGGGGTCTCTCCAATTTTTGGAGGACCCAGACTCCTTTTTATCCCAATTTCCAGCCACATTTCCTTTCTCTCTTTCCCCATTTCTGAGGGACTTGAGAGGTTCAGAGTCCCTGATACACCTGATCCCAAAGATTCCCCTCTAATGTACAACCCCCCTTTTCCATTTTTAATTCTTACGGAATTTAGGGGTTTTTCCCCATTTCTGAGTTCCTTGACAGGTTCAGACTTCCTGATCCCAAAGATTCCCCTCTAATGTACAACCCTCCCTTTTCATGTTTAACTCTTACGGAATTCAGGGTTTTCCCCATTGCTCCTTTCATCTCTCAATGTCTAATTTCATTTCTCAGCAAACCTAAACTTTATTTGTAAAAGCAAATCTCTCTTTCCATTCATCACTCAGTGGAATCCTTCCCTTGGCTTCTTTTTATCTCCCAGAGCTGGTTTGATCTCCCAGCAGCCCCACAGCTGCTTTGGAAAGACAAATCCACTGTTCCTCTCATTTCTATTCGCTAGGAGAATACCATAAGATAGTACGAGATGAGATGATATAATACGATATAATATAATAGAATATAATATAATAGTAAGATACTCAGAAATAGAATATAAGATACATATAATAGAATATAATATAATATAATATAAATATAATATAAAATAGACTAGAAATATAAATATCATATAATATATATAATATATATTTAATATCAGCCTTCTGAGAACATGGAGTCAGATTCTCATCTCTCACCTCATCCTGGGGACCCTCACAAACTCAACAGAGCTGATTTTGTCCCTTCCAGCCTGGGGACTGCAGGGAATTCTCTCCTATCAGCCCACCTGCATTGCCTGAAGAAAGGCAAGGATTGAATATTTACAGCTCCAGGGGGATGTGTGCCCACCTCAAAGGCAGAAATAGAAAATATATTCAAAATATTCAGAAAAAACGGTGAAAAACTCCAGAAAAAGACCAACATAAAGTTTATTTTAAGTTCCCCAGTGCAGCTGCCTGGCAAGACAAGATTCTACCCCAGCAAACACAATAATGTTTGTGTAGAATGTTTAAGGGATTTTACAATGTGCTGTTGAACTTCTGTGTTATAAAATAGCACATAAACATGCTAAAAACTTCTTGTATTGCCTGTCTGCCTTTGCCCATGTCTCACTGCAGTGCTGAACCTGGCCCTGGGAGCAGGAACCTCTAAAATTCTGTAAAAAAATCACTTTTTACAGCAGCAGCTACAGGATGCAGCATGGCCCTGGCAGCAGGCACCTGATCCAGCATCAAGGAATCTCTAAAATTCTCTAAAAAATCATTTTTTACAGCAGCAGCTACAAGATGCAGCATGGGCCTGGGAGCAGGCACCTGATCCAGCATCAAGGAATCTCTAAAATTCTCTAAAAAATCACTTTTCACAGCAGCAGCTACAGGATGCAGCTCCTTGCAGAGAAAGAGAAGTTTGGGACACTTGGAAAAGCCACATCCAGCCCCTGTGCCAGAGCCAGCCCCGGGGATTTCTGCAGTGGGAGAGGGATTTGGGAGGTTGGAGCAGTTGCAAAAATAAAAGAAACTGAAGTGCAGGTGCCTTAGGATGGAGAAAATTTAAATCTGGGATTGTGTCCTGAGGGATGGGGTGAATTCTCCCCTTCTGGAGCTTCCCTGGTACCTTTTGGCTCTGAGGTGATGAGCCCAAATCTCCCTGAGAGCTCCCCCACTCAGGTACAAATGTATTCCCCACACAGTAAATCCCCCCTGTCAGCAAACAAAGTAGTTTTTAAACTTTAAAGAGCAGAGTAATGGAAATGAAATACAAAGGGAATGAGAGAGAAAAAAAAATTGAGTAAAATGTCTTTTTATTTTGGTATTCTGCAGCAAAAAGTGTGTGCACTAAATAATAAATAAGCCATGCAATGTTTTTACAGCTCCTTTCGTATGCGTGAATATTTAAAACATGCAAAAATGTGGAATAGGCATTTACTGGGGACAAAAGCAGAGTACTGATTTTATGTACAGAGAGCAAGATGGGGAAACCAGAGAAATGCATGTTTAATGGCTTGCTGCTCACAGAAGGGAGATATTTCCAAGTGTGAACATATTTGTAGACAAACCAATCTGACAAGTCTGCTGGGGGATGATGGATTACAGCAGAATTGGCCTCAGAAGCAGAATTTTGTCGTGTGGGTGCCCGTGGTGTAAACAGAGCCTGGGGCTGGCAGCAGGGCTGGGAGCTGGGGCTGGGCTGGCACCTGAGAGCTCCTGGGGCTGCTCCGAGGATCCAGAGAGGCTTTTCTGCCCTTTGCTGGGTTTATTTGGGTTATTCGTGTGCAGGAGTTTGGGGGATCCAGCAGGAGACTGAGACAGGGCTGCAGGGCCAGCTCTGATCGCTGCTCTGGGACAGGGACACCCCCAGGGAGCCCCTGGAGCTGGGCCAGGGGGGTTGAGGTTGGGTTTGGGAAAGGTTCATCCCCCAGAGGGGGCTGGGCACTGCCCAGGCTGCCCAGGAATGGGCACGGCCCCGAGGCTGCCAGAGCTCCAGGAGCTGCCAGGGGTGCCCAGGGTGGGATTTTGGGGGGATCAATGATCCTGAGGGCTCCAGGAGCTGCCAGGAGCTGTCAGGGGTGCCCAGGGTGGGATTTTGGGGTGATCAATGATCCTGAGGGCTCCAGGAGCTGCCAGGAGCTGCCAGGGGTGCCCAGGGTGGGATTTTGGGGTGATCAATGATCCTGAGGGCTCCAGGAGCTGCCAGGGGTGCCCAGGGTGGGATTTTGGGGGGATCAATGATCCTGAGGGCTCCAGGAGCTGCCAGGGGTGCCCAGGGTGGGATTTTGGGGTGATCAATGATCCTGAGGGCCCCAGGAGCTGCCAGGGGTACCCAGGGTGAGATTTAGGGGTGATCAATGATCCTGAGGGCCCAGGAGCTGCCAGGGGTGCCCAGGGTGGGATTTTGGGGTGATCAATGATCCTGAGGGCTCCAGGAGCTGTCAGGGGTGCCCAGGGTGGGATTTTGGGGGGATCACTTACCTAGGGGTACCCAGGGTGAGATTTAGGGGTGATCAATGATCCTGAGGGTCCCTTCCAGCTCAGGACATTCTGTGACTGTAAATCTGAAGCCAGTAACTCTGCCCCCTTAAAGTGGTGTTTGGAGAGAGGCCGGGGGAGCCCTGGTGCAGTTCCAGCCCCTCTGCCTGCTCAGGAACACGAAATCCCCTCATCCTCCCCTCAGAGCTGCCCGGAGCCCCCACAGCTCCTGTGGGGCTGCTGCCACGGCCCCGATGAAGGAGGAATGATGAGGAGGGCTCCATCGATGTCAGAAGGCTAATTAATGACTGTATTATGCTTTATTATTCTAGACATCTAAAACTGAAGCTGCCAAGCACTCAACCTTGCACACAACTCTGAATTTTGTGACTGTCAGCCTCAGTCCTGACTCACACACCAGGCCCTGACAGGCCAAGGAAACAAAACTCCATCCCTGTGGGTAAACAACCTCCGTGTTGCATTCTACAAACAAATGATAAGAATCGTTTTTCCTTTCTCTGAGGTATGGAGAATGTGAAACCCAGAAATATTCCTGGGAAGAACTGTGCCTTGCTTTTCTCTGTGAGGAGAAATGTGGGGCTGCAGTGCTGGGGAGGAGCAGAGGCTGGGCCCAGCCCCAGAGCCCCGAGCCAGGGGGTGCAACAATCAAAAACAAAACCCGGCAGCATTTTTACAAAAAGGGCAAAAATCCTGCAGGGTTTTGGGGTGTCTGAGCTCTGGGTACAACCTCAACCCCCACCCTGCAAAGGGCAAAAATCCTTCAGGTTTTGGGGTGTCTGAGCTCTGGGTACAACCTCAACCCTCTGCAAATGGCAAAAATCCTGCAGGGTTTTGGGGTGTCTGAGCTCTGTGTACAACCTCAGCCCCCTGCAAAGGGCAAAAATCCTGCAGGGTTTTGGGGTGTCTGAGCTCTGGGTACAACCTCAGCCTCATACAAAGGGCAAAAATCCTGCAGGGTTTTGGGGTGTCTGAGCTCTGGGTACAACCTCAGCCCCCTCCCTGCAAAGGGCAAAAATCCTGCAGGGTTTTGGGGTGTCTGAGCTCTGGGTACAACCTCAACCCTCTGCAAAGGGCAAAAATCCTGCAGGGTTTTGGGGTGTCTGAGCTCTGGATACAACCTGAGCCCCCTCCCTGTAAAGGGCAAAAATCCTGCAGGGTTTTGGGGTGTCTGAGCTCTGGGTACAACCTCAACCCTCTGCAAAGGGCAAAAATCCTGCAGGGTTTTGGGGTGTCTGAGCTCTGGGTACAACCTCAACCCTCTGCAAAGGGCAAAAATCCTGCAGGGTTTTGGGGTGTCTGAGCTCTGGGTACAACCTCAGCCCCCTCCCTGCAAAGGGCAAAAATCCTGCAGGGTTTTGGGGTGTCTGAGCTCTGGGTACAACCTCAGTCACCAGCAAAGGCAAAAATCCTGCAGGGTTTTGGGGTGTCTGAGCTCTGGGTACAACCTCAACCCTCTGCAAAGGGCAAAAATCCTGCAGGGTTTTGGGGTGTCTGAGCTCTGGGTACAACCTCAGCCCCATACAAAGGGCAAAAATCCTGCAGGGTTTTGGGGTGTCTGAGCTCTGGATACAACCTGAGCCCCCTCCCTGTAAAGGGCAAAAATCCTGCAGGGTTTTGGGGTGTCTGAGCTCTGGGTACAACCTCAGCCCCCTGCCCAAGCATCCCTGAAGTGCCCCAGGCCAGGCTGGCCAGGGCATGGAGCAGCCTGGCACACAGGGAGGTGTCCCTGCCCTGGCACTGGGGGAGCTTCAAGGCCCTTCCCACCCAAAGCAATCCCAAATCTGGGATGTTGGGATGCTGTGCTGAGCTTCCAGGAGGGAGGAGTGCCAGGGAGTTTGTCAGGGACTTTCTCCAGCACCACTTGACTCTCTCCTTTGTGCTGGGAAGTAGCTGAAACCAGAGAAGGAGCAGCCTGTTGCCCTGACTGGCAGGGGCTCCCTGCTCCCTGCCTTATGGTTTAATGCTTCTTTAACTGGATTTTTTTTTTTTCCTCCTGACTTTTGATTTCTTTCTGCCAACTTTATATTTTAATGCATGTTTTTATGGAAATATTTATGGTGCACATGTTGAGTATAAAACACTATCATAAAGCTTTTTTGCTTCAGTCCTGTTGAAATAAATGATGTTATTATTATAATAATTTCATAGAGTTATATCTGTTCTGTAATGAAAAAGACCTGTGGCTGCTTGAGCCATCAACCCAGGCAGTTTTTACAGCTTTCTGTAGCTGCAGTGACCTCATGGAGCTGCTGAAGCTTTTCAAATACTCCATTTCCCAGCAGAAGTGGGCACACAAAGCAGAAGGAGCAGATAGGAGCAGGAGGTTTGACCATGAAGATCCCAGTGCACACAATGTTATATTTGATGGGTTTTGGTGTTGCACCACCACAAACGGGGCTGTGTCCTTCAGAAATGAGGTGCCAGGGGTGCTGCCCTGGTGGGATGGGTGGTTCTGTTCATCTGATGGTGAGGGATGGACCTTGGGGCTTGTAAAGGGTTTTTTCCTCCACCAAACATCCGTCCAGCTCTTAAATTACAGAGCTCTTGTCCACCTTCAGCTCAGAAACCTCTGAGTTTCTCAAACCAAAGCAGCTTTGGGTTTCTCACCAAGCACAGACCCAACCCCAGGCTGCAAGGGAGCCAGAGGAGAAAAAAACCCAGCATTAAATTTGTGCCCATCTGCTTGTGTGAGTCCATCTGTGTGTGCACACTCACCAGCCTTAATGACAAATTTGGAAAGGGCTAAAACAAACAACTGCAAAGTACTCTGGGTTTGCAGGAGATTTTAAAAATTAATACTCAAACATGAAAAAGCTTTATAGAAGAAAGGAACCTTTTAGTAACTTCTGCATCCTAGGAAGAAAAAGTATAATGAATAATTCAGCCCTGTGCTGAGGAAACTGATTTGCTGAACATGTGGAATAAATCTGGGGGTGAACTGGTCCAGATCACCTGAATTAAAGAGTTTGGAGCAGGAATGATGGGAGTAAAGCACGAGGGTCTCTGTAATATGGTTGTGGGTGGTGTTGTTTGTCAGCACTAATGTTATTTAGGATCCTGGGGCCACAGGATGCTGCTAATGCAGCAGAGGAAAGTTTTAAACATTTCTGTTACTCAGGAGGGAGCATCACCCATGGGCTGGCAGCTCTGAGGTGGGGGGACATAGTCACAGGTTCACATCAGCTTTCAGTCAAAAAAATAAACAAAAATCACCAGAACAGCCCCAGAATTCAGCAGCTTTTGGGACTCTGTGTCCCTACTAGCCTAAAGAATTCTCCAGAAGATTATTTAATCTTTGTGGAGAGCACAGTCAGGTGGCCCTGCAGAAGAGCTGATGTTCTTTTATTTCTGTCACAGTCCAGGGGCAGAAATTCTTCCCCCAGTGCTGCAGCCTTCCCCAGCAAAGCCAAGTGTGAGCTGCAGCCCCATGAAAAGTGGAGATTAAATCCTCTGCCAGGAGAGCTTTGCTGCTGCTTTGCCACGGGACAGGGCCCCAATTTGTTCTCTTCAGAAAGAAATGCCTCAGTTATCCCAGAATAACCCCAAGGCACGAGCCAGGAGCGAGTCTCTGTTACACTGAGCAGATAATACTGTGAATGAAATAAAATTCAATTCAATCCATTATTCCAGAATCAATCAGTGGCATTTTGGAAGCAGCTGCACCTGCAGAAACAGCTCCTTGTTAGATCTTCAAACCAGGAGTGGAGTTCAATGGCTGAGGGAAAAACTTGAAAGCAGGGAGGGCAGCAGGGTCTCTCCAGCAGGTCAAGGTCACCCTTGGGCAGGATCAAAGGGCAGGAGGTGGGGGAGTTTCAGGGAGAACAAAGAGCAGGGCAGGAGATGGAACTCCAAGTGTTGAGGGGATGGGTGGACTGAAAACTATTTTGGTTTGGTCTGAGCCTCCACATGAAGTGTTTTATATGTTCACAAGCATTGAATCTGATTTACTCTCTAATTTTCATAAATGTCACACTCTGGACTTTTATTATTGCCCTCAGGTACAGGAAGTGCCAGGAGTCAAATTCCCATTTTTAGGAGATGAGTCCAGGTGTTCCTACCAATCCTCTGGAGCTTCCTTCCCTCCTCTGAGCGACCCAAACTGGGTGAAGCCACCTCAGGGAGGACCTTTATCCCTGGCAAAAGCAGCTCCAGGTTGGTTTTCCTGGGATTTCTGTTCCTCTGTGGTACCTGCTGAAGGCCCACACTCGACTCCATCACCTCCTTTTTGACTTTTCTTGTGGAGCTCATGGCCGGGGCGAGGGGGAATCTCCAGCAGAAAGAACCAGTGTTTCCTCTCTTGCCAATGAACCCCAGGCACAAATTCACTTGCTGCCCTCAGAGCAACCCTGGCAAGGCTGTGTGGTCCCTTTGGAAGGGCAATCCCATCTCTGGGTGCTGGGGGGGCCCAGACTGAGCCCCTTTTTTGCCATGCCATAAAAGAGAGAGGGGTTTTGCGTACTGAGCTCTGGAATGAGCCCCTCGCAGCAACAGGCCCCATAAAATTTTTATAACCCACCTTTTATAAGGTAGAATAAGTTGGTCAAAAGGGTTTTTTTCATGTGTGAGTGTGTGCACATGGATCAGACTCAAGCACAGGTCAGTCAGGCTGGCAAAGAAAGCTGGACCACAGGCCCAGGGGATGTGGAAATCTCACCCAAAGGTGTGGATGAGAGGGGAAAAACTCTTGGGAATGGCACAGCACTGCTTGGAGAGGCATCAGGAGTGTCCACAGCCACACAGGACAGGGCTTGGAGCAACCTGGGCTAGTGGAAGGTGTCCTGCCCATGGCTGGGTTGGTCCTTTGTGACCCCAAACGTTCAATGGCTCTATGGAATGGCAGCACCTGGCTCCTGCTCACCCTCGGGGAGGTGAAACCCTCGAGCCAGGCTCTGTAAAACCCTGACATTTCAAACAGATTTAGAATCTGAGTTTTGAGGAGTGACAGGCTCAGCCTCCCAGGCTGGGAACATCTCCATCCTCCTCCATCCAGAGGTGCCCACAATCCTGCTGTGCCCACAAACCCTTTGCACTTTGGTGTGTGCTAAAGGTGTGAAAAACCCTTCTGACCCCACAGACAGCAGTGGAAGAATTCCATAAAGTTGTTCCCAGTGCCACAACTGTAAGACAAGAGAGAATTTTCTCTCAATATTTGGCAGCAAAAAAACCCCAAAAAATCCCCCCAGACATCACTCTGCAACAATAATTTAGACATGGGCAGGATTTGAGGAGTTGTAAGGAATATTACCTGCCATAAAGTTCGAATGGTGTTGAATTTACAAAAAATGCCTGATGTAAAATCATACTGTCAGGAACAATTAGGCATGGTGCATAAAAAACCTCTTACAGAGATTACACTTCCCAGATTGTTTTACAGGAAAACTTTGTGTTAATGTTACGCTCTGAATGCCTTTTGCCATGAAACATTTAAGGAACAACAGTTTATAGTCTCTGATCTTTATGGTTTGGAAGAATGAACACTCTCCTCATGTTAGGCCAAATTGATGTTTTAAATTCAGGAGAAACCCCATCATGGCATAAAAAAGGAGAGAATGTCCTGAGAAGAAAGTGGTCAAATCATTCCAAGATGTTATGGGTTTAAGGGTTTTTTTCAGCTTTTTTTTTTCCTATGGAAAAATTTTCATGGTCCTGGGCATATGGTCAAAAAACACAGAAGTGAGATATTTTTAGACAGGCACATTTGGGATAAAATTACCCACTCTGGAGTGCTCAGGGACAACCTGGTGGCACTGGGGATGGCAGGGGAATGTCCCTCCTTGCACAGATGCTGTTCCAGCACCGTGGCCTGGCTCAGGAGCACTGAGGGGAAGGTGGGAGCCTTCACCTCCTGCTGCATCATGGCAGGTTCTGTCTCCTCCCTGTCCATGTGCATCCCCACATGAGCCAGGCTCAGGGAGAGCCTCTGCCCACCCCA
This sequence comes from Serinus canaria, assembly GCF_022539315.1. Taxonomy (NCBI): domain Eukaryota; kingdom Metazoa; phylum Chordata; class Aves; order Passeriformes; family Fringillidae; genus Serinus; species Serinus canaria. The sequence goes on along the minus strand of NC_066334.1, from coordinate 5,133,444 downwards.
GGCCTGAGCTGAGCAGGGTTTGCCTGGCAGGGCTGAGCACAAACACAGCCTGCCATGAGTGTGGCAGGAAAGGGGCTGGGAAAGGGTGTCCAGGCAGCTGAGGGACACTCCTGTCCCCTCACACTGAGGAAAGCTGCAGGAAAAGCCCCTCCAGTGACTGACACTGCCAGGACATGGCTGGGGCATCCCCTGGGCTCCAGCACCTCCTGTGCAGCACTGGTGCTGCCCTGGGCCTGGTCCAGCCCTGGGGCTGGTCCTGGTCTGGGTCTGGGCCTGATCCTGCCCTGGGTCTGATCCTGCCCTGGGTCTGGTCCTGGTCCTGGTCTGGGTCTGATCCTGCCCTGGGTCTGGTCCTGGTCTGGGTCCGAACCTGGTCCTGCCCTGGGTCTTTTCCTGGTCCTGCCCTGGATCTGATGCAGATCCTGCCCCATCTCTGGTCCTGTCCTGATCCTGGTCCTGGTCCTGTCTTAGGTCTGATCCTGCCCTGGGTCTGATCCAGATCCTGCCCCACCTCTGGTTTTGCTCTGGGTATGATCCTGGTCCTGCCCTTGGCCTGGTACTGCTCTGATTCTGATCTGATCCTGGTCTGGATCTGATCCTGGTCCTGCCCTGTCTCTGATCCTGTCCCATCTCTGATCCTGCCCCATCTCTGATCCATTCCCATCTCTGTTCCTGTCCCAGGTCTGCTCCTGCCCTGGGTCAGCTCCTGCAGCTCAGACCGACTGCAGGGACTCAGATCCAGCTCTCCCAGCCTGTCCTGCAGTTTTTTTCCAGCCCTGTCAGCACCCTCAGCCAAGGCATCCCTGGCAGCTGGGGCTGGATTCCGTTTGGCCTCACGCATCATCACCAGCCTTGCCAGTCCCTTCAGGCCCGGGGTGATGATGTGTGAGGCAGAAAAAGCCCAGCCTGGCCTTCAGGTGCTGGGCACAGTCACCACAGGGGCAGGGAATGCTCCTTCCTTTGGTCCCTGTGAGCCAGGGTGACCTGGGATCCTTGAGGCCGCAGCAGCTCCTGGGCTCAGCAGGGTGAAATCCCTCTGTGGGGATTTTGCTTTGGTTTCCTTCTCTTTAAGGGGTGCCTTGATGGGCACATGAGTATTTTTAGGAGTGGCCTGGCATCAGATTAATAAATACATCCTGAGCTGGACTGTTGTGTGTGGGATTTTCTGTTCCCACCACCCCATATTAGGAGATGCAGCTCCGAAATAACTGCAAGTGCCCACAGCCCTGCAAATAACCCAGTGGAAACTGCAGAGCAGGGAGCAGAGCCAGGCAGGGGCATCCAGAATGCTCCAAAAGCACAGTCCACACATTTTCTGGCAGGAATGGAAAAGCAAACCATGGAAGGTTCTGGAAGATGTGCAGGTAAATGCTGAGTTTGCAGAATTCCACGTGTCTGTTGGCTTGAACTGAAATGGGAAAGGTGTTTTAGACCAAACAACCTCAGGCTTTGGGTTTGCAGGTGATTGAGCTGGATTTTGGTCCCTAAATGTTTCCAAGGGTTGATGGCACCAGATGGAATCACAATCCAACAGATCCTCACAGGAGTGTGATGAGCAGAGTGAGGAAAACCAGGGAGAACCCCCTGGGAATCCAGGAACTTCAGGTTTGCACCCAGCAGGGATTCAAGGCTGGGAAGGAAGGTGTGGATCCATGAGGAGGGTGAAAATTTAAGGAGAATTCTCATTTCTTCTCATTTCCTGTGGGATTTAGAGGGATTCACTGTGCTCAGGAATGCCAGGATGGGATCCAGAGCTGAAACCAACAATTTCCAACACTTTCAGGGAAAGCTGGAATTTCTGATTGATCCTGATGGTGTGGGATGAGCTGCAGAGCTGTAAACCTGAAAAATCAAACTCCAACCCTCCTGGAAATGCTCCTGTTTGTTCTTTTCCCATCAGTTTATTTCTAGAACCCCAACAATCTCATCCCAAACAGTTCCACCAGACAGATGGGCTGCTCTGGAAGCCAAAGCACCTCAGCTTTGTGTGCTGTGTGAATCCAGGGGCTCGTGGCAGAGTTGTGAGAGCTGGGACACGGGCTCAGAGCAGGACTTTTAGAAAATGGGGTGGCTGAAAAGAGAGATTCCCCACCCTGGGCTGTGTCTGGGGAGAAAACAGGGCTGGCAGAGCGGCCAGGAGGTGCAGAGATTAATAAATACAGTTGAGTTATTTCTCTAACACCCTTTCTGACCACCTCTGCTGATTATGGGGATTTATTTGTTTATTTTCAAATTGAAAGGACTTCTCTTTTTTCCAGCCAGAAGAGCAGAGAGCTCTGGTACCCCCAGCAGTCCAACAGCTCAGCCTGGCTGTGGGAGAGGAGCGGGGAGGGATTTAATCTGGGGGTCAGCAGTGAAAAATTCTCCTCTCCCAGGGGAGAATCTGGGCTAATTCACCCCAAATCATCGTGGCTCAGCCTTTCAGCAGTGTCTGTGCTGCCAGGCATGATCTGCTTGGTTCTTCCTCTACCAAATGTGCTCCTTAGGATTCTCTGAGTGCCACAGGTCCTTTTTGGGGGGCTGGGAGAGTTGCCTTGCTCTCCATTAGAAGGCAGAGCCAAGGAATAATCCCATTTTCCAGCCATTTTTGTACCAACAGAGTTTGTGTGTCGTGTCTGACCTCCTGTAACGAGGTTAAACCACAAGGATCCCCTGGAGAAGTTGCCATTCATCTTTTATATGTGAAGATTTTCGAGTATAGAGAGGGGATAAACCTAATACGGTGTTTAATGGGAAAAAATTATGACACCAATAACACATCTGTGTCTGTAATTTCACAGGTTTTCTCTCTGTATATTTATATATGTATATATGTATAATTTAATATCAGCCTCAGGGTTGTGGTCTCACATGTCATCAGCTTGCAGGAAACTGGATCCTTGGCCTAAGTATCAGATGAGTTGCTAATGTTTGGAAAAAAAGCAAAAAACATGCTTTAGGTCTCTGTTTTATGGCTGTTATTGAAGTAAGAATTTGTGATTGTAACCTGAGTGCTCGCCTGGCCAACATGTTTTCATTATTGTCTGGATAATTGAAAGTCCAGGCAAATTTGGATGCTGGGAGACACTGCACAAGAAGGTCCTGGAGCTCCCAAGTGTTGAGGTGGCTCAAATTGAGGATGAATATATGAATATATTTCAGCATTTCATGCAAGGCTTGAAGGTTTGTTTTATTCTGCAGATGTGGCCGATTAACTTGTGTTTAATTCATTCCCAGTTCTGGTTGTGCAGCACTCCCAGGCTGTCACCCACAGCTCTGCTCTCCTGAGCTGCACTTTGGCTTCTCAGGCTTCATTTTGCTGCAGTCCAGGGTAAGCAATCCATGGAAATGTTATTCCATTGGAGTTATTCCATTCCATTGGAGTTATTCCATTCCATTGGAGTTATTCCATTCCATTCTCTCTTGTGGGAGCAGAACCTTGCTGATCTTTGGAGATGCACCTGTGGAAAGAAACTGCCAGCCTGGAAAACCAAGTTTAGACATTTCTGTCCACATCCCACCAGCTCTTGATGAATTTCTGTCTGCTTTTGTTTATTATTGCAAAAAATGGGTGATTCTGGTTCAGTTCATGGTTCAAAAAAGCCCCAGAGCCTCGATTTGTGGGCAGGAATTGATATTTATTGAGAATTCCCACAGCTGGCAGGGCAGAGATGGGGATTTAGCCCAAAAGTGTCTCTGTGTGTCACTGGGACACCAAGACAGGGGCACCTCTCTGCCACAGCCCAGGCCTGTTCCTATTCCTGGGTAAACACAGCATTCAAACCCTCAGGATTTATGGACCCAGAGCTTTCCCCACCACCTTCACCCCAGAGCTGACACCACACAGAGCAAAAACTTAAATGAGTTTTGCACGGTAATCCCCATTAACTGGGCAGAACTGGGAAATGAAACCCAGCAAAAAAACCTTTGGGTGGCTTTGGAAAACACCTTGGGACTGGTGTGCCAGCTTTCTGGATCCTTTAATTGGATGCACGTGTCTGTGCTGACAGAAACGGGGGCTTGGGCTCTCATTAATCTTCTCACAGCAGAGGCGAGGGGTGCAGGGCAGCCCACGTGGAGCAGCCCTGCCTGCTGCTCTCCAGTTTGGGGGAAAAGCCTTTGAACAAGTGGGAAAAGCCCAAGTCCATCCTGAGCTCTGCAAGGAACTAATTATTCACCTGGGCTCTCCCCCATAGCAGCTTCCAGCCCATAAATCCCCTGAGCAGCAGACACCCACCAGCTTCTCTCTGAATCGGGGCCTTTATGAACATCTCAGCGTGCTGGGGGAAGATTCATGGCCTGAGCTGCCTTTAAGTATTTTTGTTATGAATAGGAACCCTTAAACGTTTCCTTCTCATTTAATTTATCATTTTTTTTTCGGCCTTTCAACGCCGTGTACGAGTCAGAAATAATGGGAGGCAAAGTCTGTCCCTGAGAAAAGGGACTTAAAAAATAATAAAGTGTGCCCTGGGAAGGAGAGGGGTGAGGGGAATAAATTGCCCATTAGCAGCAAGGACCAGTGTCTCTAAAAATTGACTTTATTCCATGCTGGAGCATGTTGGGCACGAGGTTTCTACTTAATTTTGGAATATCCTGCAGGATGATGATACCCAGACTCAATTCAAGGTCATTTTTAAGAATTAATAATCCAAATCTGGTGATTTACTTACACTTGCAGCGGTGGGGTTGGGTTTTTCGTTGTGTGTTTGGTGATTTTTAAATTTTGTTTGGTTTTTTGCGTGTTTTGTTTGTTTCTTTGGGGTTTTTGTTATGGTTTTGTTTTGTTTGTTTTCATTTTTTGAGGTATTTTTTTGCCTCACAGACTGAGAAAGTTCAGGCTGTGGTTTGAATTAGGGGTTCAAACAAACCAAAAGGAAACAGTGACTTCCTCTCACTCAGGTATCCCAAGAAAAAACCTGAAATTTCACTTGGAAAGGGATTGTGGATTTGCTAACACTTTTCCTGAGTCCCTTTTACAGCTTGCCATGTCGTTTAACATCCCAACAGAGCACAAAATGCTAATAATACATTTAGAGTCTAAAACTGAGCTGTGTTTAGACTGAAAACTTTGATTATGGCATCCTGGATGAACCAAAAAACAGCAAAATCTGAGAAAACGCAGATGAAGGATAAAAAATCCCTGTGCAGAAATCCCTTGGACTGTTGGGTGGAGAAGATCTGTGCCTGAAATTCAAATTCTGCCCTGCTCTGGGGCACGTGAGTAAAATCACAGCCTGCTTTTCTCAGCTGCTGAAAGCCCCTTTCTAGGGGCAATTGGGATCCTTGCCTTTTCAAAGGGAAATTTCATCCACCTGATTTCTTCCTGGGCTCTGTTTGCAGGTGACAGATGGACTTACAAATGTGCAACTCGTCACCAGGGCCAGGGGGACCCTGCCCCTCAGCAGGGCTGGGTGAGAGGTGTGCTTTGGGGAGAGGCAGGAGGAAAATGGGAATTTGGGGGGATTTCAGGAGACAAATGGGCATTTTGGGGAGAATTTCATGAGAAAAATGGGCATTTTTGGGGGAGATTCATGAGAAAAACAGGCATTTTGGGGAATTTCAGGAGGAAAATGGGCATTTTGAGGGAATTTCAGGAGGAAAATGAGCATTTTCGGGGAGTTTCAGGAGCAAAGTGGATATTTTTGGGAATTTCAGGAGGAAAATGGGGATTTTGGGGAGTTTCAGGAGCAAAGTGGATATTTTTGGGTATTTCAGGAGAAAAATGAGCATTTTGGGGAGTTTCACGAGGAAAGTGAGCATTTTTGTGACATTTCAGGAAAGAAACAGGCATTTTTTGGAATTTCAGGAGAAAAATGGGCATTTTGGGGGAGTTTCAGGAGAAAAATGGGCATTTTTAGTGGATTTTGGGAGAAAAATGGGCATTTTTGGAAATGTCAGGAGAAAAATAGACATTTATCTCATTTATCCCAATTGTGCTTTTTCTAAATTCAGTGCCAGCCCCCAGGAGCCTTTGGGGGAAGCAGCTCTCAGCTCAGGGCGGAGTTCACCTCCCCACCTGGCACCTACACGCTCTGGCACCTCTTCCAAGTGAAATTTTAGGAATAAAATACCTGGAGAAAAGGAGAACTCCAAACTCATCAGCCCCAGGGCTTCTCTGCTTCCCACTGATTGAGGAGAACATTTTTCTCCCCCTGTTCCAAGGCAGGCTGAAGACAGCTTGTGTGGTTTGATCTAATCTGCTCCTGGAACTGCCACCAGCACGTTGGATAGCTGGGATTTGGAATGCTGACCACAGAATCAGCCTGAGGAATTTATAATTCACCTCAGCTATGGTGGGATGTGGTACAATAAGATCATTATTGCCTCGAGATAGCCTTCAGGTCATTAATTTAAATTAGAAATGCCTTCAAACAGGATATTGTGCTCCTTCCATAGGCTTTAAAGCTTAAATAAGCTCCAGAAATCCTCGCTGCCAGATAATTCTGCTGGCAAATGTGGATCACCACTTCCTGACAGTGCAATACCTGCCTGTGGTTGCTGGAAGTGGCATTAGAGAGGTTCTTAATTGTGTTAATTATTGTTGTTGTCTTTAAAGGACTGAAGCCTCTCCCAGGATAATCCCTTGTCACTGCTCTTTGGGGCTTTGGCACTGGAGAGGGGCTGGTTTCTTGCATAACTGGATTCAGGCTAAAATAACTGTGACCTTGTAAATGAGGTGGATGTTTCCTAGGGCAGACAACTCTTGGAGCACTGGAGGCTGTGGGAAGGAGGTGCAGCTGGAAAGGGAATTTTTAACAACAGGAGACAGCCCTGGGAAGTGGGAAAGGCTGAAGGAAGGACTGGGAGGGAGCTGGATGTGATGGGTGAATGGAGATCCAAAAATGGTTTAAATATCTGAGGGTGCAGAGATGCTCCAGTGCAAAGAGAGGGTTGGAGGGAAGGCAGCCTGGAGAGGCAGGGCTTTGGCTCACCCCAGGGATGGAAATTTTGGGAATCATCTGCCAAACTGAGCTGATCAGTTTGGAAATCAACTGCCAAACTGAGCCCAGCCAGCTTGGAGGGCAGAGCCTGCAATTCCTGCTCCCCCCTTGCTGTGGATGTGCCACAAGCAGAGCTCAGTGCCTTGGCCTCTGCTCCATCCTCAATGCCACAGCAATCCCATTCCAAAAAAAGCTCCCCCCAAAACTTAGCACTAAACTGTGCTGCCAGGCTCAGCAGGAAAGACTCAGCAACATTTACATTACCAGCTCTGTCAGCTACAAACTTTGCTCTCTTCGTGGTTTCAGTCAACTCCTCCAGCCTTTGATTATGATTTCTTTCCCAGTCTGAATTTCCCCGTTCAGAACGGGGATTACCTCACCTCCAGGGTTTCTGTCTGCCCCAGATTTCCAGTCAGAGGCTGAGCTGTCAGTGCTCAGGCATCTGGAGAGAGCCAGCCCTCGAGCATCCAACCTGCTGATTGCAAACGTACCTGTGGAGGTGTTTGCAGTGAGTGTTGGGTGATCACAGCACACACAGAGCCCAGATCCTCCCAGGCCTGGGGCAGGAACCTTCATTCCTGCAGGCTGCAGAGTTTGTTTCCTTGTTTTCCTGATGGGTTTGAGGTTTCCTGGAAAGGCATTTGTTGTCTGGTCCTTCTTGCAAAGCTCAGACTGGAGGCTCACTGCTGGTTATGGAGAAGATGAAATTGGTTTTTTCCCCCCCTTTCTAACCACCCTGAGCTGTCCCAGTCCTCGCTGCTGTCTTCCCCTTTCTTGGCTAACTGGGGGAAGGAAAGCTCCCTGGCAGTTTGCCACACTGAACCCCCCAGCCCTGATTTATTAGCCCCAAAACCAGCTGCAGATGTTGGCCGGGCCAGGGCTCTGCTGCCAATTAGGGCGGCTCATGCAGAGATTCCTGCTCTGTTTGCCTGGCACTGAGGAGAGCAGGGATGAGGGGAGTGCCATAAAAATGGAGTAAAAAAGATGGGAAATGGGTTTCACCTGGCCAGGTAGGGGCTGCAGCAGTGTGGGAGGAGGTTGGGGCAGATTTCAGGGATCTCAGGCCATTTTTTGGATCTTTTTCTGTGCTAATGAACCCTAAAATTCCACACTGAAACTCTCCCAGCCCCCAGTGTGGTTTGGGGGGTTTGAAATTTGTCTGGGGTTCACTGGAAGTTTGTCTGAACTTTCCTGTATTGGAAAGAAATTTGGAGTTTGCAGCAGCCCCCAAACCTCAGCTCAGCCTGGGGGAGCAGCCCTGGGAGGGTTTGGTTTCTGAAACCATTTGGGGAATGGTGAGAGCAAATGATTTCCAGGGAATTCTTGGATGAAAACAGCAGCACTGACAACTGTGGAGACAGGAGAGGAAGAGGCACAAACATTTCCAGTGTTGTAAAGTACAGCCAGCCTCAGGTTAGATATTTCCTCCTGCTGTTAATCCATTGTTTAAATCAAATTGGTCACAAATCTAGATAATCTCATTGAAAATTAGGGTGATATCAAACAGGATTCCATGAATCCCTTTAAACTACTTCCATTACACTTTTGGTCTGGGATCTTTGTGGCAATTTCAGCAATAATTTCCCAATATTGCATTTCCAGTGCTCCACGGGACCTGTTACATCCACAAGGCTGCTCTAGGTATTACAAACATGATGAATATCACCAGCTTGGATTTTCAACACTCTGTGCAGCATTGCAACTGCAATTTGACCAGGTTAAATACAGCTGAGGTCTGTGGGAATTCAGCTGGGGGGGAATTATCTGAGTGCAGAATGAAATAAATGTGGGAGAGAAAAATCGGAGAGAATCTCATTCATTGGTCTCATTTGGACTTGTGATGGGAGGATGCTCCTATGGATAAAAGCAGTTGTGGCCCTTCATAAGGAGCCTAAATAATTTCTTTTTCCTTAAGTCAGTGTTTTTTAGTGTTGTCTAAAACTCTTGAAATTCACCAAAAAAAAAAAAATCTGCAACTTATTCACACAGACCTTCTTAACACAGGGTTTATATTTATGCTGTGTCCAGAGATTTTCTAAAAATAAATAAATAGAAAATCTGGGAAAACTTAAAGCTGCCTTTTTCTAAACATTTACCCCTTCCATGGTGTGTCTGTGTCCATCTTTTTATGCCTCCTATAATTTTTAAGGTCAATAGGAAATAAATAAAATCTCAGGCTGTGGGAAATGGATTTTTACCTGACACAAGGTACCCACAGTGTGCACCTGTGTGCAAATTTTGAAATAAGAAATGCTGACTTAGAGATACCATGGGATGGGACAGACATTGCTGAGAGAGAAATTGAATTAGGAAGAAGTTTCAAAGGATGGTTTTGTAAAAAAGACTGGATACTTTGGAGAAATAAAACTATGGAAGATGCATTGTAGTAGGAGCCACGAGGGGTAATTTTAGATTATTAACTTTAAGGCATTTACAGCATGGTGTGGCTAAAGCTCATAGGCCAAGAAGCACTTAGAGTGTATTGTAATTAGGAAATAGTTGACTTCTGATTGTGACAGTGTGAATTAGAACATCTGTATTGTCTCATGAGACTGAAAATGGAATAAAAGAGAGTCAGTCTCTTCAATGAGACTGAAAATGGAATAAAAGAGAGAGAGTCAGTCTCTTCAATGAGACTGAAAATGGAATAAAAGTTTGTAAGAAGCCTCTCAGTTGCCCCATCTCTGGGTCAGAAAAGGGCCTAATCCAGCAGTTTATAAGCTGTGTATTTCCAGCTCTGGATATTGGGTTTAAAAGCAGCTCTCAGTGAGCTCCTCGGGTATCAAGTGCTGAGTGCTGCACATGAAACGCCAAATGGAAGGAATTCCTTGTACACACACGAGATCAGAGCCCATTAGCCACCAATATTAGATTAAATGAGACTAAACACTACCGAGGGTGATTTTCCCTTCTCCCAGTGTTCATTATTGCCCTAATGCAAAGCACTGCTCTGCTGCAGAGACTTTGCAGTGTTTAGTCTCTCCCCGGGAGCTGCGCTCGGGATGCTCCGAGGGGATCCCGGAATTTGGGGCCTTATCTCCAGAGCAATCTGATGCACGGCCCCAGCAGAACTGAGGGGTGAAACCCTAGAGCTGGGCTTTGCTCAGACTTTTAATAGCAACATAAAAGCCTTGATTTTCCCCTTGAAGGGCTGAGATGGATTTCCCGAGGAAGATGCGGTGTTGTGTTACCGGAACGCACCGAAAGGATTTTTGCCAGTAAAAGTTCCACAGCTCCTGTTGGGCTTGAGGAATTGGGATGCTTGAGAAAGGCCAAAACCACCCACCTAAAAAGCAGGAAAAGAAGTTTGGGTAGAGCTGAGGCTTCCCTGGCAATGGCACTTGGCTGAGCTCTCCGGGCATCCCCGGCGCTGCGTGTGCTCAGTGTGTGGGATGAGGCTCTGCAAGGAGGAGGTTTTGTTTTGTCTCTGCTTTGTCTGTTTGGGAAACTGAAAATTGGTTCCTTCCAGCAGGAATTGCTGCTTGCCAATTCCCTGGGACACATTCCCTGGGATCTAAGTGTTGTTTTGCTTGTGGCAGAGCTGGTGAATGCTGCGTGTCTTTCTTAATTTTCACTTTCTTGGAAGAAAAATACCATGGAAATTTTTGAGGGAGTTAAGTGATGCTTGGCCAGGTGAGTTCTACTTAAATGTCAGGGATCCGCAGGCAAACAACAAAATTGACCCAAATTATGTCCTGTTCTCTTCTGCCTTGGGAGAAAAAACCCCAAATCAGCCCTTTCCTCCAGGCTCTGGAGGTTTCTGCACTGCCAGGATTCCAGAAGCCAGTGGATCCTAAATTCCCTCCAGTGGAGGAATCTGAGCAAAACAAATCCCACATTCCCCTCAGAATTTTTTTTTTTTTTTGCCACCCAAATGTGATGCTCTGGTGTGATACAGAAATGTTGCCAAAACCACACTGAATCCAAATGCTTCACAGAGCTCAGGCAGATTTTCCTGAATTTTCATTTCAGAAGGAAAAAAAAAAATAAAGCTGCAGCAGAATAAAATAAATCCTGGTCATGCTGTTATCAAGTGTCACTCTGGATTTTCAGGGATTTCTTCTAAATGTTTTTCTGTAGAATGAACATAACACCGTTAGAAATTTGAAACTGGAGTAAAGTTTGGATGTAATAGAATATTTCCATCCATTCAGGTTTTACATGACCAAATTGACTTTGGAATTTCGCTCTTGCCTAAAAACCCACGAAATTTAAAAATCCTGGAATTCCTTATGAATTGCAACCCCCTTTCCTCCACAGACCTGATTTTCCCTTCCTGTGAGGTGGTGCAGAAATCTTTGAGTAGTTCAGTGAGTATTTTACACCTGGCACCTGCTCACCTGTGGTGGGGATGAATTCCCACCAAGAGTTTTTTGTCAGGTCCAAAAGACTCACCTGCAAAGGAAGGAATGATCCTGGATCTCCCAAATCCCAATGAACTGCCTCCACCACAACATCATTATTCATGCTGGTGGTGTTTGGAAGTGTTTTATTGTAATTAATAATGAACTGAGCAGAGCAGCAGCAGCTGGGCTTGTTTGGTGGAACCCAAGACAATATTTTCTGATTTAAGGTGATTTCAACCTCAAGCCTTAAACAGAAAGTCACCTGCAGCTGGAACAAGGTACCTGGGAGTGTGCTGGAGTTTTTTGGTGTGTGTCAGAACGTGCTGGGTGTGGAGATTCCTGGTGTGAGGGACAGAAAAGTGGCTCTGGGGATGAAGGGCCTCTGCTCCTTGGGAGATTTCCATCAGATCTGACCAATAAAACCCCACCCTACAACCTCCAGAAACAGAGGCTGGGGCATTCATGGGCAAAGTCTCTGCTTTGTCCAGAAATCCTTCATTTACATCCTCTAAATTCCCTGATGGGCAGGATTTGGGTTAAAATTTAAAGAATTGGATGATTTTCCACAGTGTTTGTGCTCCTCAGCCAAAACAGGAAGAATTTTGCAGCCCAGAGATCCACAGCAGGATAAGATGGATAGAAGAGGTGCAGCTACTCCAGACTGGTACCCTGTGTGTTATTCTGCTCCTGACATTAATTTGGTGTAGAACTTCAGAGTCTGAGTACAAAAAACATATTTTAGATCAACATGGAGCAAGCCTTGTGCCCTGGTGAGGTGGGGAGTGAAATCCCTTTGGAAAGGAGGAGCCAGCGAAGGCAGATGAGCCTGGTGTGGCTGGAACATCTCATCAATGCTCTGGCTTTAATTGAGTTCTTTCACTTTTAAAAACATCTGGAGACAGGGAACCCAAGCCATGGGCAAAGTCTCACCTATTTTGTCCAGAAATGCTTCATTTACACCCTGATGGGCAGGATTTGGGTTAAAATTTGAAGAATTGGGATGATCCTCTGCAGGGTTTGTGCTCCTCAGCCAAAACTGGAAGAATTTTGCAGCCAAGAGATCCACAGCAGGATAAGATGGATAGAAGAGGTGCAGCTACTCCAGATTGGTACCCTGTGTGTTATTCTGCTCCAGATTATTAATTATTATAATATAATAATTATAATACATTAATTATATAAATTGATATTAATTTGGTGTACAACTTCAGAATCTGAGTACAAACCCCATGTTTTAGATCAACAGGAGCAAGCCTTGTGTCCTGGTGAGGTGGGGAGTGCAATCCCTTTGGGAACAAAGGGTTTTAGCACCAGTGTCCCTGACAAAAGAGGAGCCAGCAGAGAAAGGTTGGTGGGCCTGGTGTGGCTGGAACATCTCATCAATGCTCTGGCTTTAATTGAGTTCTTTCACTGCTCATACACTTTTAATAACATCTGGAGACAGGGAACCCAAGGCCGTGGCTTCTGTTTCTGATAGATTCCTTTGCACTGAGATTTAATGGATTAGCCAAAATGATGTGAAAAAATGGATCTCTGATTTATGACCTGCAATTTTTCGCTTACTGCAGCATTTTTTTCCCCCCTCAATCAGTGTTTTCCACCCTGTTAAAGTCTTGTGTGAATAAGTGCTATGTTGTGTTTCTGGATTTGCCCCCAGGGCTCATCAGACGACCCTTTGCCTACAGTCCCCACCAGGCCATTTAAACAGGAAGTTTAATTTTATAGTATTAAAAAAGAGAAAACGGTACTTAATTATCTGGCTGTGAAACAGCAGTACTCTTTCTTAATTTTAGTAGCTAATAAAATGCTGTTCCTGCAGTTAACTACTTCTGGTCCAAATGCACTACAATTTTGGCTATTTGAATAGAATATTTTATGAACTGTTATATATTGCACTACAGTTTTTAAACTCTGCTATGACATATTTCTCTCAAGATTTATTAGCATTTTTTATTTAAAACAATATATTAAAGAGAGGAGAAAGAGTAATCTTAGCTAAAATTCAAATATTAGAAAAACATAACATAGACCAAATCTTTTCATTTAACTTCTCCCCCCCACCCCCTCCTCCACCTTCTCCTCTCCCACCGTTGCTATAAAAAAGTTTTTTGGAACAACAACCCACACCTGCATCATTAATTCAATATGTCTTCCAACATGACTCAAATCAGAGTATCAGTTTCAGGGGCCATTTGCTACTTAAATGACTTTATGAAAACAGAACAATGAGCTGCCCCTCTGCAGCCCTGACTCCAACTCTGGCTAAAATAAACCTCGACATCTTTTATATCCCCGTGCATTTCTTTCTTTCCCAACAGTTTGCTCTCTGCTCCCCCCCCTGGAGCAAACAGGCTCATTAAGTGCCAGGTCTGTTGTGTGCAACTGTCTTTACAAACTCGTTAATGCCTCCAGCCGGGGCAGGGTGTCTGTGCCCAGGCACAAACCCATCTGGAAGTCTGCTAAATTAAAAGTTATTTGGGGTAAAAGCCTTTTTGTCTCAGCCCAGGCTCTGAGGGAAGAGGCTCCCTGCTCATGTTGACAATATTGGGGTTTTTCCCCCCAGTTTGAAGGTGCTGAGGGAGGAATGGTGCAGATGGCAGGAGCTGGGTTGGTCCCATCGTGGCAATGGGCTGAGGGTGACCACTGGGGGAGGATTTTGTTGCTCAGGTTTTGGGGGAGAGAGAACCTATTTACAAAGCTGGGGCTGATCAACCACCTCAGCTTGTGATGGGGAGGTTTTGATGGGATATTAGGGAAAAAGTCTGCCCAGAAAGGCTTGTGGGGCACTGGAACAGGCTGGCAGGCTCGTGGTGGAGTCCCTGGCCCTGGGTGCTCCCAGGGGGGGATGGCTGGGGGTCTGTGCAGGGCCAGGAGCTGGACTGGGCTGGTGCCTTTTGGGGCTACCAGAGGCCAGACAAAATTAACAGAATAAAAAGCAGTTGTATTTATTGCAGGGCCTTCAGGTGCATTGAGGGCAGATGAAGCTCCCCAGGGGCTACACCCAAAATGGACTCTCAAGTTTTCATATTTTTATAAGTTTGGTCCATTTGCATATTGGGGGTTAATCTGCCAATTCCAGCCTCAGGTAATGAAGGAATTTACCCCAAGTTTGCTCCCCCCAAACTCATTTTTGTTTAACTTTTTTGGATCCTGAGGCAGTGAGGTGTCCTTGATTGCCAGGCCTGGGGAGGAATTGGTGTGTCAGCCCAAAATGGGGAAGCAGCAGCTCCCACTGTCCATGGAGTTTGGAGTTCTAAAGAACTGCAGAGTTACAAATACATGAAAAATAGAAAAGCTCAAATCCTGAGGCATCAGCATGACCCTTTCAGCTCAGGAGATTCTGTGTCCAAAAAGGATGTGACACTTGGGGACATTGTTTGATGGTGAACGTGGTGCTGGGGCTGGGCTGCCACTCAGACCTGATGGTCTGGGAGGATTTTTCCAACCTGGATGATTCTGTGAGCTCCAATTACAAATTACAGGTTTTCTCAAACCTGCTCTTCCTCTGGTGCTTTACTACAGGGTGTATCCCAGTTGTAGCAGCTGATTTAGTGGAGCTAACTCCTGTTTCAAGGGTGTTCCCACTCCACACAGGCCAGACCATTCCCCTGACTCCCCCAGGGGGCTCGGGGTGTCCTGTCTGGTGGGGAAGGAAACTCAGGAGGGATGGAACAAGTGGGAAATGGATTTGTAGGGAATTCTCCAAGCCTGACAGGAGGCTCCCACAGTGTGCAAAGCTGGAGAGAAGAAATGCTGAATTAGAAATGCCATGGGATGGGACAGACATTGCTGAGAGAGAAATTGAATTAGGAACAAGTTTCAAAGGATGGATTTGTAAAAAAGACTGGATACCTTGGAGAAGTAGAACTGTGAAAGATGTAGGAACCAGGAGGGGTAATTTTAGATTATTGGCTTTAAGGAATTTACAGCGTGGTGTGGCTGAAAGTGATAAACCAAAACCACCTTGAGTGTCCTGCAGTTAGGGAAGAGTTGTCTCCTGGTTGTGATGAGGAATTCTAACATCTGCACTGTCCCACCCTTCTCAGGAGACTGAAAAGAGAGTAAGAGTCTTTAAACACCTCGCAGCTGCCCCATCTGTGGGTCAGAAGAGGCTCAGCCCTGCAGGCCCACAGGAGTCCTTGCAGGCAGCTCAGCTCTAAAGGAAATGATCTTTGTTTGCAGAAGGGACCCAAGCCCAGCCAGCACCTGCTGAGCCTTGGCTGTCACTTAGCGATGGGGACACAGCTCCTGCTGCTCCCACCCACAGGGCAGCAGCCAGGGCAAAAGGGAAACCCCTGCCATCAATTGTGTGAGGAATAGCCAGATTAATAATAGCAATAATAGCATCTATAATTCTATATATTATAATTGCATACTATAGATAATATATTATATATATAATAATATATATCCTTTATAGTAGACATAGATAATAATCTATTCTATATTATATATAATTATAATATGATAATATAATACAATGAATATAATATAATATAGATATAGATATGATAGAGATAATAAATATAAGATATATAATAGAGATAGAAGAGAAGAGAAAGAGAATAGAAGAGAGATATACAGAAGATAAGAGAATAGATAATCGAATATAAATAATATCTATAATAGAATAGATATAAAGCAAATATATTCGATATAATTACTAGTATAATTATATCATAGTAGAGTATATTATATTATATTGGATATACATTTATTAGTATATGATATAATTATATAAATAGATATATCGTCTATATAATATATATCTATATATATATATAACAGTATATATATAATATATAATAGATATATATAATAATATATATCCTTTATAATAGATACATATAACATATACTATTATAAAGTATTATTATTATCATTCAAGTGGAAATAAAATAGTATAAATAAAATAAAATATAAATAAAATAAAGTAGAAATAAAAAGTATTATTATAAATAATAAAGTAAAAAGGTCTACTTAATATAGTATAAATAAAAGTATATATGTTAAAGTATACTTAATGAAGTATAAATAAAAAGTGGAATAATGGTAATGATACTGATAATAATAATAATTAATACAGTTTTATATATATTATAATACATGGTACAATATATTATTTATATATAGTATGTATATTTTTATATATAATATATTATTTATAAATAATATATTACTAATATATTATAAAGGTATTATTATAGTATAAATAAAAAGTATACTAATACTAATATTTTTTATAATCTATATATTATAATTACATACTGTATCTAAAATAATAATGATAATGATAATGATAATAATAATAATAATAATAATAATAATGTTGTTTTAATAAAAATGGGCTGCTGAGGTTTAGTGGTGTGCAGTCAGTTCATTTGAGCCATTAAGACACTCACACAATGATCAAAATCAGCCTTGCAAGCACCCTGGATGGCAGCAAAAATCACTGAGGTTCTCAGTGGAGTCTGTTGGGAAGCTCTCCATGCTGGAGGTTGTCCTCACACTGAGGAAATGCATCTCCAGCACTGGAAAAATCTTTATTTTTATCAGGGATGTGCCTGCTCATCCCATATCCCAAATCCAGCTCTGAATTGCTCGAAGGGAAAAAAAAAAAAGAAAAAAAGTTTTCTATTCACTTACAAAAAGCTGCTGCTTATTAAATCCCTTCTGGTTTGGTGCCCCTAATATAGACATAGCTACAAATCTTCCCAGATCTATTTTGAGGCCTGTCTGAGCATAAATATTTCCCTGATGACAAAAAAGTGGCTTGTTGGTGTATTTGAGAGTCTTCAAGGGCTAAATTGGGGTTGGGTGGGAGCCAGGATTGTGCAGAGCAGGGCATTGGGGAAGAGTTTGTGCAATGTGTAGCAGGGAGGGCAAAGAGGAAATATGGCAGGTTTGGAAAAAAACCCAAAAAATCAAACAACAAAAAAAAAAGGGGTGGAAACAAGGAAAATGCTGCTGAAGATGGTGATTGAAATCAGAGTAATGGGAATAAAAACCAGGTTGGATATCTGAAGCATGGGAAGATACTAACAATGGGTAACTTTTAGCAGCAGAGGTGCTTATTTGTGTCAGAGTTCCCTTGGATTCTGGGTGTGGAATTCAGAGTTGAGAGGAAATGGAGAGAGGTTCCACAAAGATGTTTCTGTGGGAGAAAACAGGAGGGAACTGCAGAAAATCCTGTGCAGGCCAAGAGTGGCAGTTCTGGATGAATCAGTGGATAAAACAAAGCCAAAGAAATCCCTCCTTGAGGGCTCCAAGGCTCTCCTGCTTTCCAGAGGAGGGAAAGGGATCATCACCAACCCCTGCAGGGTCCTCACCCTGCAAGGCCAGAACAAGCCCTGGAAGCTGCAGAGCCAGGATCAGCTGTCCTTTATCCAGACTGGGATGGCACAGGGAGTCACTCATGTGCCAGGGGAGCCTTTAAACTCTGGGGAAACACTGATGGGTTCAAGAGGAGTAAAAAGCACAGCTGGTGATGGCTGGACTTCATTAACTTCAGCCCCAGTTTCTGAGACACGGTGGAAATGTCACTGCTGACTGCTGTAGGTGGCTGAACATCAGGGCTGAGGATGAGGAGGTCTGGCTGAGGAGTAACCCAACAGCTGCAGGGGGGTAAATCTGTGCCCACCCTGCCTGGGTGAAGACTTAAGGGACAGCCCAGCAGCCCTGGCGAGGAGGGCAGAGGAATTCCCAGATCATGCTGGAAGGAGGATGTTTGGTTGATGTGCAATTCATGAAAGTGCCCAAAATTGGCTGTAATGAGCCCCTTTTGGAACCACTCTCAAAGCTGGTTGGGTCTTCTTGAGGATGAAACCTGATGGAAACTTTAACAGAAAATATTTCACTTCTACTCCTCAAATCAGGCCTTGAATTTTGGGTGAGATGTGGGAGAGATGATCCTTGCTGAGACATCAAGAACTGATTACCAAATTATTTTTTATTCATAACTGATTAGAATGAACACAGTCTGTGTATCTGAAGGGTGTAGACAAAGAATTAAACTCACCTCTGGAGCTCCAGCCTTGGCTTTCCCTATTCTCTGTCTTCTGGCCCATCCTAGACCTAAAGCTGTGCCACCAGACAGGTGAAAAGTGAAAAACTTCTCTGCTTGTTCCATTCAGTGTTCTCAAATCCTCTCAGCACTTGAAAGAAAATGCTCTAAAGAACTCCTAAGGGTCAGATTGTGCCATTTTTGTGCAACAGCAGTGTCACAATAACTTGAGCTGAGCCCCTGGCCCACAAAACCCCTTTTCAGGAGTTTGCTTGTGAGGCTGAGATTTAGGCATTGATGCATCCAGAGGGAATGGTGCTGGTGGGAAGCTTTAGGGGAGTTCAGGACATGGAGAAATATTCAATTACACAATTTTTCTAAATTGTGAACACCTTTCAGTGTTCATAGATGTGCCTGGCTGAGGGAGAGGTCCCAAACCCTCCCAGATTCGCTTTGTCCTGCAGAGAGGGAGTGAGAGGCCTCTGTGGAAGGAAGAGCTCAACCTCAGGGACTCCTTTGGGTCTGACTCCTTGCAATTCTGCTCTGAAGCTAATGCCCCATTATTCCAGCAGTGCCTGGGTGCTTGCTGTCATTTCAGGCAGCCCTCAGTGCCAAGCAGCCCTCAGTATTTACCCACCTGAGCCTTATCAGTGCCTGCTCTCTGCAGCCCGGATCCCTGGGCCATTATGGAGATTGGGTGGCTGTTCTCAGTTGACACACTCATTCTCTAAAGACAACATCCCAAATGAGTCTATTAGGGCTGGGAGCTGCTGGGCCAGCCCTGCCAAGCAGGCTGAGATCAGAGTGTTTGCACTTCGAATTTGCTCAATTGGGCCCTTTCCATTACTGAGGCTCAGTGGCTCCTGCTCCCCGCCCTCCTTCCCTGCATTAACTCTCTATTACCTTGTTTGTTCAATGCCAGCTTATGAATGTCAATTTGTTCTCCAATTAGCTCTGCCTTATTGACTGCCCTCAGACTGCCCAGCTTAGCTTTCTGAAGTGCCTATCACTATCAAGGTGATTTGTTTAATTTTTTAAAGGGATATAACTTTAATGCGTCCTTTTATTCTGCTGTTATCTTGGTTGCCCCTATCTGGAGTTCGTTTATGGAGTGGGGTTTGTTCTAATAGCTTCATATCTGTGTTAATATTTCGTGACAGTTTATGTACTTAACTCGTGTGGGAGACACATTAATTCTCCTCTCCTGGCTGTGATGGACTGGCAGGAACCTGTGAGAGGAAGCCAAATTTCCCAGAGGTCTGGAGGGTAAATGCAGATGGGGTTTGTGGGAGGAAAATTAAGAAATTAATTTACTTGAGCATCTCATTCCCTCTGCCACGTACAGGAGATATTTTCCTCTGTGGGACTCAGCACTCTCCTGGTTTTCCCAGTACAGTGGGAGCTGAAGGGACATCAGGTGTTGGTGGAGAAGGAATTATGGAATATCCTGAGCTGGAGGGGACCCACAAAGATCCTCCAGACCAAATCCTGGCCCTGCACAGACACCCCAACAATCCCACCCTGGGGTTAACTGGTTGCACTTGAGATAAAAGAAACAACTCAGGTGTTGGTTTTTTGGAGTTTCTCATTCTTTTCTCCCATATATCTTCATAAAATTGAAGTGCCAGAGCCCTTCCTCTCATTCCTGAGGTTTTTTTCAGCAGCACAGGGAACATCTCGATGGGAAGCAGGATGCAGATTATTCCTGACTCTTCTCCCGGCTGTCTGCTCTGGACATCTCTGGGAATTCTCTGCTCCTAGGAGCAGGGCTGGGTTTCAATTCCCTCTGTGGGTGTTTATTGGGAATTATCTGTCATGGCAGAGACAATAACACACAGCACAATTGGTTTATTTTTCTTCCTTGCCTCTGAACTTCAAACACCCTCAACATCTTTGCCTGCCTTGGGTCTCCTGCTCCCAACCAGGAAAGGTTCCCTTTGATTTAGAGAAAAACTCCAGGAGAGATGACACTGGGAACATTTTATGCTGAGCTCTCATGGCTGTCCAGACTTTTTAGTTTTCAGTTTTAAAGTCTGGAGGAGAAAAAAGAAAAATGAAAAGAAAAAAAGAGGAAAAGAAAAAAAAAAAAAAAAAAAAAAAAGAGAGAGAGAGAGAAAAAAGAGGAGATAAAAGAAAAAAAGGAGAAAAAAAAAACCCTTTTGTTTTTTGGGGTTTTTTTTCTAGAGGTTTTGGGAGAGGGAGGAAATTCAGTTTTTCCATCTGTTCTAAACTTGGTTAATAACACCCAAAGGAAGTGGACCCAGATCTTGTGGGGACACTGTGGGTGTGACACTCTTTGGGAGACTTCCCTGACCTCTGATCCCAAGGGAATGTGGAGTTCTGAGGGATCCCCAACTGCTGCCCACAACTGCTGGGAGCCCAGCCTGGCAAAATACAGAAATTAAATCAAACTTCAGATTTTCCTGCTCTTTCATTCCCTCTTTTCTACAGCAGCTTCTCTTCGTGTTTTCCCACCAATTTTTTTTAACACTACTCCTCAAATCCATGGATAATTGGGTTCATTGGCTCCCCAAGCACCCCAATATTGTCCCCATTGGCTCCCCAAGCACCCCAAATATTGCTGTCACTTCTTGGGTTGGACATTCCAGGTCTGTTCTGATGGATTGGAGCAGTGCTGCTGCTGCTGAGCAAGGAAGCACAAATCCAGCTTTGATTTTGGTCAAATATTTCCCACGTTACAGCAATTGAATCCACTGTCTGAAAATAACATTTCTCAGCCAACAATATTTCTTTCTTAAGCAATCCACCCCAAAAAAGTGATTTGGATTTGCTGAAGAACTACAACTGGGGGAAAAGCACAGAGAACTGTAAGGAAGGGAGACAAGGAATGGTTGTGAGAGGGGTTTGCTGTTTTTTTCTGTCTGAGACAGGTGGGTTTGGGCATCAGGGCAGCGTCAATAAATGGCTTTTGCAGTTATCTAAATGCTTTGCCTCTGCTTGGGCGTTTAATCTCTTGTAAAAGCTGTTTATTGCTCTCAGGGCTGCTCTCTGAGGGTACAAACACCACAATTAGGCCTCTCAGAGACTTCCCAAAACACAGCTGATTAAAGGTCAAGCAGAAAAATTGAGATGCTGCTGTCCTTAATGAAGGGAGCCCATAAAGCTCAGGAGCAGTCCCAAATCCGGGCTGGGAGCATGGGGGGGATGTGGCTCCCTGGGCAGGGTGAGGCCCTCAGGGCTCTGTTTGGTTTCCAGGGAACAAATTGCCATCACCAAAGGTGTTCCTAAAAGTCCATTTGAGTTCCCTTAGCGATCTTCCCCAGGCAGATTGTGAAGGCCAAGGTGCTGTAAAATGGAAGTGGCATTTAGAGGTGGCATCGAAGAGGAGGGGCAATCAAAGCTCATTAACGCTGGAGTTTATAATTGCAGATTACTGTAATTTGTGCTGGATTGGGGATTTATTTCAAGGGTGTTATTTCTGCTGTTGGGGGCTAATGAGTGGTGGGAGAAATTGATGTAAGTTTAGGCATTTCTTCTTCTTTCGCAACCCACTGGCACCAGATGAAGACTTCAGCCTTTGGTTTGTGATCAGAAAATGCACCCCAATAAATATTACACTAAATGTGGCCTGGGGGGAGCCCAGACCTTTCTAGGTCCTGTTTTTAGTCCCTCCTCTTGCAAGGAAAGGAGTCACAGAATCATGGAATCATTAAGGTTGGAAAAGACCTGTTAGATCAAGCCCAATTGTCAAACCAGTGCCACCACAGAACCATGTCCCCAGGTGCCACATCCACATATTTTTTGGACACTTCAGGGATGCTGACTGCACCACTGCCCTGGGCAGCCTGTGTTAATGCTTTACAGCCCTTTCCATGAGAAAAATTAGGAAATCTGTCCTAATATCCACCCTGAGCCTCCCCTGCCCCAGCCTGAGGCTGTTCCCTCTCCTCCTGTCCCTGTTCCCTGGAGCAGAGCCCGACCTGGGGCTGTCCCCTCCTGGCAGGAGCTGTGCAGAGCCACAAGGTCCCTCCTGAGCCTCCTTTTCTCCAGGCTGAGCCCCTTCCCAGCTCCCTCAGCTGCTCCTGAAAGACTTTTGCTTCCAGCCCTCCCTGAGGATTTGCTTGTTTTAACTAAAAACAAGTGCAGGATAAGAATGAGGCATCTTCCTTCAGGGTTTTCAGGTAGTGCCCAAGGCAGGTGATGCCCAGGGGAGGATGGGTCTGTCCTTTGGATCAGAACTTCCTGCTCATCTCTGGCAATTTACTGGAAGGAACTCATTTGAGCCCTTGATTTTCCTTTTTTTTTTTTCATAATAAATAATTTCTTAATAAATAATTTCTTATAACGATTCTTTGTTGTTTCTGGGGGTGCATCCAAACTCAGGAGTGTCTGAGCTCAGCCCTGAGCTCGTTTGCTTTCCAGCAGCATTTGGCTGCTAGGATAAAAGGCAGGGCACAGGTTCTTACCCTAAACCAGGGA
Organism: Serinus canaria; assembly: GCF_022539315.1. NCBI lineage: Eukaryota > Metazoa > Chordata > Aves > Passeriformes > Fringillidae > Serinus > Serinus canaria. The sequence goes on along the minus strand of NC_066334.1, from coordinate 5,110,735 downwards.
AGTGTCCAAACAGAGGTTACAGCTGAGTTAGTCCAAGTTTTAAGGAAGTTCTTAATTAGGGATTTTAATTTATTTCATAGGATGTTTGAGAGGGGTGAATTTAGGCGAAGAATTGGGGGGTGTGCACTCAGGCCTTGCCGCTGATGGGAAACAAAGGGAAAAAGCAATGGAAAACCAGTTTAGATTTTTGACTGTTGTTCCATTCTTTAGCTCCAAGAGCTGCTTTATCGTAGCCTGATTGCTGAGCTAAATGAAACTCCTCATCACATTGACCCAGTCATCATCCAGAACACTCTGCTTCCCTCCTCTGAGTTGGGAACTTGTGACTTCCCAGCTCCCTCCAGTTGTGACAGTGCTGTCACAGCCACTGGTGCCATTTGATCTGCCCTGGCCTGGCTTTTCCTCTCTGTTCCCCCATCCCTGAGAACTCCTGGCTGCAGAGTTTGACTCTCCCACAAACCTTCTCCTGAAGATAAAAACAAGAGTTGGTTTTTCACAGCGATGGTGAACTCGTGGGGAATGAAGGGACCTCCCCAAGGCAGAGGAGAAGAGAGGAGGGAAAAGAGACTCTAGCAGTGGAAAGATATTGGGATTGTGACCACCAGCCATGTGTTGAGGGCACACAACAACTATGTAAAACAAAGAGACAATTTTCAGGCTTGGAAGAAGTCAGAGGGATGAGCTGGGGCTACCTGAGCACCGTGGAGGCTTCCAGAGCATCAGAGATTCTGCCTTCAGTGTCTGCACCAATATTTGCTGTAGAAAAAGTGGAGCAAAACCTAAAAATCCCAGCCCAGCAGCATCTGTGCACTCCCAGCCAAGATGCCTGAGGAGAGCCTGCAATTGCTTTAATTTTTAATTTTTTTTTCTGCACGGTGACGACATTAAAAGATGTGCAAGTTTTATTTTTTGACTGCACTCATCGTTCACAAACAGAAATAAAAATGCAAACCCTCCAATTTAAGTCCTTCAGCCAAAAATGTGTCGATTTGCAAAGCAAAAAATAGCAGCCCCTGCTATCCTTGACAGCTGTAGTTTGGCTGATTTTAGGAGATATCCCGAAAGGTGAGCTGGGAAGGATGTCATATCTGACTCTTATCTTCGAATCCCATATACTTATGTTTATTAAAATCAATATAATCCATTAGCCTACTTTGTTTCCATTTTTAATAATCTATTGATATATTGCCTGGGCTTTTATGGGACTAAACAAATTTCCTCTTTATGTGCCCTGTAATAGCCGGAGGTCAGGCTGCTTGAGAGCAGTTGCTGTATATAAATGTTTATTTACTGCCTGACTACTGATTGAGAACATATCTGGTCCACAGGCTTCAGATGGCTTTTAAACTAGAGATTTATGGCTTACTTCCTGTTTTCCAGACACAGTACACCATTTTTAAATAAAGTAATGAATGCAAGGTATTGTGAAAATAATAGCCAGGGATTGCCCCAAACTCCACGTTTGGGAGCAGGGCCTGTCGGGCCCTCTGTTATTTCATCATTCGTTTGTTTTCTATTGGGCTGGGTTTTAGGGACATTAAACACTCTTCTGGTGCAGTTTCCTTTGTGCCCAGGGTGTCTTTGTAGTCTGGAGCAGCTCAAGTGCCCCCTTCAGCCTCTCCATGGCCAGGCTGGGAATCTGAAGGGAAGAGCTTTGCCAAAGTTTGCCCATATATTTTATTTTAAGAGGGGGGGGGGGCATTTTCTAGCAGCTTCTCTTCTGTTAACCCCCATTTTAGCAAAGCATTTACAGTCAGGATGGGTTTTACAGGAGCCCAGGTCCTTCCTTTGTGTGGTTTCTTCCCTTTTTTTGCTTCTAGCTGAGAGCACTTCACAGAAAATGCTCATTTTTAAGTCTCTAGAAGTAATTTTGACATTGGCTCGTTCTGTTTCTGTGCTTCTTGGGCACCACATTTCATGACATGTCAATTAACCACGTTTGAGAGGCTTTTGTTCTCCAAAAGTGTGATTATCTGCCCAGAAAAATCCTTTGTCCCTGCTGTGACAAGACAAGGAAATCACATTTTTCATCGTGTTATTGTGATAAAATCGCTCACTCATAAAATATCTCAAATTGGTGATGGCAGACAAGTGGCTCCGTTCACACTTGTGACAATGGGATCCCTGTCAGCAGAAGTTTGCAGAAGTTCCTGGTCTCAGGGTGAGAATTTCAGCTCCAAATCACAATTTCATACAATAAAATTGGCCGTCATTTAGGACATCCCTGCCTCACAGGGATTATTCCACTCATCATTCCTGAGAGCCCAAATTCCTTGGCAGAGGATGGGGTGTGAGTACAAAAGCGAGAAGCTGGAATTTCCCCCTGGAGATGGGCTCGTTCATTTATTTGTTTTTGCAATTTTCATTGAACATCGCTCCCCTCTGGCCACAGTGTGGTTCAGAATCACCATTTTTAAGGATATTTTGGTTTTTTTACAGAAACCTGTTGGTTTGAGAGTCCAACTCCACCTTGCAGGAGGCGAGGATTTCAAAAGGCCACAGAGGGTGGGTGGCCATGACCTGCTCTGCCTCATTTAGAGCCACCCTGGGCCCAACTCACCCCAGGAGGGGAATTTTTGTACTGATTTCAGTGCCTGATATTTATATTTATATAAATTACAGTTCTATTTATGTCATATTTATGTATGTAGATGCCTTTAGGCCCAGCCTTGCTCGGTGATTTCAGTGTCCCCTTGAGGGACAAAGTTGGTGGCCCAGGGACTGAGCCACACAGGATGTGCCAGCTCAAATTGGGTGGCTTATACTCATGCTGGCCACATCTCTGGAGGCTTTTTCAGTGATTTCAGTGATTTTATTGTGATTTTGCAGCCTGAAAAAGCCTCCAGTTCTGAGGCTGCCTTTAGGCCCAGACTGGGCCTTGCTGAGTGATTTTTGTGTCCCCTTGAGGGACAAAGTTGGTGGCACAGGGACTGAGCAGGCACAGGATGTGCCAAATCCAATTTGGGTATCTTATATTCACCCTAGCCACATATAAATTATATTTATGTCATATTTATGTCCGTAGATGCCTTTAGGCCCAGTCTGGGCCTTGCTCGGTGATTTCGATGACTCCTTTAGGGACAAAGTTGGTGGCACAGGGACTGAGCCCCACAGGATGTGCCAGCTCCAATTTGAGATGTCTTATACTCAGGCTGGCCACATGTCTAGATGCTTTTTCAGGGATTTCAGTCATGTTATTGTGATTTTGCAACCTGAAAAAGGTGTTGTGCATCCCTCTAGCTCTAGGCAGAGAGCAGAGCTCTAGGCTGCTCCCTTTGGTCCAGGGTGATTTCACCCAGCTGGAAACCCACCAAAATAAAGATGATTTGTAACACTAAACCAGCCCAGCTGCGTTTGTGTTTTGTGGTGTTGCTCAGGGTGTTGTTTTAAACAGGAATAAAGCAGCGGCCTCTCCTTGGTGAGTGCCTTGCCTGCAGAGGAGCAGATCCCCCGGGTTTCCTGGCTGTGTGTGATTCCCAGCGCTGATCTCTGGCCCCTAGATGATGCTGTTCATCTGCCAGGACCCAAGAGTGCCTCTGACAACAACTGCAGTGGTTTGGGGATGCTGCAGCGTGGCAGGAGTTCAGTCAAAACCGCCAATTACGTTTTGTCCTGTGAGGAAATGAGAGTGAAGTGAGGTGGCTGTGAAGGTGCCACGTTGGAGTGGCCCTGACACACAAATATAGTCCCTTTGAGGGAGTTTTATGAGTATTTTTAACCTTTTCTCCCATTAAAATGAGTCCTAATGAAGGCGGCACAGAGCAGGGGGTGTGCCTGGGGAACACAGAGCTCCTGCTCTTTAAAATGTGTCCCAACAGGCTGCACTCCCTGATCCTCAGACTGACCATTGCATGTCCAGCATCACCATTTTCTGCAATGAGTAGGGGGCTGTCTTTAGGGATTCGTTTGGCACCAATAAAGGAGGGGCTCAGTGACTCTCACCAAGTGTTCCAGGAGCATTCCCAGCCCGTTCCTGCATGGAGCACCCCATGTTACCCCATGATCCGTGTTCCCTTTGGGCTCTGAAGCATGGATCCTGTTTGTGTGGGTGCTCATGAGGTGCACTGGGCTTTTCCCTCACTTCTCACATCCAGAGCTTGATTCCACACCCCGTCCACTCAAGTGGAGAGTGGCAGATTTTAAAGGGAACCCACGGGTGCCACAGCTACTAAACAGGATTTTCCAAAGCACTTGTGTGTCTAATTCCCCTTGCTTTTACATGAGGGAATTGGCTTCCACTTCCAGGACATGATTCTTGATCATTCCTCTGTTTTTACAACACCCCCAACATCACCAAACTCAATTTTTCTGAAGGGATGGTCCAAGGGAGAGCTCAGCTTTGAAAGATTCTTGAGTTATTTTTTAATAGAGACCTTCAAAAATTTGGGAATCCTCCCACTGCCTTCTGGAACAATATCCAGAAGTTTAGTGCTTGACTCAAGTACTCAACTCAAAGGGGCTTTTTCTGCCTGTGGTAAGGCTGATCTGTGGTGGAACTGAGGGAGTTTTAAGGGGTTTACACCCCAGGTGGACTTGGCTGGGAGAATTTCCTGACTCTTTGCTCTCTCCCCTTCCATGTGCTCCCAGCTGTCAAACTTCTCCCCTTTGTTTGGATGTCAATGATTTCCTTGATGACAAGATAATCCAAATTACCTCTTTATTGCCCTGTAAAATCAAGGTAGGGGAGGAGCACACCCAGGGATTTTGGGCTGTTCCAGAGCTCTGGCAGCAGGTTTTGATGTCTCTCTCTCCTCCTTCTCCTCATTTTTGGGAAGGGTCTGGGGCTGTGGGTGCTGGAATAAAAACTCTCCAGCAAGTGCAATGTGTAAATTTTGAAAGGAAAAAAAAAAGAAAAAAAAAAAGAAAATATTCAACATGTGGTTTGTGTTTCAAAACCCGGAGAAGATTATGAAAGCAATAAACTATCCCTGCTGCAGGGGCTGTGCCTCTGTGAGTACACACACTCGGATTTGGTTACGTGTCACTCTCCAGCCCCACTCCAGGAGAACCTGGGCTGGCTGAGGAGCAGCAGGGCTGGCTGTCCCTGATGGAGCCTGTGCCACCCCAGGGGAGGTGACAAACACCTCCCTCCATCCATGGAGCTTGTCCTGGGCTTCCACAGCTGTTCCAGCCCTGGGGAGCCTCGTGCCAGGGGGGTGAAGGAACATTCAGGGGGCAGAGGTGTCCTCTGAGCTCTGTGGTGCTCGTCATTAGCAATGGCCACGTGGCTCACCTTGTTCCCTCCTGGGAATTAGACACTTTGGCCCATTTATCCACCCAGACAGACACTCAGTGGCCTGAGGGATGGAAAACAGCCTGGAATCATGGAATCCTGGGATGGGTTGGGTTGGAAGGGACCTTAAAGCTCATCTGTTCCACCCCCTGCCACCTCCCACTACCCCAGCTTGCTCCAAGCCCAACCTGCCCTTGGAGAAGGAATTGTGGAGCATCAAGGAGAGGTTCAGGAAGAAATGATTCCCTCCCAAGCTTCCCAGAAGGTTTTGGAACAGGCTGAGGACATTGGCAATGGGATTCCTGTGCTGTTGTGGCTTCAGGTTTGATCCAAGCTCCAGTTAAACAAATCATTGTTTGGGGAGCATGGACACTTCATTTTTTTAACAGCCTGTGACCTGCAATAGAATTTAGGTTGGGTGTTAATGACCAAAGGTTTTGCAAGTAATTAAATTTGTGGCAAGAGCTGTCCCTGAGAGGCTGGGAGTGTTCCAGAGAACAGGCTGGTGCCTGTGTGGTGCTGGAGTCTTAAATTGAGCACGAGAGCTCTGGGGATACTGCTGAGACTCATCAGTCCAGGTGGCTCTTTTAATCTTCATCATGAGTTGCACACTCTGCTGAGGTTGCTTCATGAATTTGGTCACAAAATGTTATGAAATTATGAATACAACTCTCTGGGTTTGGTTTTGTTTTTTTTTTTTGTCTTTGGGCAAAATAAATGACATGAGTACAAATGAGATGAGATGTAGCTCACAGCACAGAAAATGGTTTCATTTTCAGGTTGGGAGTTTCAGGTTTAAATTTCAGGTTGGGAATCTCATGTGTAAATTATCCATGAAGTTACTCACACTTTACAAAGAGAAGACATGGACTGTGTGTATATTGTAGGCCACTCCTAAAATGTGAATATGTGCATCGTTTTAGGATCTGAGCACAAGTCATAGAGACTCCTCTTGTTATGCTGCAACCATTCTGCCTTTTGTGAAATGATTCTCCTCTCTATCTAAGCTTTTGGGCCATCCCTCAGGAACCTGAGAGGCCACAGCATTTCCCTTCCATTATTGTGGCCACAGTTCAAAAGGAGATAAAGTAAAATTGACTTTAAGTTCTGTCCAACATCTCAGCTCCTGGCAGAGTCCTACACGGGATCTTTGCTGAATTACCTGAGCAGTGCTTTGAGCAGGAGTTATAAATTCATTGTTGGATCTCCCTAGCAGACTCTCGTCCATCAGTGAGCACTCACCTTTTAAAAATAGGAGGGTTTGCATCCATTCTTGTGCCCTGGCAGGTGGCTGTGCCCTGCCACCCCTCCCCGTGGGCAGGAGGGAGACTGGGACTTACACAGGGCTGTGAGGAGCCCCCAGAAAGAACAGGCACAATAAAGCTGCAAAACAAGAAGAAAAGATTGTATTTTAAATATTTTTTTAATCCAGAAGAAGGGATGGGGAAAGGCTGCAAATACACAAACTCTGCATTTACCACGCTTTGTGCTGCAGCTTTGCACGGGAGGTTTCCTACTGTGCACTGTGTCTTTAAAACACTAATGGGCCCACTGAAAAAAGAAAAAAACACCAAAAAAACCCCGACAAACCCATGACAGTCCACCAGCAACTAGCACACTAACAGGTTCTCATCTGACACCAGTAGGGAACCAAAGATATTTTATTATTTGGAAACTCCATATAGGGAAAGCCAGCCTTGAATCTGTCATTACTCCAAGAACCACACCTCCCCTGGGAGTTAATTATTTTCTTAAAATGCAACTTGTACTGTTAGTTTAAAACATTCCAACTGTGTTCGCACTCTTTAAATCTTCTGTAAACCTTAGAGTTTAAATCACTTGCAGATAAGAGTAATTCTATTAGAAAAAAAAAAAAAAAGGGTTGGTGGAAGGGGAAAGAGAGGGAAATAAAAGGGCATTGATAGAAGCGTCCTTTGGGTGCCCATTGCCCTGTCACCTTTAGAACTTGGCAGGAGCTGCAGCCCACGGTAACTTTATAGCTCCTGGCACAGAATGAAACAAAATAGGTGCATGCCACATTTTCCTTCCAAAAAAACGCCAGGCAGAGACTCCCCCCCTTTGTGAGGGGCTGGGTATGGCAGAGATGAAAAAGAAATAATAAATTAATGCTTAGTGGGGCTGACAGGTCAGAGCCTTTGCTGGGCTTGTATTTTGAAAGAAGGCATTGGGCAAAGGGCTGTGTCTGGCTGGGATCACGTTTGGGAGCAGAGGGTTGGGAGAGGTGTTTAAATACGGGCGCTGCTGCGATGTTGGAGCTCCTCAGCTCCTCTTGCTTGGGCTCCTCTCGCTGCTTTCATGGCAATTCTGGGGCATTACAAGGAGAAAAAAAAACCCAAACAAAACAACGAGCTTGTTGCTGTGGGTTTGCCACGAGTGAGGCAGGAAAGGAAGAGGGTGATGTGTCATTTTTGGAACTGTCTGGGCAATCCTTCGTATGCTGCGTTGGCCGCGCGCCGAGGATTGAGGGGAATTCAGTGGTTCCAGAGCTTGGCTTCTTTTTCTCCTTCGTGCCCTGCCCAGCCTCTCTTTCTCCCTGTAATTTGTTTGGGCTGAAAAGCAGCATCCCCAATTCTTGAAGGGCTGTTTTTCTTTTTTTTTTTTGACCAGTTTGCTTTTTCAGGAGTGTCTTGGCTGAGCTGGGGTTTCACTCGGGGCCTGTGCCAAGCACCCCACAGCTGTGGGAGCTGTTTGGGAAGGAAGAGGAGTGGGGAAGGGTGAAGAACTCATCCCTGATGATGCTGTGTGACACTGGCTGTGACACTGAGGACACCTCTGCTTTGTGGGGATGCTCAGAGACCCTGCTGGGGAACAGACACGAGTGGTGGAAATCCTGTGCCTTCTGAGAGTGTTGCAGCCACCCATTAAATAATAAAAGCTGTTCTTCTGTAAAGCAAATCCCACCCTCCCCTTCAGAAACATTCTGGATTTTTATTTTGGAAATACCCTAAAATTGGAATTGTCACCCAGCCTTTCACTCAGTCCAAGGGCCTTGATAAATGGAACCCCAATTCTCACTCACCTTGATAAAAGGAGCCCCAATTCTCACTCACCTTGATAAAAGGAACCCCAATTCTCACTCACCTTGATAAAAGGAGCCCCAATTCTCACTCACCTTGATAAAAGGAACCCCAATTGTCACTCACCTTGATAAAAGGAACCCCAATTCTCACTCACCTTGATAAAAGGAACCCCAATTCTCACTCAGTATGATTTCTGCACTGCAGAGGCATCTTGTCCTCTCAAGCCCCCAGAGCCTCAGCCTTGTAGGAGTTCACAGATTATTTGGTACCTTCTGGTGCACATCTGGCTCAGAAACCCCAAATGTGAGGCCCTACCCCAATAAAACCCTGAGCTGAGTGAAACCCCGAGGTGCTGAGGTTTGTCCCAGTGAGCTGGAGGAAAAACAAACACCCTCTGAATTTTAGTTTGAGAACTTCTAAAAAGAAACACCCATGACACAGGACAGGAATTTGTCAGAGGCTCCCACTTTGCTTTAGTGGGATCTTTAGGGGTGTCCCCAACCCAGAGCAGAGGAGGTGACAGAGTTCTGGACAGTTTTGAGCACTGTGAGGTCAGCAGGCTCCAGAGGAGGAGGATGAAGGTTGAACCTCCCTGTGAATGGATCCTCTCTCCCACCCCTGTTAGGTCAGGGCTGGCTTCACCCCAGGGCTGCTCTCAGGGATGGCTCATCCCAATTATTCATGAAGGAATCTGAGCTTTGATGCCTCCTTGCCTGGGCTCTGCTGGCAGCTCTGGGGCAGAAGGATTTTTAAATTCTGTTCTTGGCTGGGGGTGTGCTGGGAGCTGAGCTGCTCTCAGGGTGGCACCCTGGAGGGGCTGTGCAGGTGGGACAGCCATCTTTGGGCACCTGGAGGAAAGCAGAGCATCAGCCAGAAGCCAGGATCTCCTCTCCAGCTTTATTTGCATCCTCTCCCTTTTTTCCTGATTTTTTTGAAGTGCCCAAGGTGCTCCATGGCAGCCCAGGTTCCCTGCCTGCCCCACCACCTGCAGGCAGGGAGCTGATGGAGTCACATCCCCTCACCTGAGTTCTTCTATCCTCTACAAAAACCAGCAGCAATATGAGCAAAAAAGAATTCTTAGAATTATTTTTCTCCCCCAAACCAGTCTTGGCTGAAAATTCTTGCCCACAAGTTCAATCAGAACAGATCAAGGACGTCTCCTGGAGGTTTTTGTGACTTTCTCTGGGTCTCTTCTAGCAAGTAAAACACTTCTTACAAAAGGAATCCAGCATAAAGCCCAGAAGAGTCTTTACAGAGATGACTATCAGAGGAGGAAACACTTCTGATTATGTTTTTAGGCAGAATAAACCTGTATAAAGGACACATTTCCCCTTAAAGCTGAACTGTGTGTAATGAGACACAGGAGCCCACTGAAAATAATGAGCTGTTAAAGAAATAAACAGTTAAAATAATAACAAAAGGCTAAACAGCTTTGGAAAGACCAAAAAAAAAAGAAAAAAAAGAGCCAAATGTGATCTAAAGACAGAGTTCCTTGCTTACAGAGAGAAAGGTGATCTGCTTGAAGTGCACAAACTTGAGAAGCCCTGGGTAATGTTGCTGCTGTTTGCACAGTTTGCCCAGACAGGCTAAAATATCCTATTAATAATAATAATTTGCATTCAGACATTGGAAATAGTTGGCAAAGCCCAAATCTCTCTTTCAAGGCTCCCTAGGAATGAAAGTGATTCCCTCTGGCTGATGCTCAGCCCTCTCTGTGCTCCCCAAGGGACTGAAGGGACAAGGAAAAACAGCTTTGAGTTTGGTTCAGGTTGGATTTTAGGAAAAAATTCTTCACTTTAAGAGTGGTTAAACACTGGAACAGCCTCCCCAGGGAAGTGCTGGAGTCACCATCCCTGGGATTGCTCAAAAAATGTGTGGAGAGAGCTCTCCCCTGGCTGCTGCCTGCTGCTTTTTTCTCACACAGTAAAAATGTGCCCACTGGCATTAATTCCCATCCCAGCTTCAAGGGAATTTCTCATCCTACTGGAGCATAAAACAAGCAGTAATTGGTTTTAATGTATCTAAAGCCTCTTCAACAGAGAAGAAAAAATCTCATATCCTTGGTTCTCCTTGGTGGGACTAAGCCTCATTAAGGTCCTTGAAGTTGGAAAAAAAAAACCCAGAGAAAATGAAATGTGCTTTTTAGGAGGGTGAGAGTTCCTTTCCTGCTTTATTTCCACCTGTTTTTCTCATTTTTCTCTTTTTGGGGGGCATTTTGTTCCCTCTGAGCGTCCTCCCTTCAGTGTGCAGAGCAAAGCTGGGGGGGATTTGCAGAGCAGAGACATCACACCAGTGACTGAGTGCCAGGGATTTGTCCTGGAGATGGTGGAGGAAAGGTTTGAGGGGGAAAAGATGGACAAAAAACCTTGTGGAGTTGGGGAAAAAGATGGACAAAAAGACTTGTGGAGCTGGGGGGGAAAGAAGAGGAAAAGCCCTGTGGAGTTGTGGGAAAAGATGGACAAAAAGATTTGTGGAGTTGGGGGAAAAGATGGAAAAAAAGCCTTGGGGAGCTGGGGGAAAGAAAGAGAAAAGCCTTGTGGAGTTGGGGAAAAGAAGAGGAAAAGCTTTGTGGGGTTGGGGGAAAGATGGAAAAAAAGACTTGTGGAGTTGGGGGAAAGAAGGGGAAGAGCCCTGTGGAGTTGGGGAAAAGAGGGGGAAGAGCCTTGTGGAGTTGGGGAAAAGAAAGAGAAAAGCCTTGTGGAGTTGGGGAAATAAAGGGGAAGAGCCTTGTGGAGTTGGGGAAATAAAGGGGAAGAGCCTTGTGGAGTTGGGGGAAAGATAAAAGCCTTGTGGAGTTGGGGAAAAGAAAGAGAAGAGCTTTGTGGAGTTGGGGAAAGAAGAGGGAAAAGCCTTGTGGAGTTGGGGAAAAGAAGGGGAAAAGCCTTGTGGAGTTGGGGAAAGAAGGGGAAGAGCCTTGTGGAGCTGCTGAGTTTTGTCAGTCTTTTGAAGGTTTCCCATGAAACAAGGGCACTTTTCTCTGCTTGCTGGGGCCGTGTGTTCTCACACTCGAGAGAAGAGACAACGGGGTTGGCTGAGTTTAGGACTTGGCCAACACTGCCAGAACCTTTCTGAGGTGAGGCATCCAGGGAAGCCCAGCCCTGTGCCAGCTTTCCTTGGCCATGTCTGCAGAAACCTTCAATTCTATTTTTCACCTTGCAGTTGCTTGTTTTTGTTTCTTTTCCTCTCCTGGTTCCCTTCCAGGACTGCTGAGTGTACGAGGATGCAAGTAAAGGGACATTCTCTGTTGCCTAAATTGTGTCAATTGGAAAGCTTTAAAAGTTAATATTTACATGAAATGATCTCCAATCCATCTTGCTCCATGCCTGTTTGTTTAACATATTTAGGTGATGGCTGCATTTGTTTTTTTAAACTATTTGCACGTTAAGGTACTTAAAATCTAACAAACCCCATCTTTCTCCAAGCCCTTATCACAGTTGTTAAAGATTTTTTCATTAGTTCCATAATTGCACCTTTTAAAAACATGTTTGGGTATTTCTCATTTCAGGACAAAAAAAAAAAAGAAACATTTTAACATAAAAGTCCTTTAGAGTGCAGAGAAAATCAAACTTTTTTGCTGAATTTTAGGTCTTTTGGTGGGTTTCACAATTCAACACATTTCAGATGCTCCTGGAAGTGTTAAATTTAAATTCCAGAGGTGACTTCTCCAACCTGCAGAGATCAGGGCAGGATTGGGGTTTTACCAATGCACAGCCCAAGCCAAGGGTGTCCCCTGGGGGTTGGATGAGCAAATTCTGAATTCCTGGGGAGCTCTGAAGGTCTGGGTGTGCTGAATTTTGGGGGAATTCTAAAGGTCCAGTGTGCTGAATTTTTTGGGGAGTTCTGCAGGTCTGGGTGTGCACAATTTTGGGGGAATTCTGAAGGTCCAATGTGCAGAATTTTGGGAGAGCTCTGCAGGTCTGAATTTGCTGAATTCCTGGGGAGCTCTGCAGGTCTGAATATCCTGAATTCCAGGAGAAATCTGCAGGTCTAGAGCTCTGCAGTGTGCAGAATTCTGGGGGATCTCTGCAGGTCTGATTTTGCTGAATTCCTGGGAGTCTCTGCAGGACTGAAATTGTTAAATTCCTGGGGGGCTCTGCAGCTGTGAATTTGTTAAATTCCCAAGGAATTCTGCAGGTCTGGGTGTGGAGAAATTTGGGGGAACTCTTCAGGTCTGAGTGGGCAGAATTTTGGGGGAGCTCTGCAGGTCTGAGTGTGCAGAATTTTGGGGGAGCTCTGCAGGTCTGAGTGTGCAGAATTTTGGGGGAGCTCTGCAGGTCTGAGTGTGCAGAATTTTGGGGGAGCTCTGCAGGTCTGGGTTGGCTCCATGAGCTTCCCCCCCAAGGGAAGTGAGAGGTTTTCAGCACTGCCTGAGAAGGAAGAGCAGCACTGCATGAAATAACTTTCTAATCAGAATTCCCTCCTCCCTCAAACTCTGCTTGGACAGACAGTTAATTTATCTCTGTTTAACTGCGGAATCAATCCATCCATCACAGCTCCAAGAGCTAATTAGCTGGAGTCAGGGCAGCTGGGCTGGGATGCAGGCTGGGGTGGGCAATACTTTAGGAAGCTGCAGCAGGGATTCAGGGAATATTTCCCTTAAAAGCTGCCCAGGAGGCTCAAGGCACCCAGAACCTGCTGGTTTGGGCAGTCCTGCCCCACAGGATCCCTGAGGGAATCCCTGCTGGCACAGAGCTGGCACAGCAGGGTGGATGAGCACTCCTGGGGATGGGAAAGCAGCTGTGGGATTGGAGGTTGAACCCCAAATGTTGTGGGCAGTGCCCATGGCATTGCCCTCACCCAGCTCTGCCTTCTTCACTGGGATAATCTTTGGAACACGGGGTGGTTTGGGGTGGTGATGGATTCATTTTTTGGGGTTGGGGCTCCTCCATGCTCAGCCTTTGGAGGGATTCCTGCCCCTGCTGCATCACTGCCACATGAACCCATCTTCCCTTCCTGCACACAGTGCCATCCCTGGGCATTGTTTTACACCCAGTGGCCACAGTGGTTAAATTTGGTGCAGAGAAAGGGCTGGATGCTCCCCCTGCCCTGCCCCAAGCCAGCCTGCAGCCCCTGCTTTCCCCACACATGTTCCACGTTAGCCCTTTTCATTGAGTATGGATCCATAAAAATCCATGTGGAACAGAGGGTACCCAGTGCAGCCCTGTCTGCCTGACTCCTTCCCATTCTAATTGGGCAGCAAAGCTGTTTAATAGAGTCTGTGGAGTCTGTTTAACTGCATTCTGCCAGAACAATGCTCCATTCATGTTCTCAACAGAACTCTAGTGATTGCACTAATATCTTTAAACTAGAAAACAAGTCTTAATTGGAACAGATGCTGCAAATACCAATGCAAATGGCCAGCTCTGGTGTGATCAAAACCAGGCCCAGCCCATTGATTTGTTTTTAATAGCAGCTTTCATTTTTTATTAGTGTACACAAACCTCACTAACACTATACAAAAAGTCAGTAACAATATTCTGAAAAATCATCTTGTTTAAAGCAGACTCAGCCCTGCATTGTTTCTGGCAAGGTGCTGTTAAAGAGTTTCCGTCCTGTTTTGGCAGATCACGTTACTCAAACCCTCCTCTCTGCTTCCCTCCCTTCTAGGCTTTGAACAATCCCGGGGATTCTTGGAGAAAGCTGTTGCTGTTACATGGAATAATCTAGTTGGATATTCACTCACATCACAAACAGGCATTCAGGTTAGATTAGGACAAATAAATCCCCAATCCTGCTAAGTATGTGTGTGCAAGACAGGGATTTGCTTGCTTTTGGAACCTGCTCTAGCAGAGCTCAGCCATTCCCAGCCATGGACTTTTTTCAGTTTTATTTTTGTGGCCTGGGGAAGCCAGAGATATAAAGAATACAATGCTTTTTATGCTGAGGATAAAACTGTTGCCTGATTTTTCTGGAACAAATCGGTTTTGTTTTAAGGACGTGTGAGCTATTTGATAGCAGCAAGAATATCAAAACCACTCAGAGCAGGGAGAAATTTATTATGGCACACCTGGCACTCGGGATTAGTTTATTGGTCTGTGTAGGCAAATATTCCCTCAGTAGCTGCTACTTGGAATTGGAAAATATTTATATATTTCTATTTATGTGTATAGACAGATATCTGAGGCTGACTGCAGGGATTAGATGCTGTTTCAGTCAGGATCAAGAGGCATTGCAAGCAAAAAAAGAACAGGAGATGGCTCTGGGGCTGTTATCAAATCTGTGGGTTCGTGTTGGTTTTTATTTGGAGAATTTGCTCTCACTGAGGCTTTGCAAGAGAATGAAGAGGCTTTTGAGGCACTCAGGGTGTGTTCTGGGGTGCCTGGGGAGGCCCAGCTGAGGATGTGGGGATGGCCCTGGGAGAATGGCAAAGGGGGGCTGGGATGATGCCTTGGGGTCTGAGCTTTTCTATTTTCCATCCCTTTGTAATCCTGCAATTCTTTCCTGTAGAACTCTCAGACCCTGATGAAAGGATTTTTCATATGTCTGTGACAGAGGCTTTTCACCAAGTCTTGGAAAAGACAGGATTTTCCTCTGAAAATCCCTGTTCCACTGGGAACTTCACCTCCACACTCCAGCCATCACCAGTTTGGGCTAGAAGTGAAAATAAAGAGAATAAAAGGCCCTGATCAGATGGGAAGCTCTGTCCCTGCTGCAGGAGCTGTGCAATTGCTGAATTTATCAAATCCCACCCACGAGCCTCCTTTCCCTGGGTGCTGAAAGGAGCCTGGCATCCTCAGGCTGTCCTGGTGCTTGCACTCTGCTCCCAGACAGGTGGAGAAAAATGTTGGGAATGATTTGCAGTCATTTTTATAGAGGTCAAATCACACAGGGAGCTGGAAAATCCTGCCCATTGTTGTGGCTGCTCCCTGGCTGCTGCTGGCACTGGGACATGGCTGGGATTGCTTTGCTCCCATCATTATAGAGAAAAAACAATAATAATAATAATAACAACAACAATAATAATAATAATAATAATTATTATTATTATTATTATTATTAGAATTGATTAGAATTAGAATTAGAATTATTAGAATGATTAGAATATTAGAATATTAGAATTAGAATTAGAATTAGAATTAGAATTAGAATTAGAATTAGAATTGGAATAGTATTGATGTAATTGGACATGTTGAAGGAAGAAGGGAACCTCCATATCCGAAACACCAAATCCAAATCCACCACTTTTTTTGAGAACCAAATCCACCACTTAGATTTTGAGGGACAAGAAAGCAAATCCTGTGTTTATTTAGGATGTTTGCAGAGGAAACGAGTGGCTCCTCTCTGCTGGTTCTGCTGCAGGGATTACCAGGCACACACTGGCCTGGGTGTTGAAGTCCTTGCTCCATTTTTGCTTGGAAAAAGCTCTGAGCTACCTTTTGGATGTCCAGCTGGGCAGCTGAGAGCTGAATTCTGATCCAAAAGCAGGGAGCAGCGATGTTCTGTGGATATTTAATTAAAGCAGCACTCTCTCAGTGGAGGGAAAGCTGCCACAGTTGCCTTCAGCTTGGTACTTTCTCTTTAAGTGGCTGAGGAGATTTTTAGTTTTGGAATTAAACTTCTTTCTCAATATGTCTCAGCCTTCTGGGCTGATTTTGCAACTGCTCTTCTGGTTTTAATGATCTTTGTTTGGTAGGACAGAATTTTAGTTGCTACCTAAACACCTCAGAAGAAATTCCAGCAGAACAGTTCAACATCTGAGTGTGGAAATGTTCCAGGGGAACCCTTCAGTGTCTGCCCAGAGCCCAAGTGAATAATTTAGAAGCATGATAACTTTCCATTAAAGGAATTTTTGGTGGCTCCCACAACCCTCCTGATTACACCATGATTTTACTTAACAAAGTTCCCAACTGCTCACGATTTTTCAGTCAGGTGCATCTGCTCCTGCACTCACCCATCTGCACCAGGAGCATTCCCAGTTTCCATAGTAACAGAACAATTTAACATTTCTGCCCTTACAGTGAAATACTCTGGCCATTTTATAAATCTGCAGCCAGAGGTGAGGGGGAACAAAGTGATTTGCCCGGGGTTACAGAGTTCATCTGCAGCTGAATGGGGTAAGAACATTGCTTTTTCCAGAGTTCCAGGGAAAGGCTGGAGCTGCCAGGCTGCCCGTTCCCAGGGAGGCGTTTGGCTGGATCACATCAGCTCAAGGTTGTGTCCCAAGTGTTCCTTTTCTCAGCCTTGGAAAAGAGACTCTCAGAAATGAGGAGCTTGGGGTTGGAGCAGGGTGAGTAATGAAACCAGAAATCAAAACTTGCAAGTAATGTATTCAGCAGAAATGCCAGCCACATTCCTGGGATAAATAACTCCCGATGAATAATTCAGCTGGCGTCACCACCACAGGGCACAGGAGCAGGATTGCTTTCTAATTATTTGGCCTTTTCCTCTGTAAAAGTTCAACCCAGCTCAGGCTCTGGGTTTTGCTTGTGGCTTGGCTGGAGATAGCCCAGGGTCAGCTCTGGAGCTGGGCTGTGCTGAGCACCCCAATTTCTCTCTGAAACCTGAAGAAACTCCAGGAATTTGGGCTGTTGGAGGGTACAAAGACACCCTTCAAAAAAAAAAAAAATTAAAAAAAAAGGATCTGGAGCTTCAAAACTTTGTGAAAATAGGAAAACTTTGAAAGCTGTTGAGGAATCCTGGATTAACACAGCTCACAGGGAGTAGGGAAAAGGTTGGTGGCCTTTGGAACAACTTCTCACATTAATTTTCTTCCAACGCTGACAGCTTTGATTTATTACCTCAAGGCTGGTTAGAAAACACCCAGACATGAGTGAAGCCAGGAGTTATGGAAAGAAAAGGAAAATATGGTAAACACAGTGATGGATAGCACTGGGAGACAGACAAAGCCTGCCCTGCTCTGCTGCTGCACCCGAACCTTGGCTCCCAGCGAGGATCCAGCCCTGGCTCCCAGCAGGGAGCTCCCCTTGGGACCTGCTGCCTTCTCAGCTCTCAGCTCAGTTTTGGGGCTGATTTCTGCCCCAGAGGGGAAATTTGGGGTGAAACTGATCCCTGATCAGCCTGTGCTGGGGAAAAAATGGTGTTTGCAAGGGCTTCTGATGCAGAAATCAAAATAAGAAACAGAAATTTGCTGAGATGGGTTAAAGAGAGTCAGCAAGTTGTGTGCTGAGGATCCCTGGCTGCTCAGGGATCCAGCCCTTGGCTGGATGAAATTCTTCTTTACAAAAGAAGAGCTGGTCCCACCAACCGAAGTGAACCAAATCACTGAGGAGCACAGGTTGTGTTTCATGTCATCAGTGGCATGGAATATTTAGGGATGCAGCGGGAACACCTGGAGAGCAGGCAGGGAACTGCCCTGGCCCCAGAACCCCTGGGCTGCACAAACAGCCAGCGCTCCTCAGGGCGGGGAGCTGCTCCTGCAGGCTCTGCAGCACGGGGGGACAGGCGGCGGGCACCGACAGAGCGGCCGCCAGAACCAGAGGGAAAGAAAGAGAGAGGAGGAGGAGGGGAGAGGACAGGACAGGACAGAGGACAGGACAGGACAGGACAGGCAGAGGAGAGGAGAGGAGAGACAGGAGAGGACAGGACAGGACAGGAGAGGAGAGGAGAGGAGAGGAGAGGAGAGGAGAGGAGAGGAGAGGAGAGGAGAGGAGAGGAGAGGAGAGGAGAGGAGAGGAGAGGAGAGGAGAGAGAGAGCAGAGCAGAGCAGAGCAGAGCAGAGCAGAGACAGAGCAGAGCAGAGCAGAGGAGGAGCAGAGGAGACGAGAGGAGACGAGAGGAGACGGGAGGAGACGAGAGGACAGGACAGGAGAGGACAGGAGAGGGGAGGACAGGAGAGGAGAGGAGAGGACAGGACAGGACAGGACAGGACAGGAGAGGACATGACAGGACAGGACAGGACATGACAGTACAGGACATGACAGTACATTATGAGTATGATAGGGATATATGACATATGACAGATGATATGTAGATATGAGAGATTGTATGTAGAGATAGATAGGAATGATAGTCGTAGGCGAGAGAAGAGAGAAAGATATAGAAGAGATAATATAAATTCTAGATGAGTATGAAATATAGAGAATGATATTATTATTATATATCACATATCACATATTATATATATCATACATTCTAATTACATAGATAGGTATATATAATACATAAGGATTATAATATATATATCACATAAATATTATAGTATTATAAGTTTAAGTATTATTTTTAATTGGACAAAAAAAGTCCGCATTGCAGGGCAGGAGTGATTGATCTTGGGTTAGAAATAAAACTGATTGAAGTGTCGTTCCTGAATTAGACAGTTCTGCCTTTAGAGACAGAGACAGAACCATCTAATGAGCTGTGAGGGGAATGGTGGAAAACCCACACTGAGCCACTGGGCCTGCTCCAGAGGGGCCTGCACCCTCCCTGGGAATGGGAATGGGGGATTTGGGAATGGGGAATGGGAATGGGGAATGGGGAATGGGAATGGGGGAAAATGGGGAATGGGGGGAGGGGGATGGAAAGGGAATGGGGAAGGGGGAATGGGGAAGGGGAATGGGGAATGG
Organism: Serinus canaria; assembly: GCF_022539315.1. Lineage (NCBI taxonomy): Eukaryota > Metazoa > Chordata > Aves > Passeriformes > Fringillidae > Serinus > Serinus canaria. Next base: position 5,091,938 of record NC_066334.1, on the reverse strand, counting down.
GGGAATGGGGAATGGGGAAGGGGGAATGGGGAATGGGAGATGGGGAAGGGGGAATGGGGAATGGGGAATGGGGATGGGATGGGGAATGGGAAATGGGGGAATGGGAGGCGGGAATGGGGAAGGGGAATGGCGGGGAATGGGGAATGGGGGAAGGGGGAATGGGGAATGGGGAATGGGGGAATGGGAATGGGGAAAGGGGAAGGGGGAATGGGGAATGGGGAATGGGACATGGGGGAATGGGGAATGGGAAGGGGGAAGGGGGAATGGGAAGGGAAGGGGAAGGGGGAATGGGGAATGGGGGAATGGGGGAATGGGGAATGGGAATGGGGGAATGGGGATGGGAAGGGGGAATGGGGAAATGGGAAGGGGGAATGGGGGAAATGGGGGAAGGGGGAATGGGGGAATGGGAATGGGGAAGGGGAATGGGGAATGGGGAAGGGGAAGGGGAAAGGGGAATGGGGAATGGGAAGGGGAAGGGGGAATGGGGGAAATGGGGAAGGGGAATGGGGAATGGGGAAGGGGAATGGGGAATGGGGGAATGGGGAATGGGGAATGGGGAAGGGGACAGGGGGAATGGGGGAATGGGGGAAGGGGAGGAATGGGGAATGGGGAAGGGGGAATGGGGAATGCGGGAATGGGGGATGGGAATGGGGACATGGGGAATGGGGGAATGGGGGAGAGGGGGAATGGGGAATGCGGGAATGGGAATGGGGATGGAGGGAATGGGAAGGGGAAGGGGGAATGGGGGAAGGGGAATGGGGAATGGGGGGATGGGGAATGGGAATGGGAATGGGGGAATGGGGGGAATGGGGGAATGGGAGGGAGGGAATGGGGAATGGGAGGGATGGGGGAATGGGAATGGGGGAATGGGAGGGAATGGGGAATGGGGAATGGGGGAAGGGGAATGGGGAATGGGAATGGGAATGGGGGAATGGGGGAATGGGAATGGGGAATGGGGGATGGGAATGGGGGATGGGGATGGGAAGGGGAATGGGGATGGGGGAATGGGGGAATGGGGAATGGGGAATGGGGGAATGGGATGGGAGGAATGGGGGGATGGGGAAATGGGGAATGGGGGAATGGGAATGGGGAATGGGATGGGAATGGGGATGGGGGAATGGGAAGGGGAATGGGGAATGGGGAATGGGGAAGGGGAGGGGATGGGGAATGGGGGAATGGGAATGGGGGAATGGGGATGGGGGAGATTGGATGGGAATGGGGAATGGGGAATGGGGAATGGGGAATGGGGAATGGGGAATGGGGAATGGGAATGGGGAATGGGGGAACGGGGAATGGGGGAATGGGGAATGGGGAATGGGGGAATGGGGAATGGGGAATGGGGAATGGGGAATGGGGAATGGGGAATGGGGAAATGGGGGAATGGGGAATGGGGAATGGGGAATGGGGAATGGGGAATGGGGAATTTGGGAATGGGGAATGGGGACAGGGGAATGGGGAATGGGAGAATGGGGAAGGGGGAAGGGGCAATGGGGAATGGGCGAATGGGGAATGGGGGGGGGAGATGGGGGAATGTGGGGGGAGGGGAATGGGGAATGGGGAATGGGGAATGGGAATTTGGGAATTTGGGAACTGTGGGAAATCGGAATTGGGAATGTGGGAGGGGAATGTGGGAAATTGGGAAGATGGGGAAATGTGGGAATTGGGAAATGTGGGAATGTGGGAATTTGGGAATACTTTCCACTTGTCCCTCCCCAAACTGAGCCCTCAGAACGTGCTCAGAGCTGAGGAAACAAAGGAGATTCCAGAGCAGCTCAGCCCCTCTTTAACGCTGATCCAAGGGGGAGGGAGGGAGCGATCCCTGCCTTTCCCTTTTCCCCCCACTCATCCCTAAAACCCCCAGGAATTCGGATTTCTTCACCTGCAGAGCCCCTGAGCCGTGTGTGTGTGTGTCTGGCACAGCTGGATGCAGATGTTGGGGACATCTTTGGGCCAGGGTGCTCCTTGCAGGGGATAAAAAGTGCTGCTCATCCCTGGGTTTTCCTGTCAGGTCTTCAGCTGAGGGGGACCAGGTGTAGCCTGGAATTCCCCTCTGGAGATGATTTGGGAGGGGACTCCAGAGGTTTTGGGGTGGTCCCTGCAGCATCACAGAGCTGCAGAGTTATTTCCCAAGGCCTCAATTTTTCCATTTCCCAGGAAATTTGTTAATTTGTGGGGGAGTGCTTGGGTCCCAGGTTAGTGAGGTCATTTAACCTGATTCAGCACATTTAGACAATTAAAAAGTACATTCCAGGACTCCTCTGTCTTTTCAAATAATCAAGACTATTAAACAAAATTAAACACATAAAGCACATTAAAATTCGACTTCAAAGAGCTCTGTGGATGTTTGCAGTGTCACAAATGTAGAAATTTTCCTCTAGGATTTTTGTTCAGGCACACTTTACATCACTTCCTATGTCCAGACCCTGCCTGCTTTTCTCCAGCAAGGAAAAAAAAAACAAACCTGTGAGCTCTGAGCAGTTCTCAGATGCTGAATTCCAAATGATGGAATTAAATTTGAATCCTGGTGGGTCCTGCACCTCCCCAGCTGTTCATCACTCACAGGTTTGATTCCATTGGAGAGGATGCCATTAAATCCAGCCCCCCCAGAGATCCTGGCTGGACTTTGGGAGCCCAAGGACAAGGAGAGCCTGGAGGAGTCCCCAGAGCTGCTCCAGTTTAGCCAGGCAGAAATTGAAATTTCCTTTCCAAGAACAATGCCTGTAACATTATTTCTATTTTATAATTTGTTTGCAAATTTCATCTCCCTATCTTTTACAAGTTATTAAGGAAATAGATTTCCCTTAATTTAGATTTTTTATTTTTCATTCAGCAAACATTGATTTTGCTCATTTTCCCAGTGCTGTCGTTCCTGCCACAATTTATGGGGTTTTTTTGTTTTGTTTTGTTTTGCAGAGGGAATTTCTGGGGGCAGTCATGGGAGTGGGTCCTGCTCCCTCTGAGGATCTTGGAGCAGGATGAGGAGCCTTGTGCTCTGCAGGGATTCTCCTAAGACATCACTCTTAGCAGCAGACACCAAAACCAGAGAGGTTTAAACCATTTCATGCAGTGAAAACTCAAAAGGGAGATTTGGGCCATGTGGCACCCGTAAAATAAAGGCCAAACCTTTCAAAAGTATCTGAGATCTGCAGATAGGGTCAGGATTTTTTTTAAAATGTTTCAAAAGTGTCGAATATTTAAAAAAAAAACCTCTCAACAGGAGTTTAAATAAACACAGGCAAGTGAGTCAGTAAGAAGATATAAAATCATCAGGAAAGGCTGAGTTTGTTTTAATACAGGGATTACTGTAAACACTCGCAGTGCATGGTAACAATTTGTAGCCCACGTGTTTTGAAATATCATAACTGGTGTCAATAAACACATTAAAACTCGACTTCAAAGAGCTCTGGGGATGTTTGGAGTGTCACAAAGACATTGCAGCCCGGCGATTTGGGATGGAAACAAGTATGGGAGCAATCAAACAGCTCCTCTGTGAAGAAAGGGATCTTGTCAGGCTGTTAGAGCTAAGCATCTGTGAGGGTGATTATTGCTGTGGACAGCTCCGAGAGCTCCCAGCCCCTGATTTCTTTTTGGTCTGCCTCCCCTCCCTGCCTGACCTGCTGCCTTGGCTCTCCCACCTGCTGGGTCTCACTGCCCTGGCAGCAGGGCTTGGTTCTGTCTCGGTTTGAACAGCCAGGGGTCTGCTAAGGAGGGCAGGAGCCTCCCTTGGAATGGGAAATGTAAATCTCCCCCCTCAGAATTATTGTGATTTTGAAATTAAAAGGCTCTCAGGGAAAGATGTGGGAGCAGGAATAACAGGAAAATTTCTTTACTTGGAAAATTAAAATACAAATGCAATAGTACAAAAAGAAAAAACACTGACAGAGTGAGAATAGACCTGACAGCCTGTGGGTCAGGGTGGGGGGGCACAGTCCCATCCCAGGGGGGCTCAGGGTGGTGGCACAGTCCCATCCCAGGGTGGTGGCACAGTCCCATCCCAGGGGGGCTCAGCCCTCCTGCAGTGCCAGCTGTGGTTCTGCTGGAGCAGGGATCCTGCCCAAGGGGGGAGTTTTCCTCTGCAGCTCCAGGGCTGCTGGAGATGGGCCTGCTCTCCCTCTGGGAATGCAGGGCAGCAGAAAGCTGCTCCTCTGGGAATGCAGGGGGCAAAGGCTGCTGGGCTGTTCCCAGGGCAGATTGGATCCAGGTAGGAATGCTTGGCTCCTCCCCTGGGCAGAGCATCTCCCCATGAGATGCTGGAATTTGATCAGCCCTGCAGGGACACTCAGTGGCCATGGACAGCAGAGATCTCCTGGAGGGAGGGTTGGCTGTGGGAGAGATAAGAAACCTGCCCAGTGAGCAGAGAGAACTGCCCCAGCTCTGACAGATGATAACAGAATGCACACCCCCAGCCCAAGAGAGTTTCTCCAGACAGGGACAGCCTGGCTGATTCCCAGGCACTGTCCCAGCAGGAATCACAAATTTGGGGTGTAGCTGGAGCAGGTGGCACACCTGAGGGTTGTCCCCATGGGCTGGCTGGGGACAGAGCTCATCCATGTGTGGGATGTTGTGGGAATTGTGTTATTCCTGCATTCCCAAGGTGCCTCTCAGTTTTGAGCTCATGTTCCACCCCGACATTCCATGATTCCATGGTGGAATCATGGAATATCCTGAGCTGGGAGGGACCCACAGGGTCATCCAGCCCAGCTGCTGGCCCTGCACAGACACCCCAACAACCCCACCTGGAAGTGGTGTCCAAAGGCTCCTGGAGCTCCTGGGGCCGTGCCCACTCCTGGGCAGCCTGGGCAGTGCCCAGCACCCTCTGGGGGAAGAACCTTTCCCAAAACCCAACCTAAACCCCCCTGGCCCAGCTCCAGCCATTCCCTGGGTGCTGTCCCTGTCTCAGGGAGCAGAGATTGTCCCTCAGGAGGAGCTGTGGAGGACTCAGGGGCTCATGTGGGGTGGATTTGCTCCTCTCACTCCTGTTCCTCTGACGTCTCACAGAATCACAGAATCCCCAGGTTGGACAGGATCTTTAAGGACCATCGAGTCCAACCCAGCCCCAACACCTCAACTAAACCCTGGCACCCATTTCCACATCCAATCATTTTTTAAACACATCCAGGGATGGTTTAAAAACACCACCAACCTCCCTGGGCAGACCATTCCAGCCCTTTATCACTCTTTCTGTAAAAAACCTTTTCCTAACACCCAACCTAAATTTCCCAGCTTGAGGCTGTGTCCTCTTGGCACTCTCCAGAGCTCTCAGAAAATGAGCCACCTCTCCGTTCCCAACGAGATCCTGTCACATCAGCACGAGCACCAGGTGAGCACAGGGTGGCTTTGACGTCTCACATCCACAAATTCAATTTGAGCTACACACCAAGAGCCATCCCCCTCATTGCAGAGCCCAAATTAATTCACACATGTCCTTTTTTAAGGTGACACAACCAATCTGAGGGAACAGATGAGCATTCCCATGTCCAGGTTTAATCAGCCCAGCCAAGATTCCCTTGTTTTAATCCTGACCCTCGTGTTGACAGCTCCATGGGCAGGCCAGGCAGGATTGAACGGGGCTTCTTGGGGGATGTTTGGGACAACCTTTCAATGCTGAGGGCACCTGTTGGCATTAATAGAGCAGCTCCAGGCTGGATGTACACACCTGGAGGGGACAGGGGACATTGCTGACACGTGCTGGAGTGGAAGGAAAATGGAAATAACACCCACAGAGACAACCCCTGGTTCCGTGTTGCAGGAATTCACCTGGGGTGCAAACATCTCTGCTTTTGCTTGCTGTGGAATTGCTCCTTAATCCATATTTTTGTTTGGAATCTGCCCCTGATTCATCAGCACCTTGCTGGAGTCACTGCAGCACCTTTGCATGTGAGCTGCAGGAAAGGGTAATTAAATTTAATAGAAGCCACCCCTGCTTTGAAGCTGCCCTGGATTTAGGGCCACAAGGAGAAGCAATTAAACTCCAGCAGCCACGGATTTAAGCTGAAGGTAGAGAGTAATTTATTTATTTTCTTAAAGGAAATTTCCTCAGTAAACGGATTTGGATTGTCAGATCTGATTGGGTTTTAAGGCTGTAGAGATTTCCTTCTTTGGGGGTTTTGCTTCTCTTGAAGCAAAATGAAATTATTTCACAATTTCATGATTTTAGCAAAATTAGTGGCTAAATGAGGTAACAAGCAAAGGAAAAAATATTCTAGAATGCCATAATCAGTGCCAAAGTTACTTCTAACTATTTAAAAACAATTTTTAGGAGTTTCCCATAAAGGATCAGTTGGAAAAGGTCTGACTCCAGCATGGACATTATTAAGAAAAACAAACTAGTAACTCAGTTGTTATTTAGAAGGAGAAAAATGGTCCTAAACTTCACCAGCTCTTGGAAATATTTGAAGAACCTCAGCTAAGGCAGAGGCACAAGTGAAAATCTCATTGCTTTTCATCCCTCTTCCCTCCCAGAGCTCCCAGATGTGCAGGGATGCAGGACCCGAGTCCTGTGGGAGCAGCACCTTCTCCACCGGGGATCCTTCCCTCCGAGCTCTCGGAAATATTCCGGGTTCGGGTTCTGAGCATCATTTCGACCTCATTAAAACCATTTCCTTTGGAAACCCCGAGGAGAGCCCAAGTATAAATCAATGCAAATGCAATTACTGCAGCCCCCGCTCGCCGGTGCCTCGGGGGCTGGAGAAATCCATCGGGGCCGCGCTGAAATTGATCTGGGAA